>NW_026647188.1:600000-1200000 GCF_950295315.1 Erinaceus europaeus | reverse complement strand
AAGTCTCTGTGACACAAGCCATATTCTGTCTTCTCATATCTATGGCAGTAGCTCTCAGACTTTATAATAAAGATATACATCCATACATATATAAATATACATATATATCTGTCATTTTTAGAATTGTCAACCTATGGTCTTCCTGTGGTTTTTATTTTTTTTTTTTGTTTTTTCAAATCCTCCTAGATCATCCCCATATATTTGCATATTTATTTATATATTGTTGCTGATGAGTTATTCTGATGCAGTCTCCGCCCCCAGGTTTTTCTACACCCCGCAAAATCCTAGAGTGCCCCCTTTCAACCAATCCTGGCCCTACACGTCACCCCTGGTTGTCGCCCAATAAAAAGCCCCCTCACCCCCCTCTCTCTGGGCTCTCAGCTCTCCCTCTCTGAGGTCTGGCTCCCTGTTCTACCCCCCGTGGTCAGATAGTGGGGACGGCCATTGCCTGCTGGCTCCACGTGGTCTGAATCAAACCCCCCCATCCTATAATAAAGATTTGTGTACCCCTTTGCTCTGGACGTCTGCTCTCTTCTCCACGGTGCAGCCCGACACCAGACCACCACAACAACATCTGACGCCCATCGTGTTCTGTACCCACACCATGCCAGGTTTGAGGACTCCGAAACGGCCCAGACACAGGTAAGTGGCATCGCCCACTTATGTGGCCCTGTGTTTCCCTCCACCATGGGAAATTTCTCGTTTTATGAGGAGGTGTCCCAGTCATTATCTCTTGACCTGGGACAGATTCGCACTGTCATTAAGGTTTAATTTTCACTACCCCTTGGATTTTTTAAACTGTGGTCGCCACTTTCAAGATATGTAAAACGTGGTATGCCATAAGGATAAGTGACCTTGAGGCTGAGGTACGAGAGTTAAATCACATTTGCTCGAGACTTAGATGTCCTAAGCGATCAGTGGCTAAACCCAAGAATTCCATTCCCACAGTCATGCACACGTGTTCGGATGCTCCTCCTCTGACCCCGCCCCCTTTGCACCCCAGTTTCAGCTCTGCCTGAGTTTTCTGCGTCCCTGAACCCGCCCCCGGCCCCTGCCTCCCCGGTTTCAGTTCCCCCTGAGGTTTCTGCCTCTCTGAACCTCCCCTGACCCCTGCCTCCCCAGTTTCAGCTCTGCCTGCAGTTTCCGTTTTCCTGACCCTGCCTCTGGCCCCTGCTGCCGCGGTTTCAGCTCCACCTGAGGTTTCTGCGACCCTGAACCCCCATGCCCCTGCCGCCCCGGTTTCAGCTCCGCCTGCAGCTTCCATGTTCCTGACACTGCCCCTAGCCCCTGCCGCCCTGATTACAGCTCTGCCTGAGGCTTCCTTGTCCCTGACCCCGCCCCCTGCTGATACGTCACCATTAAGGGACCTAGTGGCTGGGATATGAGAGCTAAAGGATATTTTTTTCAGCTTTTAAGGATTTTAAACAATGTGCAGTCCACCCTGGGAGCTCAGTCCCCGTAGATAAGAATTTAGTCAACCCTGCAGCCACTACAGCAGTTTCTATGGCACTTTCCACTTCTGTAGCTCCCTCTCCCATGCCATCAGACCAAATCCACACATTCCAGGTAAACTTGGCCCCTTCTAAACAAAACCCTCAGCCATGGCAGCCATATTCCTCTAAAAACTTTGGAACACTCCGACAAGAAGTCAGGGAGGACGGAATGCAATCTCCATGGACCAAGTCCATCTTGAGGAGTTTTTACCAGAATTTAAATACACCACAAGACTGGAAATATCTGGCTCGTGCTGCACTCCCAGACCCACTCTATCTTCAGTGGCAGGCATGCTTCCACGATGAGTGCTCTAGGAAATTGCAGGAAAATAGTAACAAACAGGTATAATGGAATTCTGATGCTTTGTTTGGAGCAAGAGCTTATGAATCTGGAGCTCAGCAGGCAGAAGCCAGGTTTCCAACTGGTTAATTTGAACAGGTACACATCTGTGCAACACAAGCATGGGAAAGGGTTTCCACACCCGATGTAGATCCGTCCGCTCCCATTAACTCTTTTCACCAAGGCTCTGATGAATCATTGGCAAGCTTCATCTCAAGTGTGAAGAGAAGCTTAGAGAGAAAGGTTTATAATCCTGATGTCGGCACACAACTCCTGCGTTCTATTGTCTGGGAAGGCATGACACCACAGTTCCATCAGGTTTGCCTTAATCTTAAACACCTACACCCACATAATAGGATTCTAGCGACACAGGAATTTACATAAGGCAATGATGGGGCACCCGCTATGACACAGGTCTATGCAGTTGCCCCACGTAAGCAAAACGGAGCCTGCTTTCAGGGCGGTCGCCAAGGACATTGGCGTAACCAATGTCCTGATGAGTTGCTACCACGCCTCCAGTCAGGGAAACCACACCTCCAGCCAGAGCAACCCCACTTTCAGTCAGGGAGCCAGAGACCACGTACTGTTTGTCCAAAATGTCGTAAGGAGTTTCATTGGAAAAGAAATTGTTGGTCCCAATTTCATAAAGATGGTTCGCCCCTGAATGGTAGAAATCCGGGGCCTGAGATTTTGTGGACCACTCCTGTTTTAGAACAAGGTCACCCTTCTATGACAGTAAAGATTGGCAATATTCCTTTTGAATTTTTGACTGACATGGGGGCAGCAAAGATGATTTTAAGGCAAGAAGAGGTTCCCCAAGATTGGGAACTCATCCCTTGACCCAGTTTATATGGAATAGGAGGGATGACGAGAGCATTTTGCACACATGAGACTCGCTTATGTGGGAAGACCCAGAAGGTTCTACTGGACACTTCCGCTATTTGGTAGCTAATAATAGCACCAACTTACTGGGCAGGGATCTTCTGGAATGTCTTAATATTATGATATCCACAGATGCCTCTGCAGAGCGTAAACCTCATTCCCGCGATACCAGGTCTATTCAGCACCCCCAATACTAAATGCCGTAGTTCGTAGCCAAACACCCCGCTTAAGCTGGCTTTCTAATGAGCCTGTCTGGGTGGAACAGTGGCCTTTACCTAGGGATAAGCTAAAAATTTTAAAAGAGCTCCTCCGAGAGCAGTTGTCCTTGGGACACATTCGTCATTCTCAAAGCCCATGGAATACTCCTGTCTTTGTGATTAAAAAGCTCTCAGAAAAATGGCGCCTCCTTCAAGATCTCTGTGCAGTAAATAAAACCATGCAGGTCTGGGGCTCCCCCCCAAAGGGGTTTGCCTCTTGCTTCTGAAATTCCCATGGGATTTCCAATCATAGCTATTGATATACAAAATTGTTTTTTCTCTATCCTCTTGCATCCGCGAGATTGTAAACGTTTTGCCTTCTCTGTTCCGTCTATTAATAATGCCAGCCATGCTGATAGATTTGAATGGGTGGTGCTGCCCCAGGGTATGAGCAATAGTCCTACAATTTGTCAGGAGGCTGTTAAATCTGCCCTTGTCCCATATATTCATAAGGGCATTAATATTTTTCATTATACAGATGATATTTTAATATGGGGAAAATCAGATACTGATCTCTATGCCTTACGTGATTTTCTCACTCCTGCATTAAAGAAAAGCGGCCTTAATGTAGCCCCTGAGAAGATATAGCTAATCTCTCCAATATCCTTCCTAGGTTCAGAGATTTCTCTAACGCAAATTCGTCCCTTAAAACCTAATGTTACCTTCCCTTCTAACCTTACTCTTGCTTCTTTACAAAGTTTTCTAGGAAATTTAAATTGGCTTAGGCAGTATCTCTATCTGCCCACAAGCTGCCTCCAACCAATGTTTGACCTGTTGAAAGGAAACAAATAGCCCACTTCAAATGATAAGTTAACTCCTGAGGCCTCCTTGGCACTGGAAAGGGTTAACCAGGCCCTCCAGGACATGCACCTTGTTCGATTCTCCCCCTCCTCTCCAGTAAACCTTCTAATCTTCAACTCCACCACCACAGTAGTAGGGGCACTGTGGCAAGACATTGGGTTCTCAATGGCTTCACACGCCAGTAGGAGGAGCTCCAAGACTGCTCACTGTGATAGACGCGTTAGCATTCATGGTTCGCCAAGGGAGAAGTAGGTCTGTGCAGGTCTTAGGGAAAGAACCGGATTTAATCATTCTGCCTTTTTCTCTCACAGATACAGAGTGGCTTATACGCCATCATTCCCGTTTTGCCATAAGCTTCGTGGGGTTTCCAGGACAAATAGATAACCATTTTCCTTCTAATAAATTGATAGCTTCTTTACCTCTTCTGCCTCTACTAGCACCTAAACTTTTCTCTCGGGATCCCATTCCCTCTGCTCCTACAATCTTTACTGATGGTGGAAAAAGGGGAGCTGCTGCCCTTATATATTGCCCAGACAATCTCCTAAACCTCTATTTACTGAGCTTCCTGATAATTCCCCTCAGTACAAAGAACTTTATGCTGTTTTTCTTGCACTAAAAGCTGTACCAGAATCCTTCAACCTTTTTTCTGACAGTGTGTATACTGTTAACTTACTTCCATGGCTTGCTCATTCTTATGTGAAAATTGATGACAACCCACTTTCCCCTCTCTTGATTCAAATCGCCTCTATGCTCTGTTCTCGAACCCAACCACCGTATATTCAACACCTTCGTTCCTTCTTCCTGGTTCCCTGTCCTAAGCGAATGCTGCAGTTGACCGCCTTGCCTCCATGGGAACTTTCCCAGTCTCTGTCTCTGATCCTGCTAATTTTCATTCTCTAACCCATGTTAATCTTAAAGGCCTTCGAGCTCGATTCTCTGATGTTCCTGTACCACAGTTAAAACATATCCTCGCTACATGCTCTTCTTGTGCAAGTCTCATAAAGACACCTGCTATCCAGACTGTTGGGGTTAACCCCCGAGGTTTAAAAGCTAATGCTATTTGGCAAATTGATGTCACCCACATACCAAACTTTGGCAAACAAAAATATGTGTTTGTCTCAATTGACACCTTTTCTAAATGTATGTGGGCTACAGCTCAGACAGGAGAAAGTGCTAAAAAGCTTGTAAGCCATATGCTCTCTTGTTTTGCCGTTATGGGGGTCCCATTATTTTTGAAAACAGACAATACACCTATGTTTACAAGCAAACAATTTAAAGATTCTTGTTCCCTCTGGAATATTACTCATACCATGGGCATTCCCTACAATCCACAGGGACAAGGCATTGTTGAGAGGGCCCATCAAACTCTGAAGGCTCAACTAAAGAAAGATAAAGGAGGAACATATCCCCCCAATATCCAGCTAGCAAAAGCCTTAACTACGTTAAATCTCTTTAATATTTACAATAACTCGGCCTTACCCCCTATTATTCTTCACTGGCAAACACCATCTACCCTCCCACCTATTAAGGTCAAATGGAGAGAGCCACTCGATAAAATTTGGAAAGGGCTCTACCCATTATTGTCCATGGGAAGGGGTTTCACATGCATTTTTCCTCAAAATTTCTCTAAACCTGTCTGGGTTCCTGCCCGCCATGTCCGACAATACCCGCAGGATGGCGCTGTTATTCCTGAAAAACCAGAAATACTACAAGAGGACCAGATGCAGGATACATCCCAGGACCCGTAATCCCACATGGCAGAACCTGCAAAATCTGGCTCACAGAGACCTCTCTCCTACCCTTTCCCTGTATGTCTTATGTTATAACTGGCCAGTTGTTTTTGTGAGTGAGTGTGTTGAATGACAAAAAAACTTTTTTGCATGACCCATCTGCTTGGAGTACTCTAAAAGGTAATTGGCTTTATATAAAAATGCTGGACGCAGCTAAAGTTTCTGGAGACGTCCAGAAACATTCCAAAATTTTTTTCTTTCTCCCTCTTTTGAATTTTTATATATAATTTTGGTATATATGTAAGTGTTTAGTCTTAAACTGTGTGACTAATGACAGATTTAAATTTGTTTTTAAATAATGTGTTTTTATAACAAAAGGTCTTTTTCCTCCAGTTTGTTATAACTAAATGTTTATGGGTATGTCTCAAGTTTGGTAACACTAACTTAAGGTCAAAAGGGTAACCCTACAGCTACACTTTTACCAGACAATGTAAAAATTAATTTGTTAAGGTAACTTACTATTTAGGTAAAAGTCTAAATGTTCAACGTGACTATTCATTCCCAAAACTAAACTATATAAATTTTATATACAGGACACCTTTGAAGGGCCCCCAAAGGTGCCCTGGAAACTATCTTGTGGAAATTAATCCACAACAGATCTGGCATCAATCTGGCACTGTAAACGTTAAAATCATTGTCACGAATATGCGTTAACTCTCTAAGCAATTTGAGTCTGTTTAAAATACATATTTTAGCTAAAATTGGTCTCAAGATCCTGCGGTAGAGGCTGCTACCAGGAGGTCACATTAGATGACCTTTAAATAAAATCATAAAGAGATTCTAAACCAATTATAATCATTGAGGTATCAACTATAACAAACCTATAACTTGTTACAAGTTCAAATTAACCACGAGAAGCAGATTGTTTGTGTTTCTTTCACAGGAATCCCGGAAAAACCATCTGAACCCCTGCACATCCTGACGTCACCCACTAGATTGCACGACTACCGTGGCACACCCCCCGAAACCCTAGATGTCACTCAACGCGATCTGAAGAACCTGATACACAGACTCCA
The DNA here is from genome assembly GCF_950295315.1 of Erinaceus europaeus. NCBI lineage: Eukaryota > Metazoa > Chordata > Mammalia > Eulipotyphla > Erinaceidae > Erinaceus > Erinaceus europaeus. The sequence goes on along the minus strand of NW_026647188.1, from coordinate 1,193,421 downwards.
AGGACAGAACTTTCTTCATGCCTGGTTACCGTTCCTGCTTCTGACCTGCTTGTCACGTGTTGGCAGTTCCAGCTGGCTATCTACAGAAAAGCATCATTCCAGCGGCTGACCTCCCTCGTGCAGCGTTGCATCCCCTGCCAATTCTTCCCCTAGCCATCTACTTCGGACTGAGACTTGTATCGGACTTTCTGACATCCCCTATATACATTTTACACAATTTTGAAGCAGCTTATTTCCCTTCACGCTGCTGGTTTTTCATAGACTGATCCTGAGTAATTCATAGACTTTACTGACTATTGCCTTGAGGACTATACAATGCCAAATAGCACCTCTGTTTGGTGGGTCATGCCTCCCTCCTCCCCCTCATTATGTACCCTTGCCCCTTTCCCCACCCAAGCAGGGAATGTTCCTTTACACACCAATCCTTCCCTTCACACCACACTGGCTTTTACTACTGCCCTACTTATCCCTTCCTATATTGTTATATCATTTAGGCTTATGCCCAAAAGATTTCTGACCCATGATAGTCTTTTACAGACTTTGTACATCTTATGCAATTACTAGATAGAAAGATAGAAAAGATGTAGAGATATTGTGAAGAGATGGTTGAGCAGGCTGCGCTTAAACCTATGAGATAAGTCTCTCCAGGTAAATCTCTCTTTCTAAAGAGGGGTTGAGCACAGGAGGACGCATAAATCTCACATGGTTTGCAGCCATTTAAGCCTTCCCTGATGCACAGTTTCTCTCCAGGTTTTAGCAATAAATTGTTTGAATGTCATATCGAATCCATTACAGAAAATGAATACATCAGTGTCTCGTTCTCTCTCGCTCTCCCTCTCTCTCCCTCCCTCTCTCTCTCCCTATCTCTCCCTCCCTCCCTCTCTCTCTCTCTCTCTCTCTCTCTCTCTCTCTCTATATATATATATATATATATATATATATATATATATATATATATATATGTAGAGGTCTGAAAATATTTTTAGCTAGAGACCTGCACAGCTCTGGATTATTGTAAGTATTCGGATACACCTGACCCTTCTGAGCCACAGTCATGAGAGACATCTCACAGAGCTATTCCTATATGTCTTATCAGTCTACACATCTCTCTCAGCACAAACTACCGCTGCCAAATGATCTGCTTCCCTCTTGCTCTTTTTCTCCACCGAGTCCTATCCCCAAACTGTAAGTCAAAGAAGAAATAAATATAGTTAAGTTCCCTGCACACAGGATAGGCTGAGGCTGGACCAGGGAGATGCAATACGCCAGCCTGCTTCTTGGCTGGAGCCTCACTAAGACTACTTCCAATTTGGAAAGTTGAGGGCAGTTTTGGAGAGTTGGCTGCAGGCCAAGTGTTTCTTCTCAGAGTGGGCTAAGACCTAGATGTTCTTAGTGTAACCTTTCCCCACAAATATAAAATAACAATGCCACTTGTAAGAAGTATGCATGGGCATGGAGGATTAGTCTTCAGTGCTCTGGCACTGATCAATACAGGTCCAGAAGTTCTGTACATTTCTGTTACTGTTATTCTGTCTCTCTGACTGTCTCTACATGCGTTCCTCACTGGGCCCTTACTGGAAGTCAGTGCATGCATCATGAACTCGGTCTTCCTGGTGTAGAAATTTTCCTTTCTTTGCCCTTTGGATTATTTAATCTCGTGCATATTGCGTAGTACAGTGGGGAACTGTGGACGCAGCGATCCTACTGCAGGTAACAGGCATGTGTCCATCACCAGCTGCAGCTGTCCAGGCCCTCTGTGCTTGAGTCCCATTCTCCAGGGCCCTGAGGCTGACACTCAGCCTAAATGCAGCCCTCCTCACCTTCCTGCACCGCATCCTAGTCCTTATTCCATGAGAGCCCAGGTCAAGAGAAGTGAAACTCTATCCCCCTGGCACACACATTGTGCTTTCCCTCTATTGGGCCGAATGTAAAGGATCTGTGGTACTTATGGCCACACCAGTGTCCAGATTTTCTATGCAAAACGGAAGTTTCCAGGGTTCAGAAAGAGGGTGTTTTGATGGCTGTGAAATGTCTTTTCCAAGTGCCTCCTGGGGCTTCAAATCCTTTTGAAACCTGAAGTTCTTTCTTGTATCTAGGAAATATTCTCACCTCTGGCCAGAAGGGCTGCCCAACTAGGAGCACAGCTATCCCGGGGTCAGGAGGTCTGCCAGCCTGCTAGCTCCTGGAGGGAATCCTGAGTATGTCCTCAGGCCAAAAATGGTAACAGGTGTTTCCACTTTTATTTATTAGCAGCATCCAGGCCCTCAAGTGAGGGACGAGGCTGTGATCTCCACTGGAAACCCCTAATTCATCCAATGGAGGCATCCATCTTCCTTTTGTCTCTCCATAGCAAGGGCCCAGGGAGTGTGTGCTTCCTGCAATCAGAGCGACTTTGTATGGGACAATCATGCATGCCTACTTGTGGGAATCTCTCTGAATGTGATGTGTGGACCACAGGACACCATGATCACGGATAGTGAGGCCATACTAGCAATTGCCTAAACCGGACCCAAGGGTAGGTGTGAGGGGGCAGGTTCATCCACTATTGTTTGGTCAAACACAGTTCGCATCTATGTTGAAACACAGCTCTTTCTGTGTTCATTCTGGGCTTGTAATATGCTGCCCTGAGCAGTGGACTGAGAGTCTGGAGGCTCAGTAGGTAGCCAAACGTGACTGGACAGGCTCCTGCCCCTGAATTCTGAGGGGTGCCCCAGCTTACCCCGTTGGCAGTGTTTGGATGATAGTGAGGCATGAGATTGAATTGGGAACTCAGGAGAGGGAGACATGAGAGTCCCTTTGGATTTGCATTCTTGCTAAGCCAGAATCTGGGATACCTGGCTTGCCCTAACCAGCTATGTTCTCTGTACATAAGTTGCAGTTGAGGCTGGGTACCTTCCCCCCCATGCTCTGAGACTACTATAGGTGAGCTCTGAACACACACAGACACAGACAGACAGAGACACACACACACACACACACACACACACACACACATTACTGTCAGGTCTGGTAGTACAGCATATGGTGAAGGCTGGGGCTGTCTGGGGTCTTACAATCTCTACAAGCCAGCTTTGAACCTGTCATCAATGAACACAGTGTAGGAGGTTTTTGAATTCTATTCTCTTTCCAGCAGAAGTGGCTGGTGGTCGGGCCTTCCAGAGGCTGCCCAATGAGAATGCTGCAGTGCCGTGTGGGCGGTGCTCAAGGTTGCTGGCCAATCACTGACTAGGGGCCTTGACACTCCTGAGTGTTTCCTAGCACACTGGCCAATGATATTGCTGGCAAGGGTTTGGGCGTGGCCTAGGCCTCTGGCATATCAGAGCATGGCTGGTGTCCTGTCTGTGGGCCTTCTGAAGTATGCCCGACAATGGGAGCTCAGAGCTGGACTTAAAAGGCTTAGCGTGCTTGCAGGAAGTGCAAAGCAGGGTTTATCCCAGGGCCCTGCCTTGCAGAAGCTGTCCAGTGTGCATGTGTATAACTCCGTTTGTGCCTGTGCCTCTGTGGATGTGTGCATGTGTATAACTGTGAGAGTGTGTGTTTGTGTGTGTTTGTGTTGTGTGTGAGGGAGAGAGAGACAGAGAGAACAACAGAATCACTGTGGCACAGGTGATTTTGTACAAAATACTTGGCACATTCTGAATTACAGCTCAATATTGACACCATTGTAGCTCTCCTTGGCCCTTGGTCACTTTTCTTCTTTTCAGAAGTAAAGACACTGAATAGAGAGAGGTTTTTGCCCTGAGGCTTGCACAAGGAACTAGCAGCTGTCCTGTGTGTGTTGCCAGACTAGGAAACTTGTGGTTCCTGTACATGTGGAGAGACTCCTGGATGAGTTCCTTCACGAGCCTTTTTCGCTCGGTCCCGTTGGAGCTGCATATAGCTAATGATTTGGAGATTTTACTCCTTTGGACAATTCATTTCCTGATGCACAGTTTCTCTCCAGGTTTTAGCAATCAATTGTCTGAATGTCATATCGCATCCATTGTAGAAAATGACTATATCAGTGTCTTGCTCTCTCTCTCTGTCTCTCTCTCTCTGACTCTCTCTCTCTCTCTCTCTCTCTCTCTCTATATATATATATATATATATATATATATATATATATAACATGTAGAGGTCTGAAAATATATTTTAGCTAGAGACCTGAACAGCTCTGGATTAGGGTAGTAATGCGGATACACCTGGCCCTTCTAGCCAGAGTCATGAGAGACATCTCATAGAGCCACTCGTTTACTCTTGTCACTCTACAAATCTCAGCACTAACTACAGCTGCCAAATCATCTACATCCCTCTTACTCTTTTTGTTCACCGAGTACTAGAAGAAATAGAAATAGTGCATTTCCCTGCACATAGAACATGCTGAGGCTGGAGCAGGGAGATGAAATATGCTAGCCTGCATCTTGGCTGGTGCCTCACTAAAACTACTTCCAATTTGGGAGGCAAGGGAAGTTTTAGAGAGTGGGCTGCAGGCCAAGTGTTGCTTCTCAGAGTGGGGTAAGACCTAGATGTTCTAAGTGCAACCTTTCCTCACAAACATAAAATAACAATGCCACTTGTAAGAAGTATGCATGGGCATGGAGGGTTTGTCTTCAGTGCTCTGGCAATGATCAACACAGGGCCAGAATTTCTGTCCTATTCAGTCACTGTCATTCTGTCTCTCTGACTGTCTCTGCGTGTCTTCTTCCATGGACCCTTCGTGGAAGTCAGTGCATGCATCCTTAACTCAGTCTTCCTGGTGTTGAAATTTTCCTTTCTTTGCCATTTGGATTATTTAGTCTTGTGCATATGGCGTAGTACAGAGGGGAACTGAGGAGACTGCGTTCCTGCTGCAGGTAACAGGCATATGTCCATCTCCTGCTGCAGCTGTCCAGGCCCTCTGTGCTTGACTCCCATTCTCCAGGGCCCTGTGGCTGACACTCAGCCTAAATGCAGCCCTCCTCACCTTCCTGCACAGCGTCCTTGTCCTTATTCCATGAGAGCCCAGGTGAAGAGAAGTGAAACTCTATCCCCTTGGTACACACAATGAGCTTTCCCTCTATTAAGCCAATGTAAAGTATCTGTGGTACTGATGGCCACACCAGTGTCCAGATTTTGTACGCAAAACGGAAGCTTCCAGGGTTCAGAAAGAGGGTGTTTTGATGGCTGTGAAATGTCTTTTCCAAGTGCCTCCTGGGGTTTCTAATCCTTTTGAAACCTATGTACTTTCTTGTATCTAGGGAATATTCTCACCTCTGGCCCGAATTCCCTCCCAACTAGGAGCACAGCTATCCCGGGGTCAGGAGGTCTGCCATCCTGCTAGCTCCTGGAGGGATTCCTGAGTATGTCCTCATGGCCCAAGTGGTAACAACTGTTTCAAATTGCCTTCATTATTAGCAGCCTGTCCCTCAGGTGAGGTGCGGTGCTGTGATCTCCACTGGAAGCTCCTAATACAGCCAATGGAGGCATCCATCTTCCTTTTGTCTCTCCTTAGCAAGGCCTGGAGAGTTTGTGCTTCCTGCAAGCAGAGTGACTTTGTATGGGACAGTATGCATGCCTACTTCTGGGAATCTCTCTGAGTTTGATGAGTTGACACAAGTACACCATGATCAGGGATTGTGAGGCCTCAGGAGCAATTGCCTTAACCAGGCCCAAAGGGTAGGTATAAGATGCCAGGTTCATCCACTATTGTTTGGTCAAACACAGTTCCCATCTATGTTGAAACACAGCTCTTTCTGGTTTTTTTCTGGGCTTGTAATCTGCTGCGCTGAGCAGTGGACTGAGAGCCTTGAGGCTGAGTAGGCAGCCAAACATGACTGGACAGGCTCATGCCCCTGAATTCTAAGGCATGCCCCAGATTCCCCCATTGGCAGTGTTTGGTTGATAGTGAGGCATGGGATTGAATGGGGAACTCAGAGGAGCGAGACATGAGAGTCCCTTTGCATATGCATTCTTGCTTAGCCAGTATGTGGGCTAGCTGGCTTCCCCTGACCAGCTAGGTTCTCTGTACATAAGTTGCAGTTGAGGCTGGCTACCTTGACACCCATGCTCTGAGACTACTACATGTGAGCTCAGAGCACACACACACACACACACACACATTACTGTCAGGTCTGGTAGTACAGCATATGGTGAAGGGTGGGACAGTCTGGGGTCTGTGGGCATGAGAGCTGCTGCCTTACAATCTCTACAAGTCAGCTTTGAAACTGTCATCAATGAACACAGTGTAGGAGGTTTTTGAATTCTGGTCTCTTTCCAACTCATCTATTTCTCTTCTAGCCTTCTCTGTCTCTAACTCTCACATGCTCTCATACAATCTGTCTTCACTCATTTATATTTTACTTATATACTTATTTTACTGACAGGCCCAGATATACAAAGAGACTTAGCAGAGCACTGCTGAGTTCTGGTTTGTTGTGTTGGCGATTTCATCTAGGCTACTGGAGCCCCAGTTTCTAAGTCTTTCTGACACAAGCCTTATTCTGTCTCCTCATTTCCATGCCAGTATCACTCAGAGTTTATAATAAAGATATACATACATATACATACATATATATTTGATATCTGCCATTTTTTTGAATTGTCTACCTATGTATTTGACCTTAATACAGAATTACCACATTTATAACAGCCTAGTTTTTCAGAAATAAATGGCCATGTAGCTGGAGTAGTATTCAATACAATTATAAATAGTAGAACCTTCCAGTAGCATTTCTGATCCTGTTTCTATCAGCATTTTTTTATAATTATCATACCACAGAACTTCCCTCCTTTTTCTAGTGTAAGCTTCAATACGTATGTGTTTGTTTTCTTTTTCCAAGAATCTTACTTTCCTTGGACCCTGAAGTGTTAGGGAATTTGTGAAGCAGCCCTCTGTTTCTCAGCAGATGGTTTCTATGTTTCTGCTCTAATCAAGTCTTCTTGTGGTTTTTGTTTTCATTATTTTTTTTATTTTTTCAAGTCCTCCTAAATCATCCCCATTTATTTGCATATTTATTTATTTAGTCTGGTATCACATGAGGGTAATTTTTTATGCTTGATATATTTTATCTTATAATTGAAGGGAACTCTTGATGCACAATGCATTTCCTGGGGCAAATACTACACACATATGGTGAAGCCTTGTGTTGTCTAGGGTCTTTGGGCATAGAGCTGCTTCCTTACAATCTCTACAACCCACGTTTGAACCTGTCATGAATGAACACAGTCTAGGGGGTTTTTCACTTCTGGTCTATTTCCAACTCCTCTATTTCTTTTCTCTCCTTCTCTGTCTCTGACTCTCACAGGCTCTCACTCACTCTGTCTGCACTCAGTAATATTTTACTATATCCTTATTTTATTGACAGGCCCAGATATACAAAGAGAGTTGCCAGAGCACTGCTGAGCTCTGGCTTGGTTTGTTGGTGATTTCATCTAGGCTACTGAAGCCTCAGCTTTGTAAGTGTCTCTGACACTAGCCATATTCTGCCTCCTCATATCCATGGCAGTATCTCTCAGACTTTCTAATAAATATACACATCCATATACATATATAAATATACATATATATCTGTCATTTTTAGAATTGTCGACCTATTGTCTTCCTGTGTTTTTTATTATTTTTTCAAATCCTCCTAGATCATCCCCATATATTTGCATATTTATTTTTATGTTTAGTCCGATATCACATGAGAGGTCATTTCTTCCTCCTAATAGATTTTCTCTTATAATGAACGGAACTTTGGACACACAATACATTTCCTTTTCCAGATACTACACACTACTACAACTACTACTGCACTGTTTTTGACAGTGACATCCAATGCACAACGGATTAGTATTGCATGGCTCTAAAGAATGTTCCCTATTTAACCTACAAAGTTTTTAACCTCACAAATATTTATTCTGTTCATTCTTGGGGGAAGAATGCTTTACAGTCAACAGTTACATGTAATAGTGGCTACTGGTGTCATTTTTCCCACTTTCCCTGTATTTCTGTACATCATTTGTAACTTTCCTATTGAGGAGACGGAAACAGTCATAAATTGAGAGATCAGGGCCCAAGCAGGAGGAGAGACAGAGAGACAGCTGAACCTCTGATTTGCCACTAGCCCAGCTTTTCCCTAATTGGGTAAGTGGTGACCAGGGGCTCAAAATGGGGTCTTGGGCTTCCACATAGTTCTCTGGCATTCTTGCTTAGCCAGAATCTGGGCTAGCTGGCTTCCCCTGACTCTCTGACTCTCACAGGCTATCACTCACTCTGTCTGCACTCAGTAATATTTTACTTATATCCTTATTTTATTGACAGGCCCAGATATACAAAGAGAGTTGCCAGAGCACTGCTGAGCTCTGGCTTGTTGTGTTGGAGATTTCACCTAGGCAACTGGAGCCTCAGTTTGTAAGTCTTTCTGACACAAGCCATATTCTGTCTCCTCATTTCCATGCCAGTATCACTCACAGTTTATAATAAAGTGATTTTTTTGCAAAACACTTGGTACATTCTGATTTACAGATCAATATTGACACCATTGTAGCTCTCTTTGGCCCTTGGTCACTTTTCTTCTTTTCAGATGTAAACACCCTAAAGAGGGAGAGGTTTTTGCCCTGAGGCTTGCACTGGGAAATACCAGATGCACTGTGTCTGTTGCCAGAATAGGAAACTTGTGGTGCCTGTCCATGTGGAGAGTCTCCTTGATGAGTTCCTTCTCAAGCCTTTTTTGCTCTGTCCAGTTGCAGCTGCATATAGCTAATGATTTTGAGATTTTACTCCTTTGGACAATTCTTTTCCTGATGCACAGTTTCTCTCCAAGTTTTAGCAATCAATTGTCTGAATGTCATATCGAATCCATTGTAGAAAATGACTACATCAGTTTTTCTCTCTCTCTGTCTGTCTGTCTCTCTCTCTCTCTCTCTCTCTCTCTCTCTATATATATATATATATATATATATATATATATATATATATATATATATATGTAACATGTAGAGATCTGAAAATATTTTTTAGCTAGAGACCTGCACAGCTCTGGATTAGGGTAATAATGCGGATACACCTGGCCCACACTGTCCAGATTTTCACACAAAACGGAAGCTTACAGGGTTCAGAAAGAGTTTTTTTGATGGCTGTGAAATGTATTTTCCAAGTGCCTTAAGGGGTTTCAAATCCTTTTGAAACCTGAAGTTCATTCTTGTATCTAAGGGATATTCTCACCTCTGGCCAGAAGGCCCTCCCAAATAGGAGCACAGCTATCCTGGGGTCAGAAGGTCTGCCAGCCTGCTAGCTCCTGGAGGGATTCCTGAGTATGTCCTCAGGTCCCAAGTGGTAACAGGTGTTTCCAATTGCCTGTATTAGCAGCAGCCAGGCCCTCAGGTGAGGGGCGGGGCTGTGATCTCCACTGGAAACTCCTAGTTCAGAAAATGGAGGCATCCATCTTCCTTTTGTCTCTGCATAGCAAGGGCCCAGGGAGTTTGTGCTTCCTGCAAGCAGAGCGACTTTGTATGGGACACTCATGGATGCCTCCTTCTGGGAATCTCTATGAGTGTGATGTGTGGACACCAGGACACCGTGATCAGGGATTGTTAGGCCACAGGAGCAATTGATTTCTCAGGACCCAAAGTGGAGGTGTAAGGGGCCAGGTTCATCCACTATTGTTTGGTCAAAACCAGTTCCCATCTATGTTGAGACACAGCTCTTTCTTGGTTCTTACTGGGCTTGTAATCTGCTGTCCACTGAGAAGTGGACTGGGAGCCTGGAGCCTGAGTATGCAGTCAAACGTGACAGGACAGGCTCCTGCCCCTGAATTCTGAGGGGTGCCCCAGCTCCCCCCGTTGGCAGTGTTTGGATGATAGTGAGGCATAAGATTGAATCGGGAACTCAGGAGAGAGAGACATGAGAGTCCTTTTGCATATGCATTCTTGCTTAGCCAGAATCTGGGCTAGCTGGCTTTCCCTAGCCAGCTAGGTTCTCTGTAAATAATTTGCAGGTGAGGCTGCTACCTTCCCACCCATGCTCTGAGACTACTATAGGTGAGTTCTGAGAACACACAGACAAAAACAGACAGACAGACAGACACACACACACACACACACACACACAAACACATTACTGTCAGGTCTGGTAGTACAGCATTTGGTGAAGGCTGGGACTGTCTGGGGTCTGTGGGCATGAGAGCTGCTGCCTTACAATCTCTACAAGCCACGTTTGAACCTGTCATCAATGAACACAGTGTAGGAGGTTTTTGAATTCTGGTCTCTTTCCAATTCATCTATTTCTCTTCTCGTCTTCTCTGTCTCTAACTCTCCCATGCTCTCACACACTCTGTCTTCAATCATTAATATTTTACTTATATACTTATTTTACTGACAAGCCCAGATGTAAAAGAGAGTTACCAGAGCACTGCTGAGCTCTGACTTGTGTTGGCGATTACACTGAGGCTACTTTAGCCTCAGTTTGTAAGTCTTTCTGAGACAAGCTATATTCTGTCTCCTCATTTCCATGCCAGTATCACTCACAGTTTATAATAAAGTGATTTTTTTGCAAAACACTTGGTACATTCTGATTTACAGATCAATATAGACACCATTGTAGCTCTCTTTGGCCCTTGGTCACTTTTCTTCTTTTCAGACTTAAAAACACTGAAGAGGGAGAGGTTTTTGCCCTGAGGCTTGCACTGGGAAATACCAGATGCACTGTGTCTGTTGCCAGAATAGGAAACTTGTGGTGCCTGTCCATGTGGAGAGTCTCCTTGATGAGTTCCTGCTCAAGCCTTTTTCGCTCTGTCCCGTTGCAGCTGCATATAGCTAATGATTTTGAGATTTTACTCCTTTGGACAATTCTTTTCCTGATGCACAGTTTCTCTCCAAGTTTTAGCAATCAATTGTCTGAATGTCATATCGAATCCATTGTAGAAAATGACTACATCAGTTTTTCTCTCTCTCTGTCTCTCTGTCTCTCTCTCTCTCTCTCTCTCTATATATATATATATATATATATATATATATATATATATATATATATATATATATGTAACTTGTAGAGATCTGAGAATACTTTTTAGCTAGAGACCTGCACAGCTCTGGATTAGGGTAGTAATGCGGATACACCTGGCCCACAGTGTCCAGATTTTCACACAAAACGGAAGCTTACAGGGTTCAGAAAGAGGTTTTTTTGATGGCAGTGAAAAGTATTTTCCAAGTGCCTTAGGGGGTTTCAAATCCTTTTGAAACCTGAAGTTCTTTCTTGTATCTAGGGAATATTCTCACCTCTGGCCAGAAGGCCCTACCAACTAGGAACACAGCTATCCTGGGCTCAGAAGGTCTGCCAGCCTGCTAGCTCCTGGAGGGATTCCTGAGTATGTCCTCAGGTCCCAAGTGGTAACAGGAGTTTCCAATTGCCTGTATTAGCAGCATCCAGGCCCTCAGGTGAGGGGTGGGGCTGTGATCTCCACTGGAAACTCCTAATTCAGATAATGGAGGCATCCATCTTCCTTTTGTCTCTGCATAGCAAGGGCCCGGGGAGTTTGTGCTTCCTTCAAGCTGAGCGACTTTGTATGGGACACTCATGGATGCCTACTTCTGGGAATCTCTATGAGTGTGATGTGTGGACACCAGGACACCATGATCAGGGATTGTGAGGCCACAGGAGCAATTGCCTTCTCAGGACCCAAAGGGGAGGTGTAAGGGGCCGGGTTCATCCACTATTGTTTGGTCAAAAACAGTTCCCATCTATGTTGAGACACAGCTCTTTCTGGGTTCTTTCTGGGCTTGTAATCTGCTGTCCACTGAGAAGTGGACTGGGAGCCTGGAGGCTGAGTATGCAGCCAAACGTGACTGGACAGGCTCCTGCCCCTGAATTCTAAGGGGTGCCCCAGCTTCCCCCATTGACAGTGTTTGGATGATAGTGAGGCATGAGATTGATCGGGAACTCAGGAGATCAAGACATGAGAGTCCCTTTGCATATGCATTCTTGCTTAGCCAGAATCTGGGCTAGCTGGCTTTCCCTAACAATCTAGGTACTCTGTACATAAGTTGCAGGTGAGGTTGGCTAAATTGCCACCCATGATCTTACACTACTATAGGTGAGTTCTGAGCACACACAGACACACACAGTCAGACAGATAGACAGACAGACATACACACACACACATTACTGTCAGGTCTGGTAGTACAGCATATGCTGAAGGCTGGGGCTGTCTGGCATCTGTGTGCATGAGAGCTGCTGCCTTACAATCTCTACAAGCCACGTTTGAACCTGTCATCAATGAACACAGTGTAGGAGGTTTTTGACTTCTGGTCTCTTTCCATCTCATCTATTTCTCTTCTCCCCTTCTCTGTCTCTAACTCTCAGATGCCCTCACACACTCTGTCTTCAATCATTAATATTTTACTTATATACTTTTTTTACTGACAATCCCAGATATACAAGGAGAGTTACCAGAGCACTGCTGAGCTCTGGCTTGTTGTGTTGGCGATTTCACCTAGGCTACTAGAGACTCAGTTTGTAAGTATTTATGACACAAGCCATATTCTGTCCCCTCATTTCCATGCCAATATCACTCACAGTTTATAATAATGCGATTTTTTTGCAAAACACTTGGCACATTCTGATTTACAGATCAATATAGACACCATTGTAGCTCTCTTTTGCCCTTGGTCACTTTTCTTCTTTTCAGATGTAAAAACACTGAAGAGGGAGAGGGTTTTGCCCTGAGGCTTGCACTGGGAACTACCAGATGCACTGTTTCTGTTGCCAGACTAGGAAACTTGTGGTGCCTGTCCATATGGAGGGTCTCCTTGATAAGTTCCTTCTCAAGCCTTTTTCGCTCTGTCCCGTTGGAGCTGCATATAGCTAATGATTTTGAGATTTTACTCCTTTAGACAATCCTTTTCCTGATGCACAGTTTCTATCCAAGATTTAGCAATCAACTGTCTGAATGTCATATCGAATCCATTGTCAAAAATGACTACATCAGTGTCTCTCTCTCTCTCTCTCTCTCTCTCTCTATATATATATATATATATATATATATATATATATATATATATGTAACATGTAGATATCTGAAAATATTTTTTAGATAGAGACCTGCACAGCTCTGGATTAGGGTAGTAATGAGGATACAACTGGCCCTTCTGAGCCAGCGTCATGAGAGACATCCCACAAAGCCATTCGTATACCTCTTATCACTCTACAAATCTCTCTCAGCACAAACTACCACTGCCAAATCATCTACTTCCCTCTTGCTCTTTTTGTCCACCGAGTCCTATACCAAAACTCTAAATCAAAGAAGAAATAGACATAGTGCAGTTCCCTGCACACAGGACAGTCTGAGGGTGGATCAAGGAGATGCAATACGCCAGCCTGCATCTTGGCTGTAGCATCACTAAGACTTCTTCCAAATTGGAGAGGCGAGGGCAGTTTTGGAGAGTGGGCTGCAGGCCAAGTGTTGCTTCTCAGAGTGGGCTAAGACCTAGATGTTATAAGTGTAACCTTTCCTCACAAACATAAAATAACAATCCCATTTGTTAGATGTATGCATGGGCATGGAGGGTTTGTCATCAGTGCTCTGGCACTGATCAACACAGGGCCAGAATTTCAGTCCTTTTCTGTCTCTGTCATCCTGTCTCTCTGACTGTCTCTATGTGCCTTCTTCACTGGGCCCTTTTGGAAATCAGTGCATGCATTGTGAACTCCAACTTCTTGGTGTTGAAATATTCTTTTCTTTGCCCTTTGGATTATTCAGGCTCCTGAATATGGCGTAGTGCATTGGGGAATTGAGGAGACAGAGATCCTGCTCCAGGTAACAGGCATATGACCATCTCCAGCTGCAGTTTTCCAGGCCCTCTTTGCTTGACTTCCATTCTCCAGGGCACTAAGGCTAACACTCTGCCTAAATGCAGCCCTCCTCAATTTTCTGCACCGCATCCTTGTCCTTATTACATGAGAGCCCAGGTCAAGAGAAGTGAAACTCTATCCCCCTGGCACACACATTGTGCTTTCCCTCTATTGGGCCGAATGTAAAGGATCTGTGGTACCTATGTCCACTCCAGTGTCCAGAATTTCCACACAAAACGGAAGCTTCCAGGTTTAATAAAGAGGGTTTTTTTGATGGCTGTGAAATGTCTTTTCCAAGTGCCTCATGGGGTTTCAAATCCTTTTGAAACCTGAAGTTCTTTCTTGTATCTAGAGAATATTCTCACCTCTGGCCTGAATGCCCTCCCAACTAGGAGCACAGCTATCCTGGGGTCAGGATGTCTTCCAGCCTGCTAGCTCCTGGAGGGATTCCTGAGTATGTCCTCAGGGCCCAAGTGGTAACAGGTGTTTCCAATTGCCTTTATTAGCAGCATCCAGGCCCTCAGGGGTGGGGCGGGGCTGTGATCTCCACTGGAAACGCCTAATTTAGCCAATGGAGGCATCCATCTTCCTTTTGTCTCTCCATAGCAAGGACCTGGGGAGTTTGTGCTTCCTGCAGGCAGAGCAACTTTGTATGGGACACTCATGGATGCCTACTTCTGGGAATCTCTCTGAGTGTGATGTGTGGACAGCAAGACACAATGATCAGGGATTGTGAGGCCATAGGATCAATTGCCTTAGCAGTACCCAAAGTGGAGGTGTAAGGGGCCGGGATCATCCACTATTGTTTGGTCAAAACCAGTTTCCATCTATGTTGAGACACAGCTCTTTCTGGGTTCTTTCTGGGCATGTAATATGCTGTCCACTCAGAAGGGGACTGGGATCCTGGAGGCTGAGTATGCAGCCAAACGTGACTGGACAGGCTCCTGTCCCTGAATTCTGAGGGGTGCCCCAGCTTCCCCCGTTGGCAGTGTTTGGATGGTAGTGTGGCATGAGACTGAATCGGGAACTCAGGAGAGAGAGACATGAGAGTCCCTTTGAATATTCATTCTTGCAAAGCCAGAATCTGGGCTAGCTGGCTTTCCATAGCCAGCTAGGTTCTCTGTACATAATTTGCAGGTGAGGCTGCTACCTTCCCACCCATGCTCTGAGACTACTATACGTGAACTCTGAGCACACACCGACACAGACAGACAGACAGACACACACAAACACATTATGGTCAGGTCTGGTCGTACAGCATATGGTGAAGGCTGGGGCTGTAAAGGGTCTGTGGGCATAAGAACTGCTACCTTATAATCTCTACAAGCCATCTTTGAACCTGTCATCAATGAACACAGTGTAGGAGGTTTTTGAATTCTCATCTGTTTCCAGCAGAAGTGTCTGTTGGGCGGGCCTTCCAGAGGCTGCCCAATTATCCTGCTGCAGGGCCATGTGGGTGGTGCTCAAGGTTGCTGGCAAATCACTGACTCGGGGACTTGACACTCCTGGGCATGTCCTAGCACACTGGCCAATGATATTGCTGGCAGGGATTCTGGGCGTGGCCTAGGCCACTGGTATATCAGAGCATGGCTGGTGCCCTATCTGCGGGACTTCTGAAGTAAAATTGACAATGGGAGCTCAGAGCTGTCCTTAAAAGTCTGGGCGTGCTTCCAGGAAGTGCGAAGCTGGGTTTACCCAGGGCCCTGCCTTGCAGAAGCTATCCAGTGTGCATGTGTATAACTTAGTTTGTGCCTGTGCCTCTGTTAATGTGTGCGTGTGTGTAACTGTGAGAGTGTGTGTTTGTGTGTGCTTGTGTGTGTGTCTGAGGGAGGGAGAATGAGTGAGAACAACAGAATCACTGTGGCACAGGTGATTTTGTGCAAAACAGTTGGCACATTCTGATTTACAGCTCAATATTTACACCATTGTAGCTCTCCTTGTCCCTTGGTCACTTTTCTTATTTTCAGATGTAAAGACACTGAAGAGGGAGAGGTTTTTGCCCTGAGGCTTGCACTGGGAACTAGCAGCTTCCCTGTGTGTGTTGCCAGACTAGGAAACTTGTGGTGCCTGTCCATGTGGAGAGTCTCCTGGATGAGTTCCTTCTCGAGCCTTTTTCGCTTGGTCCCATTGGAGCTGCATATAACTAATGATTTGGAGATTTTACTCCTTTGGACAATTCTTTTCCTGATGCACAGTTTCTCTCCCTCTTTTAGCAATCAATTGTCTGAATGTCATATCACATCCATTGTAGAAAATGACTACATCAGTGTCTTGCTCTCTCTCTCTCCCTCTCTCTCTCTCTCTCTCTCTCTCTCTCTCTCTCTCTATATATATATATATATATATATATATATATATATATATATATATATATATATATAACATGTAGAGGTCTGAAAATATATTTTAGCTATAGACCTGCACAGCTCTGGATTCGGGTAGTAATTCGGATACACCTGGCCCTTATGAGCCACAGTTATGAGAGACATCTCACAGAGCCATTCATTTACCTCTTGTCACTCTACAAATCTCTCTCAGCACAAACTACAGCTGCCAAATCATCTACTTCCCTCTTGCTCTTTTTGTCCACCGAGTCCTATCCCAAAACTGTAAATCAAAGAAGAAATAGACATAGTGCAGTTCCCTGCACACAGGACAGGCTGAGGCTCGAACAGGGAGATGAAATACGCCAGCCTACATTTGGCTGGAGCATCACTAAAACTACTTCCAATTTGGAGAGGCAAGGGCAGTTTTGGAGAGTGGGCTGCAGTCCAAGTGTTGCTTCTCAGAGTGGGCTAAGACCTAGATGTTCTAAGTGTATCCTTTCCTCACAAACATAAAATAACCATGCCACTTGTAAGAAGTATGCATGGGAATGGAGGGTTTGTCTTCAGTGCTCTGGCACTGATCAACACATGGCCAGAATTTGTGCCTTTTCAGTCACTAACATTCTGTCTCTCTGACTGTCTCTACGTGCCTTCTTCCCTGGACCCTTCGTCGAATTCAGTGCATGCATCGTGAACTCGGTCTTCCTGGTGTTGAAATTTTCCATTCTTTGCCCTTTGGATTAGTTAGTCTCATGCATATGGCGTAGTACAGAGAACTTTGGAGACAGCATTCCTGCTGCAGGTTACAGGCATATGTCCATCTGCAGCTGTCCAGGTCCTCTGTGCTTGACTCCAATTCTCCAGGGCCCTGAGGCTGACACTCAGCCTAAATGCAGCCCTCCTCACCTTCCTGCACAGCATCCTTGTCCTTATTCCATGAGAGCCCAGGTCAAGAGAAGTGAAACTCTATCCCCCTGGTACACATATTGTGCTTTCCCTCTATTAAGCCGAATATAAAGGATCTGTGGTACTGATGGCCACACCAGTTTCCAGATTTTCTATGCAAAACGGAAGCTTCCAGGGTTCTGAAAGAGGGTTTTTTGATGGCTGTGAAATGTCTTTTCCAAGTGCCTCATGGGGTTTTCAAATCCTTTTGAAACCTGAAGTTCTTTCTTGTATCTAGGGAATATTCTCACCTCTGGCCAGAAGTGCCGCCCAACTCAGAGAAAACCTATCCCGGGGTCAGGAGGTCTGCCAGCCTCATAGCTCCTGGAGGGATTCCTGAGTATGTCCTCATGGCCCAAGTGGTAACAGGTGTTTCCAATTGCCTTTATTAGCAGCAGCCAGGCCCTCAGGTGAGGGGCGGGGCTGTGATCTCCACTGGAAGCTCTGAATTCAGCCAATGGAGGCATCCATCTTTCTTTTGTCTGTCTATAGCAAGGGCCCGGGGAGTTTGTGCTTCCTGCAAGCAGAGAGACATTGTATAGGACACTCACGCATGCCTACTTGTGGGAATCTCTCTGGTTGTGATGTGTGGACACCAGTACACCATGATCAGGGATGTGAGGCCACAGGAGCAATTGCCTTAGCAGGACCCAAAGGGTATGTTTAAGGGACCGGGTTCATCCACTAATGTTTGGTCGAACACAGTTCCCATCTATGTTGAAACACGGCTCTTTCTGGGTACTTTCTGTGCTTGTAATCTGCTGCCCTGAGAAGTGGACTGAGAGCCTGTAGGTTGAGTAGGCAGCCAAATGTGACTGGAACGGCTCATGCCCCTGAATTCTGAGGGGTGCCCCAGCTTCCCCTGTTGGCAGTATTTGGATGATAGTTAGTGAGGCATGGGATTGAATAGTGAACACAGGAGATTTAGACATGAGAGTTCCTTTGTATATGCATTTTTGCTTAGCCAGAATCCGGGCTAGCTGGCTTGCCCTGACCAGCTATGTTCTCAGTACATAAGTTGCAGGTGAGACTGGCTACCTTGCCACCCATGCTCTGAGACTACTACAGGTGAGTTCTGAGCACACACAGACACACAAAGTCAGAAAGAGACAGACACACACACACACACACACACTACTGTCAGGTCTGGTTATACTCCATATGGTGAAGGCTGGGGCTGTCTGGGTCTGTGGGCATGAGAGCTGCCGCCTTACAATCTCTACAAACCAGGTTTGATCCTGTCATCAATGAACACAGTGTAGGAGGTTTTTGAATTCTGAGACACGGAAGAGGGAGAGGTTTTTGCCCTGAGGCTTGCACTGGGAACCAGCAGCTGCCCTGTGTGTGTTGCCAGACTAGGAATCTTGTGGTTCCTGTCCATGTGGAGAGTCTCCTGGATGAGTTCCTTCTCAAGCCTTTTTCGATCAGTCCCACTGAGCTGCATATAGCTAATGTATTGGAGATTTTACTCCTTTGGACAATTCTTTTCCTGACACACAGTTTCTATCCAGGTTTTAGCAATCAATTGTCTGAATGTCATATCGAATCCATTGTAGAAAATGGCTACATCAGTGTATCTCTCTTTCTCTATCTCTCTCTCTATATATGTAACTTGTATATGTCTGAAAATATTTTTAGCTAGAGACCTGCACAGCTCTGGATTAGTGTAGTAAATTGGATACACTTGGCCCTTCTGAGCCACAGTCATGAGAGACATCTCACAGAGCCATATCATTTATTACTCTACAAATCTCTCTAAGCACAAACTACTGCTGCCAAATCATCTACTTCCCTCTTGATCATTTTGTCCACCGAGTCCTATCCCAAAACTGTAAATCAAAGAAGAAAAAGACATAGTGCAGTTCCCTGTACACAGGACAGGTGGAAGCTGGACCAGGGAGATGAAAGACGCCAGCCTGCATCTTGGCTGGAGCATCACTAAGACTACTTTCAATTTGGAGAGAAGGGCGCAATTTTGGAGAGTGGGCTGCTGGCCAAGTGTTGCTTCTCAGAGTGGCTAAGATCTAGATGTTCTAGGTGTTACCTTTCCTCAAAAACATAAAATAGCAATGCCACTTGTAAGAAGTATGCATGGGCATGGAGGATTTGTCTTCAGTGCTCTGGCACTGATCAACACAGGGCCAGAATTTCAGTCAATTTCTGTCTCTGTCATCCTGTCTCTCTGACTGTCTCTATGAGCCTTCTTCCCTGGGCCCTTACTGGAAGTCAGTGCATGCATCGTGAACTCAGTCATCCTGTTGTTGAAATTTTCCTTTCTTTGCCCTTTGGATTATTTAGTCTCCTGCACATGGTGTAGTACAGAGGGGAACTGCGGAGACAGCATTGCTGCTGCAGGTTCCAGGCATATGTCCATCTGCAGATGCAGCTGTCCAGGCCCTCTGTGCTTGACTCCCATTCTCCAGGGCCCTGAGGCTGTTACTCAGCCTAAATGCAGCCCTCCTCACCTTCTTGCAGAGAATCCTTGTCCTTATTCCATGATAGCCCAGGTGAAGAGAAGTGAAACTCTATCCCCCTGGTACACACATTGTGCTTTTCCTCTATTAAGCTGAATGTAAAGGATCTGTGGTACTGATGGCCACACCAGTGTCTAGAATTTCCACGCTAAATGGAAGCTTCCAGGGTTTTGCAATAGGGTGTTTTGATGGCTGTGAAATGCCTTTTCCAAGTGCCTCAAGGGTTTTCAAATCCTTTTGAAACCTGAAGTTCTTTCTTGTATCTAGGGAATATTCTCACCTCTGGCCAGAAGGGCCGCCCAACTAGGAGTACAGCTATCCCGGGGTGAGGGGGTCTGCCAGCCTGCTAGCTCCTGAAGGGATTCCTGAATATATACTCAGGGCCCAAGTGGTAACAGGTGTTTCCAATTGCCTTTATTAGCAGCAGCCAGGCCCGCAGGTGAGGTTTGGGGCTGTGATCTACACTGGAAGCTCCGAATTCAGCCAATGGAGGCATCCATCTTTCTTTTGTCTGTCCATAGAAAGGGCCCGGGGAGTTTGTGCTTCCTGCAAGCAGAGCGACTTTGTATGGGACACTGCTGCATGCCTACTTCTGGGAATCTCTCTGAGTGTGATGTGCAGACAGCAGCACACCATGATCAGGGATGTGAGGCCACAGGAGCAATTGCCTTAGCCAGACCCAAAGAGTAGATGTAAGGGACCGGGTTCATCCACTATTGTTTGGTCGAACACATTTCCCATCTATGTTGAAACACAGCTCTTTTTGGGTAATTTCTGTGCTTGTAATGTGCTGCCCTGAAGAGTGGACTGAGAGCCTGGAGACTGAGTAGGCAGCCAAACGTGACTGGACAGGGTCATGCCCCTGAATTCTGAGGGGTGCCCGGGCTTCCCCGGGATGATAGATAGTGAGGCATGGGATTGAATAGGGAACTCAGGAGATTTAGACATGAAAGTCCCTTTGCATATGCATTCATGCTTAGCCAGAATCTGGGCTAGCTGGCTTGGCCGGTCCAGCTAGGTTCTCTGTACATAAGTTGCAGGTGAGGCTGGCTACCTTGCCACCCATGCTCTGAGACTACTACAGGTGAGCTCTGAGTACACACAGACACACACAGTCAGACAGACAGACAGACAGACACACACACACACACACACATCACTGTCAGGTTGGTAGTACAGCATATGGTGAATGTTGGGGCTGTCTGGGGTCTGTGGGCAGACAGAGATCTGCTGCCTTACAATCTCTACAAGTGAGGTTTGAACGTGTCATCAGTGAACACAGCGTAGGAGGTTTTTGAATTCTGAGACACTGAAGAGGGAGAGGTTTTTGCCCTGAGGCTTGCACTGGGAACTAGCAGCTGCCCTGTGTGTGTTGCCAGACTAGGAAACTTGTGGTGCCTGTCCATGTGGAGAGTCTCCTGGATGAGTTCCTTCGCAAGCCTTTTTAGATAGGTCCCGTTTGAGCTGCATATAGCTAATGATTTGGAGATTTTACTCCTTTGGACAATTCTTTTCCTGATGCACAGTTTATCTCCAGGTTTTAGCAATCAATTGTCTGAATGTCATATCGAATCCATTGTAGAAAATTACTACATCAGTGTCTCTCTCTCCATATATATATATATATATATATATATATATATATATATATATATATATATATATATATATGTAACATGTAGATGTCTGAAAATATTTTTACTAGAGACCTGCACAGCTCTATTAGGGTAGTAAAGTGGATACACCTGGTCCTTCTGAGCCATAGTCATGAGAGACATCTCACAGAGTCATATCCTTTATCACACTACAATTCTCTCTCAGCACAACTACAGCTGCCAAATCATCTACTTCCCTCTTGCTCTTTTTTTCCACCAAGTCCTATCCCAAAACTGTAAATCAAAGAAGAAATAGACATGGTGCAGTTCCTTGCACACAGGACAGGTTGAGGCTGGACCAGGGAGATGCAATATGCCAGCTTGCATTTTGGCTGGAGCATCACTAAGACTACTTCCAATTTGGAGAGGAGGGCGCAGTTTTGGAGAGTGGGCTGCCGGCCAAGTGTTGCTTCTCAGAGTGGCTAAGATCTAGATGTTCTAAGTGTCACCTTTCCTCACAAACATAAAATAGCAATGCCACTTGTAAGAAGTATGCATGGGCATGGAGGGTTTGTCTTCAGTGCTCTGGCACTGATCAACACAGGGCCAGAATTTCAGTCCGTTTCTGTCTCTGTCATACTGTCTCTCTGACTGTCTCTATGAGCCTTCTTCCCTGGGCCCTTACTGGAAGTCAGTGCATGCATCGTGAACTCAGTCTTCCTAGTGTTGAAATTTTCCTTTCTTTGCCCTTTGGATTATTTAGTTTCCTGCACATGGTGTAGTACAGAGGGGAACTGCGGAGACAGCTTTGCTGCTGCAGGTTCCAGGCATATGTCCATTTGCAGCTGCAGCTGTCCAGGCCCTCTGTGATTGACTCCCATTCTCCAGGGCCCTGAGGCTGTTACTCAGCCTAAATGCAGCCCTCCTCACCTTCCTGCAGAGCATCCTTGTCCTTATTCCATGATAGCCCAGGTGAAGAGAAGTGAAACTCTATCCCCCTGGTACACACATTGTGCTTTTACTCTATTAAGCCGAATGTAAAGGATCTGTGGTACTGATGGCCACACCAGTGTCTAGAATTTCCACGCTAAACGGAAGCTTCCAGGGTTTAGAAAGAGGGTGTTTTGATGGCTGTGAAATGCCTTTTCCAAGCTGCTGCCTTACAATCTGTACAAGCGAGGTTTGAACCTGTCATCAATGAACACAGTGTAGGAGGTTTTTGAAATCTGAGACACTGAAGAGGGAGAGGTTTTTGCCCTGAGGCTTGCACTGGGAATTAGCAGCTGTCCTGTGTGTGTTGCCAGACTAGTGGTGCCTGTCCATGTGGAGAGTCTCCTGGATGAGGTCTTTCTCGAGCCTTTTTCGATCTGCCCTGTTGGAGCTGCATATAGCTAATGATTTTGAGATTTTACTCCTTTGGACAATTCTTTTCCTGATGCACAGTTTCTCTCCAGGTTTTAGCAATCAATTGTCTGAATGTCATATCAAATCAATTGTAGAAAATGACTACATCAGTGTCTCTCTCTCTCTCTCTCTCTCTCTCTCTCTCTATATATATATATATATATATATATATATATATGTATATATGTAACATGTATAGGTCTGAAGATATTTTTTAGCTAGAGACCTGAACAGCTCTGGATTGGGGTAGTAATGCTGATACACCTGGACCTTCTGAGCCACAGTCATGAGAGACATCTCACAGAGCCATTTGTATACCTCTTATCACTCTACACTTCTCTCTCAGCACAAACTACCACTGCCAAATCATCTACTTCCCTCTTTCTCTTGTTGTCCACCAAATCCTATACCAAAACTGTAAATCAATGAAGAAATAGACATAGTGCAGTTCCCTGCACACAGGACAGTCTGACGCTTGGCCAGGGAGATGCAATACGCCAGCCTGCGTCTTGGCTGGAGCATCACTAAGACTACTTCCAAATTGGTGACGCAAGAGCAGTTTTGGAGAGTGGGCTGCAGGCCAAGTGTTGCTTCTCAGAGTGGGCTAAGACCTAGATGTTCTAAGTGTAACCTTTCCTCACAAACATAAAATAACAATGCCACTTGTAAGAAGTATGCATGGGCATGGAGGGCTTGTCATCAGTTCTCTGGCACTGATCAACACAGTGCCTGAATTTCAGTCCTTTTCTATCACTGTCATTCGGTCTGTATGACTGTCTCTACATGCCTTCTTCACTGGGCCCTTATTGGTAGTCATGCATCGTGATCTCGGACTTCCTGGTGTTGAAATATTCCTTTCTTTGCCCTTTGGATTATTTAGTCTCCTGCATATGGCATAGTACATTGGGGAACTTAGGAGACAGTGAATCTGCTGCAGGTAACAGGCATATGTCCATCTCAAGTTGCAGCTGTCCAGGCCCTCTGTGCTTGACTCCCATTCTCCAGCGTCTGAGGCTGACACTCAGCCTAAATGCATCCCTCCTCTCCTTCCTTCACAGCGTCCTTGTCCTTATTCCATGAGATCCCAGCTCAAGAGAAGTGAAACTCTTCCCCCTGGCACACACATTGTGCTTTCCGTCTATTGGGCAAAATGTAAAGGATCTGTGGTACTGATGGCCACACCAGTACAGATTTTCCACGCAAACCTGAAGCTTCCAGGGTTCTGAAAGAGGGTGTTTTGATGGCTGTGAAAAGTCTTTTCCAAGTGCCTCATGGGGTTTCAAATCCTTTTGAAAACTGAAGTTCCTTCTTGTATCTAGGGTATATTCTCACCTCTATCCAGAATGCCCTCCAAACTAGGAGCACAGCTATCCTGGTGTCAGGAGGTCTGCCAGCCTGCTAGCTCCTGGAGGGATTCCTGAGTATGTCCTCAGGGCCCAAGTGGTAACAGGTGTTTCCAATTGCCTTTATTAGCATCAGCCAGGCCCTCAGGTGAGGGGCGGGGCTGCGATCTCCACTGGAAACTCCTAATTCAGCCAATGGAGGTATCCATCTTCCTTTTGTCTCTCCATAGCAAAGGCCTGGGGAGTTTGTGCTTCCTGCAAGCAAAGCGACTTTGTATGGGACACTCATGGATGCCTACTTCTGGGTATCTCTCTGAGTGTGATGTGTGGACACCAGAACACCATGATCAGGGATTGTGAGGCCACAGGAGCAATTGCCTTAGCAGGACCCAATGGGGAGGTGTAGGGTCCGGGTTCATCCACTATTGTTTGGTCAAACACAGTTCCCATCTATGTTGGAACTCTTTCTGGGTTCTTTCTGGGCTTGTAATCTGCTTTCCACTGAGAAGTGGACTGGGAGCCTGGAGACTGAGTTTTCAGCCAAACGTGACTGGACAGGGGGCTGCCCCTGAATTCTGCGGGGTGCCCCAGCTTGCCCCATTGGCAGTGTTTGGATGATAGTGAGGCATGAGATTGAATCGGGAACTCTGGAGAGCGAGACATGAAAATCCCTTTGCAAATGCATTCTTGCTTAGCCAGAATCTGGGCTAGCTGGCTTTCCCTAACCAGCTAGGTTCTCTGTACATAAGTTGCAGGTGAGGCTGGAAACCTTGACACACATGCTCTGAGACTACTATAGGTGAGTTCTGAGCACACACAGACACACACTGACAGACAGACACACACACACACACACACACACACACACATTACTGTCAGGTCTGGTAGTACAGCATATGGTGAAGGCTGGGGCTCTCTAGGGTCTGTGGGCATGAGAGCTGCTGCCTAAGAATCTCTACAAGCCAGGTTTGAACCTGTCATCAATGAACACAGTGTAGGAGGTTTTTGAATTCTGGTCTCTTTCCAACTCATCTATTTCTCTTCTCGCCTTCTCTGTCTCTAACTCTCACATGCTCTCACACACTCTGTCTTCACTCATTTATATTTTACTTATATACTTATTTTACTGACAGGCCCAGATATACAAAGAGAGTTACCAGAGCACTGCTGAGCTCTGGTTTGTTGTGTTGGCGATTTCACCTAGGCTACAGGAGCCTCAGTTTGTAAGTCTTTCTGACACAAGCCATATTCTGTCTCCTCATTTCCATGCCAGTATCACTCAGAGTTTATAATAAAGATATACATACATATATATATACATATATATTTATATATCTGTCATTTTTAGAATTGTCGAACTATGTGTTTGACCTTAATTCAGTATTACCACATTTATAACAGCCTAGTTTTTCAGAAATAATGGCCATATAGTCTGAGCAGCATTCAATACAAATATAAATAATAGAACCTTCCAGTAGCATTTCTAATCGTGTTTCCATTAGCATCCTTATTGTAATTATAATAGCCCAGAACTTCCCTTCTTTTTCTAGTGTAAGCTTCAATACATATGTGTTTGTTTTCTTTCTCCGGAAATCTTAGTTTCCCTGGACCCTGATGTGTTAGGGGATTTTTGAAGCAGCCCTCTGTTTCTCAGCAGATGGTTTCTATGTTTCTGTTGTAATCAGGTCTTCTTGTGGTTTTTGTTTTTATTTATTTTTTTATTTTTTCAAGTCCTCCTAGATCATCCCCATTTATTTGCATATTTATTTATTTAGTCAGGTATCACATATAGGGTCATTTCTTCTGCTTGATAGATTTTCTTGTGTAATTGAAGGGAACTTTTGAAGCACAATACATTTCCTGGGGCAAATAGTACACAAATATGCAGAAGCCCTGGGTTCTCTGGGGTCTGTAGGCATTATAGCTGCTGTCTTACAATCTCTACAACCCAGGTTTGAACCTATCATGAATGAACAAATTCTAGGGGGGATTGACTTCTGGTCTATTTCAAACTCTTCTATTTCTCTTCTCGCCTTCTCTGTCTCTGACTCTCACAGGCTCTCACTCACTCTGTCTGCACTCAGTCATATTTTACTTATATCCTCATTTTATTGACAGGCCCGGATATACAAAGTGAGTTGCCAGAGCACTGCTGAGCTCTGGCTTTTTTGTTGGTGTTTTCACCTAGGCTACTTGAGCCTCAGTTTTGTAAGTCTCTTTGACTCAAGCCATATTCTGTCTCCTCATATCCATGGCAGTATCTCTCAGACTTTATAATAAAGATATACATCCTTATACATATATAAATATACATATATATATATATCTGTCATTTTTGGAATTGTCAACCTATGTAATTGATGTTAATCAGAATTAACACATTTATAACAGCTTCCTTTTTCATTAAATTGGCCACATATCTGGAGCAGGATTCAATACAATTATAAATAATAGAACCTTCCAGTAGCATTTCTAATAGCATTTCTTTTTTTTTTTTATTCATTTTTTATTTTTGGCGCTATGTTTATCACTGGGGCTTAGTGCTTGCACAAGCAATCTACCACTCCTGAGAGGGGAAGGAGAAATTCAGGGAGTGGGA
This sequence comes from Erinaceus europaeus, assembly GCF_950295315.1. Classification (NCBI taxonomy): domain Eukaryota; kingdom Metazoa; phylum Chordata; class Mammalia; order Eulipotyphla; family Erinaceidae; genus Erinaceus; species Erinaceus europaeus. Next base: position 1,166,945 of record NW_026647188.1, on the reverse strand, counting down.
AGAGATACCTGCAGCACTTCTCCCCTACTCTTAAAGTCCCTGCTGGTGGGGACTTGGGGCTTGAACCCAGGTTCTTTTTTTTTAATTTTTTATTTAAGAAAGGATTAGTGAACAAAAGCATAAGGTAGGAGGGGTACAACTCCACACAATTCCCAACACCCAATCCCCATAACCCACCCCCTCCCCTGATAGCTTTCCCATTCTCTATCCCTCTGGGAGCATGGACTCAGGGTCGTTGAGGGATGCAGAAGGTAGAAGGTCTGGCTTCTGTAATTGCTTCCCCGCTGAACATGGGCGTTGACTGGTCGGTCCATACCCCCAGTCTGCCTCTCTCTTTCCCTAGTAGGGTGTGACTCTGGGGAAGCTGAGCTCCAGGACACATTGGTGGGGTCTTCAATCCAGGGAAGCCTAACAGCATGGTACTGGAACAAAAATAGGCATACAGACCAGTGGAACAGAATTGAAAGCCCAGAAGTAAATCCCAACACCTATGGGCATCTAATCTTTGATAAGGGGGCCCAAAGGATTAAATGGAAAAAGGAGGCTCTCTTCAATAAATGGTGCTGGGAAAACTGGGTTGAAACATGCAGAAGAATGAAATTGAACCACTTTATCTCACCAGAAACAAAAATCAACTCCAAATGGATCAAAGACCTAGATGTCAGACCAGAAACAATCAAATACTTAGAGGAAAACATTGGTAAAACACTTTCCCACATACACCTCAAGGACATCTTTGATGAATCAAACCCAATTGCAATGAAGACCAAAGCAGAAACAAACCAATGGGACTACATCAAATTGAAAAGCTTCTGCACATCCAAAGAAACTATTAAACAAACAGAGAGACCCCTCACAGAATGGGAGAAGATCTTCACATGCCAGACATCAGACAAGAAACTAATCACCAAAATATATAAAGAGCTCAGCAAACTTAGCCGCAAAAAAGCAAATGACCCCATCCAAAAATGGGCAGAGGAAATGAACAAAACATTCACCACAGAGGAGATCCAAAAGGCTAACAAACATATGAAAAACTGCTCTAGGTCACTGATTATCTAATAGCATTTCTATCAGCATCCTTATTGAAATTATCATAATACAGAACTTGCCTCCTTTCCCTAGTGTAAGCTTCAAGACATATGAGTTTCTTTTCATTCTCCTGAAATCTTAATTTCCATGGACTCTGAAGTGTCTCGGAATTTTTGAAGCAGCCATCTGTTTCTCAGCAGATGGTTTCTATGTTTCTACTGTAATCATGTCTTCTTGTGCTTTTTGTTTTTATTTTTCATATTTTTCAATTCCTCCTAGATCATCCCCATTTATTTGCATATTTATTTATTTAGTTCTATATAACATGAGGGGTCATTTCTTCTGCTTGATAGATATTTCTCTTATAATTGAAGGGAATTTTACACTCACAATACATTTCCTGTCGTAAATAGTACACACATATGGTTAAGGCTGGGGTTGTCTGGGGTCTGTGGACATGAGACTGCTGCCTTACAATCTCTACAACCCAGGTTTGAACCTGTCATGTATGAACACAGTGTGGGAGGTTTTTGACTTCTGGTCTTTTTCCAAATCTTCTATTTCTCTTCTTGCCTTCTCTGTCTCTGACTCTCACAGGCTCTCACTCACTATGTCTGCACTCGTTAATATTTTACTTATACATTATTTTACTGACAGGTCCAGATATACAAAGAGAGTCACCATGGCACTGCTGAGCTCTGGCTTGTTTTGTTGGTGATTTCACCTAGGTTTCTGGAGCCTCAGCTTTGTAAGACTCTCTGGCACAAGCCATTCTCTGTCTCCTCATAGACATGCCAGTATACCTCATAGTTTATAATAAAGAAACACATACATATACGTACATATATATATATATATATATATATATATATATATATATATATATATATATATATATCAGTCATTTTTAGAATTTTTGACCTTTTTATTTGATCTTAATGCAGAATTACCACATTTATAACAGCCTCTTTATTCATAAATAATTGGTCACATATTTGGAGCAGGTTTCAATACAATTATAAATTATAAACCTTCCAGGAGCATTTCCAATAGCCTTTCTATCAGTATCCTTATTGTAATTATCATAGCACAGAACTTGCCTCCAATTTCTAGTGTAAGTTTCAATATGTATGTGTTTCTTTTCATTCACAGGAAGTCTTAATTTGCCTGGACCCTGAAGTGTCAGGGAATTTTAGAAGCAGCCCTCTGTTTCTCAGCAGACGTTTTCTATATTTCTGCTGTAATCATGTCTTCCTGTGTTTTTTGTTTTTATTTTTTATTTTTTTCAAATCCTCCTGGATCATCCCCATGTATTTTCATATTTATTTATATATTTATTCCGATATCACATGAGGGGTCATTTCTTCTGTCTGATAGATTTTCTGTTATAATTGAAGGGAACTTTGGACACACAATACATTTCCTTTTGCAGATACTACACACTACTACAACTACTACTGCACTGTTTTTGACAGTGACATCCAATGCACAATGGATTAGTATTGCATGGCTCTAATAAATGTTCCCTATTTAACTTACAGTGTTTTTAACCTCACAAATATTTATTCTGTTCTTTCTTGGGGGATGAATGGTTTACAGTCAACAGTTGCATGTAATAGTGGCTACGGGGGTGATTTTTCCCAATTTCCTTGTATTTCTGTACATCATTTGTAACTTTGTTATTGAGAAGGAAACAGTCTTAAATTGAGAGAGCAGGGCCCAAGCAGGAAGAGAGACAGAGAGACAGCTGCAGCTCTGATTTGCCACTAGGCCAGCTTTTCCCTAGCTGGGTAAGTGGTGACCAGGGGCTCATATAGGGTCCTGGGCTTCCACATAGTTCTCTGGCATTCTTGCTTACCCAGAATCTGGGCTATCTGGCTTGCTCTGACCAGCTAGGTTCTCTGTACATAAGTTGCAGGTGAGGCTGGCTACCTTGAAACCCATGCTCTGAGACTACTACAAGTAAGCTCTGAGCACACACAGACACACACAGACAGACACACACACACACACACAAACACACACAGACACACACACACACACATTAGTGTCAGGTCTGGTAGTACAGCATATGGTAAAGGCTGGGGCTGTCTGGGGTCTGTGGGCATGAGAGCTGCTACCTTACAATCTCTACAAGCCAGGTTTGAACTTGTCATTAATGAACACAGTGTAGGAGGTTTTTGAATTCTGGTCTCTTTTCAACTCTTCTATTTCTCTTCTCGCCTTCTCTGTCTCTGACTCTCACAGGCTCTCACTCACTCTGTCTGCACTCAGTAATATTTTACTTATATCCTTATTTTATTGACAGTCCCAGATATACAAAGAGAGTTGCCAGAGCATTGCTGAGCTCTGGCTTTTTTGTTGGTGTTTTCACCTAGGCTACTTGAGCCTCAGCTTTGTAAGTCTCTTTGACTCAATCCATATTCTGTCTCCTCATATCCATGGCAGTATCTCTCAGACTTTCTAATAAAGATATACATCCATATACATATATAAATATACATATCTAAATATATATCTGTCATTTCTGGAATTGCCAAACTATGTAATTGGTCTTAATCCAAATTAACACATTTATAACAGCTTCTTTTTCATGAATAATTGGCCACATAGCTGGAGCAGGATTCAATACAATTATAAATAATAGAACCTTCCAGTAGCATTTCTAATAGCATTTCTATCAGCATCCTTATTGAAATTACCATAGTACAGAACTTGCCTCCTTTCTCTAGTGTAAGCTTCAATACATATGTGTTTCTTTTCATTCTCCTGAAATCTTAATTTCCCTGGACTCTGAAGTGTCTCAGAATTTTTGAAGCAGCCCTCTGTTTCCCAGCAGATGGTTTCTATGTTTCTGCTGTAATCAGGTCTTCTTGTGCTTTATTTATTATTTTTTTTCAAATCCTCCTCGATCATCCCCATTTAATTGCATATTTATTAATGTATTTAGTCCCATATTCCATGAGAGGTCATTTATTCTGCTTGATAGTTTTTTCTCTTATAATTGAAGGGAAGTTCCCACTCACAATACATTTCCTGTCATAAATACTACACACATATGGTCAAGGCTGGGGTTGTCTGGGGTCTGTGGACATGAGACTGCTGCCTTACAATCTCTACAACCCAGGATTGAAACTGTCATGTATGAATACAGTGCGGGAGGTTTTTGACTTCTGGTCTCTTTCCAACTCTTCTTTTTCTCTTCTTGCCTTTTCTGTCTCTGACTCTCACAGGCTCTACCTCACTCTGTCTGCACTCATTAATATTTTACTTATATACTATTTTACTGACAGGTCCAGATATACAAAGTGAGTCACCAGGCCACTGCTGAGCTCTGGCTTGTTTTGTTGGCGATTTCACCTAGGTTTCTGGAGCCTAAGCTTTGTAAGTCTCTCTGGCACAAGCCATACTCTGTCTCCTCATAGCCATGCCAGTATACCTCATAGTTTTTAATAAAGAAACACATACATATAAGTATATATATAAACATACATATATATATATATATATATATATATATATATATCAGTCATTATATATATATCATGCCAGTGCCTCGATGGATGTGTCTGTGACTGTGACAGTGTGTGTTTGTGTGTGTTTGTGTGTGTGTGAGTGTGTGAGGGAGGGAGAGAGGGAAAGAACAACAGAATCACTGTGGCACAGGTGATTTTGTGCAAAACACATGGCACATTCTGATTTACAGCTCAATATTGACACCATTGTAGCCCTCCTTGGCCCTTGGTCACTTTTCTTCTTTTCAGATCTAAAGACACTGAAGAGGGAGAGGTTTTTGCCCTGAGCCTTTTACTGGGAACTAGCAGCTACCCTGTGTGTGTTGCCTGACTAGGAAACTTGTGGTGCCTGTCCATGTGGAGAGTCTCCTGGATGAGTTCCTTCTAGAGCCTTTTCGCTTGGTCTCGTTGGAGCTGCATATAGCTAATGATTTGGAGATTTTACTCCTTTGGACAATTCTTTCCCTGTTGCACAGCTTCTCTCCAGGTTTTAGCAATCAATTGTTTGAATCTCATATCGAATCCATTGTACAAAATGTCTACATCAGTGTCTCTCTCTCTCTCTCTCTCTCTCTCTCTCTCTATATATATATATATATATATATATATATATATATATATATATATATATATAGTTGTTAAAATTCGGAAGGCTCTTGCTGGCCAGCTAGCTTCATGGGCGGGTAACAGAGACGCGGAGACAACGGCTGGGCAGGGAAGCTGTATTTTTTTATTCAGGAACAACGATTCATAAACTAAGACAAACTAATCACCAAACAGAACTCTGCTGTCTTTTTGTGGCGGCGCAAGCACTATTTCTTTTACTCTCGAACTCAGGAACCCTCCAACTCTGTAACTCTGGAACTCTCACTCAGGAACCCTCTCTCAGGGTTCCTTGGGGCGGGGCCAAGCAGGCCCACAATATTAACAGGACTGATCCAATTCTCTTGGCGGGGGAGGGCTAGAAAAATCCAATGTAAAGCATATGACAATTCCCCCTTTTCTTTTTAACTAAATGGCTACAGTATCAAGGGTGTGGGGTGAACATAAACCTATATCGTACAGGCATTTTTTTAAAAGAAACTGGCACAAACTAAACTTTATCAGCTTAAAAAACATTTCTTGCCTCTGGGTGGCGTACTTTCTTTGATGGGCATTTGCATGGGGGCGCGGAACTGCCTAGAGTCCCACAGGCAGCTGGCTGCAACTTACTTACTATGAAACAAAACTTGTTATTAGCATATCTACTGCAGGATACAACTTTTCCAATAGAGAAGGAATTTGAGACTTTTACATATCAACAACGTCTTTTAACCTTTTGTTACACCATTCAAGATGGAGACACACCCTAGGTGTGGGCCGGAGAGGAAACCTCAGGCATGAGAATAATTAGCATAGCCATTGTGCGATCTACCATTTCTAATAAAGAAGGTAATGGAGAGTTTTACATATCAACAAGTCTATTTAACCTTTTGTTTAGACTAACTTAGTTAAAATATATTGATTGTTAACTAATTTTTACCTTAGACTTTAAATGGAAGTTAATTTTATCTTTATGAGAATTACATTGAAAACCTTTTTCATTTAACTTTGACTAGTAAGAATTTAGCCTTGAAGCTACGGTTTACCAAACTTTAAACATACACATAAACATGGTCATTAATACACAAGGAGAGAAACCTTTGTTATGAAGACATGTCATTTTAAACACGAATTTAAATCTGTACTGTCTTAGTGGTTGGGGGGGTCACCAGTCGGAGGTGGCTTCCCGTGCAGCTTCACTTTTAGGAATTGCAGGTTGCGATCTCTGCACAAATCTCTGCATACTCCAGCTTGTCTGTCTTCAGACTGGACCTGCGGCTGGAGATCTCATGTGCCCAGTTTCGGCAGGGATCCCGGGGGTCCAGGAGGCCCGGGATGGTTCCAAAATTCATAGAAAGAGGGCAGGCAGGCCAGCTTTGCAGAAGGCGTGGGCCTAGGTTCCCAGGGGTGGCGGCCATGATGGGCCACCGCGGCCCTGCCCCATGGCCCTGCCATGTCTGCTGCCCTGTTTGCATTGGCCGAGCAGCGTGGAGGGATCACGCGTCCAGTGCCCTGCACCACGTGGTGGAGAGCCGACTCCTGTGGGCTGGCCTCGGGCTCTTGCGTGTTGGCCTTGGGCTCTTGAGTGTTGGCTTCGGGCTCCAGGGGCTCTTGTGTGCTGGCTTCGGCCTCCTGCGGGCTGCGGGGCTGCGGTGCTGCAGGCCCAGTGCTCAGGGTTGTCTTGACGCAGCCAGCTGGCTGGCTGTTTAACCAGGTGGAAACAGCAGCTCCGCGCCTCGCCTCCCTCCCGCTGGCTCTTCCCACTGGCTGTTCTGAGTTCGCCCGAGTGAGTGGAAACCACAGAGTGGTCCAGAGATAAATGTTCCAGAAACAGCAAAACAGTCTCGTGAAGAAAGAGCAGAGGCCTTTGGAGATCTCTTCACAAGCAGAAGAGAAGGCCATAGTGCATAGGTAGCCAAATTGTCTTTACTTATCTGAGAGATGCGCAGGTCAGGTCCACGTGGGCGCCATAACAAAAGTTCTTTTTCCTCCAGTTTGTTATAACTAAATGTTTATGGGTATGTCTCAAGTTTGGTAACACTAACTTAACGGTCAGAAGTGTAGCCCTACAGCTACACTTTTACCAGACAAGGTAAAAATTAATTGTTAAGGTAACTTACTATTTAGGTAAAAGTCTAAATGTTCAACGTGACTATTCATTCCCAAAACTAAACTATATAAATTTTATATACAGGACACCTTTTAAGGGCCCCCAAAGGTGCCCTGTAAACTATCTTGTGGAAATTAATCCACAACAGATCTGGCATCAATCTGGCACTGTAAACGTTAAAATCATTGTCATGAATATGTGTTAACTCTCTAAGCAATTTGAGCCTGTTTAAAATACATATTTTAGCTAAAATTGGTCTCAAGATCCTGTGGTAGAGGCTGCTACAGGAGGTCACATTAGATGACCTTTAAATAAAATCATAAAAAGATTCTAAACCAATTATAATCATCGAGGTATCAACTATAACAAACCTATAACTTGTTACAAGTTCAAATTAACCACGAGAAGCAGATTGTTTTTGTTTCTTTCACAGGAATCCCGGAAAAACCATCTGAACCCCTGCACACCCTGACATCACTCACTAGATGGCACGACTACTGTGGCACACCCCCCGAAACCCTAGATGTCACTCAACGCGATCTGAATAACCTGATACACGAACTCCAAGGACAGAACTTTCTTCATGCCGGGTTACCGTTCCTGCTTCTGACCTGCTTGTTACGTGTTGGCAGTTCCAGCTAGCTATCTACAAAAGAGCAACATTCCAGAGGCTGACCTCCCTCATGCAGCGTTGCATCCCCTGCCAATTCTTCCCCTAGCCATCTACTTCGGACTGAGACTTGTATCGGACTTTCTGACATACCCTATATACATTTTACACAATTTTGAAGCAGCTTATTTCCCTTCACGCTGCTGGTTTTTCATAGACTGATCCTGAGTAATTCATAGACTTTACAGACTGTTGCCTTGAGGACTATACAATGCCAAATAGCCCCTCTGTTTGGTGGGTCATGCCTCCCACCTCCCCCTCATTATGTACCCTTGCCCCTTTCCCAACCCAAACAGGGAATGTTCCTTTACACACCAATCCTTCCCTTCACACCACACTGGCTTTTACTTCTCCCCTACTTATCCCTTCCTATTTTGTTATATCATTTAGGCTTATGCCCAAAAGGTTTCTGCCCCTTGATAGTCTTTTATAGACTTTGTACATCTTATGCAATTACTAGATAGAAAGATAGAAAAGATGTAGAGATATTATGAAGAGATGGTTGAGCAGGCTGCGCTTAAACCTATGAGATGAGTCTCTCCAGGTAAGTCTCTCTCTCTAAAGAGGGGTTGAGCACAGGAAGACGCATAAATCTCACAAGGTTGGCAGCCATTTAAGCATTCCCTCCTCCACAGAAAGTCCTACATCTTCCCACCTGAGCATGGCATTCCTCTAAAACATTTAAGCCTGCTCCATTCCATTTTTCTTTACTGTGTCCATTTAGATATAAAGGGATAGGAGGAGATGTTGCAGAGGAGTTATTCTGATGCAGTCTCTACCCCCAGGTTTTTCTATGCCCCGCTAAATCCTAGAGTGCCCCCTTTCAACCAATCCTGGCCCTAAACGTCACCCCTGGTTGTCGCCCAATAAAAAGCCCCCTCACCCCTCCCCTCTCTCTCTCTGGGCTCTTGGCTCTCCCTCTCTGAGGTCTAGCTCCCTGCTCTCCCCCCGTGGTCAGCCATTGCCGTCTGGCTCCACGTGGTCTGAACCAAACCTCCCCCCCATCCTATAATAAAGATTTGTGTACCCCTTTGCTCTGGACGTCCGCTCTCTTACCGTGGTGCAGCCCGACACCAGAACGCCGCAACAACAACAACAATATATATATATATATATATATATATATATATATATATATATATATATATATATATATATAGCATGTAGAGGTCTGAAAATATTTTTTAGCTAGAGACCTGAACAGCTCTGGATTAGAGTAGTAATGTGGATACACCTGGCCCTTCTGAGCCACAGTCATGAGAGACATCTCAGACTCATTCGTATACCTCTTATCACTCTACACATCTCTCTCAGCACAAACTACCGCTGCCAAATCATCTACTTCCCTCTTGCTCTTGTTGTCCACCAAGTCCTATCCTAAAACTGTAAATCAATGAAGAAATAGACATAGTGCAGTTCCCTGCACACAGGACAGGCAGAGGATGGGCCAGGATGATGCAATATGCCAGCCTGCATCTTGGCAGGAGCATCAATAAGACTACTTCCAAATTGGTGAGGCGAGGGTAGTTTTGGAGAGTGGGCTGCAGGCCAAGTGTTGCTTCTCAGAGTGGGCTAAGACCTAGATGTTCTAAGTGTAACCTTTCCTCACAAACATAAAATCACAATGCCACTTGTAAGAAGTATGCATGGGCATGGTGGGTTTGTATTCTGTGCTCTGGCACTGATCAACACAGGGCCAGAATGTGTCCTGTTCAATCACTGTCATTCTGTCTCTCTGATTGTCTCTATGTGCCTTCTTCCCTGGACCCTTCGTGGAAGTCAATGCATGCATCGTTAACTCGGTCTTCCTGGTGTTGAAATTTTCCTTTCTTTGCCCTTTGGATTACTTAGTCTCCTGCATATGGCGTAGTACAGAGCAGAACTTAGGAGACAGCATTCCTGCTGCAGGTAACAGGCATATGTCCAACTCCAGCTACAGCTGTCCAGGCCCTCTGTGCTTGTCTCCCATTCTCCAGGGTCCTGTGGCTGACACTCAGACTAAATGCAGCCCTCCTCCATTTCCTGCACGACATCCTTGTCCTTATTCCATGAGAGCCCAGGGCAAGAGAAGTGAAACTCTACCACCCTGGCACACACATTGTGCTTTCCCTCTATTGGGCCGAATGTAAAGGCTCTGTGGTACTGATGGCCACACCAGTTTTCAGATTTTCCATGCAAAACGGAAGCATCCAGGGTTCAGAAATAGGGTGTCTTGATGGCTGTGAAATGTCTTTTCCAAGTGCCTCCTGGGGTTTCAAATCCTTTTGAAACCTGAAGTTCGTTCTTGTATCTAGAGAATATTCTCACCTCTGGCCCGAAGGCCCTCCCAACTAGGAGCACAGCTATCCCGGGATCAGGAGGTCTGCCAGCCTGCTAGCTCCTGGAGGGATTCCTGAGTATGTCCTCAGGCCCCAAGTGGTAACAGGTGTTTCCAATTGCCTTTATTAGCAGCTGCCAGGCCCTCAGGTGAGGGGCGGGGCTGTGATCTCCACTGGAAGCTCCTAATTCAGCCAATGGAGGCTTCCATCTTCCTATTGTCTCTCCATAGCAAGAGCCCGGGGAGTTTGTGCTTCCTGCAAGCAAAGCGACTGTGTATGGGACACTCACGCATGCCTACATCTGGGAATCTCTCTGAGTGTGATGTGTGGACACCAGGACACCATGATCAGGGATTGTGAGGCCACAGGAGCAATTGCCTTAGCCAGACCCAAAGGGTAGGTGTAAGGGGCCGGTTTCATCCACTATTGTTTGGTCAAACACAGTTCCCATCTATGTTGAAACAGCTCTTTCTGGGTTCATTCTGGGCTTGTAATCTGCTGCCCTGAGCAGTGGACTGAGAGTCTGGAGGCTGAGTAGGCAGCCAAACGTGACTGGACAGGCTCCTGCCCCTGAATTCTGAGGCGTGCCCCAGCTTACCCAGTTGGCAGTGTTTGGATGATAGTGAGGCATGAGATTGAATCGGGAACTCAGGAGAGGGAGACATGAGAGTCCCTTTGCATGTGCCTTCTTGCTTAGCCAGAATCTGGGCTAGCTGGCTTGCCCTGACCAGCTAGGTTCTCTGTACATAAGTTGCAGGTGAGGTTGGCTACCTTCCCACCCATGCTCTGAGACTACTATAGGTGAGCTCTGAGCACACACAGACACATAGAGTCAGACAGACAGACAGACAGACACACACACACACACATTACTGTCAGGTCTGGTAGTACAGCATATGGTGAAGGCTGGGGCTGTCTGGGGTCTGTGGGCATGAGAGCTGCTGCCTTACAATCTCTACAAGCCGGGTTTGAAGCTGTCATCAATGAACACAGTGTAGGAGGTTTTTGAAATCTCATCTCTTTCCATCAGAAGTGGCTGGTGGGCGGGCCTTCCAGAGGCTGACAATGAGCGTGCTGCAGGGACATGTGGGCAGTGCTCAAGGTTGCTGGCCAATCACTGACTAGGTGCCTTGACACTCCTGGGCGTGTCCTAGCACACTGGCCAATGAGACTGCTGGCAGGGGTTCTGGGCTTGGCCTAGGCCTCTGGCATATCAGAGCATGGCTGGTGCCCTGTCTCCAGGCCTTCTGCAGTAAGCCTGAAAATGGGAGCTCAGAGATGGCCTTAAAAGGCTGTTCGTGCTTCCAGAGTGTGAAGCAGTGTTCACCCAGGGCCCTGCCTTCCAGAAGCTGTCCAGTGTGGATGTATATAACTCCGTTTGTGCCTGTTCCTCTGTGGATATGTGCGTGTAACTGTGAGAGTGTGTGTTTGTGTGTGTTTGTGTGTGTGTGTGTGTGTGAGGGAGGGAGGGAGAGAGAGAGAACAACAGAATCACTGTGGCACAGGTGATTTTGTGCAAAACACATGGCGCATTCTAATTTACAGCTCAATATTGACACCATTGAAGCTCTCCTTGGCCCTTGGTCACTTTTCTTCTTTTCAGATGTAAAGACACTGAAGAGGGAGAGGTTTTTGCCCTGAGGCTTGCACTGGAAACTAGCAGATGCCCTGTGTGTGTTGCCAAACTAGAAAACTTGTCGTGCGTGTCCATGTGGAGAGTCTCCTGGATGAGCTCCTTCTCGAGCCTTTTTAGCTAGTTCCTGTTGGATCTGCATATAGCTAATATTTGGAGATTTTACTCCTTTGGACAATTCTTTTCCTGATGCACAGTTTCTCGCAAGGTTTTAGCAATCAATTGTATGAATGTCATATCGCATCCATTGTAGAAAATGACTACATCAGTGTCTTGCTCTCTCTCTCTCTCTCTCTCTCTCTCTCTCTATATATATATATATATATATATATATATATATATATATATATATATCATGTTGGGGTCTGAAAATATATATTTTAGCTAGAGACCTGCACAGCTCTGGATTACGGTAGTAATGCGGATACACCTGGCCCTTCTGAACCAGAGTCATGAGAGACATCTCACAGAGCCATTCGTTTACCTCTTGTCACTCTACAAATCTCTCTCAGCACAAAATACAGCTGCCAAATCATCTACTTCACTCTTGCTCTTTTTGTCCACCGAGTCCTATCCGAAAAATGTAAATCAAAGAAGAAATAGACATAGTTCAGTACCCTGCAAACAGGACAGGGTAAGGTTGGACCGGGGAGATGAAATACACCAGCCTGCATTTGGCTGGAGCATCACTAAAACTACTTCCAATTTGGAGAGGCAAGGGCAGTTTTGGAGAGTGGGCTGCAGGCCAAGTGTTGCTTCTCAGAGTGGGCTAAGACCTAGATGTTCTAAGTGTAACCTTTCCTCACAAACATAAAATCACAATGCCACTTGTAAGAAGTATGCATGGGAATGGAGTGTTTGTCTTCAGTGCTCTGGCACTGATCAAAACAGGACCATAATTTCTGTCCTCTTCAGTCACTGTCATTCTGTCTCTCTGACTGTCTCTATGTGCCTTCTTCCCTGGACCCTTCGTGGAAGTCAGTGCATGCATCGTGAACTCGGTCTTCCTGGTGTTGAAATTTTCCTTTCTTTGCCCTTTAGATTACTTAGTCTCGTGCATATGGCGTAGTACATAGGAGAACATAGGAGACAGTGTTCCAGCTGCAGGTAATAGGCATATGTCCAACTCCAGCTGCAGCTGTCCAGGCCCTCTGTGCTTGACTCCCATTCTCCAGGGTCCTGTGGCTGACACTCAGCCTAATTGCAGCCCTCCTCCATTACCTGCAGCAATCCTTGTCCTTATTCCATGAGAGCCCAGATCAAGAGAAGTGAAACTCTACCACCCTGGCACACACATTGTGCTTTCCTTCTAATGGGCCGAATTTAAAGGATCTGTGGTACTGATGGCCACACCAGTATCCAGATTTTCCATGAAAATCGGAAGCTTCCAGGGTTCAGAAAGTGGGTGTTTTGATGGCTGTGAAATGTCTTTTAAAAGTGCCTCCTGGGGTTTCAAATCCTTTTGAAACCTAACGTTCGTTCTTGTATCTAGGGAATATTCTCACCTCTGGCCCGAACGCCCTCTTAACTAGTAACACAGCTATCCCGGGGTCAGGAGGTCTGCCAGCCTGCTAGCTCCTGGAGGGATTCCTGAGTATGTCATCAGGCCCCAAGTAGTCACAGATGTATCCAATTGCCTTTATTAGCAGCAGCCAGGACCTAAGGGGAGGGGTGGGGCTGTGATCTCCACTGAAAGCTCCTAATTCAGCCAATGGAGTCATCCATCTTCCTTTTGTCTCTCCATAACAAGGGCCTAGAGAGTTTGTGTTTCCTGCAAGCAGAGCGACATTGTATGGGACACTCTTGCATGCCTACTTCTGGGAATCTCTCTGAGTGTGATTTGTGGACACCAGGACAGCGTGATCAGGGATTGTGAGGCCTCACGAGCAATTGCCTTAGGCGGACCCAAAGGGTAGGTGTAAGGGGCTGGGTTCATGCACTATTGTTTGGTCAAACACAGTTCCCATCTATGTTGAAACACAGCTCTTTCTGGGGTCATTCTGGGCTTGTAATATGCTGCCCTGAGAAGTGGACTGAGAGTCTGGAGGCTGAATAGGTATCCAAACGTGAGTGGACAGGCTCCTACCCTGGAATTCTGATGGGTGCCCCAGCTTACCCTGTTGGAATTGTTTGGATGATAGTGACGCATGAGATTGAATCGGGAACTCAGGAGAGGAGGCATGAGAGTCCCTTTGCATGTGCATTCTTGCTTAGCCAGAATCTGGGCTAGCTGGCTTGCCCTGACCAGCTAGTTTCTCTGTACATAAGTTGCAGGTGAGGCTGCTACCTTTCCACCCATGCTCTGAGACTACTACTACTATAGGTGATCTGTGAACTCTGAGCACACAAAGACACAGACAGACAGACAGACAGACACACACACACACACACATTACTGTCAGGTCTGGTAGTACAGCATATGATGAAGGCTGGGGCTGTCTGGGGTCTGTGGGCATGAGTGATGCTGCATTATAATCTCTACAAGCCAGCTTTGAACCTGTCATCAATTAATACAGTGTAGGAGGTTTTTTAATTCTCATCTTTCCAGCAGAAGTGGATGGTGGGCGGGCCTTCTAGAGGCTGCACAATGAGTGTGTTGCAGGGCCCTGTGGGTGGTGCTCAAGGTTGCTGGCCAATCACTGACTAGGGGCCTTGACACTCCTGGGCGTGTCCTAGCACACTGGCCAATGATATTGCTGGCAGGGTTCTGGGCGTGGCCTAGGCCTTTGGCATATCAGAGCATGGCTGGTGCCCTGTCTGAGGGCCTTCTGAAGTAAGCCCGACAATGGGAGCTCAGAGCTGGCCTAAAAGGCTGGGCGTGCTTCCAGGAAGTGCGAAGCAGGGTTCACCCAGGGCCCTGAATTGCAGAAGCTGTCCAGTGTGCATGTGTATAACTCTATATGTGCCTGTGCCACTGTGGATGTGTGCATATGTGTAACTGTGAGAGTGTGTGTTTGTGTGTGTATGAGGGAGGGGGAGAGAGAGAGAACAACAGAATCACTGTGGCACAGGTGATTTTGTGCAAAACACTTGGCACATTCTGATTTACAGCTCAATATTGACAGCATTGTAGCTCTCCTTGGCCCTTGGTCACTTTTCTTATTTTCAGATGTAAAGACACTGAAGAGGGAGAGGTTTTTGCCCTGAGGCTTGCACTGGGAACTAGCAGCTGCCCTGTGTGTGTTGCCAGACTAGGAAACTTGTGGTGCCTGTCCATGTGGAGAGTCTCCTGGATGAGTTCCTAATCAAGCCTTTTTTGCTAGGTCCCTTTGGAGCTGCATATAGCTAATGATTTGGAGATTTTACTCCTTTGGACAATTTTTTTCCTGATGCACAGTTTCTCTCCTGGTTTTAGCAATCAATTGTCTGAATGTCATATCACATCCATTGTAGAGAATGACTATATCAGTGTCTTGCTCTTTCTCTCTCTCTCTCTTTATATATATATGTATATATATACATGCATGTATATATATGTATGTATATATATATATATATATCATGTATAGATCTGAAAATATATTTTAGCTAGATACATGCACAGCTCTGTATTTGGGTAGTAATGCGGATACACCTTGCCCTTCTTAGCCACAGTCATGAGAGACATCTCACAGAGCCATTGTTTACCTCTTGTCACTCTACACATCTCTCTCGCACAAACTACAGCTGCCAAATCATCTACTTCCCTCTTGCTCTTATTGTCCACCGAGTCCTATCCCAAAACTGTAAATCAAAGAAGAAATAGACATAGTGCAGTTCCCTGCACACAGGACAGGCTGAGGGTGGACCGGGGAGATGATATATGCCAGCCTGAATATGGCTGGTGCATCACTAAAACTACTTCCAATTTGGAGAGGCAGGGGAAGTTTTGTTGAGTGGGCTGCTGGCCAAGTGTTGCTTCTCAGAGTGGCTAAGACCTAGATGTTCTAAGTGTAACCATTCCTCACAAACATAAAATAACAATGCCACTTGTAAGAAGTATGCATGGGATGGAGGGGTTCTCTTCAGTGCTCTGACACTGATCAACACAGGGCCAGAATTTCAGTTCTTTTCTGTCACTGTCATTCTGTCTCTCTGACTGTCTCTATGTGCCTTCTTCCCTGGACCCTTCGTGGAAGTCAGTGCATGCATTGTGAACTCGGTCTTCCTGGTGTTGAAATTTTCCTTTCTTTTCCCTTTGGATTACTTAGTCTCGTGCATATGGCGTAGTACAGAGGGGAACTTAGGAGACACCGTACCTGCTGCAGGTAACAGGCATATGTACATCTCCAGCTGCAGCTGTCCAGGCCCTCTGTGCTTGACTCCCATTCTCCAAGGCCCTGTGGCTGACACTCAGCCTAAATGCAGCCCTCTTGAATTTCCTGCACCACATCCTTGTCCTAATTCCATGAGAGCCCAGTTCAAGAGAAGTGAAACTCTATCACCCTTGCACACACATTATGCTTTCCCTCTATTGGGCCGAATGTAAAGGATCTGTGGTACTGATGGCCACACCAGTGTCCAGATTTTCCATGCAAAACGTAAGCTTCCAGGGTCAGAAAGAGGGTGTTTTGATGGCTGTGAAATGTCTTTTCCATGTGCCTCCTGGGGTTTCAAATCCTTTTGAAACCTGTAGTTTGTTCTTGTATCTAGGGAATATTCTCACCTCTGGCCCGAAGGCCCTCCCAACTAGGAGCACAGCTATCCTGGGGTCAGGAGGTCTGCCAGCCTACTAGCTCCTGGAGGGATTCCTGAGTATGACCTCATGCCTCAAGTGGCAAGAGGTGTTTCCAATTGCCTTTATTAGCAGCAGCCAGGCCCTCAGGTGAGGTGCAGGGATGTGATCTCCTCTGGAAGCTCCGAATTCAGCCAATGGAGCCATCCATCTCAATTTTGTCTCTCCATAACAAGGGCCCAAGGAGTTTGTGCTTCCTGCAAGCAGAGCAACTTTGTTTGTGACACTCATGCATGCCTACTTCTGGGAATATCTCTGAGTGTGATGTGTGGACACCAGGACACCATGATCAGGGATTGTGAGGCCACAGGAGCAATTGCCTTAGCCAGACCCAAAGGGTAGGTGTGAGGGTCTGGGTTCATCCACTATTGTTTGGTCAAACACAGTTCCCATCTATGTTGAAACACATCTCTCTCTGGGTTCATTCTGGGCTTGTAATCTGCTGCCCTTACAGTGGACTGAGAGTCTGGAGGCTGAGTAGGCAGCCAAATGTAACTGGACAGGCTCCAGCCCCTGAATTCTGAGGCGTGCCCCAGCTTCCCCCATTGGCAGTGTTTGGATGATAGTGAGGCATGAGATTGAATCAGGAACTCAGGAGAGGAAGACATGAGAGTCACTTTGCATGTGCATTCCTGCTTAGCCAGAATCTGGGCTAGCTGGCTTGCCCTGACCAGCCAGGTTCTCTGTACATATGTTGCAGGAGAGGCTGGCTACCTGCCCACCCATGCTCTGAGACTACTATAGGTGAGCTCTGAGCACACACAGACACAGACAGACAGACTGACACACACACACACACACACACACACACACATTACTGTCAGTTCTGGTAGTACAGCATATGGTGAAGGCTGGGGCTGTCTGGGGTCTGTGGGCATGAGAACTGCTGCCTTACAATCTCTACAAGCCAGCTTTGAACCTGTCATCAATGAACACAGTGTAGGAGGTTTTTGAATTCTCATCTCTTTCCAGCAGAAGTGGCTGGTGGGCGGGCCTTCCAGAGGCTGCCCAATGAGCATGCTGCAGTGCCGTGTGGGCGGTGCTCAAATTTGCTGGACAATCACTGACTTTGGGCATTGACACTACTAGGTGTTTCCTAGCACACTGGCCAATGATATTGTTGGCAGGGGTTCTAGGCGTGGCCTAGGTCTCTGACATATCAGAGCATGGCTGGTGCCCTGTTTGCGGGCCTTCTGAAGTAAGCCCGACAATGGGAGCTCAGAGCTGGCATTAAAAGGCTGGGCGTGCTTCCAGGAAGTGAGAAGCAGGGTTCACCCAGGACCCTGCCTTACAGAATCTGTCCAATGTGCATGTGTATAACTCCGTTTGTGCCTTTGCCTCTGTGGATGTATGCTTGTGTGTAACTGTGAGAGTGTTTGTTTGTGTGTGTTTGTGTGTGTGTGAGGGAGGGAGAGAGAGAGAGAACAACAGAATCACTGTGGCACTGGTGATTTTGTGCAAAACTCTTTGCACATTCTGATTTACAGCTCAATATTGACACCATTGTAGCTCTCTTGGCCCTTGGTCACTTTTCTTATTTTCAGATGTACAGACACTGAAGAGGGAGAGGTTTTTGCCCTGAGGCTTGCACTGGGAACTAGCAGCTGCCCTGTGTGTGTTGCCAGACTAGGAAACTTGTGGTGCCTGTCCATGTGGAGAGTCTCCAGCATGAGTTCCTTCTCAAGCCTTTCTCGCCAGGTCCCCTTAGAGCTGCATATAGCTAATGATTTGAAGATTTTAATCCCTAGGACAATTTTTTCCCGATGCACAGTTTCTCTCCAGGTTTTAGCAATCACCTGCACAGCTCTGGATTCGGGTAGTAATGTGGATACACCTGGCCCTTCAGAGCCACAGTCATGAGAGATATCTCAAGAGCCATTTGTTTTCCTCTTGTCTCTCTACAAATCTCTCTCAGCACAAACTACAGCTGCCAAATCATCTACTTCACTCTTGCTATTTTTGTCCACCGAGACCTATCCTAAAACTGTAAATCAAAGAAGAAATAGACATAGTTCAGTTCCCTGCACACAGGACAGGCTGAGGCTGGAACGGGGAGATGAAATACGCCAGCCTGCATTTGGCTGGATAATCACTAAAACTACTTCCAATTTGGAGAGCCAAGGGCAGTTTTGGAGAGTGGGCTGAAGGCCAAGGGTGGCTTCTCAGAGTGGGCTAAGACCTAGATGTTCTAAGTGTAAACTTTCCTCACAAACATAAAACAACAATGCCACTTGTAAGAAGTATGCATGGGCATGGAGGGTTTGTCTTCAGTGTTCTGGCACTGATCAACACAGGGCCTGAATTTATGTCCTTTTCAGTCACTGTCATACTGTCTCTCTGACTCTCTCTAAGTGCCTTCTTCCCTGGACCCTTCCTGGAAGTCAGTGCATGCATCGTGAACTCGGTCTTCCTGGTGTTGAAATTTTCCTTTCTTTGCCCTTTGGATTATTTAATCTCGTGCATATGGCGTAGTACAGATGAGAACTTAGATGACAGCTTTCCTGCTGCAGGTAACAGGCATATGTCCATCTCCAGCTGCAGCTGTCCTGGTCGTCTGAGCTTGACTCCCACTCTCCAGGGCCTTGTGGCTGACACTCAGCCTAAATGCCCCCCTCCTCAATTTCCTGCACAACATCCTTGTCCATATTTCCATGAGAGCCCAGGTCAAGAGAAGTGAAACTCTACCACCCTGGCACACACATTGTGCTTTCCCTCTATTGGGCCGAATGTAAAGGATCTGTGGTACTGATGGCCACACCAATGTCCAGATTTTCCATGCAAAACGGAAGCTTCCAGGGTTCAGAAAGAGGTTGCTTTGATGGCTGTGAAATGTCTTTTCCAAGTGCCTCTTGGGGTTTCAAATCCTTTTGAAACCTGAATTATGTTTTTGTATCTAGGGAATATTCTCACCTCTGACCAGAAGGACCTCCCAACTAGGAGCACATCTATCCAGGGGTCAGGAGATCTGCCAGCCTGCTAGCTCCTGGAGGGATTCCTGAGTATGTCCTCGGGCCCCAAGTGGTAACAGCTGTTTCCAATTTCCTTCATTAGCAGCAGCCAGGCCCTCAGGTGAAGGGCGGGGCTGTGATCTCCACTGGAAGCTCCTAAGTCAGCCAATGGAGCCATCCATATTCCTTTTGTCTCTCCATACCAAGGGCCCGGGGAGTTTGTGCTTCCTGCAAGCAGAGCGACTTTGTATGGGACACTCATGCATGCCTACTTCTGGGAATCTCTCTGAGTGTGATGTGTGGACACCAGTACACCATGATCAGGGATTGTGAGGCCACAGGAGCAATTGCCTTAGCCAGACCCAAAGGGTAGGTGTAAGGGCCGGGTTCATCCACTATTGTTTGGTCAAACACAGTTCCCTTCTATGTTGAAACACAGCTCTTTCTGGGTTCATTCTGGGCTTGTAATCAGCTGCCAGGAGCAGTGGATGAGAGTCTGGAGGCTGAGAAGGTAGCCAAACGTGACTGGACAGGCTCCTGCCCTTGAATTCTGTGGGGTGCCCCAGCTTACCCTGTTGGCAGTGTTTGGATGATAGTGAGGCATGATATTGAATCGGGAACTCAGGAGAGGGAGACATGAGAGTCCCTTTGCATGTGCATTCTTGCTGAGCCAGAATCTGGGCTGCTGGCTTGCCCTGACCAGCTAGGTTCTCTGTACATAAGTTGCAGGTGAGGCTGGCTACCTTCGCACCCATGCTCTGAAACTACTATAGGTGAGTTCTGAGCACACACAGACACACACAGACAGACAGACAGACACACACACACACACACATTATTGTCAGGTCTGGTAGTACAGCATATGGTGAAGGCTGGGGCTGTCTGGGGTCTGTGGGCATGAGAGCTGCTGCCTTACAATCTCTACAAGCCAGCTTTGAACCTGTCATCAATTAACACAGTGTAGGAGGTTTTTGAATTCTCATCTCTTTCCAGCAGAAGTGGCTGGATGGAGGGCCTTCCAGAGGCTGCCCAATGAGCATGCTGCAGGGCCGGGTGGGGGGTGCTCAAGGTTGCTGGCCAATCACTGACTAGGGGCCTTGACACTCCTGGGCATGTCCTAGAACATAGGCCAATGATATTGCTGTCAGGGTTTCTGGCTGTGGCCTAGGCCTCTGGCATATCAGAGCATGGCTGGTGCCCTGTCTGAGGGCCTTCTGAAGTAAGCCCGACAATGGGAGCTCACAGCTGGCCTTAAAAGGCTGGGCGTGCTTCCAGGAAGTGCGAAGCAGGGTTCACCCAGGGCCCTGCCTTGCAGAAGCTGTCCAGTGTGCATGTGTATAACTCCCTTTGTGCCTGTGCCTCAGTGGATGTGTGTGTGTGTGTAACTGTGAGAGTATGTGTTTGTGTGTGTATGGGAGGGAGGGAGAGAGAGAAAGAACAATAGAATCACTGTGGCACAGGTGATTTTGTGCAAAACACTAGGCACATTCTGATTTACAGCTCAATATTGACACCATTGTAGCTCTCCTTGGCCCTTGGTCACTTTTCTTATTTTCAGATGTAAAGACACTGAAGAGGGAGAGGTTTTTGCCGTGAGGATTGCACTGGGAACTAGCAGCTGCCTTGTGTGTTTTGCCAGACTAGGAAACTTGTGGTGCCTGTCCATGTGGAGAGTGTCCTGGACGAATTCCTTCTCGAGCCTTTTTTGCTAGGTCCCGTTGGAGCTGCATATAGCTAGTGATTTGGAGATTTTACTCCTTTGGACAATTCTTTTCCTGATGCACAGTTTGTATCCAGGTTTTAGCAATCAATTGTCTGAATGTCATATCACATCCATTGTAGAAAAAAATGACTACATCAGTGTCTTGCTCTCTCTCTCTCTCTCTGTCTCTCACTATATATATATATATATATATATATATATATATGTTACATTTAGAGATCTGAAAATATTTTTATCTAGAGACCTGCACAGCTCTGCATTAGGGTATTAATGCGGATACACCTGGCCCTTCTGAGCCACAGTCATGAGAGACATCTCACAGAGCCATTCGTGTACCTCTTTTTTTTAAAGAAAGGATTAATTAACAAAACCATAGGGTAGGAGGGGTACAACTCCACACAATTCCCAACGCCCAATCTCCATATCCCACCCCCTCCCCCGATAGCTTTCCCATTCTCTATCCCTCTGGGAGCATGGACCCAGGGTCATTGAGGGTTGCAGAAGGTAGAAGGTCTGGCTTCTGTAATTGCTTCCTCGCTGAACATGGGCATTGACTGGTCGGTCCATACTCCCAGTCTGCCTCTCTCTTTCCCTAGTAGGATGGGTCTCTGGGGAAGCTGAGCTCCCGGACACATTGGTGGTGTCTTCAATCCAGGGAAGTCTGGTCGGCATCCTGATGACACCTGGAACCTAGTGACTGAAAAGAGAGTTAACATACAAAGCCAAACAAATTGTTGAGCAATCATGGACCCAAAGCTTGGAAAAGTGGAGAGGAAGTATTAGGTAGGTATGGCACCAAAGTAAGAAAGCAGAAGTATACTAGAGTTTGCAGCGAGTACCTCGTATACCTCTTATCACACTACAAATCTCAGCACAAACTACCGCTGCCAAATCATCTACTTCCATCTTGTTCTTTTTGTCCACCGAGACCTATCCCAAAACTGTAAATCAAAGAAGAAATAGACATAGTGCAGTTCCCTGCACACAGGACAGGCTGAGGCTGGACCAGGGAGATGCAATACGCCTGCCTGCATCTTGGGTGGAGCATCACTAAGACTACTTCCAAATTAGAGAGGCGAGGGCAGTTTTGGAGAGTGGCATGCAGACCAAGTTTGCTTCTCAGAGTGGGCTAAGACCTAGATGTTCTAAGTGTAACCTTTCCTCACAAACATAAAATAACTAAGCCACTTGTAAGAAGTATGCATGGGCATGGAGGGTTTATCTTCAGTGCTCTGGCACTGATCAACACAGGGCCAGAATTTCAGTCCTTTTCTATCACTGTCATTCTGTCTCTCTGACTGTCTCTACATGCCTTCTTCACTGGGCCCTTATTGGATGTCAGTGCATGCATTGTGATCTCGGACTTCCTGGTGTTGAAATTTTCCTTTCTTTGCCCTTTGGATAATTTAGTCTCCTGCATATGGTGTAGTACATTGGGGAACTGAGGAGACAGCAATCCTGCTGCAGGTAACAGGCATATGTCCATCTCCAGCTTCAGCTTTCCAGGCCCTCTGTGTTTGACTCCCATTCTCCAGGGCCCTGAGGCTGACACTCACCCTAAATGCAGTCCTCTACAATTTCCTGCACCGAATCCTTGTACTTATTTCATGAGAGCCCAGGTGAAGGGAAGTGAAACTCTATCCCCCTGGCACACACATTGTGCTTTCCCTCTATTGGGCTGAATGTAAAGGATCTGTGGTACTGATGGCCACACCAGTGTCCAGATTTTCCACGTAAAACGGAAGCTTCCAGGGTTCTGAAAGAGGGTGTTTTTATGGCAGTGAAATGTCTTTTCCAATTGCCTCCTGGGGTTTCAAATCCTTTTGAAACCTGAAGTTCTTTCTTGTATCTAGGGAATATTCTCATCTCTGGCCTGAAGGCCCTCCAAACTAGGAGCACAGCTTTCCCGGGGTCAGGAGGTCTGCCAGCCTGCTAGCTCCTGGAGGGATTCCTGAGTATGTCCTCAGGTCCCAAGTGGTAACAGGTGTTTCCAATTGCCTTTATTAGCAGCAGCCAGGACCTCAGGGGAGGGGCGGGGCTGTGATCTCCACTGGAAACTCCTAATTCAGCCAATGGAGGCATCCATCTTCTTTTTGTCTCTCCACAGCCAGGGCCCAGTGAGTTTGTGCTTCCTGCAAGCAGCACGACTTTGTATGGGACACTCATGGATGGCTACTTCTCGGAATCTCTCTGATTGTGATATGTGGACACCAGGACACTATGATCAGTGATTGTGAAGAAACAGGTGCAATTGCCTTACCTGGACCCAAAGGGGAGGTGTAAGGGGCTGGGTTCATCCACTATTGTTTGGTCAATCAGAGTTCCCTTCTATGTTGGAACTCTTTCTGGGTTCTTTCTGGACTTGTAATCTGCTGTACACTGAGAAGTGGACTGGGAGCCTGGAGGCTGAGTATGCAGCCAACCGTGACTGGACAGGGTCCTGCCCCTGAATTCTGAGGGGTGCCCCAGCTTCCCTCATTGGCAGTGTTTGAATGAAGTGAGGCATGAGATTGAATAGGGAACTCAGGAGAGCGAGACATGAGAGTCCCTTTGCATATGCATTCTTTCTTAGACAGAATCTGGGCTATCTGGCTTTCTCTAACCAGCTAGGTTCTCTGTACATAAGTCTCTGGTGAGGCAGGATACCTTACCACCCATGCTCTTAGACTACTATAGGTGAGTTCTGAGCACACACAGACACACACTGACAGACAGACAGACAGACACACACACACATTACTGTCAGTTCTGATAGTACAGCATATGGTGTAGGCTGGGGCTGTCTGGGGTCGGTGAGCATGAGAGTTGCTGCCCTACAATCTCTACAAGCCAGTTTTGAACCTGTCATCAGTGAAGACAGTGTAGGCGGTTTTTGAATTCTGGTCTCTTTCTAACTCTTCTATTTCTCTTTTTGTCTTCTCTGTCTCTAACTCTCACATGCTCTCACACACTCTGTCTTCACTCATTAATATTTTACTTATATACTTATTTTAATGACAGGCCGAGGTATACAAAGAGAGTTACCAGAGCACTGCTGATCTCTGGCTTTTTTGTTGGTGTTTTCATCAAGGCTACTTTAGCCTCAGCTTTGTAATTCTCGCTGACACAAGCCATATTCTGTCTCCTCATATCCATGGCAGTATCTCTCAGACTTTATAATAAAGACATATATATATATATATATATATATATATATATATATATGCCATTTTTGTAATTATCAACCTATGTAATTGATCTAAATCAGAATTAACACATTTATAACAGCTTCCTTTTTCATTAATAATTGGCCACATAGCTGGAGCAGGACTCAATACAATTATAAATAATAGAACCTTCCAGTAGCAATTCTAATAGCATTTCTATCAGCATCCTTATTGTAATTATCATAGTACAGAACTCACCTCCTTTCTCTAACATAAGCTTCAAAACATATGAGTTTATTTTCATTCTCCTGAAATCTTAATTTCCCTGGACTCTGAAATGTCTTGGAATTTTTGAAGCAGCCCTCTGTTTCTCAGCAGATGGTTTCTATGTTTCTGCTGTAATCAGGTCTTCTTGTGATTTTTGTTTTTATTTTTCATTCTTTTCAAATCCTCCTAGATCATCCCCATTTATTTACATATTTATTTATTTATTTAGTCCTATATTACATGAGGGGTCATTTCTTCTGCTTTATAGATTTTTCTCTTATAATTGAAGGGTAGTTTACACTCACAATACATTTCCTGTCATAAATACTACACACATATGGTGAAGGCTGGGGTTGTCTGGGGTCTGTGGACATGAGACTGCTGCATTACAATCTCTACAATGCAGGTTTGAACCTGTCATCAATGAACAGAGTGTGGGAGGTTTTTGACTTCTGGTGTCTTTCCAACTCTTCTATTTCTCTTCTTGCCTTCTCTGTCTCTGACTCTCACATGCTCTCACTCACTCTGTCTGCACTAATTAATATTTTACTTATATATTATTTTACTGACAGGACCAGATATACAAAGAGAGTCACCAGGGCACTGCTGAGCTCTAGCTTGTTTTGTTGGCGATTTCACCTAGGTTTCTGGAGCCTCAGCTTTGTAAGTCTCTATGTCACAAAACATGCTCTGTCTCCTCATAGCCATGCCAGTATACCTCATAGTTTATAATAAACACATACATATATGTACATATATATACATATATATAGATATCCGTCATTTTTAGAATTTTTGACATTTTTATTTGATCTTAATGAAGAATTACCACATTTATAACAGCCTCCTTATTCACAAATAATTGGTCACATAGTTGGAGCAGGATTCACTACAATTATAAATTATAAACCTTCCAGGAGCATTTCCAATAGCCTTTCTATCAGTATCCTTATTGTAATTATCATAGTACAGAACTTGCCTCCTTTCTCTAGTGTAAGCTTCAATACGTATGTGTTTCTTTTCATTCTCCAGAATTCTTAATTTGCCTGGACCCTGAAGTGTCAGGGAATTTTTGCAGCAGTCTTCTGTTTCTCAGCAGACGTTTTCTATATTTCTGCTGTAATCAGGTCTTCCTGTGGTTTTTGTTTTTATTTTTTATTTTTTTTTAAATCCACCTCGATCATCCCCAGATATTTTCATATTTATTTATATATTTAGTCTGATATCACATGAGGGGTCATTTCTTCTGCCTGATAGATTTTCTCTTATAATTGACGGGAACTTTTACACACAATACATTTCCTTTTGCAGATACTACACACTACTACAACTATTACTGTACTTTTTTGACAGTGACATCCAATGCACAATGGATTAGTATTGCATGGCTCTAAAGAATGTTCCCTATTTAACCTACAATGTTTTTAACCTCACAAATATTTATTCTGTTCTTTCTTGGGGGATGAATGGTTTACAGTCAACAGTTACATGTAATAGTGGGTACTGTGGTGATTTTTTCCACTTCCCCTGTATTTCTGTACATCATTTGTAACTTTCTTATTGAGGAGAAGGAAACAGACATAAATTTAGAGAGCATGGCCCAAGCAGGAAGAGAGACAGAGAGACAGCTGCAGTTCTGATTTGACACTATCCCAGCTTTTCCCTAGCTGGGTAAGTGGTGAGCAGGGGCTTAAAACGGGGTGCTGGGCTTCCACATAGTTCCCTGGAATCTCCAACAGCTGTGTCTCCAACCCATGCTCCCTTCGTTGTCCATGTAACTATCGATCTTCTCTAGGCACTTCTCACCTTCATATGCCAGAAACTTAACACTTCTCCCCTCCACCCATGAAACTTTGACCTTTTACTTGAGTGCAAAATAGCAACCCCAATCCACGTTATTTCAAGGAAAAGTGTGTGCGTCTCTGTGGGAGGGTGTGTGTCTCAGTGGGAGGGTGTGTGTGTGAGTGTGTGTAAGTGTACATAAGTGTGTTTAAGTTATGATTACCGCTGTTGCTTCTTTATTCCTGACGCAGGGTCTTAGGAAATGGGTTGTGCTATGACAAAGGAAGTTTCCACTGCACAAATGGTTGTTTAAATATGATTGTCACATTGGATATTCTGGACACTGTTGTGCATTCTCCCAGGTGGTCCTCAGATGGGTTCTTTCCTTTGCTATTCCCATGCTGTGTGTAATTTTCTGTGTAGACTCAAAGTGGAGTGGCATCGGGGAGCTCAGCTGCATTCTTCTGTGTGGCACCAAACCCCATAGTTGAGTGTAGTGATTCTGTGGAATGAGGAGAACTTGGGATTTGTGGCCCATGGACAGCAAGGTTGAAATTGATGTAGAGTGCCCTAGACATCTTTTCTTTCCTGTGGGGTTGGGGGATCCCCCATTTGGCTTTGCAAGTGGAAGGGGTTTCTCTCTTTGTCTGGGATGACTCTACTGGGAGTTTGTGAATCCCTGTGCTCAGCAGGAAGAGAGACAGAGAGACAGCTGAACTTCTGATTTGCCACTAGGCCAGCTTTTCAATAATTAGGTAAGTGGTGAACAGGGGCTCAAAATGGGGTCTTGGGCTTCCACATAGTTCTCTGGCATTCTTGCTTAGCCAGCATCTGGGCTAGCTGGCTTGCCCTGACCAGCTAGGTTCTCTGTACATAAGTTGCAGGTGAGGCTGGATGCCTTGACACTCATGCTCTGAGACTACTTTAGGTGAGCTCTGAGCACACACAGACACACACAGTCAGACCCACAGACACACACACATACATTACTGTCAGGTCTGGTAGTTCAGCATATGGTGAAGACTGGGGCTGTCTGGAGTCTGTGGGCATGAGAGCTGCTGCCTTACAATCTCTACAAGCCAGGTTTGAACCTGTCATAAATGAACACAGTGTAGGAGGTTTTTGAATTCTGGTTTCTTTCCAACTCATCTATTTCTCTTCTCGCCTTCTCTAACTCTCACATTCTCTGGCGGGCTGGGGGCGTTTCCCTGGGACAACAGTCCAATCAGCGTGGAGCTGATGTGGCTTGTGGGCAGGCCTTCCAGAGGCTGCCCAATGAGCGTGCTCCAAGGCCGTGTTGGCGGTGTTCAAGGCCCATGGCCAATCACTGACTAGGGGCCTGAAACCTCCTGGGCATGTCCACGCACACTGGACAATGAGATTTCTGTCAGGGGTTCTGGGTGAGGCCTAGGCTTCTGGCCTATCAGTGCATGGCGTGCGCCCTGTGGGTGGGCCATTTGAGGGAAGCCCTACTATGGGAGCTCAGAGCTGGCCTTAAAGGCTGGGCGTGCTTGAGGAAGTGCGAAGCAGGGTTCAGCCCAGGGCCCTGCCTTGCAGAAGCTGTCCAGTGAGCATGTGTATAACTCCATTTGTGCCTGTGCCTCTGTGGATGTGTGTGTGTGTGTGTGTGTGTAACTGTGACAGTGTGTGTTTGTGTGTGTGTGTGTGAGGGAGGGAGAGAGAGAGAGAACAACAGAATCACTGTGGCACAGGTGATTTTGTACAAAACACTTGGCACATTCTGATTTACAGCTCAATATTGACACCATTGTAGCTCTCCTAGGTTCTTGGTCACTTTTCTTATTTTCAGATGTAAAGACACTGAAGAGGGAGAGGTTTTTGCCCTGAGGCTTGCACTGGGAACTAGCAGATGCCCTGTGTGTGTTGCCAGACGAGGAAACTTGTTTTGCCTGTCCATGTGGAGAGTCTCCTGGTTGAGTTCCTTCTAGAGCCTATTTCGCTCAGTACAGTTGGAGCTGCATATAGCTAATGATTTGGAGATTTTACTCCTTTGGACAATTCTTTTCCTGATGCACAGTTCCTCTCCAGGTTTTAGCAATCAATTATTTGAATGTCATATTGATCCATTGTAGAAAATGACTCCATCAGTGTCTCTCTCTCTCTCTCGCTATATATATATGTAAAATGTAGAGGTCTGAAAATATCTTTTTAGCTTGAGACATGAACAGCTCTGGATTATTGTAGTAATGCGGATACACCTGGCCCTTCTGAGCCACAGTCATGAGAGACATCTCACAGAGACATTCCTATACCTCTTGTCACTCTACAAATCTCTCTCAGCACAAACTACCACTGCCAAATGATCTACTTCTCTCTCGCTCTTTTTCTCCACCGAATCCTATCCCAAAACTGTAAATCAAAGAAGAAATAAACATAGTGCAGTTCCCTGCACACAGGATAGGCTGAGCCTGGACCACGAAGATGCAATACGCCAGCCTGCATCTTGGTTGGAGCATCACTAAGACTACTTCCAAATTGGAGAGGCAAGGGCAGTTTTGGAGAGTGGGCTGCTGGCCAAGTGTTGCTTCTCAGAGTGGGGTAAGACCTAGATGTTCTAAGTTTAACCTTTTTTCACAAACATAAAATAACAATGCCACTTGTAAGAAGTATGCATGGGCATGAAGGATTTCTCTTCAGTGCTCTGGCACTGATCAACACACCTCCATAATTTCTGTACTTTACGGTCACTGTCATTCTATCTGACTGTCTCTACGTGCCTTCTTCACTGGGCCCTTACTGGAAGTCAGTGCATACATCATGAACTCAGTCATCCTGGTGTTGAAATTTTCCTTTCTTTGCCCTTTGGATTATTTAATCTCGTGCATATGGCATAGTACAGTGGGGAACTGAGGAGGCAGCGATCCTACTGCAGTTAACAGTCATGTGTCCATCTCCAGCTGCAGCTGTCCAGGCCCTCTGTGCTTGACTCCCGTTCTGCAGGGCCCTGAGGCTGACACTTAGCCTAAATGCAGGCCTCCTCACCTTCCTGCACAGCATCTTAGTCCTTATTCCATGAGAGCCCAGGTCAAGAGAAGTGAAACTCTATCCCCCTGGCACACACATTATGCTTTCCCTCTATTGGGCCAAATGTAAAGGATCTGTGGTACTGATGGCCACACCAGTGGACAGATTTTCTATGTAAAATGGAAGCTTCCAGGGTTCATAAAGAGGGTGTTTTGATGGCTGTGCAATGACTTTTCCACATGCCTCATGGGGATTCAAATCCTTTTGAAACCTAAAGTTTTATCTTGTATCTAGGGAATATTCTCACTTCTGGCCATAAGGCCTTCCCAACTAGGAGCACACCTATCCCGGGGTCAGGAGGTCTGCCAGTCTGCTAGCTCCTGGAGGGATTCCTGAGTATGTCCTCAGGCCCCAAGTGGTAACAGATGTTTCCAATTTCCTTTTTTAGCAGCAGCCAGGTCCTCAGGTGTGGGGCGGGACTGTGATCTCCACTGGAAGCTCCTAATTCAGCCAATGGAGGCATCCATCTTCCTTTTGTCTCTCCATAGCAAGGGCCCGGGGAATTTGTGCTTCCTGCAGGTGGAGAGACTTTGTATGGGACACTCATGCATGCCTACTTCTTTTTTTTTAATTTTTTATTTAAGAAAGGATTAGTGAACAAAAGCATAAGGTAGGAGGGGTACAACTCCACACAATTCCCAACACCCAATCCCCATAACCCACCCCCTCTCATGGTAGCTTTCCCATTCTCTATCCCTCTGGGAGCATGGACCCAGGGTCGTTGAGGGTTGCAGAAGGTAGAAGGTCTGGCTTCTGTAATTGCTTCCCCGCTGAACATGGGCATTGACTGGTCGGTCCATACCCCCAGTCTGCCTCTCTCTTTCCCTAGTAGGGTGTGACTCTGGGGAAGCTGAGCTCCAGGACACATTGGTGGGGTCTTCAATTCAGGGAAGCCTAGCCAGCATCCTGGTGGCATCTGGAACCTGGTGATTGAAAAGAGAGTTAACATATGATGCCAAACAATTTGTTGAGCAATCATGGATCCCAAGCTTGGAATAGTGGAGAGGAAGTGTTAGGGAGGTACTCACTGCAAACTCTAGTGTAGTCCTGATTTCAGGTATATATTTTGCAGTAGTTTATGGATACGTGTGCACATAAGCTCTCTCTCACAGAAACTGGTGTATATCTAGGTTATGGGACTTTGTTAGAAAGTGAACTACCTGAGATAAAATTAGAGTGTACTATTAAAGGAAAGGTCTCACCCGAGTAATGAAGCTGAAGGGTTGTCATTCCACACGTGAAGTCTCTGGATACATTCTGAGGTGAAGCATGTTGAGGTAGCAATCGTTGCTTTGGTTAGGTTGTGATCGGCAGATGCAATGTTATTTGGTTTGGATTGAGAGATGCATACGGGAAAGTGGGCCCTATCCAAGGGTTCCAGGACTGGGGGAAGTAGGGGCTCTATAGTGAAGATGTGAGGTTCCTGCTGTCTTAGGGTTCAAAAAGACAATAAATAGTTAATATTATCATCACATTATTTGTTAATTGGGTTAACTTTGAAAAGTCCCTTTGTTATGGTTTGCTGGACAGTACCCAGTATCTTGTATATAGCTGTGCTATTGGAAGCTTCTAATCTACTTGGTCTAGGCTTTTGAGAGAGTCCGCATATCAAATACATAGCCTATATATTAAAAATATTCAGTTTGTCTTTTGAGAAACTTTGAGACATACAATTGATTTCCCCCTCTCATATTAATTAGCTACTGATTTATATGTCTACATTTTGCTAGGAGTGTACATAAACACCATTCCCACCACCAAAGGACTGTGACCCATCCCTCCCGCCCACTCCCACCCCCCACTGGCCCAGGAAGCTACATGCCTACCCCTCACCACTGGGTTTTTACTTTGGTGCCCTACTTACAATTTGATCAGTTCCTGCTTTTAGTTTCCCTTTCATATCTTCTTAGTCAGCTTCTGTTGATGAGTGGGATCATCCCATACTCATCTTTATCTTTCTGACTTAGTTCACTTAACATAATTCCTTCTAGCTCTGTCCAAGATGGATCAGAGAAGGTGGGTTCATTGTTCTTGATAGCTGCATAGTATTCCATTGTGTATATATACCACAGCTTTCTCAGCCACTCATCTGGTGTTGGGCACCTACAGCCAACATCATACACAATGGATAGAAGCTGAAAGCATTCCCCCTCAGATCGCGGACTAGACAGGGCTGTCCACTGTCACCATTACTCTTCAACATAGTATTGGAAGTTCTTGCCATAGCAATAAGGCAAGAGAAAGAAATCAAAGGGATACATATTGGAAGGGAAGAAGTCAAGCTCTCACTATTTGCAGATGATATGATAGTATACATAGACAGACCTAAAGAATCCAGTAGAAAATTACTGGAAGTTGTTAGGCAATATAGCAAGGTATCAGGCTACAAAATCAATGTACAAAAATCAGTGGCATGCCTACTTCTGGGAATCTCTCTGAGTGTGATGAGGGGACACCATGATCAGGGATTGTGAAGCCACAGGAGCAATTGCCTTAGCCGGACCCAAAGGGTAGGAGTAAGGGGTCGGGTTCATCCACTAATATTTGGTCAAACACAGTTCCCATCTATGTTGAAACACAGCTCTCTCTGGGTTCTTTCTGGGCTTGTAATCTGATGCCCTGAGCAGTGTACTGTGAGCCTGGAGGCTGAGTAGGCAGCCAAACATGAATGGACAGGCTCATGCCCCTGAATTCTGAGGGTTCGCCAGGTTCCCCCATTCACAATATTTGGATGATAGTGAGGTATGGGATTGAATGGGGAACTCAGGAGAGCAAGACATGAGAGTCCCTTTGCATATGCATTCTTGCTTAGCCAGAATCTGGGCTAGCTGGCTTGCCCTGACAAGCTAGGTTATCTATCCATAAATTGCAGTTGAGGCTGGCTACCTTCCCACCCATGCTCTGAGAATACTATAGGTGAGTTCTCAGCACACACAGACACAGACAGACAGACAGACACACACACACACATTACTGTCAGGTCTGGTAGTACAGCATATGGTGAAGGCTGGGGCTGTCTGTGGTCTGTGGGCATTAGAGCTGCTGCCTTACAATCTCTACAAGCCAGGTTTGAACCTGTCATCAATGAACACCATGTAGGAGGTTTTTGAATTCTGGTCTCCTTCCAACTCATGCATTTCTCTTCTCGCCTTCTCTGTCTCTAACTCTCATATGCTCTCATACACTCTGTCTTCACTCATTTATATTTTACTTATATACTTATTTTACTGACAGGCCCTGATATACAAAGAGAGTTACCAGCGCACTGCTGAGCTCTAGTTTGTTGTGTTGGCGATTTCACCTAGGGTACTGGAGCATCAGTTTGTAAGTCTTTCTGACAGAAGCCATATTCTGTCTCCTCATTTCCATGCCAGTATCACTCAGAGTTTATAATAAAGAGATACATACATATATATAAACATATATATTTATATATCTGTCAATTTGTGAGTTGTCGACCTATGTATTTGACCTTAATTCAGAATTACTACATTTATAACAGCCTAGTTTTTCAGAAATAATTGGACATATAGTTGGAGAAGGATTCAATACAGTTATAAATAATAGAACCTTCCAGTAGCATTTATAATCGTGTTTCTATCAGCATCCTTATTGTAATTATCATAGCCCAGACTTTCCCTCCTTTTTCTAGTGTAAGCTTCAATACGTATGTGTTTGTTTTCTTTTTCCAGAAATCTTAATTTCCTTGGGCCCTGAAGTGTTAGGGAGTTTTTGAAGCATCCCTCTGTTTCTCAGCAGATGGTTTCTTTGTTTCTGCTGTAATCAGGTCTTCTTGTGGTTTTTGTTTTCATTATTTTTTATTTTTTCAAGTCCTCCTAAATCATCTTCATTTATTTGCGTATTTATTTATTTAGTCAGGTATAACATGGGGGTCATTTCTTCTGCTTGATAGATTTTCTCTTATAATTTAAAGGAACTCTTGACTCACAAAGCATTTCCTGGGTCAAATACTACACACATATGGTGAAGGCTTGGGTTGTCTGGGGTCTGTGGGCATTAGAGCTGCTGCCTTACAATCTCTACAACCCAGGTTAGAACCTGTCATGAATGAAGAGTCTATGGGGTTTTTGACTTCTGGTCTATTTCCAACTCCTCTATTTCTTTTCTCTCCTTCTCCATCTCTGACTCTCACAGGACCTCACTCACTCCGTCTGCACTCAGTAATAGTTTACTTATATCCTTATTTTATTGACAGGCCCAGATATACAAAGAGAGTTGCCAGAGCACTGCTGAGCTCTGGCTTGTTTTGTTGCTGATTTCAGGTAAGCTTCTGGAGCCTCAGCTTTGTAAGTCTCTCTGACACAAGCCATATTCTATCTCCTCATATCCATGGCAGTATCTCTCAGACTTTATAATAAAGATATACATACATATACATATATAAATATACATATATATATATATATATATCTGTCATTTTTAGAATTTTCGACCTATGGTCTTCCTGTGTTTTTTATTATTTTTTTATTTTTTCAAATCCTCCTAGATCATCCCCATATAATTGCATATTTATTTATATATTTAGTTCGATATCACATGAGGGGTCATTTCTTCTGCCTAATAGATTTTCTCTTATAATTGAAGGGAACTTTGGACACACAATACATTTCCTTTTGCAGATACTACACACTACTACAACTACTACTGCACTGTTTTTGAGAGTGGCATCCAGTGCACAATGGATTAGTTTTGCATGGCTCTAAAGAATGTTCCCTATTTAACCTACAATGTTTTTAACCTCAAAAATATTTATTCTGTTCTTTCTTGGTGGATGAAAGTTTTACAGTCAATAGTTACATGTAATAGTGGCTATGGGGGTAATTTTTCCCACCTTCCCTATATTTCTGTACATCATTTGTAACTTTCCTATTGAGGAGAAGGAAACAGTCATAAATTGAGAGAGCAGGGCCCAAGCAGGAAAGGAGTCAGTGAGACAGCTCCAGCTCTGATTTGCCACTAGCCCAGGTTTTCCCTAATTATGTAAGTGGTGACCAGGGCCTCAAAATGGGG
Source organism: Erinaceus europaeus (assembly GCF_950295315.1). Taxonomy (NCBI): domain Eukaryota; kingdom Metazoa; phylum Chordata; class Mammalia; order Eulipotyphla; family Erinaceidae; genus Erinaceus; species Erinaceus europaeus. The sequence continues at coordinate 1,132,429 of NW_026647188.1, read as the reverse complement.
ACTTGGGCTTCCACATAGTTCTCTGGCATTCTTGCGTAGCCAGAATCTGGCCTAGCTGGCTTGCCCTGACCAGCTAGGTTCTCTGTACATAAGTTGCAGGTGAGGCTGGCTATCTTGACACCCATGCTCTGAGACTACTATAGGTGAGCTCAGAGCACACACAGACACACACAGACAGACAGACAGACACACACACACACACACATTACTGTCAGGTCTGGTAATACAGCATTTGGTGAAGACTGGGGCTGTCTGGCGTCTGTGGGCATGAGAGCTGCTGCCTTACAATCTCTACAAGCCAGGTTTGAACCTGTCATCAATGAACACAGTGTAGGAGGTTTTTGAATTCTGGTTTCTTTCCAACTCATCTATTTCTCTACTCGCCTTCTCTAACTCTCACATTCTCTGGCTGGCTGGGGGCGTGTCGCTGGGACAACAGGCCAATCAGAGTGGAGCGGATGTGGCTGGTGGGCCGGCCTTCCAGAGGTGGCCCAATGAGCGTGCTCCAATGCATTGTTGGCGTTGCTCAAGGCCGCTGGCCAATCACTGACTAAGGGCCACGACCCTCCTAGGCGTGTCCAAGCACACTGGCCAATGATATTGCTGGCAGGGGTTCTGGGCATAGCCTAGGCATCTGGCCTATCAGAGCATGGCTGGCACCGTGTGGGCGGGCCTTTTGAAGGAAGCCAGAATATGGGAGCTCAGAGCTGGCCTTAAAATGCTGGGCATGCTTCCAGGAAGTGCGAAGTAGGGTTCAGCCCAGGGCCCTACCTTGCAGAAGCTGTCCAGTGTGCATGTGTATAACTACTTTTGTGCCTGTTCCTCTGTGAATGCGTGCGCGTGTGAGACTGTGAGAGTGTGTGTTTGTATGTGTTTGTGTGTGTGTGTGTGTGTGTGAGGGAGGTAGAGATAGAGAGAACAACATAATCACTGTGGAACAGGTGATTTTGTGCAAATCACTTGGCACAATCTGATTTACAGCTCAATATTGACACCATTGTAGCTCTCATTGGCCCTTGGTCACTTTTATTCTTTTGAGATGTGAAGACACTGAAGAGGGAGAGGTTTTTGCCCTGAGGCTTGCACTGGGAACTAGCAGCTGCCCTGTGTGTGTTGCCAGACAAGGAAACTTGAGGTGCGTGTCCATGTGGAGAATCTCCTGGATGAGTTCCTTCTCCAGCCTATTTCTCTCGACACCGTTGGGGCTGCATATAGCTAATGATTAGGAGATTTAACTCCTTTGGACAATTATTTTTCTGATGCACAGTTTCTCTCCAGGTTTTAGCAATCAATTGTTTGAATCTCATATCGAATCCATTGTGGAAAATAACTACATCAGGGTCTCTCTCTCTCTCTCTACATATATATATATATGAAAATATTTAAGCTAGAAACCTGCACAGCTCTGGATTATTGTAGTAATGTGGATACACCTGGCCCTTCTGAGCCACAGTCATGAGAGACTTCTCACAGAGCCATTCCTATAACTCTTATCAGTCTACAAATCTCTCTCAGCACAAACAACTGCTGTCAAATGATCTACTTCCCTCTTGCTCTTTTTCTCCACCGAGTCCTATCCAAAAACTATAAATCAAAGAAGAAATAAACATAGTGCAGTTACATGCACACAGGACAGGCTGAGGCTGGAACAGGGAGATGCCAGCCTGCATCTTGGCTGGAGCATCAATAAGACTACATCCAATTTGGAGAGGCAAGGGCAGTTTTGGAGAGTGGGCTGCAGGCCGAGTGTTGCTTCTCAGAGTGGGGTAAGACCTAGATGTTCTAAGTGCAACCTTTCCTCACAAACATAAAATAACAATGCCACTTGTAAGAAGTATGCATGGGCATGGAGGATTTGTCTTCAGTGCTCTGGCACTGATCAACACAGGTCCAGAATTTCTGTACTTTTCTGTCACTGTCATTCTGTCTCTCTGACTGTCTCTATGTGCCTTCTTCACTGGGCCCTTACTGGAAGTCAGTGCATGCATCATTAACTCGGTCTTCCTGGTGTTGAAATTTTCCTTTCTTTGCACTTTGGATTATTTAATCTCGTGCATAAGGCATAGTACAGTGGGGAACTGAGGAGGTAGCGATCCTACTGCAGTTAACAGTCATATGTCCATTTCCAGCTGCAGCTGTCCAGACCCTGTGTGCATGACTCCCATTATTCAGGGCCCTAAGGCTGACACTCAGCCTAAATGCAGCACTCCTCACCTTCCTGCATAGCATCCTAGTCCTTATTCCATGAGAGCCCAGGCTGGGGCTGTCTGGGATCTGTGGGTATGAGAACTGCTACCTTACAATCTCTACAAGCCAGGTTTGATCCTATCATCAATGAACCAAGTGTAGGAGGTTTTTGAATTCTGAGACACTGAAGACGGAGAGGTTTTTGCCCTGAGGCTTGCACTGGGAACTAGCAGCTGCCCTGTGTGTGTTGCTAGACTAGTGGTGCCTGTCCATGTGGAGAGTCTCCTGGATGAGTTCCTTCTCGAGCCTTTTTCTATCTGTCCCGTTGGAGCTGCACATAGCTAATGATTTGGAGATTTTACTCCTTTAGACAATTCTTTTCCTGATGAACAGTTTCTCTCCAGGTTTTAGCAATCAATAGTCTGAATTTCATATCGAATCCATTTTAGAAAATGACTATAATGACTATATCAGGGTCTCTATCTCTGTATATATAACATGTAGTGGTCTGAAAATATTTTTTAGCTAGAGAACTGCACAGCTCTGTATTAGGGTAGTAAAGTGGATACACCTGGCCGTTCTGAGCCACAGTCATATGAAACATCTCACAGAGCCATATCATTTTTCACTCTACAAATCTCTCTCAGCACAAACTACAGTGGCCAAATCATCTACTTCCCTCTTGCTCATTTTGTTCACCGAGTCCTATCCCAAAACTGTAAATCAAAGAAGAAATAGACATAGTGCAGTTCCCTGCACACAGGACAGGCTGAGTCTGGAACAGGGAGATGCAATACGCCAGCCTGCATCTTAGCTGGAGCTTCACTAAGACTACTTCCAAATTGGAGAGGCGGGGGCAGTTTTGGAGAGTGGGCTGCTGGCCAAGTGTTGCTTCTCAGAGTGGCTAAGACCTAGATGTTCTAAGTGTTACCTTTCCTCAAAAACATAAAATAGCAATGCCACTTGTAAGAAGTATGCATGGGCATGGAGGATTTGTCTTCAGTGCTCTGGCACTGATCAACACAGGGCCAGAATTTCAGTCCTTTACTGTCTCTGTCATCCTGTCTCTCTGACTGTCTCTACGTGCCTTCTTCACTGGGCCCTTACTGGAAGTCAGTGCATGCATCGTGAACTCACTCATCCTGGTGTTGAAATTTTCCTTTCTTTGACCTTTGGATTATTTAGTCTCCTGCACATGGTTTAGTACAGAGGTGAACTGCGGAGACAGCGTTGCTGCTGCAGGTTCCAGGAATATGTCCATCTGCAGCTGCAGCTGTCTAGGCCTTCTGTGATTGACTCCCATTCTCCAGGGCCCTGAGGCTGACACTCAGCCTAAATGCAGCCCTCCTCACCTTCCTGCACAGCGTCCTTGTCCTTATTCCATGAGAGCCCAGGTCAAGAGAAGTGAAACTCTATCCCCCTGGCACACACATTGTGCTTACCCTCTATTAAGCCGAATGTAAAGGATCTGTGGTACTGATGCCTACACCAGTGTCCAGATATTCCACGCAAAACAGAAGCTTCCAGGGTTCTGAAAGAGGGTGTTTTATGGCTGTGAAATGTCTTCTCCAAGTGCCTCATGGGGTTTCAAATACTTTTGAAACCTGAAGTTCTTTCTTGTATCTAGGGAATATTCTCACCTCTGGCCAGAAGGGCCGCCCAACTTGGAGCACAGCTATCCCGGGGTCAGGAGGTCTGCCAGCCTGCTAGCTCCTGGAGGGATTCCTGAATATATCCTCAGTACCCATTTGGTAACACGTGTTTCTTTTTTTTTGTTATTAATGATGTAATATTTATCTACAAAACTATTTTCGGAGTATAACGAAATACCTTTTACAACTACAGAGTTCTGGTTCTCCATTTCCTTTATTGGAAAATTCAGTAGTTCTCTGTCTATATATATACAGATATATATATATATATATATATATATATATATATATATATTATATACATATATATATTTGCCCATTTATTCCTATTTCTCTAACTTCTCTTCCTTTCTAAGTCACACCTACTACTTCTTTTTTTTCACTTTTTTTTAATTTTTTATTTAAGAAAGGATTAATTAACAAAACCATAGGGTAGGAGGGGTACAACTCCACACAATTCCCACCACCCAATCTCCATATCCCACCCCCTCCCCCGATAGCTTTCCCATTCTCTATCCCTCTGGGAGCATGGACCCAGGGTCATTGTGGGTTGCAGAAGGTAGAAGGTCTGGCTTCTGTAATTGCTTCCCTGCTGAACATGGGCATTGACTGGTCGGTCCATACTCCCTGCTCAAAAATTTGTTTGGCTTTGTATGTTAACTCTCTTTTCAGTCACCAGGTTCCAGGTGTCATCAGGATGCCAGCCAGACTTCCCTGGATTGAAGACCCCACCAATGTGTCCTGGAGCTCAGCTTCCCCAGAGACCCACCCTACTAGGGAAAGAGAGAGGCAGACTGGGAGTAACACGTGTTTCTAATTGCCTTTCTTAGCAGCAGCCAGGCCCTCAGGTGAGGTGCGGGGCTGTGATCTCCACTGGAAGCTCCGAATTCAGCCAATGGAGGCATCCATCTTTCTTTTGTCTGTCCATAGCAAGGGCCCGTGGATTTTCTGCTTCCTGCAAGCAAAGAGACTTTGTATGGGACACTCATGCATGCCTACTTCTGGGAATCTCTCTGAGTGTGGTTTGTGGACAACAGGACTCCATGATCAGGGATTTGAGGCCACAGGAGCAATTGCCTTAGCCGGACCTAAGGGGAGGTGTAAGATACCGGGTTCATCCACTATTTTTTGGTTGAACAGAGTTCCCATCTATGTTGAAACACAGCTCTTTCTGGGTACTGTATGTGCTTGTAATATGCTCCCCTGAGCAGTGGACTGAGAGCCTGGAGGCTGAGTAGGCAGCCAAATGTGACTGGACAGGCTCATGCCCCTGAATCCTGAGGGGTGCCCCAGCTTCCCCCTGATGATAGATGTGAGGCATAGGATTGAATAGGGAACTCAAGAGATTTAGACATGAGAGTCCCTTTGCATATGCATTCTTCCTTAGCCAGACTCTGGGCTAGCTGGCTTGCACTGACCAGCTAGGTTCTCCGTATATAAGTTGCAGCTGAGGCTGGCTACCTTGACACCCATGCTCTGAGACTACTACTACAGGTGAGCTCTGAGCACACACAGACACACACAGTCAGATGGACAGACAGACAGACACACACACACATTACAGTCAGGTCTGGTAGTACAGCATATGGTGAAGGCTGGGGCTGTCTGTTGTCTGTGGCCATGAAAGCTGCTGCCTTACAATCTGTACAAGCCAGGTTTGAACCTATCATCAATGAACACAGTTTAGGACGATTTTGAATTCTGAGATTTTCCACGCAAAACGGAAGCTTCCAGGTTTCTGAAAGAGGGTGTTTTGATGGCTGTTAAATGACATTTCCAAGTGCCTCATGGGGTTTTCAAATCCTTTTGAAACCTGAAGTTCTTTCTTGTATCTAGGGAATATTCTCACCTCTGGCCATAAGGGGCAACCAACTCGGAGCACAGCTATCCCGGAGGCAGGAGATCTGCCAGCCTGCTAGCTCCTGGAGGGATTCCTGAGTATGTCCTCAGGGCCCAAGTGGTAACAGGTGTTTCCAATTGACTTTATTAGCAGCAGCCAGGCCCTCAGTTGAGGTGCGGGGCTGTGATATCCACTGGAAGCTCTGAATTCAGCCAATGGAGGCATCCATCTTTCTTTTGTCTGTCCATAGCAAGGGCCCAGTGACTTTGTGCTTCCTGCAAGCAGAGCGACTTTGTATGGGACACTCATTCATGCCTACTTCTGGGAATCTCTATGAGTGTGATGTGTGGACAGCTGGACACCATGATCTGGGGTGTGAGGCCACAGGAGCAATTTCATTAGCCGGACCCAAAGGGTAGGCGTAAGGGACCGGGTTCATCCACTATTGTTTGGTCGAACAAAGTTCCCATCTATGTTGAAACACAGCTCTTTCTGGGTACTTTCTGTGCTTGTAATCTGCTGCCTTGAGCAGTGGACTGAGAGCCTGGAGGCTAAGTTGGCAGCCAAATGTGACTGGCCAGGCTCATGGCCCTGAATTCTGAGGGGTGCCCCAGCTTCACCAGGACGATAGATAGTGAGGCATGGCATTGAATAGGGAACTCAGGAGATTTAGACATGAGAGTCCCTTTGAATATGCATTCTTGCTAAGCTAGAATCTAGGCTAGCTGGGTTGCCCTGACAAGCTAGGTTCTCTGTACATAAGTAGCAGGAGAGGCTGGATACCTTGACACCCATGGTCTGAGACTATTACAGGTAAGCTCTGAGCACATACAGACACACACAGTCAGACAAACATACACACACACATTACTGTCAGGTCTGGTAGTACAGCATATGGTAAAGGCTGGGGCTGTCTGGGGTCTGTGGGCATGAGAGCTGCTGCCATACAATCTCTACAATCCAGGTTTGAACCTGTCATCAATGAACACAGTGTAGGAGGTTTTTGAATTCTGAGACACTGAAGAGGGAGAGGTTTTTTGCCCTGTTGCTTGCACTGGGAACTAGCAGCTGCCCTGTGTTTGTTGCCGGACTAGGAAACTTGTGTTGCCTGTCCATGTGGAGAGTCTCCTGGATGAGTTCCTTCTCGAGCCTTTTTTGATCGGTCCCGTTGGAGCTGCATATAGCTAATGATTTGGAGATCTTACTCCTATGGACAATTCGTGTCCTGATGCACAGATTCTCTCCCGGTTTTAGCAATCAATTGTCTGAATGTGATATCGAATCCATTGTAGAAAATGAAAACATGAGTGTCTCTCTCTCTGTCTCTCTCTCTCTCTATATATATATATGTATATATAAATTTATATTTATATATATATATATATATGTAACATGTAGAGGTCTGAAAAAATATTTTACCTGGAGACCTGCACAGCTCTGGATTAGGGTAGTAAAATGGATACACCTGGCTCTTCTGAGCCACAATCATGAGAGACATCTCACAGAGCCATATCGTTTATTTAAGAAGAAATAGTCATAGTGCAGTTCCCTGCACACAGGACAGGCTGAGGCTGGACCATTCTGTCTCTGTCATTCTATCTCTCTGACTGTCTCTATGTGCCTTCTTCCCTGGGCCCTTACAGGAAGTCAGTGCATGCATCGTGAACTCAGTCATCCTAGTGTTGAAATTTTCCTTTCTTTGCCCTTTGGATTATTTAGTCTCCTGCACATGGCGTTGCTGCTGCAGGATCCATGCATATGTCCATCTGCAGCTGGGGATATCCAGGCTCTCTGTGCTTGACTCCCATGCTCCAGGGCCCTGAGGCTGACACTCAGCCTAAATGCAGAGGTCCTCACCTTTTGCACAGCGTCCTTGTCCTTATTCCATGAGAGCCCAGGTGAAGAGAAGTGAAACTCTATCCCCCTGGCACACACATTGTGCTTTCCCTCTATTAAGCCGAATGTAAAGGATCTGTGGTACTGATGGCCACACCAGTGTCCAGATTTTCCACCCATATAGCTCCTGGAGGGATTCTTGAGTATGTCCTCAGGGCCCAAGTGGTAACAGGTGTTTCCAATTGCCTTTATTAAGAAGCAGGCAGGCCCTCAGGTGAGGTTCAGGGCTGTGATCTCCACTGGAAGTTCCTAATTCAGCCAATGGAGGCATCCATCTTTCTTTTGTCTGTCCATAGCAAGGGCCTGGGGAGTTTGTACTTCCTGAAAGCAGTGTGACTTTGAATGGGACTCTCATGCATGCCTACTTCTGGGAATCTCTATGAGTGTGATGTGTGGACACCAGGACACCATGATCAGGGATGTGAGGCCACAGGAGCAATTGCCTTAGCCGGACCTAAAGGGTAGGTGTAAGAGACCGGGTTCATCCTCTATTGTTTGGTCGAACACAGTTCCCATCTATATTGAAACACAGCTCTTTCTGGGTACTTTCTGTACTTGTAATCTGCTACCCTGAGAAGTGGACTGAGAGCTTGGAGGTTGAGTAGGCAGCCAAACATGACTGGACAGGCTCATGCCCCTGAATTCTTAGGGGTGCCCCAGCTTCCCCCGGATGATATATAGTGAGACATTGGATTGAATAGAGAACTCAGGAGATTTAGACATGAGAGTCCCTTTGCATATGCATTCTTGCTTAGCCAGAATCTGGGCTAGCTGGCTTCCCTGACCAGCTAGGTTCACTATACATAAGTTGCAGGTGAGGCTGGTTACCTTGCCACCCGTGCTCTGAGACTACTACAGGTGAGCTCTGAGCACACACAGACACACACACAGTCAGACAGACAGACAGACAGACACACACACATTACTGTCAGGTCTGCTGGACAGCATATGGTGAAGGCTGGGGCTGTCTGGGGTCTGTGGGCATGAGAACTGCTGCCTTACAATCTCTACAACGCAGGTTTGATCCTGTCATCAATGAACACAGTGTAGGAGGTTTTTGAATTCTGAGACACTGAAGACAGTGAGGTTTTTGCCCTGAGGCTTGCACTGGGAACTAGCAGCTGCCCTGTGTGTGTTGCCAGACTAGGAAACTTGTGGAGCCTGTCCTTGTGGAGAGTCTCCTGGATTAGTTCCTTATGGAGCCTTTTTTGATCGGTCCCGATGGAGCTGCATATAGTTAATGATTTGGAGATTTTACTCCTTTGGACAATTATTTCCCTGATGCACAGTTTCTCTCCAGGTTTTAGCAATCAATTGTCTGAATGTCATATCGAATCCATTGTAGAAAATGACTATATCAGTGTATCTCTCTCTAAAACTCTTCTATTTCTCTTCTCGCCTTCTCTGTCTCTGACTCTCACAGGCTCTCACTCTGTCTGCACTAATTAATATTTTACCTATTTATTATTTTACTGACAGGTCCAGATATACAAGAGAGTCACCAGGGCACTGCTGAGCTCTGGATTGTTTTGTTGGCGATTTCACCTAGATTTCTGGAGCCTCATCTTTGTAAGACTCTCTGGCAAAAGCCATACTCTGTCTCCTCATAGCCATGCCAGTATCCCTCATAGTTGATAATAAAGATACACATACATATATGTACATATATATCAGTTATTTTTAGAATTCTTGACGTTTTTATATGATCTTAATGCAGAATTACCACATTTATAACAGCCTCCTTATTCATAAATAAATGGTCACATAGGTGGAGCAGGATTCACTACAATTATAAATTATAAACCTTCCAGGAGCATTTCCAATAGCCTTTCTATCAGTATCCTTATTGTAATATCATAGCACAGAACTTGACTGCATTTTCTAGTGTAAGCTTCAATATGTATGCTCTTTCTTTTCATTCTTGGGAATTCTTAATTTGCTTGGAACCTGAAGTGTCAGAAAATTTTTAAAGCAGCCCTCTGTTTCTCAGCAGACGTTTTCTATATTTCTGCTGTAATCAGGTCTTCCTGTGTTTTTTGTTTTTATTTTTTATTTTTTTCAAATCCTCCTAGATCACCCCATATATTTGTATATTTATTTATATATTTACTCACATAAGACATGAGGGGTCATTTCTTCTGCCTGATAGATTTTCTCATAATTTAAGGGAAATTTGGACACACAATATATTTCTTTTTGCAGATACTACACATTACTACAACTACTACTGCACTGTTTTTGACAGTAACATCCAATGCACAATGGATTAGTATTGCATTTTCCTTTTTTTGCCCTTTAGATTATTCAGTCTCCTGCATATGGCGTAGTACAGAGGGGAACTGAGGAGACAGTGTTCCTGCTGCAGGTAACAGGCATATGTCCATCTCCAGCTGTAGCTGTCCAGGCCCTCTGTGCTTGACTGCAATCTCCAGGGACCTGTGGCTGACACTCAGCCTAAATGCAGCCTCCTCAATTTCCTGCACCGTATTCTTGTCATTATTCCATGAGAGCCCAGGTGAAGAGAAGTGAAACTCTATCCCCCTGGCACACACATTGTGCTTTCCCTCTATTGGGATGAATGTAAAGGATCTGTGGTTTTATGGCCATACCAGGGTCCAGATTTCCAGGCAAAACGGAAGCTTCCAGGGTTCAGAAAGAGGGTGTTTTGATGGCTGTGCAATGTTTTTTCCAATTGCCTCCTGGGGTTTCAAATCCTTTTGAAACCTGAAGTTCGTTCTTGTATCTAGGGAATTTTCTCACCTCTGGCCCGAAGGCCCTCCCAACTGGGAGCACACCTATGCCGGGGTCAGGAGGTCTGCCAGCCTGGTAGCTCCTGGAGGGATTCCTGAGTCTGTCCTCAGGGGCCAAGTGTAAAAGGTGTTTCCAATTGCATTTATTAGCAGCAGCCAGGTGGTCAGGTGATGGGCGGTGCTTGATCTCCACTTGAAGCTCCTAATTCAGCCAATGGAGGCATCCATCTTCCTTTTGTCTCTCCATAGCAAGGGCCCGGGGAGTTGTGCTTTCGGCAAGCAGAGCGACTTTGTATGGGACTCTCATGCAGGCCTACTTCTGGGAATCTCTGCGTGTGATGTGTGGACACCAGGACACCATGATCAGGGATTGTGAGGCCACAGGAACAATTGCCTGAGCTGGACCCAAAGGGTAGGTGTGAGGGGCTGGGTTCATCCACTATTGTTTGGTCAAACACATTTCCCATCTATGTTGAAACACAGCTCTTTCTGGGTTCATTCTGGGCTTGTAATCTGCTGACCTGAGCAGTGGACTGAGAGTCTGGAGGCTGAGTAGGCTGCCAAACGTGACTGGACAGGCTCCAGCCCCTGAATTCTGAGGGGTGTCCCAGCTTACGGCATTGGCAGTGTTTGGATGATAGTGAGGCATAAGATTGAATCAGGAACTCGGGAGAGGGAGACATGAGAGTCCCTTTGCATGTGCATTCTTGCTTAGCCAGAATCTGGGCTACCTGGCTTGTCCTGACCAGATAGGTTCTCTGTACCTTAGTTGCAGGTGAAGCTGGCTACCTTGACACCCATGCTGTGAGACTACTACAAGTGAGCTCTGAGCACACACACACACACACACAGACAGACAGACACACACACACACACACACACACACACACACATTAGTGTCAGTTCCGGTAATACACCATATGGTGAAGGCTGGGGCTTTCTGGGGTCTGTGGGCATGAGAGCTGCTACCTTACAATCTCTACAAGCCAGGTTTGAACCTGTAATTAATGAACACATTATAGGAGGTTTTTGAATTCTGGTCTCTTTTCAACTCTTCTATTTCACTTCTCAACTTCTCTGTTTCTGACTCTCACAGGCTCTCACTCACTCTGTCTGCACTCAGTAATATTTTACTTATATCCTTATTTTATTGACTTGCCCAGATATACAAAGAGAGTTGCCACAGCACTGCTGAGCTCTGGCTTTTTTGTTGGTGTTTTCACCTAGGCTACTTAAGCCTCAGCTTTGTAAGTCTCTTTGACTCAAGCCATATTCTGTCTCCTCATATCCATGGCAGTATCTCTCAGACTTTATAATAAAGACATACATCCATATATATATAAATGTTCATATATAAATACACACACACACACACACACACACACACACACACACACACACACACATATATATATATATATATATATATATATATATCTGTCATTTTTGGAATTGCCAACCTATGTAATTGATCTTAATCAGAATTAACACATTTATAACAGCTTCATTTTTATGAATAATTGGCCACATAGCTGGAGCAGGATTCAATACAATTATAAATAATAGAACCTTCCAGTAGCATTTCTAATAGCATTTATATCAGCATGCTTATTAAAATTATCATAGTACAGAACTTGCCTCCTTTCTCTAGTGTAAGCTTCAAGAAATATGAGTTTCTTTTCATTCTCCTGAAATCTTAATTTCCCTGGACTCTGAAGTGTCTCAGAATTTTTAAGCAGCCCTCAGTTTCTCAGCAGATGGTTTCTATGATTCTGCTGTAATCAGGTCTTTCTGTGCTTTATTTTTTATTTTTTTTCAAATCCTCCTAGATCATCCCCATTTATTTGCATATTTATTGATTTATTTAGTCCTATATTCCATGAGAGGTCATTTCTTCTGCTTGATAGATTTTTCTCTTATATTTGAAGGGAAGTTTACACTCACAATACATTTCCTGTCATAAATACTTAACACATATGGTGAAAGCTGGTGTTGTCTGGGGTCTGTGGACAAGAGACTGCTACCTTACAATCTCTACAACCCAGGATTGAAACTGTCATGTCTGAATACAGTGTGGGAGGTTTTTGACTTCTGGTGTCTTTCCAACTCTTCTGTTTCTCTTCTTGCCTTCTGTCTCTGACTCTCACAGTCTCTCCCTCACTCTGTCTGCACTCATTAATATTTTACTTATATATTATTTTACTGATAGGCCCAGATATATAAAGAGAGTCACCAGGCCACTGCTGAGCTCTGGCTTGTTTTCGTGGCGATTTCACCTAGGTTTCTGGAGCCTCAGCTTTGTAAGTCTCTCTGGCACAAGCCATACTCGGTCTCCTCATAGCCATGCCAGTATACCTCATAGTTTATAATAAAGAAACACATACATATATGTACATATATATATATATATATATATATATACACACACATATATATATATCAGTCATTATATATATATCATGCCTGTGCCTCCATGGATGTATGTGTGTGTGTGACTGTTACAGTGTGTGTTTGTGTGTGTTTGTGTGTGTGTGAGTGTGTGAGGGAGGAAGAGAGGGAAAGAACAACAGAATCTCTGTGGCACAGGTGATTTTTTGCAAAAAACAAGGCACATTCTGATTTGCAGCTCAATATTGACACCATTGTAGCTCTCCTTGGCCCTTGGTCGCTTTTCTTTTTTTCAGATCTAAACACACTGAAGAGGGAGAGGTTTTTGCCCTTAGGCTTTTTCTGGGAACTAGCAGCTACCCTGTGTGTTGCCTAACTAGGAAACTTGTGGTGCCTGTCCATGTGGAGAGTCTCCTGGATGAGTTCATTCTCGAGGCTTTTTCTCTCGGTCCCCTTGGAGCTGCATATAGCTAATTATTTGAAGATTTTACTCCTTTGGACAATTCTTTTCCTGATGGACAGCTTCTCTCCAGGTTTTAGCAATCAATAGTTTGAATGTAATATCAAATCCATTGTAGAAAATGACTACATCAGTCTCTCTCTCTATATATATATATATCTATATCTATATCTATATCTATATCTATATCTATATCTATATCTATATCTATATCTATATATATATATATATATATATATATATGTAACATGTAGAGGTCTGTAAATATTTTTTAGCTAGCGACCTGAACAGCTCTGGAATAGGGTACTAATGCGGATACACCTGCCCCTTCTGAGCCACTGTCATGAGAGACATCTCACAGAGCCATTCGTTTACCTCTTATCACTCTACACATCTCTCTCAGCACAAACTACCACTGCCAAATCATCTACTTCCCTCATGCTCTTGTTGTCCACCAAGTCCTATCCCAAAACTGTAAATCAATGAAGAAATACACACAGTGCAGTTCCCTGCACACAGGACAGTCTGAGGCTGGGCCAGGGAGATGCAATACGCCAGCCTGCATTTTGGCTAGAGCATCACTACGTCTACTTCCAAATTGGAGAGACGAGGGCAGTTTTGGAGAGTGGGCTCCAGGCCAAGTGTTGCTTCTCAGAGTGGGCTAAGACCTACATGTATTAAGTGTAACCTTTCCTCACAAACATAAAATAACAAAGCTACTTGTAAGAAGTATGCATGGGCATGGAGGGTTTGTCTTCAGTGCTCTGGCACTGATCAACACAGGGCCAGAATTTCAGTCCTTTTCTATCACTGTCATTCTGTCTCTCTGACTGTCTGTACATGCCTTCTTCACTGGGCCCTTATTGGTACTCATGCATCTTGATCTTGGACTTCCTGGTTTTGAAATTTTCCTTTCTTTGCCCTTTGGATTATTTAGTCTCCTGCATATGGCGTAGTACATTGGGGAACTGAGGAGACAGCGATCGTGCTGCAGGTAACAGGCATATATCCATCTCCAGCTTCAGCTGTCCAGGCCCTCTGTGCTTGACTCCCATTCTCCAGGGCCCTGAGGCTGACACTCAGCCTAAACGCAGCCCTCCTCAATTTCCTGCACCGCATCCTTGTCCTTATTCCATTAGAACCCAGGTCAAGAGAAGTGAAAATCTATCCCCATGGCACACACATTGTGCTTTCCCTCTATTAAGCCGAATGTAAAGGATCTGTGGTACTGATGGCCACACTAGTGTCCAGATTTTTCACGCAAAACGGAAGCTTCCAGGGATCTGAAAGATGGTGTTTTGATGGCTGTGAAATGTCTTTTCCAAGTGCCTCATGGGGTTTTCAAGTCCTTCTGAAACCTGAAGTTCTTTCTTTTATCTAGGGAATATTCTCACTTTTGCCCAAAAGGGCTTCCCAACTAGGAGCACAACTATACCGGGGTCATGAGGTGTGCCAGCCTGCTAGCTCCTGGAGTGATTCGTGAGTATGTCCTCAGGGCCCGAGTGATAACAGGTGTTTCCAATTGCCTTGATTAGCAACAGCACGCCCTCAGGTGAGGTGCGGGGCTGTGATCTCCACTGGAAGATCCGAATTCAGCCAATGGAGGCATCCATCTTCCTTTTGTCTGTCCGTAGCAAGGGGCCGGGGAGTTTGTGCTTCCTGCAAGCAGAGCGACTTTGTATGGGACACTGATGCATGCCTACTTCTGGGAATCTCTCTGAGTGTGATGTCTGGACACCAGGACACCATGATCAGGGATGTGAGGCCACAGGAGCAATTGCCTCAGCTGGACCCAAAGGGTTTGTGTAAGGGAGCGTGTTCATCCACTATTATTTGGTCAAACACACTTCCCATCTTTGTTGAAACATAGCTATTTCTGTGTACTTTCTGTGCTTGTAATCTACTGCCCTGAGCAGTGGACTGAGAGCTAGGAGGCTGAGTAGGCAGCCAAATATTACTGGACAGGCTCATGCCCCTGAGTTCTGAGGGGTTCCCCAGCCTCCCCCGTTGGCAGTGTTTGGATGATAGATAGTGAGGCATGGAATTGAATAGGTAACTCAGGAGATTTAGACATGAGAGTCCTTTTGCACATGCATTCTTGCTTAGCCAGAATCTGGGCTAGCTGGCTTGCCCTGACCAGCTAGGTTTTCTGTAAAGTTGCAACTGAGGCTGGCTACTTTCCACCCATGCTCTGACTACTACAGGTAAGCTCTGAACACATACAGACACACACAGTCAGACAGACAGACAGACACACACACACACATTACTGTCAGGTCTGGTAGTACAGCATATGGTGAAGGCTGGGGCTGTCTGGGGTCTCTGGGCATGATAGCTGCTGCCTTACAATCTCTATAAGCCAGGTTTGATCCTGTCATCAATGAACACAGTGTAGGAGGTTTTTGAATTCTGAGACACTGAAGAGGGAGAGGATTTTGCCCTGAGGCTTGCACTGGGCACTAGCAGCTGCCCTGTGTGTGTTGCCAGACTAGGAAACTTGTGGTGCCAGTCCATGTGGAGAGTCTCCTGGATGAGTTCCTTCTCAAGACTTTTTCGATTGGTACCGATGGAGCTGCATATTGCTAATGATTTGGAGATTTTACTCATTTGAACAATTCTTTTCCTGATGCACAGTTTCTCTCCAGGCTTTAGCAATCAATTTTCTGAATGTCATATCGCATCCATTGTAGAAAATGACTACAGCAGTGTCTTGCGCTCTCTCTCTCTCTCTCTCTCTCTCTCTCTCTATATATATATATATATATATATATATATATATATATATATATATAACATGTAGAGGTCTGAAAATATATTTTAGTTAGAGACCTTCACAGCTCTGGATTAGGGTAGTAATGCGGATACAGCTGGCCCTTCTGAGCCACAGTCATGAGAGACATCTCACAGAGCCATTCATATGCCTCTTATCACTCTATAAATCTCTTTCAGCACAAACTACAGCTGCCAAATCATCTACTTCCCTCTGGCTCTTTTTGTCCACCAAGTCCTATCCCAAAACTGTAAATCAAAGAAGAAATAGACATAGTGCAGTTCCCTGCACACAGGAGATTCTGAGGCTAGATCAGGGAGATGCAATACACCAGTCTGCATCTTGGATGGAGCATCACTAAGACTACTTCCAAATTGGAGAGGTGAGGGCAGTTTTGGAGAGTGGTTGCAGGCCAAGTGTTGCTTCTCAGAGTGGGATAAGACCTAGATGTTCTAAGTGTAACCTTTCCTCACAAACATAAAATAACAATGCCACTTGTTAGAAGTATGCATTGGCATGGAGGGTTTGTCTTCAGTGTTCTGGCACTGATCAACACAGGGCCAGAATTTCAGTCCTTTTCTGTCTCTTTCATCCTGTCTCTCTGACTGTCTCTACTTGCCTTCTTCACTGGGCTCTTATGGAAGTCAGTGCATGCATTGTGAACTCGGACTTCCTGGTGTTGAAATTTTCCTTTTTGCCCTTTGGATTTTTCAGGCTCCAGCATATGGCGTAGTACATTGGGGAACTGAGGAGACAGCGATCCTGCTGCAGGTAACAGGCATATGTCATTCTCCAGCTGCAGCTGTCCAAGCCTTCTGTACTTGACTCCCATTCTCCAGGGCCCTGAGACTGACACTCAGCCTAAATGCTTCCTCCTCAATTTCCTGCACCGCATCCTTGTCCTTATTCCATGAGAGCCCAGGTCAAGAGAAGTGAAACTCTATCCCCCTGGCACACACATTGTGCTTTCCCTCAATTGGGTCGAATGTAAAGGATCTGTGGTACTGATGGCCACACCAGTGTCCAGATTTTCCATGAAGAACGGAAGATTCCAGGGTTCTCAAAGAGGGTGTTTTGATGGCTGTTAAAAGTCTTTTCCAAGTGCCTCATGGGGTTTCAAATCATTTTGAAACCAGAAGTTCTTTCTGGTATCTAGGGAATATTCTCACCTCAGGCCAGAAGGCCCTCCCAACTGGGAGCACAGCTTTCCCAGGGTCAGGAGGTCTGCCAGCCTGCTAGCTCCTGGAGGGATTCCTGAGTATTATGTCCTCAGGTCCCTGGTGGTAACATGTGTTTCCAATTGCTTTTATTAGCTGCAGCCAGGCCCTCAGGTGAGGGGCGGGGTTGTGATCTCCACTGGAAACTCCTAATTCAGCCAATGGAGGCATCCATCTTCCTTTTGTCTCTCCATAGCAAGGACCCAGGGAGTTTGTGCATCCTGCAATCAGAGCGTCTATGTATGGGACACTCATGGATGCCTACTTCTGGGAATCTCTCTGCGTGTGATGTGTGGAAACCAGGACACCATGATCAGGGATTGTGAGGCCACAGGAGCAATTGCCTAAGCTGATCCCAAAGGGTAGGTGTAAGGAGCCGGGTTCATCCACTATTGTTTGGTCAAGCACAGTTCCCATCTATGTTGAGACACAGCTCTTTCTGGGTTCTTTCTGGGCTTGTAATCTGCTGCCCTGAGAAGTGGACTGGGAGCCTGGAGGCTGAGTATGCAGCCAAACGTGACTGGACAGGGTCCTGCCCCTGAATTCTGAGGGGTGCCCCAGCTTCCCCCGTTTACTGTGTTTGGATGATAGTGAGGCATGGGATTGAATGGGGGACTCAGGAGAGCAAGACATGAGAGTACCTTTGCATATACATTGTTGCTTAGCCAGAATCTGGGTTAGCTGGCTTTCCCTAACCAGCTAGGTTATCTGTATTTAAGTTACAGGTAAGGCTGGCTACCTTGCCACCCATGCTCTGAGACTACTATAGGTGAGTTCTGAGCACACACAGACACACACTGACAGACAGAGAGATAGACAGACACACACACATTCATATCATGTTTGGTAGTACAGCATATGGTGAAAGCTGGGGCTGTCTGGGGTCTGTGGGCATGAGAGCTGCTACCTTACCATCTCTACAAGCCAGGTTTGAACCTGTCATCAATGAACACATTGTAGGAGGTTTTTGAATTCTGGTCTCTTTCCAACTCATCTATTCCTCTTCTCGCCTTCTCTGTCTATAACTCTCACATGCTCTCACACACTCTGTCTTTAATCATTAATATTTTACGTATATACTTATTTTACTGACAGGCCCAGATATACACAGAGAGTTAGCAGAGCACTGCTGAGTTCTGGCTTGTTGTGTTGGCGATTTCACCTACGCTACTGGAGCCTCAGTTTGTAAGTCTTTCTGTCACAAGCCATATTCTGTTTGTTTTCTTTCTCCGGAAATCTTAATTTCCCTGGACCCTGATGTGTTAGGGGATTTTTGAAGCAGCCCTCTGTTTCTCAGTAGATGGTTTCTATGTTTCTGTTGTAATCAGGTCTTCTTGTGGTTTTTGTTTTTATTTATTTTTTTATTTTTTCAAGTCCTCCTAGATCATCCCCATTTATTTGCATATTTATTTCTTTAGTCAGTTATCACATATGGGGTCATTTCTTCTGTTTGATAGATTTTCTCTTATAATTGAAGGGAAGTTTACACTCACAATACATTTCCTGTGGTAAATAATACACACATATGGTTAAGGCTGGGGTTGTCTGGGGTCTGTGGACATGAGACTGCTGCCTCACAACCTCTACAACCCAGGATTGAACCTGTCATGTATGAACACAGTGTGGGAGGTTTTGGACTTCTGGTCTCTTTCCATCTCTTCTATTTCTCTTCTTGCCTTCTCTGTCTCTGACTCTCACAGGCTCTCACTCACTCTGTCTGCACTCATTAATATTTTACTTATATATTATTTTACTGACATGCCCAGATATACAAAGAGAGTCACCAGGGCACTGCTGAGCTCTGGCTTATTTTGTTGGCGATTTCACCTAGGTTTCTGGAGCCTCAGCTTTGTAAGTCTCTCTGGCACAACCCATACTCTGTCTCCTCATTTCCATGCCAGTATCCCTCATAGTTGATAATAAAGATACACATACATATATGTACATATATATACATATATAAATATAAGTTATTTTTAGAATTGTTGACCTTTATATTTGATCTTAACGCAGAATTACTGCATTTATAACAGCCTTCTTATTAATAAATAATTGGTCACATAGTTGGAGCATGATTCACTACAATTTTAAATTAGAAACCTTCCAGGAGCATTTCCTATATCCTTTCTATGAGTATCCTTATTGTAATTATCATAGCACAGAACTTGCCTCCATTTTCTAGTGTAAGCTTCAATAAGTATGCGTTTATTTTCATTCTCCAGAATTCTTAATTTGCCTGGACCCTGAAGTGTCAGGGAATATTTGAAGCAGCCCTATGTTTCTCACCAGGCGTTTTCTATATTTCTGCTGTAATCAAGTCTTCCAGTGGTTTTTGTTTTTATTTTTTATTTTTTTCAAAAACTCCTAGATCATCGCCAATATCACATGAGGGGTCATTTCTTCTGCCTGATAGACTTTCTCTTATAATTGAAGGGAACTTTGGACACACAACACATTTCCTTTTGCAGATACTACACACTACTACAACTACTACTGCACTGTTTTGACAGTGACATCCAATGCACAATGGATTAGTATTGCATGGCTTTAGAGAATGCTCACTATTTAACCTACAATATTTCTAACCTCCCAAATATTTATTCTGTTCTTTCTTGGGAATGAATGCTTTACAGTCAACAGTTACATGTAATAGTGGGCAAGTGTGTAATTTTCCCACTTTCCATGTATTTATGTACATCACTTGTAACTTTCTTTTTGAGGAGAAGGAAACAGACATAAATTGATAGAGCAGGGCCCAAGCAGGAAGAGAGACAGAGAGACAGCTGCAGCTCTGATTTGCCACTAGCCCAGCTTTTCCATAGCTGGGTAAGTGGTGACCAGGGTCTCAAAATGGGGTCCAGGGCTTCCACATAGTTCTCTGGCATTCTTGCTTAGCCAGAATCTGGACTAGCTGGCTTGCCCTGACCAGCTAGGTTCTCTGTACACAAGTTGCAGGTGCGGCTGGCTACCTTGACACCCATGCTCCGAGACTACTACATGTGAGCTCTGAACACACACAGACACACAGAGAGGGAGAGACTCACACACACACACACACACACACACACACACACACACACACACACACATTACTGTCAGGTCTGGTAGTACTGCATATGCTGAAAGCTGGAGCTGTCTGGGGTCTGTGGGCATGAGAGCTGCTGCCTTACAATCTCTACAGGCCTGGTTTGAACCTGTCATCAATGAACACAGTGTAGGAAGTTTTTGAATTCTGGTCTCTTTCCAACTCAACTATTTCTCTTCTTGCCTTCTCTGTCCCTAACTCTCACATGCTCTCACAAACTCTGTCTTCACTCATGGTACTCAAAGCTGCTGGCCTATCACTGACTAGGGGACCTGACCCTCCTGGGCGTGTCCAAGCACACTGGCCAATGTGATTGCTGGCAGGGGTTCTGGGCGTGGCCTATGCGTCTGGTCAAGGAGAGCCTGGCTGGCGACCTGTGGGCAGGCCTTCTGAAGGAAGCCCGCCAATGGGAGCTCAGAGCTGGCCTCAAAAGGCTGGGCATGCTTTCAGGAAGTTGGAAGCAGGGTTCATCCCAGGGCCCTGCCTTGCAGAAGCTGTACAGTGCGCATGTATATAACTCCGCTGGTGCCTGTGCCTCTGTGGAGGTGTGCCTGTGTGTGACAGTAAGAGTGTGTGTTTGTGTGTGTGTGTGTGAGGGGGGAAGAGACAGAGAGATCAACAGAATCACTGTGGCACAGGTGATTTTGTGCAAAACACTTGGCACATTCTGATTTACAGCTCAATATGACACCATTATAGTCTTCTTGGCCATTGGACACTTTTCTTCTTTTCAGATGTGAAGACACTGAAGAGGGAGAGGTTTTTGCCCTGTGGCTTGCACTGGGAACTAGCAGCTGTCCTGTGTGTGCTGCCATACTAGGAAACTTTTAAGCCTGTCCATGTGGAGTGTCTCCTGGATGAGTTCATCTCGAGCTTTTTTCGATTGGTCCCATTGGAGCTGCATATAGCTAATGATTTGGAGATTTTGCTCCTTTGGACAATTCTTTTCCTGATGCACAGTTTCCCTCCAGGTTTTAGCAATCAATTGTTTGAATGTCATATCGAATCCATTGTAGAAAATGACTACATCAGTATCTCTCTCTCTCTCTCTCTCTCTCTCTCTCTCTCTATATATATATATATATATATATATATATATATATATATATATATATATATATAACATGTAGAGGTCTGAAAATATTTTTTAGCTACAGACCAGCACAGCTCAGGATTAGGGTAGCAGTGTGGAAACCCCTGGCCCTTTTGAGCCACAGTCATGAGATACATCTCGCAGAGCCATTCATATACCTCTTATCACTCTAAAAATCTCTCTCAGCACAAACTACAGCTGCCAAATCATCTACTTCCCTCTTGCTATTTTTGTCCACCAAGTCCTATGCCAAAAGTGTAAATCAAAGAACGAATAGACATAGTGCAGTTTTCTGCACACAGGACTGGCTGAGGCTGGACCAAGAGATGAAATACGTCAGAATGCATCTTGTCTGGAGCATCACTAAGACTACTTCCAATTTGGAGAGGCAAGGGCAGTTTTGGAGAGTGGGATGCAGGCCAAGTGTTGCTTCTCAGAGTGGCTAATATCTAGATGTTCTAAGTGTTACTTTCGTCATAAACATAAAATAGCAATACCACTTGTAAGAAGTATGCATGGGCATGGAGGGTTTGTCTTCAGTGCTCTGGCACTGATCAACACAGGGCCAGAATTTCAGTCCTTTTCTGTCTCACTCATTCTGTCTCTCTGACTGTCTCTACATGCCTTCTTCACTGGACCCTTACTGGAAGTCAGTGCATGCATCGTGAACTCAGTCATCCTGCTGTTGAAATTTTCCTTTCTTTGCCCTTTGGATTATTTAGTCTAGTGCATATGGTGTAAAACAGAGGGGAACTGTGGAGACAGTGTTGTTGCTGCAGGTTCCAGGCATATGTCCATCACCAGCTGGAACTGTCCAGGCCCTCTGTGCTTGACTCCCATTCTCCAGGGCCCTGAGGCTGACACTCAGCCTAAATGCAGCCCTCCTCACCTTCCTGCACCGCATCCTAGCCCTTATTCCATGAGAGATCAGGTCAAGAGAAGTGAAACTCTATCCCCCTGGCACATACTCTGTGCTTGCCCTCTATAGGGCCGAATGTAAAGGATCTGTGTTACTAATGGCCACACGGGGCTGTGATCTCCACTGGAAACTCCTAATTCAGCCAATGGAGGCATCCATCTTCCTTTTGTCTCTCCATAGCAAGGGCCTGGGGAGTTTGTGCTTCCTGCAAGCAGACTGACTTTGTATGGGACACTCACGCATGCCTACTTCTGGGAATCTCTCTGAGTGTGATGTGTGGACAACAGGACACCATGATCAGAGATTGTGAGGCCAAAGAAGCAATTGCCTTAGCTGGACCCAAAGGGTAGGTGTAAGGGGCTGTGTTCATCCACTATTGCTTGGTCGAACACAGTTCCCATCTATGTTGAAACAGCTATTTCTGGGTTCTTTCTGGGCTTGTAATCTGCTGCCCTGAGCAGTGGACTGAGAGCCTGGAGGCTGAGTAGGCAGCCAAACGTGACTGGACAGGCTCATGCCCATGAATTATGAGGGGTGCCCCAGCTTACCACGTTGGCAGTGTTTGGATGATAGTGAAGCATGAGATTGAATCAGGAACTCAGTAGAGTGAGACATGAGAATCCCTTTGCATATGCATTCTAGCTTAGCCAGAATCTGGGCTAGCTGGATTTCCCTAACCAGCTAGGTTCTCTGTACATAAGTTGCAGGTGAGGCTGGCTACCTTGCCACCCATGCTCTGAGACTACTATAGGTGAGTTCTGAGCACACAGAGACACACACAGACAGACACACAAACACAAACACATTACTGTCAGGTCTGGTAGTACAGCTTATTGTGAAGGCTGGGGATGTCTGGGTTCTGTGGGCATGAGAGCTGCTGCCTTACAATCTCTAAAAGCCAGCTTTGAACCTGTCATCAATGAACACAGTGTAGGAGGTTTTTGAATTCTGGTCTCTTTCCAACTCATCTATTTCTCTTCTTGCCTTCTCTGTCTCTAACTCTCACATGCTCTCATACACTCTGTCTTCACTCATTTATATTTTACTTATATACTTATTTTAATGACAGGCCCAGATATACAAAGAGAGTTTCCAGAGCACTGTTGAGCTCTGGCTTGTTTTGTAGGCAATTTCACCGAGGATACTGGAGCATCAGTTTGTAAGTCTTTCTGACACAAGCCATATTCTCTCAGCTCATTTCCATGCCAGTATCACGCAGAGTTTATAATAAATAGATACATACATATATATAAACATATATATTTATATATATATGTCATTTTTTGAATTTTCTACCTATGTATTTGACCTTAAATCAGAATTTCCAGATTTATAACAGCCTAGTTTTTCAGAAATAATTGGCCATGTAGCTGGAGCAGTATTCAATACAATTATAAATAATAGAACCTTCCAGTAGCATTTCTAATCGTGTTTCTATCAGCATCCTTATTGTAATTATGATAGCCCTGAACTTCCCTCCTTTTTCTAATGTAAGCTTCAATACGTATGTGTTTGGTTTCTTTTTCCAGAAATCTTAATTTCCTTGGACCCTGAAGTGTTAGGGAATTTTTGAAGCAGCCCTCTGTTTCTCAGCAGATGGTTTCTATGTTTCTACTGTAATCAGGTCTTCTTGTGGTTTTTATTTTCATTATTTTTATTTTTTCAAGTCCTCCTAAATCATCCCCATTTATTTGCATATTTATTTATTTAGTCAGGTATCACATGAGGGTCCTTTATTCTGTTTGATATATTTTCTCTTATAATTGAAGGGAACTCTTGACGCCCAATACATTTCCTGGGGCAAATACTACACACAAATAGTGAAGGCTTGGATTGTCTGGGGTCTGTGGACATTAGAGCTGCTGGCTTACAATCTCTACAACCCAGGTTTGAACCTCTCATGAATGAAAACAGTCTAGGGGGTTTTGACTTCTGGTCTATTTCCCAGTCTATTTCTTTTCTCTCCTCTGTCTCTGACTCTCACAGGGTCTCACTCACTCTGTCTGCACTCAGTAATATTTTACTTATATCCTTATTTTATTGACAGGCCCAGATATACAAAGAGTTGCCAGAGCACTGTTGAGCTCTGGCTTGTTTTGTTGGTGATTTCACCTAGGCTACTGGAGCCTCAGCTTTGTAAGTCTCTGACAGAAGCCATATTCTGTCTCCTCATATCCATGGCAGTATCTCTCAGACTTTATAATAAAGATATACATTCATATACATTTATAAATACACATATATATCTGTCATATTTAGAATTGTTGACCTATGGTCTACCTGTGGTTTTTATTATTTTTTAATTTTTTCAAATCCTCATAGATAATCCCCATATATTTGCATATTTATTTATATATTTAGTCCGATATCACAAGAGGGGTCATTTCTTCTGCCTGATAGATTTTCTCTTATAATTGAAGGGAACTTTGGACACACAATACATTTCCTTTTGCAGATACTACACACTACTACAACTACTACTGCACTGTTTTTGACAGTGACATCCAATGCACATTGTATTAGTATTGTAAGAATGTTCCCTATTCAACCTATAATGTTTTTAACCTCAAAAATATTTATTCTGCTCTTTCTTGGGGGATGAATGGTTTACAGTCAACAGTTACATGTTATAGTGGCTAAGGGGGTAATTTTTCCCTCTTTCCCTGTATTTATGTACATCATTTGTAACTTTCCTATTGAGGAGAAGGAAACAGTCATAAATTGAGAGAGCAGGGCCAAAGCAGGAAGAGAGACAGAGAGACACCTAAACCTCTGATTTGCCAATAGCCCAGCTTTTCCCTAATTGGATAAGTGATGACCAGGGACTCCAAATGGGGTCTTGGGATTCCACATAGTTCTCTGGCATTCTTTCTTAGGCAGAATCCTGACTAGCTGGCTTGCCCTGACCATCTAGGTTCTCTGTACATAAGTTGCAGGTGAGGCTGGCTAAGCCTTGACACCCATGCTCTGAGACTACTACAGGTGAGCTCTGAGCACACACAGACACACACAGACAGACAAACAGACACACACACACACACACATTACTGTAAGGTCTGATAGTACAGCATATGGTGAAGACTGGGGCTGTCTGGGGTCTGTGGGCATGAGAGCTTCTGCCTTACAATCTCTACAACCCAGGTTTGATCCTGTCATCAATGAACACAGTGTAGGAGGTTTTTGAATTCTGAAACACTGAAGAGGGAGAGGTTTTGCCCTGAGGCTTGCACTGGTAACTAGCAGCTGCCCTGTGTGTTGCCTGACTAGGAAACTTGTGGTGCCTGTCCATGTGGAGAGTTTCCTGGGTGAGTTCCTTCTGAGCCTTTTTCGATCGGTCCCGATGGAGCTGCATATAGCTAATGATTTGGAGATTTTACTCCTTTGGACAATTATTTTCCTGTTGTACAGTTTCTCTCCAGGTTTTAGCAATCAATTGTCTGAATGTCATATCGAATCCATTGTAGAAAATGACTACATCAGTGTCTCTCTCTCTCTGTCTCTCTCTCTATATATATAATATGTAGATTTCTGAAAATATTTTTTATAGCTAGAGACCTGCACAGCTCTGGATTAGTGTAGTAAAGTGGATACACCTGGCCCTTCTGAGCCACAGTCATGAGAGACATATCACAGAGCCATATCGTTTATCACTCTACAAATCTCTTTCAGCAAAACTGCTGCTGCCAAATCATTTACTTCCCTCTTGCTCATTTTGTCCACTGAGTCTTATCCCAAAACTGTAAATCAAAGAAGATATAGAGATAGTGCAGTTCCCTGCACACAGGACAGGCTGAGGCTGGACAATGGAGATTCAATACGACAGCCTGAATCTTGGCTGGAGCATCACTAAGACTACTTCCAATTTGGAGAAGCGGGGGAAGTTTTGGACAGTGGGCTGCAGGCCAAGTGTTGCTTCTCAGAGTGGCTAAGACCTAGATGTTCTAAGTGTTACCTTTCCTCGAAAACATAAAAAGGCAATGCCACTTGTTAGAAGTATGCTTGGGCATGGAGTGTTTGTCTTCAGTGCTCTGTCACTGATCAACACAGGGCCAGAATTTCAGTCCTTTTCTGTCTCTGTCATTCTGTCTCTCTGACTGTCTCTATGTGCCTTCTTCCCTGGGCCCTTACTGGATGTCAGTGCATGCATCTTGAACTCAGTCATCATTGGTGTTGAAATTTTCCTTTCTTTGCCCGTTGGATAATTTAGTCTCCTGCACATGGTGTAGTACAGAGGGGAACTGTGGAGACAGTGTTGTTGCTGCAGGTACCAGGCATATGTCCATCACCAGCTGGAACTGTCCAGGCCCTCTGTGCTTGACTCCCATTCTCCAGGGCCCTGAGGCTGACACTCAGCCTAAATGCAGCCCTCCTCACCTTCCTGCACAGCGTCCTTGTCCTTAATCCATGAGAGCCCAGGTGAAGGGAAGTGAAACTCTACCCCCTGGCACAAACATTGTGCCTTCCCTCTATTAAGCCAAATGTAAAGGATATGTGGTACTGATGGCCACACCAGTGTCCAGATTTTCCATGCAAAACGGAAGCTTCCAGGGTTCTGAAAGAGGTTGTTTTGATGGCTGTGAAATGACTTTTACAAGTGCCTCATTGGGTTTTCAAATCCTTTTGAAACCTGAAGTTCTTTCTTGTATCCTGAAAATATTCTCACCTCTGGCAAGAAGGGCCACCCAACTCAGAGCACAGCTATCCCGGGGTCAGGAGGTCTGCCAGCCTGCTAGCTCCTGGAGGGATTACTGAGTATTATGTCCTCAGGGCCCAAGTGGTAACAGGTGTTTCCAATTGCCTTTATTAGCAGCAGTCAGGCCCTCAGGTGAGGTGTGGGGTTGTGATCTCCACTGGAAGCTCCGAATTAAGCCAATGGAGGCATCCATCTTTCTTTTGTCTGTCCATAGCAAGGGCCAGGGGAGTTTGTCCTTCCTGCAAGCAGAGAGACATTGTATAGGACACTCATGCATGCCTACTTGTGGGAATCTCTCTGGGTGTGATGCGTGGACACCAGGAAACCATGATCAGGGATGTGAGGCCACAGAAGCAATTGCCTTAGCCGGACCCAAAGGGTAGTTGTAAGGGACAGGGTTCATCCACTATTGTTTGGTCAAACACAGTTCCCATCTATGTTGAAACACAGCTGTTTCTGGGTACTTTGTGTGCTTGTAATCTGCTTCCCTGAGAAGTGGACTGAGAGCCTGGAGGCTGAGTAGGCCAGTAGCACTTCTAATCGTGTTTCTATCAGCATCCTTATTGTAATTATCATAGCCCAGAACTTCCCTCCTTATTCTAATGTAACTTCAATATGTATGTGTTTGTTTTCTTTTTCCGGAAATCTTAATTTCCATGGACCCTGAAGTGTTAGGGAATTTTTGAAGCAACCCTCTGTTTCTCAGCAGATGGTTTCTATGTTTCTGTTGTAATCAGGTATTCTTGTGGTTTTTGTTTTCATTATTTTTATTTTTTGAAGACCATCAAATCATCCCCATTTATTTGCATATTTATTTATTTAGTCAGTATCACATGAGGGTCATTTATTCTGCTTGATATATTTTCTCTTATATTTGAAGGGAACTCTTGACGCACAGTGCATGTCCTGGGGCATATACTACACAATATGGTGAAGGCTTGGGTTGTCTGGGGTCTGTGGGCATTAGAGCTGCTGCCTTACAATCTCTACAACCCACGTTTGAACCTGTCATGAATGAACACAGTCTAGGGGTTTTTTGACTTCTGGTCTATTTCCAACTCCTCTATTTCTTTTCTCTCCTTCTCTGTCTCTGACTCTCACAGGCTCTCACTCACTCTGTCTGCACTCAGTAATATTTTACTTATATCCTTATTTTATTAACAGGCCCAGATATACAAAGAGAATTGCCAGAGCACTGCTGAGCTCTGGCTTGTTTTGTTGGTGATTTTACCTAGGCTACTTGAGCCTCAGCTTTGTAAGTCTCTCTCACACAAGCCATATTCTTTCTCCTCATATCCATGGCAGTATCTGATCAGACTTTAAAATAAAGATATACATCCACATACATATATAAATAAACATATATATCTGTCATTTTTAGAATTGTCGACCTATGGTCTTCCTGTGGTGTATATTATTCTTTATTTTTTCAAATCCGCCTAGATCATCCCAATATATTCGCATATTTATTTATATATTTAGTCCGATATCACAAGAGGGGTCATTTCTTCTGCCTGATAGATTTTCTCTTATAATTGAGGGAACTTTGGACACACAATACATTTCCTTTTGCAGATACTACACACTACTACAGCTACTACTGCACTGTTTTTGACAGTGACATCCAATGCACAATGGATTAGTATTGCATGGCTCTAAAGAATGTTCCCTATTTAACGTACAATGTTTTTAACCTCACAAATATTTATTCTGTTCTTTCTTGGGGGAGGAATGGTTTACAGTCAACAGTTACATGTAATAGTTTGCACGGAGGTAATTTTTGCCACTTTCCCTTTATTTCTGTACATCATTTGTAACTTTCTTATTGAGGAGAAAGAAACAGTCATAAATTGAGAGAGCAGGACCCAAGCAGGAAGATAGACAAAGAGACAGCTGCAGCTCTGATTTTCCAGTAGCCCAGCTTTTCCCTAGCTGGGTAAGTGGTGATCAGGGGCTCAAAATGAGGTCCAGGGCTTCCACATAGTTCTCTGGAATTCTTGCTTAGCCAGAATCAGGGCTAGCTGGCTTGCCCTGACCTGCTAGTTTCTCTGTACACAAGTTGCAGGTGAGGCTGGCTACCTTGACACCCATGCTCCGAGACTACTACAGCTGAGCTCTGAGCACACACAGACACACACACACACATACACACACACACACACACACACACACACATTACTGTTAGGTCTGGTAGTACAGCATATGGTGAAGGCTGGGGAAGTCTGGGGTCTGTAGGCATGAAAGCTGCTGTCTAACAATCTCTACAAGCCAGGTTTGACCCTGTCATCAATGAACACAGTGTAGGAGGTTTTTGAATTCTGTTTTCTTTGCAACTCATCTTTTTCTCTTCTCACCTTCTCTGTCCCTAACTCTCACATGCTCTGACACACTCTGTCTTCACTCATTAATATTTTAATTATATACTTATTTTACTGACAGTCCCAGATATACAAATAGATTTAACAGAGCACTGCTGAGCTCTGGCTTGTTGTGTTGGCGATTTCACCTAGGCTACTGGAGCCTCAGTTTGTAAGTCTTTCTGACACAAGTTATATTCGCCTCCATTCCATCCCAGTATCACTTAGAGATTATAATAAAGATATACATATATATACACATATATTTATATATCTGTCATTTTTAGAATTGTCTACCTATGTATTTGACCTTAATTCAGAATTACCACATTTATAGCAGCCTAGATTTTCAGAAATAATTGGCCATATAGTTGGACCTGAATGCTTCTCAGAGTGGGATAAGACCTAGATGTTCTAAGTGTTACCTTTCCTCAAAAACATAAAATAGAAATGCCACTTGTAAGAAGTATGCATGGGCATGTTGGGTTTGTCTTCAGTGCTGTGGCACTGATCAACACAGGGACAGAATTTCAGTCCTTTTCTGTCTCTGTCATTCTGTCTCTCTGACTGTCTCTATGAGCGTTCTTGCCTGGGCCCTTACTGGAAGTCAGTGCATGCAAAGTGAACTCAGTCATCCTAGTGTTGAAATTATCCTTTCTTTGGCCTTTGGATTATTTAATCTCCTGCACATGGTGTAGTACCGAGGGTAACTGCGGAGACATAGTTGCTGCTGCAGGTTCCAGGCATATGTCCATCTGCAGCTGCAGCTGTCCAGGCCCTCTGTGCTTGACTCCCATTCTCCAGGGCCCTGAGGCTGTCACTCAGCCTAAATGCAGCCCTCATCACCTTCCTGCAAAGCGCCCTTGTACTTATTCCATGAGAGCCCAGGTGAAGAGAAGTGAAACTCTATCCCCCTGGAACACACATTGTGCTTTCCCTCTATGAAGCCGAATGTAAAGGATCTGTGGTACTGATGGCCACACCAGTGTCCAGATTTTCCACGCAAAATGGAAGCTTCCAGGGCTCTGAAAGAGGGTGTTTTGATGGCTGTGAAATGTCTTTACCAAGTGCTTCATGGGGTTTTCAAATCCTTTTAAAACCTGAAGTCCTTTATTGTATCTAGGGAATATTCTCACCTCTGGCCAGAAGCCTGCCGAACTCGGAGCACAGCTATCCCGGGGTCAGGAGATATGCCAGCCTGCTAGCTCCTTGAGGGATTCCTGAGTATGTCCTCAGTGCCCAAGTGGTAACAGGTGTTTCCAGTTGCCGTTATTAGCAGCAGCCAGGCCCTCAGGTGAGGGGCGGTGCTGTGATCTCCACTGGAAGCTCCGAATTCAGCCAATGGAGGCATCCATCTTTCTTTTGACTGTCCATAGCAAGGGCTCGGGGAGTTTGTTCTTCCTGCAAGCAGAGTGACTTTGTACGGGGCACTCATGCATGCCTACTTCTGGGAATCTCTCTGAGTGTGATGTGTGGACACCAGGACTTCATGATCAGGGATGTGAGGCCACAGGAGCAATTGCCTTGGCAGGACCCAAAGGGTCAGTGTAAGGGATCGGTTCATCCACTATTGTTTGGTCGAACACAGTTCCCATCTATGTTGAAACACAGCTCTTTTTGGGTACTGTCTGTGCTTGTAATCTGCTGCCCTGAGCAGTGGACTGAGAGCCTGGAGGCTGAGTAGGCAGCCAAATGTGACTGGACGGGCTTATGCCCCTGAATACTGAGGGGTGCCCCAGCTTCCCCCTGATGAAAGATAGTGTGGCATGGGATTGAAAAGGGAACTCAGGAGATTTAGACATGAGAATCCCTTTGCATATGCATTCCTGCTTAGCCAGAATCTGGGCTAGATGGCTTGCCATAACCAGCTAGGTTCTCTATACATAAGTTGCAGGTGAGGCTGGTTACCTTGCCACCCATGATCTGAGACTACTACAGGTGAGCTCTGAGCTCACACAGACACACACAATCTGAAAGACAGACAGACAGATACACACACATTACTGTCAGGTCTGGTAGTACAGCATATGGTGAAGGCTGGGGCTGTCGGGGGTCTGTGGGAATGAGAACTGCTGCCTTACAATCTCTACAACCCAGGTTTGATCCTGTCATCAATGAACACAGTGTAGGAGGTTTTTGAATTCTGAGACACTGAAGACGGTGAGGTTTTTGCCCTGAGGCTTGCACTGGGAACTAGCAGATGCACTGTGTGTGTTGCCAGACTAGGAAAATTGTGGAGCCTGTCCTTGTGGAGAGTCTCCTGGATGAGTTCCTTCTCGAGCCTTTTTCGATCGGTCCCGATGGAGCTGCATATAGCTAATGATTTGGAGATTTTACTCCTTTGGACAATTATTTCCCTGATGCACAGTTTCTCTCCAGGTTTTAGCAATCAATTGTCTGAATGTCATATCGAATCCATTGTAGAAAACTGACTACATCAGTGTCTCTCTTTCTCTAACTCTTCTATTTCTCTTCTCGCCTTCTCTGTCTCTGACTCTCACAGGCTATAACTCTGTCTGCACTAATTAATATTTTACCTATTCATTATTTTACTGACAGGCCCAGATATACAAGAGAGTCACCAGGGCACTGCTGAGCTCTGGATTGTTTTGTTGGCGATTTCACCTAGATTTCTGGAGCCTCATCTTTGTAAGACTCTCTGGCAAAAGCCATACTGTGTCTCCTCATAGCCATGCCAGTATTCCTCATAGTTGATAATAAAGATACACATACATATATGTACATATATATCAGTTATTTTAGAATTTTTGACCTTTTTATTTGATCTTAATGCAGAATTACCACATTTATAACAGCCTCCTTATTCATAAATAATTGGTGACATAGGTGGAGCAGGATTCACTACAATTATAAATTATAAACCTTCCAGGAGCATTTCTAATAGCCTTTCTATCAGTATCCTTATTGTAATATCATAGCACAGAACTTGCCTCCATTTTCTAGTGTAAGCTTCAATATGTATGCTCTTTCTTTTCATTCTTGGGAATTCTTAATTTACGTGGAACCTGAAGTGTCAGAAAATTTTTAAAGCAGCCCTCTATTTCTCTGCAGACGTTTTCTATATTTCTGCTGTAATCAGATCTTCCTGTTGTTTTTGTTTTTTTTATTTTTTTCAAATCCTCCTAGATCACCCCATATATTTGTATATTTATTTATATATTTAGTCACATAAGACATGAGGGGTCATTTCTTCTGCCTGATAGATTTTCTCTTATAATTGAAGGGAACTTTTG
The DNA here is from genome assembly GCF_950295315.1 of Erinaceus europaeus. Lineage (NCBI taxonomy): Eukaryota > Metazoa > Chordata > Mammalia > Eulipotyphla > Erinaceidae > Erinaceus > Erinaceus europaeus. The sequence continues at coordinate 1,099,868 of NW_026647188.1, read as the reverse complement.
ACACACAATACATTTCCTTTTGCAGATACTACACATAACTACAACTACTACTGCACTGTTTTTGACAGTAACACCAATGCACAATGGATTAGTATTGCATTTTCCTTTTTTGCCCTTTAGATTATTCAGTCTCCTGCATATGGCGTAGTACAGAGGGGAACTGAGGAGACAGTGATCCTGCTGCAGGTAACAGGCATATGTCCATCTCCAGCTGCAGCTGTCCAGGCCCTCTGTGCTTGACTGCAATCTCCAGGGACCTGTGGCTGACACTCAGCCTAAATGCAGCCCTCCTCAATTTCCTGCACCGTATTCTTGTCATTATTCCATGAGAGCCCAGGTGAAGAGAAGTGAAACTCTATCCCCCTGGCACACACATTGTGCTTTCCCTCTATTGGGATGAATGTAAAGGATCTGTGGTACTAATGGCCATACCAGTGTCCAGATTTCCAGGCAAAACGGAAGCTTCCAGGGTTCAGAAAGAGGGTGTTTTGATGGCTGTGCAATGTTTTTTCCAATTGCCTCCTGGGGTTTCAAATCCTTTTGAAACCTGAAGTTCATTCTTGTATCTAGGGAATTTTCTCACCTCTGGCCCAAAGGCCCTCCCAACTGGGAGCACAGCTATGCTGGGGTCAGGAGGTCTGTCAGCCTGGTAGCTCCTTGAGGGATTCCTGAGTCTGTTTTCAGGGCCCAAGTGTAAAAGGTGTTTCCAATTGCATTTCTTAGCAGCAGCCAGGTGGTCAGGTGATGGGCGGTGCTTGATCTCCACTTGAAGCTCCTAATTCAGCCAATGGAGGCATCCATCTTCCTTTTGTCTATCCATAGCAAGGGCCCGGGGAGTTTGTGCTTCCTGCAAGCAGAGCGACTTTGTATGGGACAGTCATGCATGCCTACTTCTAATCTCTCTGAGTGTGATGTGTGGACATCAGGACACCATGATCAGGGATTGTGAGTCCACAGGAAAAATTGCCTGAGCCGGACCCAAAGTCTAGGTGTGAGGGGCTGGGTTCATCCACTATGGTTTGGTCAAACACATTTCCCATCTATGTTGAAACACAGCTCTTTCTGGGTTCATTCTGGGCTTGTAATCTGCTGCCCTCATCAGTGGACTGAGAGTCTGGAGGCTGAGTAGGCTGCCAAACGTGACTGGACAGGCTCATGCCACTGAATTTTGAGGGTTGCCCCCGCTTATGCCCTTGGCAGTGTTTGGATGATAATGAGGCATGAGATTGAATCGGGAACTCAGGAGAGGGAGACATGAGAGTCCCTTTGCATGCGCATTCTTGCTTAGCCAGAATCTGGGCTACCTGCCTTGCCCTGACCAGCTAGGTTCTCTGTACATAAGTTGCAGGTGAGGCTGGCTACCTTGACACCCATGCTCTGAGACTACTACAAGTGAGCTCTGAGCACACACAGACACACAGACATACAGACAGACACATACACACACACACACACACACACATTAGTGTCAGGTCTGGTAATACAGCATATGGTGAAGGCTGGGGCTGTCAGGGGTCTGTGGGCATAAGAGCTGCTGCCTTACAATCTCTACAAGCCAGGTTTGAACCTGTCATTAATGAACACATTATAGGAGGTTTTTGAATTCTGGTCTCTTTTCAATTCTTCTATTTCACTTCTCGACTTCTCTGTCTCTGACTCTCACATGCTCTCACTCACTCTGTCTGCTCTCAGTAATATTTTACTTATATCCTTATTTTATTGACAGGCCCAGATATACAAAGAGAGTTGCCAGAGCACTGCTGAGCTCTGGCTTTTTTGTTGGTGTTTTTACCTGGGCTACTTGAGCCTCAGCTTTGTAATTCTCTTTGACTCAAGCCATATTATGTCTCCTTATATCCATGGCAGTATCTCTCAGACTTTATAATAAATAAATAAATAAATAAATAAATAAATATATATATATGTTCATATATAAATACACACACACACATATATATATATATATATATATATATATATATATATATATATATCTGTCATTTTTGGAATTGCCAACCTATGTAATTGATCTTAATCAGAATTAACACATTTATAACAGCTTCTTTTTCATGAATAATTGGCCACATAGCTGGAGCAGGATTCAATACAATTATAAATAATAGAACCTTCTGGTAGCCTTTCTAATAGCATTTCTATCAGCATCCTTATTAAAATTATCATAGTATAGAACTTGCCTCCTTTCTCTAGTGTAAGCTTCAAGAAATATGAATTTATTTTCATTCTCCTGAAATATTAATTTCCCTGGACTCTGAAGTGTCTCAGAATTTTTGAAGCAGCCCTCTGTTTCTCAGCAGATGGTTTCTATGTTTCTGCTGTAATCAGGTCTTTCTGTGCTTTATTTTTTATTTTTTTCAAATCTTCCTCGATCATCCCCATTTATTTGCATATTTATTGATTTATTTAGTCCTATATTCCATGAGAGGTCATTTCCTCTGCTTGATAGATTTTTCTCTTATATTTGAAGGGAAGTTTACACTCACAATACATTTCCTGTCATAAATACTACACACATATGGTGAAGGCTGGGGTTATCTGGGGTCTGTGGACAAGAGACTGCTACCTTACAATCTACAACCCAGGATTGAAACTGTCATGTATGAATAGTGTGGGAGGTTTTTGACTTCTAGTCTCTTTCCAACTCTTCTGTTTCTATTCTTGCCTTCTCTGTCTCTGACTCTCACAGGCTCTCCCTCACTCTGTCTGCACTCATTAAAATTTTACTTATATATTATTTTACTGACAGGCCCAGATATACAAAGAGAGTCACCAGGCCACTGCTGAGCTCTGGCTTGTTTTCTTGGCGATTTCACCTAGGTTTCGGGAGCCTCAGCTTTGTAAGTCTCTCTGGCACAAGCCATACTCTGTCTCCTCATAGCCATGCCAGTATACCTCATAGTTTATAATAAAGAAACACATACATATATGTACATATATATATACATATATATATATATATATATATCAGTCATTATATATATTTCATGCCTGTGCCTCGATGGATGTATGTGTGTGTGTGACTGTGACAGTGTGTGTTTCTGTGTGTGTGAGTGTGTGAGAGAGGGAGAGAGGGAAAGAACAACTGAATCACTGTGGCACAGGTGATTTTTTGCAAAAAACAAGGCACATTCTGATTTACAGCTCAATATTGACACCATTGTAGCTCTCCTTGGCCCTTGGTCGCTTTTCTTTTTTTCAGATCTAAAGACACTGAAGAGGGAGAGGTTTTTGCCCTGAGGCTTTTTCTAGGAACTAGCAGCTACCCTGTGTGTTGCCTGACTAGGAATCTTGTGGTGCCTGTCCATGTGGAGAGTCTCCTGGATGAGATCATTCTCGAGGCTTTTTCGCTCAGTCCCGTTGGAGCTGCATATAGCTAATGATTTGGAGATTTTACTCCTTTGGACAATTCTTTTCTTGATGCACAGCTTCTCTCCAGGTTTTAGCAATCAATTGTTTGAATGACATATCAAATCCATTGTAGAAAATAACTACATCAGTCTCTCTCTCTCTCTCTCTCTCTCTCTCTCTCTATATATATATATATATATATATATATATATATATATATATATATATATATAACATGTAGAGGTCTGAAAATATTTTTTAGCTAGAGACCTGAACAGCTCTGTATTAGGGTACTAATGTGGATACACCTGCCCCTTCTGAGCCACTGTCATGAGAGACATCTCACAGAGCCATTCGTTTACCTCTTATCACTCTACACATCTCTCTCAGCACAAACTATCACTGCCAAATCATCTATTTCCCTCTTGCTCTTGTTGTCCACCAAGTCCTATCCCAAAACTGTAAATCAATGAAGAAATAGACATAGTGCAGTTCCCTGCACACAGGACAGTCTGAGGCTGGGCCAGGAGATGCAATATGCCAGCCTGCATTTTGGCTAGAGCATCACTACTTCTACTTCCAAATTGGAGAGGCGAGGGCAGTTTTGGAGAGTAGGCTGCAGGCCAAGTTTTGCTTCTCAGAGTGGGCTAAGACCTACATGTTTTAAGTGTAACCTTTCCTCACAAACATAAAATAACAATGCCTCTTGTAAGAAGTATGCATGGGCATTGAGGGTTTGTCTTCAGTGCTCTGGCACTGATCAACACAGGGCCAGATTTTCAGTCCTTTTCTATCACTGTCATTCTGTCTCACTGAGTGTCTCTACATGCCTTCTTCACTGGGCCCTTATTGGTAGTCATGCATCGTGATCTTGGACTTCCTGGTGTTGAAATTTTCCTTTCTTTGCCCTTTGGATTATTTAGTCTCCTGCTTATGGCATAGTACATTGGGGAACTGAAAAGAAAGCGATCCTGCTGCAGCTAACAGGCATATGTCCATCATAAGGTGCAGCTGTCCAGGCTCTCTGTGCTTGACTGCCATTCTCCAGTGCCCTGAGGTTGACTCTCAGCCTAAATGCAGCCCTCCTTAATTTCCTGCACCACACTTGTCCTTATTCCATGAGAGCCCAGGTCAAGAGAAGTGAAACTCTATCCCCCTGGCACACACATTGTGCTTTTCCTCTATTAAGCCGAATGTAAAGGATCTGTGTTACTGATGGCCACACCAGTGTCCAGATTTTCCACGCAAAACAGAAGCTTCCAGGGTTCTGAAAGACGGTGTGTTGATGGCTGTGAAATGTCTTTTCCTAGTGCCTCATGGGGTTTTCAAATCCTTTTGAAACCTGAAGTTCTTTCTTGTATCTAGGGAATATTCTCACCTCTGGCCAGAAGGCCCTCCCAACTAGGAGCACAGCTATCCCGGGGTCAGGAGGTCTGCCAGTCTGCTAGCTCCTGGAGGGTTTCCTGAGTATGTCCTCTGGGCCGAAGTGGTAACAGTTGTTTCCAATTGCCTTTATTAGCAGCATCCAGGCCCTCAGGTGAGGGGCGGAGCTGTGATCTCCACTGGAAGCTCCTAATTCCACCAATGGAGGCATCCATCTTTCTATTGTTTGTCTATAGAAAGGGACCAGGGATTTTGTGCTTACTGCAAGCAGAGCAACTTTGTATGGGACACTCATGCATGCCTACTTCTGGGAATCGCTCTGAGTGTGATCTGTGGACACCAGGACACCATGATCAGGGATATGAGGCCACAGGAAGATTTGCCTTAGCCGGACCCAAAGGGTAGGTGTAAGTGACTGGGTTCATCCACGATTGTTTGGTCGAACACAGTTCACATCTATGTTGAAACACAGCTCTTTCTGGGTACTTTTTGTGCTTGTAATCTACTGCCCTGAGCAGTGGACTGAGAGCCTGTAGGCTGAGTAGGCAGCCAAACGTGACTGGACAGGCTCATGCCCCTGGAATCTGAGTGGTTCCCCAGCTTGCCCCATTGGCAGTGTTTATATGACAGATAGTGAGGCATGGGATTGAATGGAGAATTCAGGAGAGAGAGACATGAGAGTCCCTTTGCATATGCATTCTTTCTTAGCCAGAATCTGGGCTAGCTGGCTTGCCCTGACCAGCTAGGTTCTCTGTACATAAGTTGCAGGTGAGGCTGGCTACTTTCCCACCCATGCTCTGAGACTACTATAGGTGAGCTGTGAGCTCTGAGCACACACAGACACAGACAGACAGACAGCCAGACATACACACACACACACACACACACACACACACACACACACACACGCACATTACTGTCAGGTCTGGTAGTGCAGCATATGGTGAAGGCTGGGGCTGTCTGGGGTCTGTGGGCATGAGAGCTGCTGCCTTCCAAGCTCTACAAGCCAGCTTTGAACCTGTCACCAATGAACACAGTGTACGAGGTTTTTGAATTCTGGTCTCTTTCCAAGTCATCTATTTTACTTCTCCCCTTCTCTGTCTCTAACTCTCACATGCTCTCACACACTCTGTATTCACTCATTAATATTTTACTTATATACTTATTTTACTGACAGGCCCAGATATACAAAGAGAGTTACCAGAGCACTGCTGAGCTCTGCTTGTTGTGTTGGCGATTTCACCTATGCTACTGGAGCCTCAGTTTGTAAGTCTTTCTGACACAAGCCATATTCTTTTTCCTCATTTTCATGCCAGTATCACTCAGAGTTTATAATAAAGTGAGTTTTTTTGGAAAACACTTGGTACATTCTGATTTACAGCTCAATATTGACACCATTGTAGCTGTCTTTGGCCCTTGGTCACTTTTCTTCTTTTCCGATGTAAAGACACTGAAGAGGTAGAGGTTTTTGTCCTGAGGCTTGCACTGGGAACTAGCAGCTGCCCTGTGTGTGTTGTGAAACTAGGAATCTTGTGGTACCTGTCCATGTGGAGCGCCTCTTTGATGAGTTCCTTCTCAAGCCTTTTTCGCTCTGTCCCATTGGAGCTGCATATAACTAATGATTTTGAGATTTTACTCTTTTGGACAATTCTTTTCCTGATGCACAGTTTCTCTCCAGGTTTTAGTAATCAATTGTCTGAATGTCATATCAAATCCATTGTAGGAAATGACTACATCATTGTCTCGCTCTCTCTCTCTCCCTCTCTCTCTCTCCCTGTCTCTCTCTCTTTCTATATATACATATATATATATATATACACACACACACACATATATATATATATATATATATATATATATATATATATATATATATGTAACATGTAGAGTTCTGAAAATATTTTTTAGCTAGAGACCTGCAGAGTTCTGGATTAGGGTAGTAATGTGGATACACCTGGCCCTTCTGAGCCACACTCATGAGAGATATCTCACAGAGCCATTCGTATACCTCTTATCACTCTACAAATCTCTCTCAGCACAAACTACTGCTGCCAAATCATCTACTTCCCTCTTGCTCTTTTTGTCCACCGAGTCCTATCCCAAAACTGTAAATCAAAGAAGAAATAGACATAGTGCAGTTTCCTGCACACAGGACAACTGAGGCTGGACCAGGGAGCGGAAATACGCCAGCCTGCATCTTAGCTGGAGCATCACTAAGGCTACTTCCAAATTGGAGAGGAGAGGGCAGTTTTGGAGAACAGGCTGCAGGCCAAGTGTTGCTTCTCAGAGTGGGCTAAGAACTTGATGTTCTAAGTGTAACCTTTCCTCACAAACTAAAATAACAATGCCACTTGTAAGAAGTATGCATGGGCATGGAGGGTTTGTCTTCAGTGCTCTGGCACTGATCAACATAGGGCCAGAATTTCAGTCCTTTTCTGTATCTGCCATCCTGTCTCTCTGACTGTCTCTACGTGCCTTCTTCACTGGGCACTTATTGGAAGTCAGTGCATGCATCGTGAACTCAGAATTCCTGGTGTTGAAATTTTCCTGTCTTTGCCCTTTGGATTATTCAGTCTCCTGCATATGGCTTAGTACATTGGGGAACTGAGGAGACAGGGATCCCTTTGCAGGTAACAGGCATATGTCCATCTCCAGCTGCAGCTGTCCAGGCCCTCTGTGCTTGACTCCCATTCTCCAGGGCTCAGAGGCTGACACTCAGCCTAAATGCAGCCCTCCTCAATTTCCTACACCACATCCTTGTCCTTATTCCATGAGATCCCAGGTCAAGAGAAGTGAAACTCTATCCCCCTGGCACACACATTGTGCTTTCCCTCTATTAAGCCGAATGTAAAGTATCTGTGGTACTGATGGCCACACCAGTGTCCAGATTTTCCATGCATAACAGAAGCTTCCAGGGTTCTGAAAGAGGGTGTTATGATGGCTGTGAAATGTCTTTTCCAAGTGCCTCATGGGGTTTCATATCCTTTTGCAACCTGAAATTCTTTCTTGTATCTAGGGAATATTCTCACCTCTGGCCAGAAGGCACTCCCAACAAGGAGCACAGCTAACCTGGGGTCAGGAGGTCTGCCAGCCTGCTAGGTCCTTGAGGGATTCCTGAGTATTATGTCCTCAGGTCCCAAATGGTAACAGGTGTTTCCAACTGCCTTTATTAGCAGCAGCCCGGCCCTCAGCTGAGGGGCGGGGCTGTGATCTCCACTGGAATCTCCTAATTCAGCCAATGGAGGCATCCATCTTCCTTTTGTCTCTCCATAACAAGGGCCCGGGGAGTTTGTTCTTCCTGCAAGCAGAGTGACTTTTACGGGACACTCATGGATGCCTAATTCTGGGAATCTCTCTGAGTGTGATGTGTGGACACCAGGACACCGTGATCAGGGATTGTGAGGCCATGGCCTTAGCAGGACCCAAATGGGAGGTGTAAGGGGCCAGGTTCATCCACTATTGTTTGGTCAAACACAGTTCCTATCTATGTTGAGACACAGCTCTTTCTGGGTTCTTTCTGGGCTTGTAATCTGTTGTCCACTGAGAAGTGGACTGGGAACCTGGAGGCTGAGTATGCAGCCAAACGTGACTGGACAGGGTCCTGCCCTGAATTCTGAGGGGTGCCCCAGCTTCCCCCGTTGGCAGTGTTTGGATGATAGTGAGGCATGAGATTGAATCGGGAACTCAGGAGAGCTAGACATGAGAGACCCTTTGCATATGCATTCTTGCTTATCCAGAATCTGGGCTAGCTGGCTTTCCCTAACCAGCTAGGTTCTCTGTACATAAGTTGCAGGTGAGGCTGGCTACCTTGCCACCCATGCTCTGAGACTACTATAGGTGAGTTCTGAGCACAAACAGACACACACTGATAGACAGAGAGACAGACAGACACACACACACACACATTCATGTCAGGTCTGGTAGTACAGCATACGGTGAAGGCTGGGGCTGTCTGGGGTCTGTGGGCATGAGAGCTGCTGACTTCCAGTCTCTACAAGCCAGGTTTGAACCTGTCATCAATGAACACAGCGTAGGAGGTTTTTGAATTCTGGTCTCTTTCCAACTCATCTATTTCTCTTCTCGCCTTCTCTGTCTCTAACTCTCCCATGCTCTCACACACTCTGTTTTCACTCATTAATATTTTACTTATATACTTTTTTATTTTTTATATTTTATTTTATTTATTTATTCCCTTTTGTTGCCCTTGTTGTTTTATTGTTGTAGTTATTATTGTTGTTGTCGTCGTTTATGGATAGGAGAGAGAGAAACGGAGAGAGGAGGGGAAGACAGAGAGGGGGAGAGAAAGATAGACACCTGCAGACCAGCTTCACAGCCTGTGAAGCCACTCCCCTGCAGGTGGGGAGCCAGGGCTTGAACCGTGATCCTAATACTGGTCCTTGTGCTTTGCGCCACCTGCGCTTAACCTGTTATATACTTATTTTACTGACAGGCCCAGATATACAAAGAGAGTTACAAGAGCTCTGCTGAGTTCTGGCTTGTTGTGTTGGCGATTTTACCTAGGCTACTGGAGCCTCAGTTTGTAAGTCTTTCTGACACAAGCCATATTCTGTCTCCTCATTTCCATGCGAGTATCACTCAGAGTTTATAATACAGGGATTTTTTTTTTTTGCAAAACACGTGGTACATTCTGATTTACAGCTCAATATTGACACCATTGTAGCTCTCTTTGGCCCTTGGTCACTTTTCTTCTTTTCAGATGTAAAAACACTGAAGAGGGAGAGGTTTTTAACCTGAGGTTTGCGCTGGGAACTACCAGATGCACTGTGTCTGTTGCCAGACTAGGAAACTTGTGGTGCCTGTCCATGTGGAGAGTCTCCTTGATGAGTTCCTTCTCAATCCTTTTTCGCTATGTCCCGTTGGAGCTGCATATAGCTGATGATTTTGAGATTTTACTCCTTTGGACAATTCTTTTCCTGATGCACAGTTTCTCTCCAGGTTTTAGCAATCAATTGTCTGAATGTCATATCGAAGCCATTGTAGAAAATGACTATATCAGTGTCTCGTTCTCTCTCTCTGTCTCTCTCTCTCTATATATATATATATATTTATATATATTTATATATATATATATATATATATATATATATGTAACATGTAGAGATCTGAAAATATTTTTATCTAGTGTCCTGCACACCTCTGGATTATGGTAGTAGTGCGGATACACCTGGCCCTTCTGAGCCACAGTCATGAGACACATCTTAAAGAGCCATTCCTATACCTCTTATCACTCTACAAATCTCTCTCAACACAAACTACTGCTGCCAAATCATCTACTTCCCTCTTGCTCATTTTGTCCACCGAGTCCTATCCCAAAACTGTAAATCAAAGAAGAAATAGACATAGTGCAGTTCCCTGCACACAGGACAGTCTGAGGCTGGACCAGGGACCTGTAATACTCCAGCCTCCATCGTGGCTGGAGCATCATTAAGAATACTTCAAAATTGGAGAGACAAGGGCAGTTTCGGAGAGTGGGCTGCAGGCCAAGTGGTGCTTCTCAGAATGGGCTAAGACCTAGATGTACTAAGTGTAACCTTTCCTCACAAACATAAAATAACAATGACCCTTGTAAGTAGCATGCATGGGCATGGAAGGTTTGTCTTCAGTGCTCTGGTTCTGATCAACACAGGGCCAAAATTTCAGTCCTTTTCTGCCTCTGTCATCCTGTCTCTCTGACTGTCTCTAAGTGCCTTCTTCACTGGGCACTTATGGAAATCAGTGTATGCATCATTAACTCGGACATCCTGGTGTTGAAATTTTCCAATCTTTGCCCTTTGGATTATTCAGTCTCCTGCATATGGCATAGTACATTGGGGAACTGAGGAGACAGGGATCCCTTTGCAGGTAAAAGGCATATGTCCATCTCCAGCTGCAGCTGTCCAGGCCCTCTGTGCTTGACTCCCATTCTCCTGGGCCCTGAGGCTGAAACTCAGCCTAAATGTAGCCCTCCTCAATTTCCTGCACCACATCCTTGTCCTTATTCCATGAGAGCCCAGGTCAAAAGAAGTGAAACTCTATCCCCCTGGCACACACATTGTGCTTTCCCTCTATTGGGCCGAATGTAAAGTATCTGTGGTACTGATGTCCACACTAGTGTCCAGATTTTCCACGCAAAACGGAAGCTTCCAGGGTTCTGAAGAGGGTGTTTTGATGGCTGTGAAATGTCTTTTCCAATTGACTCATGGGGTTTCAAATCCTTTTGAAACCTGAAGTTCTTTCTTGTATCTAGGGAATATTCTCACCTCTGGCCAGAATGCCCTCCCAACTAGGAGCACAGATATCCTGGGGTCAGGCGGTCTGCCAACCTGCTAGCTCCTGGAGGGTTTCCTGAGTATTATGTCCTCAGATCCCAAGTGGTAACAGGTGTTTCCAATAGCCTTTATTAGCAGCAATAGCCTTTATTAGGGGCGGGGCTGTGATCTCCACTGGAAACTCCTAATTCAGCCAATGGAGGCATCCATCTTCCTTTTGTCTCTCCATAACAAGGGCCTGGGGAGTTTCTGCTTCCTGCAAGCATAGAGACTATGTATGGGACACTCATGGATGCCTACTTCGGGGAATCTCTCTGAGTGTGATGTGTGGACACCAGGACACCATGATCAGAGATTGTGAGGCCACAGGAGCAATTGCCTTAGCAGGACCCAAAGGGGAGATGTAAGGCGCCGGTTCATCCACTATTGTTTGGTCAAACACAGTTCCCATCTATGTTGAGACACAGCTCTTTCTGGGTTCTTTCTGGACTTGTAATATGCTGTCCACTGTGAAGTGGACTGAGAGCCTGGAGGCTGAGTATGTAGCCAAACGTGACTGGACAGGGTCCTGCCCATGAATTCTGAGGGGTGCCCCAGTTTCCCCCGTTGGCAGTGTTTGGATGATAGTGAGGCATGAGATTGAATTGGGAACTCAGGAGAGCGAGACATGAGAGTCCCTTTGCATATGCATTCTTCCTTAGCCATAATCTGGGCTAGCTGGCTTGCCCTAACCAGCTAGGTTCTCTGTACATAAGTTGAAGGTGAGGCTGGCTCCCTTGCCATCTTGCTATGAGACTACAATAGGTGAGTTCTGAGCACACACAGTCACAAACACACAGACAGACAGACACACACACACACACACACACACATTACTGTCAGGTCTGGTAGTACAGCATATGGTGAAAGCTGGGGCTGTCTGGGGTCTGTGGGCATGAGAGCTGCTGCCTTACAATCTCTAAAAGCCAGGTTTGAACCTGTCATCAATGAACACAGTGTAGGAGGTTTTTGATTTCATCTCTTTCCAATTAATCTATTTCTCTTCTCGCCTTCTCTGTCTCTAATTCTCACATGCTCTCACACACTCTTTCTTCACTCATTAATATTTTACTTATATACTTATTTTACTGACAGGCCCAGATATACAAAGAGAGTTACCAGAGCACTGCTGAGCTCTGGCTTGTTGTGTTGGCGATTTCACCTAGACTACTAGATCCTCAGTTTGTAATTCTTTCTGACAGAAGCCATATTCTGTCTCCTCATTTCCATGCCAGTATCACTCAGAGTTTATAATAAAGTGATTTTTTTCAAAACACTTGGTACATTCTGATATACAGCTCAATATTGACACCATTTTAACTGTCTTTGGCCCTTGGTCACTTTTCTATTTCTCAGATGTAAAAACACTATAGAGGGAGAGGTTTTTGCCCTCAGGCTTGCACTGGGAACTACCAGATGCACTGTGCCTGTTGCCAGACTAGGAAACATGTGGTGCCTGTACATGTGGAGAGTCTCCTTGATGAGTTCTTTCTCGAGCCTTTTTCACTATGTCCCATTGGAGCTGCTTATAGCCAATGATTTTGAGATTCTAATACTTTGGACAATTCTTTTCCTGATGCACAGTTTCTCTCCAGGTTTTAGCATTCAACTGTCTGAATGTCATATTGAATCCATTGTAGAAAATTACTACATCAGTCTCTCTCTCTATATATATATATATATATATACACACACACACATACACACACACACAGACACAAACATATATATATATATATATATATATATATATATATATATATATATATATATATATATATATGTAACATGTAGAGTTCTGAAAATATTTTTAGCTAGAGACCTGCACAGCTCTGGATAGGGTAGTAAAGTGGATACACCTGGTCCTTCTGAGCCACAGTCATGAGAGACATCTCACAGAGCCATATCGTTTATCACTCTACAAATCTCTCTCAGCACAAACTACCTCTGCCAAATCATCTACTTTCCTCTTGCTCATTTTGTCCACTGAGTCCTATCCCAAAACTGTAAATCAAAGAAGAAATAGACATAGTGCAGTTCCCTGCACACAAGTCAGGCTGAGGCTGGACCAGGAAGATGCAATACGCCAGCCTGCATCTTGGCTAGAGCATCACTAATTCTACTTCCAATTTGGAGACGCGGGGACAGTTTTTGAGAGTGGGCTTCAGCCAAGTTTTGCTTCTCAGAGTGGCTAAGACCTAGATGTTCTAAGTGTTACCTTTCCTCAAAAACATAAAATAGCAATGCCACTTGTAAGAAGTATGCATAGGCATGGCTGGTTTTTCTTCAGTGCTCTGTCACTGATTAATACAGGGCCAGAATTTCAGTCCTTTTTTGTCTCTGTCATTCTGTCTCTCTGACTGTCTCTATGTGCCTTCTTCCCTGGGCTCTTACTGGAAGTCAGTGCATGCTTCCTGAACTCAGTCATCCTGATGTTGAAATTTTCCTGTCTTTGCCCTTTGCATTATTTAGTCTCCTGCACATGGTGTAGTACAGAGGGGAACTGCGGAGACAGTGTTGCTGGTGCAGGTTCCAGGCATATGTCCATTTGGAGCTGCAGCTGTCCAGGCCCTCTGTGCTTGACTTCCATTCTCCAAGGCCTTGAGGCTGACACTCAGCCTAAATGAAGCCCTCCACACCTTCCTGCACAGCGTCCTTGTCCTTATTTCATGAGAGCCCAGGTCATGAGAAGTGAAACTCTATCCCCCTGGCAAACACATCGTGCTTTCCCGCTATTAAGCCAAATGTAAAGTATCTGTGGTACTGATGGCCACACCAGTGTCCAGACTTTCCACTCAAAACAGAAGCTTCCAGGGTTCAGAAAGAGGGTGTTTTGATGGCTGTGAAATGTGTTTTCCAAGTGCCTCATGGGGTTTCAAATCCTTTTGAAACCTGAAGTTCTTTCTTGTATCTAGGGAATATTATCACCTCTGGCCAGAAGGGCTGCCCAACTCAGAACAGAGCTCTCCCAGTGTCAGGAGGTCTGCCAGCCTGCTAGCTCATGGAGGAATTCCTTAGTATGTCCTTAGGGCCCAGTGGTAACAGGTGTTTCCAATTGCCTTTATTAGCAGCAGCCAGGCCCTCAGGTGAGGGGTGGGGCTCTGATCTCTACTGGAAACTCTGAATTCAGCCAATGGAGGCATCCATCATTCTTTTGTCTGTCCATAGCAAGGGCCCGGGGAGTTTGTGATTCCTGCAAACAGAGCGACTTTGTATGGGACACTCATGCATGCCTACTTCTGGGAATCTCTCTGAGTGTGATGAGTGGACACCAGTACACCATGATCATGGATTGTGAGGCCACAGGAGCAATTGCCTTAGCCGGACCCAAAGGGTAGGTGTAAGGGACCTGTTCATTCACTATTGTTTGGATGAACAAAGTTCCCATCTATGTTGAAACACAGCTATTTCTGGGTACTTTCTGTGCTTGTAATCTGCTGCCATGAGCAGTGGACTGAGAGCCTGGAGGCTGAGTATGCAGCCAAACATGACTGGACAGGGTCCTGCCCCTGAATTCTGAGGGGTGCCCCAGCTTCCCCCGTTGGCAGTGTTTGGATTATAGATAGTGAGGCATGGGATTGAAAAGGGAACTCAGGAGATTTAGACATGAGAGTCCCTTTGCATATGCATTCTTGCTTAGCCAGAATCTGGGCTAGCTGGCTTGCCTTGACCAGCTAGGTTCTCTGTATATAAGTTGCAGGTGAGGCTGGATACCTTGCCACCCATTCTCTGAGACTACTACAGGTGAGCTCTGAGCACACACAGACACACATAGTCAGACAGACAGACACACACACACACATTACTGTCAGGTCTGGTAGTACATCATATGATGAAGACTGGGGATGTCTTGGGTCTGTGGGCATGAGATCTGCTGCCTTACAATCTCTACAAGCCAGGTTTGATGCTGTCATCAATGAACACAGTGTAGGAGGTTTTTGAATTCTGAGACACTGAAGAGAGAGAGGTTTTTGCCCTGAGGCTTGCACTGGGAATTAGCAGCTGCCCTGTGTGTGTTGCCAGACTAGGAAACTTGTGGTTCCTGTCCATGTAGAGAGTCTCCTTTATGAGTTCCTTCTGGAGCATTTTTCGATCGGTACCGATGGAGCTGCATATAGCTAATGATTTGGAGATTTTATTCCTTTGGACAATTCTTTTCCTAATGCACAGTTTCTCTCCAGGTTTTAGCAATCAACTGTCTGAATGTCATATCGAATCCATTGTAGAACATGACTACATCAGTCTCTCTCTCTCTCCCTCTCCCTCCCTCTCTCTCTCTCTCTCCCTCTCTCTCTATCTCTCTCTCTCTCTCTCTCTCTCTCTCTATATATATATATATATATATATATATATATATATATATATAACATTTAGAGGTCTGAAAATATTTTTTAGCTAGAGACCTGCACAGCTCTGGATTAGGATAGAAAAGTGGATACACCAGGTCTTTCTGAGCCACAGTTATGAGAGACATCTCACAGAGCCATTTGTATACCTCTTATCACTCTAGAAATCTATCTCAGCACAAATTACAGATGCCAAATCATCTACTTCCCTCTTGCTCTTTTCGTCCACGGAGTCCTATACCAAAACTGCAAATCAAAGAAGAAATAGACATAGTGCAGTTCCCTGCACACAGGACAGGCTGAGGCTGGAACAGGGAGATGAGATACTCCAGCCTGCATCTTGGCTGGAGCATCACTAAGATTACTTCCAATTTGGAGAGGCGAGGGCAGTTTTGGAGAGTGGGTTGCAGCTGTGTTGTTTCTCAGAGTAGGCTAAGACCTAGATGTTCTAAGTGTAACCTTTCCTCACAAGCATAAAATAACAATGTCACTTGTAAGAAGTGTGCATGGGCATGGAGGGTGTGTCTTCAGTGCTCTGGCACTGATCAAAAGTGGGCCAGAATTTCAGTCCATTTCTGTATCTGTCATTCTGTCTCTCTGACTGTCTCTATGTGCCTTTCTCACTGGGCCCTTACTGGAAGTCAGTGCATGCATTGTAGACTCAGTCTTCCTGGAGTTGAAATTTTCCATTCTTTGCCATTTTGGATTATTTAGTCTCATGGATATGGCATAGTACAGAGAGGAACTGAGAAGAAAGCGATCCTGCTTCAGGTAACAGGCATATGTCCATCTCCAGCTGCAGCTGTCCAGGCCCTCTGTGCTTTACTCCCATTAGCCAGGGCCCTTTGGCTGACACTCAGCCTAAATGCAGCCCTCCTCAATTTCCTGCACCGCATCCTTGTCCTTATTCCATGAGAGCCCAGGTGAAGAGAAGTGAAACTCTACCACCCTGGCACACACATTGTGCTTTCCCTCTATTAAGCCAATGTTAAGGATCTGTGGTACTGTTGGCCACACCAGTGTCCAGATTTTGAACGCAAAATGGAAGCTTCCAGGATTCTGAAAGAGTGTGTTTTGATGGCTGTGAAATGTCTTTTCCAAGTGCCTCCTGGGGTTTCAAATCCTTTTGAATCTTGAAGTTCTTTCTTGTATCTAAGGAATATTCTCACCTCTGGCCCGAAGGCACTCCCAACTAGGAGCACAGCTATCCAGGGGTCAGGAGGTCTGCCAGGCTACTAGCTCCTGGAGGGATTCCTGAGGATGTCCTCAGGCCCCAAGTGGTAACAGGTGTTTCCAATTGCCTTTATTAGCAATAACCTGGCCGTCAGGTGAGCGGCGGTGCTGTGATCTCCACTGGAAGCTCCTAATTCAGCCAATGGAGGCATCCATCTACCTTTTGTCTCTCCATAGCAAGGGCCCGGGGAGTTTGTGCTTCCTGCAAGCAGAGCGGCTTTGTATGGGACACTCATGCATGCCTACTTCTGGGAATCTCTCTGAGTGTGATGTGTGGACACCATGACACCATGATCAGGGATTGTGAGGCCACAGGAGCAATTGCCTTATCTGAACCCAAAGTGTAGGTGTAAGGGGACGGGTTCATCCAGTATTATTTGGTCAAACACAGTTCCCTTCTATGTTGAAACACAGCTCTTTCTGGGTTCATTCTGGGCTTGTAATCTGCTGTCCTGAGCAGTGGACTGAGAGTCTGGAGGCTCAGTAGGCAGACAAACGTGACTGGACAGGCTCATTCCCCTGAATTCTGAGGGGTTCCCCAGCTTACCCCTTTGACAGTGTTTGGATGATATTGACGGAAGAGATTGAATCGGGAACTCAGGAGAGGGAGACATGAGAGTCCCTTTGCATGTGCATTGTTGCTTAGCCAGAATCTGGGCTAGCTGGCTTGACCTGACCAGCTAGGTTCTCTGTACATAAGTAGCAGGTGAGGCTCACGACCTTGCCACCCATGCTCTGAGACTACTATAGGTGAGCTCTAAGCGCAAACAGACACAGAGAGACAGACAGACAGACAGACAGACAGACATACACACATTACTGTCAGGTCTGGTAGTATAGCATATTGTGAAGGCTGGGGATGTCTGGGGTCTGTGGGCATGAGAGCTGTTGCCTTACAATCTCTACAAGCCAGGTTTGATCCTGTCATCAATGAACACAGTGTAGGAGGTTTTTGAATTCTGAGACACTGAAGAGGGAGAGGTTTTTGCCCTGAGGCTTGCACTGGGAATTAGCAGCTGTCCTGTGTGTGTTGCCAGACTAGTGGTGCCTGTCCATGTGGAGAGTCTCCTGGATGAGGTCCTTCTCGAGCCTTTTTCGATCTGTCCCATTGGAGCTGCATATAGCTAATGATTTGGAGATTTTACTCCTTTAGACAATTATTTTCTGATGCACAGTTTCTCTCCAAGTTTTAGCAATCAATTGTCTGAATGTCATATCGAATCCATTTTAGAAAATGATTATAATGACTATATCAGGGTCTATATATATATATATATATATATATATATATATATATATATATATGTAACATGTAGAGGTCTGAAAATATTTTTTAGCTAGATACCTGCACAGCTCTGTATTAGGGTAGTAAAGTGGATACACCTGGCCGTTCTGAGCCACAGTCATGAGAGACATCTCACAGAGCCATATCATTTTTCACTCTACAAATCTCTCTCAGCACAAACTACAGCTGCCAAATCATCTACTTCCCTCTTGATCATTTTGTCCACTGAGTCCTATCCCAAAACTGTAAATCAAAGAAGAAATAGACATAGTGCAGTTCCCTGCACACATGACAGGCTGAGTCTGAAACAGGGAGATACAATACGCCAGCCTGCATCTTGGCTGGAGCATCACTAAGACTACTTCCAATTTGGAGAGGTGGGCGCAGTTTTGGAGAGTGGGCTGTTGCCCAAGTGTTGCTTCTCAGAGTGCCTAAGACCTAGATGTTCTAAGTGGTACCTTTCCTCAAAAACATAAAATAGCAATGCCACTTGTAAGAAGTATGCATGGGCATGGAGCATTTGTCTTCAGTGCTCTGGCACTGATCAACACAGGGCCAGAATTTCAGTCGTTTTCTGTCTCTATCATTCTGTCTCTCTGACTGTCTCTATGTGCCTTCTTCCCTGGGCCCTTAATGGTAGTCAGTGCATGCATCGTGAACTCAGTAATCCTGGTGTTGAAATTTACTTTCTATGCCCTTTGGATTATTTAGTCTCCTGCACATGGTTTAGTACAGAGATGAACTGCGGAGACAGCATTGCTGCTGCAGGTTCCAGGCATATGTCCATCTGCAGCTGCAGCTGTCCAGGTCCTCTGTGATTGACTCCCATTATCCAGGGCCCTGAGGCTGACACTCAGCCTAAATGCAGCCCTCCTAACCTTCCTGCACAGCGTCCTTGTCCTTATTCCATGAGAGCCCAGGTGAAGAGAAGTGAAACTCTATCCCCCTGGCACACACATTATGATTTCCCTCTATTAAGCCGAATGTAAAGTATCTGTGGTACTGCTGCCCACACCAGTGTCCATGCAAAACGGAAACTTCCAGGGTTCTGAAAGAGGGTGTTTTATGGCTGTGAAATGTCTTTTCCAAGTGCCTCATGGGGTTTCAAATCCTTTTGAAACCTGAAGTTCTTTCTTGTATCTAGGGAATATTCTCACCTCTGGCCAGAAGGGCCGCCCAACTTGGACCACAGCTATCCTGGGGTCAGGAGGTCTGCCAGCCTGCTAGCTCCTGGAGGGATTCCTGGGTTCATCCACTATTGTTTGGTCGAACAGAGTTCCCATCTATGTTGAAACACAGCTCTTTCTGGATACTGTATGTGCTTGTAATATGCTCCCCTGAGCAGTGAACTGAGAGCCTGGAGGCTGAGTAGGCAGCCAAATGTGAGGGGACAGGCTCATGCCCCTGAATCCTGAGGGGTGCCCCAGCTTCCCCCTGATGATAGATGTGAGGCATGGGATTGAATAGGGAACTCAGGATATTTAGACATGAGAGTCCCTTTGCATATGCATTCTTGCTTAGCCAGAATCTGGGCTAGCTGGCTTGCACTGACCAGCTAGGTTCTCCGTATATAAGTTGCAGCTGAGGCTGGATACCTTGACACCCATGCTCTGAGAATACTATAGGTGAGCTCTGAGCACACACAGACACACACAGTCAGAAAGACAGACAGACAGACACACACACATTACTGTCAGGTCTGGTAGTACAGCATATGGTGAAGGCTGGGGCTATCTGGGGTCTGTGGGTTGAGAGCTGCTGCCTTACAATCTCTACAAGCCAGGTTTGAAACTGTCATCAATGAACACAGTTTAGAAGGATTTTGAATTCTGAGATTTTCCACACAAAATGGAAGCTTCCAGGGTTCTGAAAGAGGGTGATTTGATCGTTGTGAAATGACATTTACAAGTGCCTCATGGGGTATTCAAATCCTTTTGAAACCTGAAGTTCTTTCTTGTATCTAGGGAATATTCTCACCTCTGGCCAGAAGGGCCACCCAACTCAGAGCACAGCTATCCCGGGGTCAGGAGATCTGCCAGCCTGCTAGCTCCTGGAGGGATTCCTGAGTATGTCCTCAGGGCCCAAGTGATAACAGGTTTTTCCAATTGCCTTTATTAGCATCAGCCAGGCCCTCAAGTGAGGTGCAGGGCTGTGATCTCCACTGGAAGCTCCTAATTCAGCCAATTGAGGCATCCTTCTTTCTTTTGTCTGTCCATAGCAAGGGCCAGGTGAGTTTGTGCTCCCTGCTAGCAGAGCGACTTTGGATGGGACACTCATGCATGCCTACTTCTGGGAATCTCTCTGAGTGTGATGTGTGTACACCAGGACACCATGATCATGGATGTGAGGCCACAGAAGCAATTGCCTTAGCCAGATCCAAAGGGTAGGTGTAAGGGACCAGGTTCATCCACTATTGTTTGGTCAAACACAGTTCCCACCTATGTTGAAATACAGCTCTTTCTGGGTACTTTCTGTGCTTGTAATCTGCTGCCTTGAGCAGTGGACTGAGAGCCTGGAGGCTGAGTTGGCAGGCAAATGTGACTGGACTGGCTCATGGCCCTGAATTCTGACGGGTGCCCCAGCTTCACCAGGATGATAGATAGTGAGGCATGGGATTGAATAGGGAACTCAGGAGATTTAGACATGAGAGTCCCTTTGAATATGCATTCTTGGTAAGCTAGAATCTGGGCTAGCTAGCTTGCCCTGACCAGCTAGGTTCTCTGTACATAAGTTGCAGGAGAGGCTGGATACCTTGACACCCATGCTCTGAGACTATTACAGGTGAGCTCTGAGCACACACAGACACACACATTCAGACAGACAGACAGACACACACACACACACACATTACTGTCAGGTCTGGTAGTACAGCATATGGTAAAGGCTGGGGCTGTCTGGGGTCTGTGGGCATGAGAGCTGCTGCCATACAATCTCTACAAGCCAGGTTTGAACCTGTCATCTATGAACACTGTGTTGGAGGTATTTGAATTCTGAGACACTGAAGAGGGAGAGGTTTTTTGCCCTGAGGCTTGCACTGGGAACGAGCAGCTGCCCTGTGTGTGTTGCCAGACTAGGATATTGTGGTGCCTGTCCATGTGGAGAGTCTCCTGGATGAGTTCCTTCTCGAGTCTTTTTTGATAGGTCCCGTTGGAGCTGCATATAGCTAATGATTTGGAGATTTTACTCCTATGGACAATTCTTTTCCTGATGCACAGATTCTCTCCAGGTTTTAGCAATCAATTGTCTGAATGTGATATCGAATCCATTGTAGAAAATGAATACATGAGTGTCTCTCTCTCTGTCTCTCTCTCCATATATATATATATATATATATATATATATATATATATATATATATATATATATAACATGTAGAGGTCTGAAAATATTTTTTAGCTGGAGACCTGCACAGCTCTGGATTAGGGTAGTAAAATGGATACACCTGGATCTTCTGAGCCACAGTCATGAGAGACATCTCACAGAGCCATATCGTTTATTTAAGAAGAAATAGACATAGTGCAGTTCCCTGCACACATGACAGGCTGAGGCTGGACCATTCTGTCTCTGTCATTCTGTCTCTCTGACTGTCTCTACATGCCTTCTTCCCTGGGCCCTTACTGGAAGTCAGTGCATGCATCGTGAACTCAGTCATCCTGGTGTTGAAATTTTCCTGTCTTTGCCCTTTGTTTTATTTAGTCTCCTGCACATGGTGTAGTACAGAGGGGAACTGCGGAGACAGCATTGCTGCTGCACGTTCCAGGCATATGTCCATCCGCAGCTGCAGCTCTCCAGGCCCTCTGTGCTTGACTCCCATTCTGAAGGGCCCTGAGGCTGGCACTCAGCCTAAATGCAGCCCTCCTCACCTTCCTACACAGCGTCCTTGTCCTTATTCCATGAGAGCCCAAGTGAAGAGAAGTGAAACTCTATCCCCTTGGCACACACAATGAGCTTTCCCTCTATTAAGCCGAATGTAAAGTATCTGTGGTACTGATAGCCACACCATTGTCCATATTTTCCACGCAAAATGGAAGCTTCCAGGGTTCTGAAAGAGGGTGTTTTGATGGCTGTGAAATGTCTTTTCCAAGTGCCTCCTGGGGTTTTCAAATCCTTTTGTAACCTTAAGTTCTTTCTTGTATCTAGGGAATATTCTCACCTCTGGCCAGAAGGGCCGCCCAACTCGGAGCATAGCTATCCCGGGGTCAGGAGGTCTGCCAGCCTGCTAGCTCCTGGAGGGATTCCTGAGTACGTCCTCAGGGCCCAAGTGGTAACAGGTGTTTCCAATTGACTTTATTAGCAGCATCCAGGTCCTCAGTTGAGGTGAGGGGCTGTGATCTCCACTGGAAGCTCGAATTCAGCCAATGGAGGCATCCATCTTTCTTTTGTCTGTCCATAGCAAGGGCCCGTGGATTTTGTGCTTCCTGCAAGCAGAGCGACTTTGTATGGGACACTCATGCATGCCTACTTCTGGGAATCTCTATGAGTGTGATGTGTGGACACCAGGACACCATGATCAGGGATGTGAGGCCACAGGAGAAATTGCCTTAGCTGGACCCAAAGGGTAGGTGTAAGGGACCGGCTTCATCCACTATTGTTTGGTTGAACAGAGTTCCCATCTATGTTGAAACACAGCTCTTTCTGGGTACTGTCTGTGCTTGTAATCTGCTGCCCTGAGCAGGGGACTGAGAGCATGGAGGCTGAGTAGGCAGCCAAATGTGATTGGACAGGATCATGCCCCTGAATTCTGAGGGGTGCCCCAGCTTCCCCCTGATGATAGATGTGAGGCATGGGATTGAATAGGCAACTCAGGAGATTTAGACATGAGTGTCCCTTTGCATATGCATTCTTGCTTAGCGAGAATCTGGGCTAGCTGGCTTGCACTGACCAGCTAGGTTCTCCGTATATAAGTTGCAGCTGAGGCTGGCTACCTTGACACCCATGCTCTGAGACTACTACAGGTGAGCTCTGAGCACACACACACACATACACAGTCAGTCAGACAGACAGACAGACAGACAGACACACACACACACACACACACACACATTACTGTCAGGTCTGGTAGTACAGCATATGGTGAAGGCTGGGGCTGTCTGGGGTCTGAGGGCATGAGAGCTGCTGCCTTACAATCTCTACAAGCCAGGTTTGAACCTGTCATCAATGAACACAGTGTATAGGAGGTTTTTGAATTCTGAGACACTGAAGAGGGAGAGGTTTTTGCCCTGAGGCTTGCACTGGGAAATAGCAGCTGCCCTGTGTGTGTTGCCAGACTAGGAAACTTGTGGTGCCAGTCGATGTGGAGAGTCTCATGGATGAGTTCATTCTCGAGCCTTTTTTGATCGGTCCCATTGGAGCTACATATAGCTAATGATTTGGACATTGTACTCCTATGGACAATTCTTTTCCTGATGCACAGTTTCTCTCCAGGTTTTAGCAATCAATTATTGAATGTCATATAGAATCCATTGTAGAAAATGAATACATCTGTCTCTCTCTCTCTCTCTCTCTCTCTCTCTCTATATATATATATATATATATATATATGTATATATATATATACATATATATATATATATATATATATATATATATATATAACATGTAGAGGTCTGAAAATATATTTTAGCTAGAGACCTGCACAGCTCTGGATTCTGGTAGTAATGCAGAAACACCTGGCCCTTCTGAGCCACAGTAATGAGAGAAATCTCCAGAGCTATTCGTTTACCTCTTTTCACT
This sequence comes from Erinaceus europaeus, assembly GCF_950295315.1. Lineage (NCBI taxonomy): Eukaryota > Metazoa > Chordata > Mammalia > Eulipotyphla > Erinaceidae > Erinaceus > Erinaceus europaeus. Next base: position 1,076,214 of record NW_026647188.1, on the reverse strand, counting down.
CTACAAATCTCTCTCACCACAAACTACTGCTTCCAAAACATCTACTTCCCTCTTGCTCTTTTTGTCCACCAAGTCCTATCCCAAAACTGTAAATCAAAGAAGAACTAGACATAGTGCACTTCCCTGCACACAGGACAGTCTGAGGCTGGACCAGGGAGATGAAATACGCCCACCTGCATTTGGCTGGAGCATCACTAAAACTACTTCCAATTTGAAGAGGCAAGGACAGTTTTGGAGAGTGGGCTGCAGGCCAAGTGTTGCTTCTCAGAGAGGACTAACACCTAGATGTTCTAAGTGTAACTTTTCCTCACAAACATAAAATAAAAATGCCACTTGTAAGAAGTATGCATGGGCATGGAGGGTTTGTCTTCAGTGCTCTGGCACTGATCAACACAGGGCCAGAATTTCTGTCCTTTTCAGTCACTGTCTATCTGTCTCTCAGACTGTCTCTGTGTGCCTTCTTCCCTGGACCCTTCCTGGAAGTCAGTGCATGCATCGTGAACTCGGTCTTCAAGGTGTTGAAATTTTCCTTTCTTTCCCCTTTGGATTATTTAGTCTCGTGCATATGGCGTAGTACATTGGGGAACTGAGGAGACAGCTATCCTGCTGCAGGTAACAGGCGTATGTCCATCTCTAGCTGCAGCTGTCCAGGCCCTCTGTGCTTGACTCCCATTATTCAGGGCACTGAGGCTGACACTCAGCCTAAATGCAGCCCTCCTCAATTTCCTGCACAGCATCCTTATCCTTATTCCCTCAGAGCCCAGGTCAAGAGAAGTAAAACTCTATCCCCCTGGCAAACACATCGTGTTTTCCCTCTATTGGGCCGAATGTAAATGATCTGTGGTACTGATGGCCACACCAGTGTCCAGATTTTCCACGGAAAAAGGAAGCTTCCAGGGTTCACAAAGAGGGCGTTTTGATGGCTGTGAAATGTGTTTTCCAAGTGCCTCATGGGGTTTCAAATCCTTTTGAAACCTGAAGTTCTTTCTTGTATCTAGGGAATACTCTCACCTCTGGCCAGAAGGGCTGCCCAATTCAGAGCACAGCTATCCTGGTGTCAGGAGGTTGCCAGCCTGCTAGGTCATGGAGGGATTCCTTAGTATGTCCTCAAGGCCCATGTGGTAACAGGTGTTTCCAATTGCCTTTATTAGCAGCAGCCAGGCCCTCAGGTGAGGTGCGGGGCTGTGATCTCCACTGGAAACTCCGAATTCAGCCAATGGAGGCATCCATCATTCTTTTATCTGTCCATAGCAAGGGCCCAGGGAGTTTGTGATTCCTGCAAGCAGAGCGACTTTGTATGGGACACTCATGCATGCCTACTTCTGGGATTCTCTCTGAGTGTGATGAGTGGACACCAGTACACCATGATCAGGTATTGTGAGGCCACAGGAGCAATTGCCTTAGAAGGACCCAAAGGGTAGGTGTAAGGGACCAGGTTCATTCACTATTGTTCAGTCGAACACAGTTCCCATCTATGTTGAAAAGCAGCTCTTTCTGGGTACTTTCTGGGCTTGTAATATGCTGCCCTGAGCAGTGGATGAGAGCCTGGAGGCTGAGTATGCAGCCAAACGTGACTGGACAGGCTCCTGCCCCTGAATTCTGAGGGGTGCCCCAGCTTCCCCCGTTGGCAGTGTTTGGATGATAGATAGTGAGGCATGGGATTGAATAGGGAACTCAGGAGAGGGAGACATGAGAGTCCCTTTGCATATGCATTCTTGCTTAGCCAGAATCTGGGCTAGCTGGCTTGACCTGACCAGCTAGGTTCTCTGTACATAAGTTGCAGATGAGGCTGGCTACCTTGCCACCCATGCTCTGAGACTACTACAGGTGAGCTCTGAGCACACACAGACACACACAGTCAGACAGACAGACACACACACACACATTACTGTCAGGTCTGGTAGTACAGCGTATGATGAAGACTGGGGCTGTCTGGGGTCTGTGGGCATGAGAGATTCTGCCTTACAATCTTTACAAGTCAGGTTTGATCCTGTCATCAATGAACACAGTGTAGGAGGTTTTTGAATTCTGAGACACTGAAGAGGGAGAGGCTTTTGCCCTGAGGCTTGCACTAGGAACTAGCAGCTGCCCTGTGTGTGTTGCCAGACTAGGAAACTTGTGGTGCCTGTCCATGTGGAGAGTCTCCTGGATGAGTTCCTTCTCGAGCCTTTTTCAATCGGTCCCATTGGAGCTGCATATAGCTAATGATTTGGAGATTTTACTCCTTTGGACAATTCTTTTCCTGATGCACAGTTTCTCTCCAGGTTTTAGCAATCAATTGTCTGAATGTCATATCGAATCCATTGTAGAAAATGAGCCACAGTCATGAGAGACATCTCACACTGACATTAGTATACCTCTTACCACTCTAGAAATCTATCTCAGCACAAACTACAGCTGCCAAATCATCTACTTCCCTCTTCCTCTTTTTGTCCACTGCATCCTATCCCAAAACTGTATATCAAAGAAGAAATAGACATAGTGCAGTTCCCTGCACACAGGACAGGCTGAGGCTAGAACAGGGTGATGAGATACTCCAGCCTGCATCTTGGCTGGAGCATCACTAAGATGACTTCCAATTTGGAGAGACGAGGGCAGTTTTGCAGAGTGGGCTGCAGCCTGTGTTGTTTCTCAGAGTGGGCTAAGACCTAGATGTTCTAAGTGTAACCTTTCCTCACAAACATAAAATAACAATGCCACTTGTAAGAAGTGTGCATGGGCATGGAAGGTTTGTCTTCAGTGCTCTGGCACTGATCAAAATCGGGCCAGAATTTCAGTCCATTTCTGTCTCCGTCATTCTGTCTCTCTGACTGTCTCTACTTGCCTTCCTCACTGGGCCCTTACTGGAAGTCAGTGCATGCATTGTAGACTCAGTCTTCCTGGAGTTGAAATTTTCCATTCTTTGCCATTTTGGATTATTTAGTCTCATGGATATGGCATAGTACAGAGAGAAACTGAGAAGAAAGCGATCCTGCTTCAGGTAACAGGCATATATCCATCTCAAGCTGCAGCTGTCCAGGCCCTCTGTGCTTGACTCCCATTTTCCAGGGCCCTGAGGTTGACACTCAGCCTAAATGTAGCCCTCCTCAATTGCCAGCACCACACTTGTCCTTATTCCATGAGAGCCCAGGTCAAGAGAAGTGAAACTCTATTCCCCTGCCACACACATTGTGCTTTCCCTCTATAGGGCCGAATGTAAAGGATCTGTGGTACTGATGGCCACACCAGTGTCCATATTTTCCACGCAAAACAGAAGCACTTTGGGTTCAGAAAGAGGGTGTATTGATGGCTGTGCAATGTCTTTTCCAAGTGCCTCATTGGGTTTCAAATCCTTTTGAAACCTGAAGTTGTTTCTTGTATCTAGGGAATATTCTCACCTCTGGCCAGAAGGCCTTCCCAACTAGGAGCACACCTATCCCGGGGTCAGGAGGTCTGACAGCCTGTTAGATCCTGGAGGGATTCCTGAGTATGTCCTCAGGGCCCAAGTGGTAACAACTGTTTCCAATTGCCTTTATTAGCAGCATCCAGGCCCTCAGATGAGGCGTGGGACTGTGATCTCCACTGGAAGCTACTAATTCAGCCAATGGATGCATCCATCTTCCTTTTGTCTCTCCATAGCAAGGGCCTGGGGAGTTTGTGCTTCCTGCAAGCAGAGCGACTTTGTATGGGACACTCATGGATGCCTACTTCGGGGAATCTCGTGAGGCACGTGAGGCTGGCTACCTTGCCACCCATGCTCTGAGACTACTATAGGTGAATTCTGAGCACACACAGACACACAGTGACAGACAGACAGTCACACACACACACACACACACACACACACACACACACACATTACTGGCAGGTCTGGTAGTACAGCATATGGTGAAGGCTGGGGCTGTCTAGGTCTGTGGGCATGAGAACTGCTGCTTTACAATCTCTACAAGCCAGGTTTGAACCTGTCATCAATGAACACAGTGTAGGAGGTTTTTGAATTCTGGTCTCTTTCCAACTCATCTATTTCTCTTCTCGCCTTCTCTCTAACTCTTACATGCTGTCACACACTCTGTCTTCACTGATTGATATTTTACTTATATACTTATTTTACTGACAGGCCTAGATATACAAAGAGAGTTACCAGAGCACTGCTGAGCTCTGGCTTGCTGTGTTGGCGATTTCACCTAGGCTACTGGAGCCTCCATTTGAAAGTCTTTCTGATGCAAGCCATATTCTGTCTCCTCATTTCCATGCCAGTATCACTGACAGTTTATAATAAAGTGATATTTTTGCAAAAAAATTGGTACATTCTGATTTACAGCTCAACATTCACACCATTGTAGCTCTCTTTGGCCCTTGGTCACTTTGCTGCTTTTCAGATGTAAAAACACTGAAGAGGGAGAGGTTTTTGCCCTGAGGCTTGCACTTGGAACTACCAGATGCACTGTGTCTGTTGCCAGAGTAGGAAACTTGTGATGCCTGTCCATGTGGAGAGTCTCCTTGATGAGTTCCTTCTCGAGCCTTTTTCGCTCTGTCCCGTTGGAGCTGCATATAGCGAATGATTTTGAGAGTTTACTCCTTAGTACAATTCTTTTCCTGATACAAAGTTTCTCTCCATGTTTTAGCAATCAATTGTCTGAATGTCATATCGAATCCATTGTAGAAAATGACTACATCAGTCTCTCTCTCTCTCTCTCTCTCTCTCTCTCTCTTCATATATATATATATATATATATATATATATATATATATATATATGTAACATGTAGAGGTGTGAAAATATTTTGTAGCTAGAGACCTGCTCATCTCTGGATTAGGGTAAGAATGCGGATACAGAAGGCCCTTCTGAGCCACAGTCATGAGAGACATCTCACAGAGCCATCGGTATACCACTTATCACTCTACAAATCTCTCTCAGCACAAACTACCACTGCCAAATCATCTACTTCCCTCTTGCTCTTTTTGTCCACCGAGTCCTATCCCATAACTGTAAATCAAAGAAGAAATAGACATACTGCATTTCCCTGCACACAGCACAGTCTGAGGCTGGAACAGGGAGATGCAATACACCAGCCTGCATCTTGGCTTGAGCATCACTAAGAATACTTCCAAATGGAGAGAGGAGGGCAGTTTTGGAGAGTGGGCTGCAGGCCAAGTGTTGCTTCTCAGAGTGGACTAACACCTAGATGTTCTAAGTGTAACTTTTCCTCACAAACATAAAATAACAATTCAACTTGTAAGAAGTATGCATGGGCATGGAGGGTTTGTCTTCAGTGCTCTGGCACTGATCAATACAGGGCCAGAATTTCAGTCCTTTTCTATCTCTGTCATCCTGTCTCTCTGACTGTCTCTACGTGTCTTCTTCACTGGGCCCTTTTGGGATGTCATTGCATGCATAGTGATCTCGAACTTCCTGGTGCTGAAATTTTCCTTTCTTTGCCCTTTGGAATATTTAGTCTCTTGCATATGGCGTAGTACATTGGGGAACTGAAGAGACAGCGATCCTGCTGCAGGTTACAGGCATATGACCATCTCCAGCTGCAGCTGTCCAGGCCCTCTGTGCTTGACTCCCATTCTCCAGGACCCTGAGTCTGACACTCACCTAAATGCAGCCCTCCTCAATTTCCTGCACCACATTCTTGTCCTTATTCATTGAGAGCCCAAGTCAAGAGAAGTGAAACACTATCACCCTGGCACACACATTGTGCTTTCCCTGTATTCTGCCCAATGTAAAGGATCTGTGGTACTGATGACCACACCATGTCCAGATTTTCAACACAAAACGGACGCTTCCAGGGTTCTGAAAGAGGGTGTTTTGATGTCTGTGAAAAGTCTTTTCCAAGAGCCTCATGGGGTTTCAAATCCTTTTCAAATTTGAAGTTTTTTCTTGTATCTAGGGAATATTCTCACCTCTGGCCAGAATGCCCTCCCAACTAGGAGCACAGCTATCCCGGTGTCAGGAGGTCTGCCAGCCAGCTAGCTCCTGGAGGGATTTCTGAGTATGTCCTCAGGGCCCAAGTGGTAACAGGTGTTTCCAATTGACTTTATTAGCAGCAGCCAGGCCCTCAGGTGAGCTGCGGGGCTGTGTTCTCCACTGGAAACTCCTAATTCAGCCAATGGAGGCATCCATCTTCCTTTTGTCTCTCCATAGCAAGGTCCTGGGGAGTTTGTGCTTGCTGCAAGCAGAGCGACTTTGTATGGGACACTCATGGATGCCTACTTCGGGGAATATCTCTGAGTGTGATGTGTGGACACCAGGACACCATGATCAGGGATTGTGAGGCCACAGGAGCAATTGCCTTAGCCGGACCCAAAGGGGAGGTGTAAGGTGCCGGGTTCATCTACTATTGTTTGGTAAAACACAGTTCCCATCTATGTTGGAACTCTTTCTGGGTTCTTTCTGGGCTTGTAATCTGCTGCCCTGAGAAGTGGACTGGTATCCTGGAGGCTGAGTATGCAGCCAAATGTGACTGGACAGGGTCCTGCCCCTGAATTCTGAGGGGTGCCCCAGCTTCCCCCATTGGCAGTGTTTGGATGATAGTGAGGCATAAGATTGAATGGGGAACTCAGGAGAGCGAGACATGAGAATCCCTTTGCATATGCCTTCTTGCTGAGTCAGAATCTGGGCTAGCTGGCTTTCCCTATCGTTCTAGGTTCTCTGTATATAAGTTGCAGGCGAGGCTGGCTACCTTGCCACCCATGCTCTGAGAATACTATAGGCTACCTTGCCACCCATGCTCTGAGCACACACAGAAACACATAGACAGACAGACAGACACACACACACATTACTGTCAGGTCTGGTAGTACAGCATATGGTGAAGGCTGGGGCTGTCTGGCGTCTGTGGGCATGAAAGCTGCTGCCTTACAATCTCTACAAGCCAGATTTGAACCTGTCATCTATGAACACAATGTAGGAGGTGTTTCAATTCTGGTCTCTTTCCAACTCATCTATTCCTCTTCTCGCCTTCTATGTCTCTAACTCTCACATGCTCTCACATACTGTGTATTCTCTCATTAACATTTTACTTATATACGTATTTTAATGACGGGCCCAGATATACAAAGAGAGTTGCCAGAGCACTGCTGAGCTCTGGCTTGTTGTGTTGGCGATTTCACCTAGGCTACTGGAGCCTCAGTTTGTAAGTCTTTCTGACACAGCTATATTCTGTCTCCTCATTACCATGCCAATATAACTCAGAGTTTATATTAAAGATATACATACATAAATATATATATATTTATATATCTGTCATTTTTAGAATTGTTTACATATGTATTTGACCTTAATTCAGAAATACCACATTTATAACAGCCTAGTTTTTCAGAAATAATTGGCCATATAGTTGGAGCAGCATTCAATTCAAATATAGATAATAGAACCTTCCAGTAGCATTTCTAATAGTGTTTCTATCAGCATCCTTATTGTAATTATCATAGCCCAAAACTTCCCTTCTTTTTCTAGTGTAAGCCACAATAGGTATGTGTTTGTTTTCTTTTTCTGGAAATCTTAATTTCCCTGGATCTTGAAGTGTTAGGGAATTTTTGAAGCAGGTCTTCTTGTGGTTTTTGTTTTCATTTTTTTATTTTTTAAAGTCCTCCTAGAACATCCCCATTTATTTGCATATTTACTTATTTTTTCAGCTATCACATGACTGGTCATTTTTTCTGCTTGATTGATTTTGTCTTATAATTGAAGGGAACTTTTGATGCACAATACATTTCCTGTGGGAAATAGTACACACATATGGTGAAGGCTTGGGTAGTCTGGGGTCTGTGGGCATTAAAGCTGCTGCCTTCCAATCTCTACAACCCAGGTTTGAACCTGTCGTGAATGAACACAGTCAAGGCGGGTTTGTCTTCTGGTCTATTTCCAACTCTTCTATTTCTCTTCTCGCCATCTCTGCCTCTGACTATCACAGGCTCTCACTCACTCTGTCTGCACTCAGTAATATTTTACTTATATCCTTATTTTATTGACAGGCCCAGATATACAAAGAGAGTTGCCAGAACACTGCTGAGCTCTGGCTTGTTTTGTTGGTGATTTCACCTAGGCTACTGGAGCCTCAGCTTTGTAAGTCTCTCTGACAATAGCCATATTCTGTCTCCTCATATCCATGGCAGTATGTCTCAGACTTTATAATAAAGATATAAATCCATATACATATATACATATTCAAGGCAGTATGTCTCAGACTTTATAAAAAATATATGAATCCATATACATATATATATACACATATATAAATATACATATATATATATGTCATTTTTGGAATTGTCAACCTATGTAATTGATCTTAATCAGAATTAACACAATTATAACAGCTTCCTTTTGCATTAATAATTGGCCACATAGTTGGAGCAGGACTCAATACAATTATAAATAATAGAACCTTCCAGTAGCATTTCTAATAGCATTCTATCAGCATCCTTATTGTAATTATTATAGTACAGAAATTGCCTCCTTTCTCTAGTGTAAGCTTCAATCTCCTGAAATCTCCTTTTCAGGAGATTGAATCTTCTTTTCAATCTCCTGAAATCTTAATTTCCCTGGACTCAGAATTGTCTCGGAATTTTTGAAGCAGCACTCTGTTTCTCAGCAGATGGTTTCTATGTTTCTGCTCTAATCAGGTCTTCTTGTGCTTTTTGAATTTTTTTTCATTTTTTTCAAATCCTCCTAGATCATCCAAATTTATTTGCATATTTATTTATTTATTTATTTATTTAGTCCTATATTACATGAAGAGTCATTTATTCTGCTTGATAGATTTTTTCTCTTATAATTGAAGGGAAGTTTACACTCACAATACATTTCCTGCGGTAAATACTATGCACATATGGAGAAGGCTGGGGTTGTCTGGGGTCTGTGGACATGAGACTGCTGCCTTACAATCTCTACAGCCCAGGTTTGAACCTGTCTTCAATGAACACAGTGTAGGAGGTTTTGGACTTCTGGTCTCTTTCCAACTCTTCTATTTCTCTTCTTGCCATCTCTGTCTCTGACTCTCACAGGCTCTCACTCACTCTGTCTGCACTCATTAATATTTTATTTATATATTATTTTACTGACAGGCCCAGATATACAAAGCGAGTTGCCAGAGCACTGCTGAGTTCTGGCTTGTTTTGTTGGCGATTTCACCTAGGTTTCTGGAGCCTCAGCTTTGTAAGTCTCTCTGGCACAAGTCATACTCTGTCTCCTCTTAGCCATGCTAGTATCCCTCATAGTTGATAATAACGATACACATACATATATGTACATATATATACGTATATATCAGTTATTTTTAGAATTGTTGACATTTTTTATTTGATCTTAATGCAGAATTACCGCATTTATAACAGCCTCCTTATTCATAAATAATTGGTCTCATAGTTGGAGCAGGATTCACTACAATTTTAAATTAGAAACCTTCCAGGAGAATTTCCAATAGCCTTTCTATCAGTATCCTTATTGTAATTATCATAGCACAGAACTTGCCTCCATTTTCTAGTGTAAGCTTCAGTACGTATGCGTTTCTTTTCATTCTTGGTAATTCTTAATTTGCCAAGACCATGAAGTGTCAGAGAATTTTTGAAGCAGCCCTCTGTTTCTCAGCAGACGTTTTCTATATTTCTGCTGTAATCAGGTCTTCCTGTGGTCTTTGTTTTTATTTTTTATTTTTTTCAAATCCTCCTAGATCATCCCCATTTATTTGCATATTTATTTATTTATTTAGTCCAATATTACATGAGGGGTCATTTCTTCTGCCTGATAGATTTTCTCTTATAATTGAAGGGAACTTCTGACACACAATACATTTCCTTTTGATTATACTACACACTACTACAACTACTACTGCACTGTTTTTGACAGTGACATCCAATGCACAATGGATTAGTTTTGCATGGCTCTAGAGAATGCTCACTATTTAACCTACAATGTTTCTAACCTCCCATATATTTATTCTGTTCTTTCTTGGGGGATGAATGGTTTACAGTCAACAGTTACATGTAATAGTGGGCAAGGGGGGTGATTTTTCCCACTTTCCCTGTATTTCTGTACATCACTTGTAGCTATCTTATTGAGGAGAAGGAAACAGTCATAAATTGATAGAGCAGGGCCCAAGCAGCAAGAGAGACAGGGAGACAGCTGCAGCTCTGATTTGCCACTAGCCCAGCTTTTCCCTAGCTGGGTAAGTGGTGACCAGGGGCTCAAAATGGGGTCCTGGGCTTCCACAAGTTCTTTGTCATTCTTCCTTAGCCAGAATCTGGGCTAGCTGGCTTGCCCTGACCAGCTAGGTTCTCTGTACATAAGTTGAAGTTGGGGTTGACTACCTTGACACCCATGCTCTGAGACTACTACAGGTGAGCTCTGAACACACACAGACACACACAGAGAGAGAGACCGACACACACACAACACACACACACACACATTACTGTCAGGTCTGGTAGTACAGCATATGGTGAAAGCTGGGGCTCTTTGGGTTCTGTGGGCATGAGAGCTGCTGCCTTACAATCTCTACAAGCCAGGTTTGAACCTGTCATTAATGAACACAGTGTAGGAGGTTTTTGAATTCTGGTCTCTTTACAACTCATCTATTGCAATTCTTGCCTTCTCTGTCCCTAACTCTCACATGCTCTCTCACACTCTGTCTTCACTCATGGTATTCAAGGCTGCTGGCCTATCACTGAATAGAGGCCCTGACCCTCCTGGCCGTGTCCAAGCACACTGGCCAATGAGATTGCTGGCAGGGGTTCTGGGCGTGGCGTAGGCCTCTGGCCTATCAGAGCCTGGCTGGCACCCTTCTGAAGGAAGCCCGCCAATGGGATCTCAGAGCTGGCCTTAAAAGGCTGGGCATGCTTCCAGGAAGTGCTAAGCAGGGTTCAGCACAGGGTCCTGCCTTGCAGAAGCTGTCCAGTGCGCATGTGTATAACTCCGTTTGTGCCTGTGCCTCTGTGGATGTGTGCGTGAGTGTGACTGTGAGAGTGTGTGTTTATGTGTGTGTGTGTGTGAGGGAGGGAGATAGAGAGAGAACAACAGAATCACTGTGGCACAGGTGATTTTGGGCAAAGCACTTGGCACATTCTGATTTACAGCTCAATATGACAGCATAATAGCTCTCCTTGGCCATTGGCCACTTTTATTCTTTTCAGATGTGAAGACACTGAAGAGGGAGAGGTTTTTGCCCTGAGGCTTGCATTGGGAACTAGCATCTGCCCTGTGTGTGTTGCCAGACTAGGAAAATTGTGAGCCTGTCCATGTGGAGTGTCTCCTGGATAAGTTCCTACTCGAGCCTTTTTTGCTCAGTCCCATTGGAGCTGCATATAGCTAATGATTTGGAGATTTTACTCCTTTGGACAATTCTTTTTCTGATGCACAGTTTCACTCCAGGTTTTAGCAATCAATTGTTTGAATGTCATATCGCATCCATTGTAGAAAATGACTACATCAGTATCTCGCTCTCTCTATATATATATGTAACATGTAGAGGTCTGAAAATATTTTTTAGCTAGAGAATTGCACAGCTCTGAATTAGGGTAGTAATGAGGAAACCCCTGACCCTTCTGAGCCACAGTCATGAGATACATCTCGCAGAGCCATTCTTATACCTCTTATCACTCTAAAAATCTCTCTCAGCACAAAAGACAGCTGCCAAATCATCTACTTCCCTCTTGCTCATTTTGTCCACCGAGTCCTATCCCAAAACTGTGAATGAAAGAACAAATAGACATAGTGGAGTTCCCTGCACACAGGACAGGCTGAGGCTGGACCAAGGAGATGCAATAAGTCAGCCTGCATCTTGGCTAGAGCATCACTAAGACTACTTCTAATTTAGAGAGGCAAGGGTAGTTTTGGAGAGTGGGCTGCAGGCCAAGTGTTGCTTCTCAGAGTGGGCTAAGATCTAGATGTTCTAAGTGTTACTTTCCTCACAAACATAAAATAGCAATGCCACTTGTCAGAAGTTTGCATGGGCATGGAGCATTTGTCTTCAGTGCTCTGGCACTGATCAACACAGGACCAGAATTTCAGTCCTTTTCTGGCTTGCCCTGAGCATCTAGGTTCTCTGTATATAAGTGGAACGTGAGGCTGGCTACCTTGCCACCTATGCTCTGCGACTACTATAGGTAAGTTCTGAGCACACAGAGACACACACACACATTATTGTCAGGTCTGGTAGTACAGCATATGGTGAAGGCTGGGGCTGTCTGGGGTCTGTGGGCATGAGAGCTGCTGCCTTACAATATCAACAAGCCAGGTTTGAACCTCTCATCAATGAACACAGTGTAGGAGGTTTTTTAATTCTGGTATCTTTCCAACTCATCTATATCTCTTCTCGCCTTATCTGTCTCTAACTCTCACATGCTCTCACACACTCTGTCTTCAATCATTAATATTTTATATACTTTTTTTACTGACAGGCCCAGATATACAAAGAGAGTTACCAGAGCACTGCTGAGCTCTGGCTTGTTGTGTTGGCGATTTCACCTAGGATACTGGAGCCTCAATTTGCAAGTCTTTCTGAGACAAGCCATATTCTGTCTCCTCATTTCCATGCCAGTATCACTCACAGTTTATAATAAAGTGATTTTTTGCAAAACACTTGGTACATTCTGATTTACAGCTCAGTTTCTCCCCAGGTTTTAGCAATCAATTGTCTGAATGTCATATCTAATCCATTGTAGAAAATCACTACATCAGTGTCCCTCTCTCCATATATATATATATATATATATATATATATATATATATATATATATATATATATATGTAACATGTAGAGATCTGAAAATATTTTTTAGCTAGAGACCTGCACAGCTCCGGATTAGGGTAGTAATGCGGATACACCTGGACCTTCTGAGCCACAGTCATGAGAGACATCTCACAGAGCCATTCCTATACCTCTTATCACTCTACAAATCTCTCTCAGCACAAACTACAGCTGTCAAATCATCTACTTCCCTCTTCCTCTTTTTGTCCACTGAATCCTATCCCAAAACTGTATATCAAAGAAGAAATCGACATAGTGCAGTTCCCTGCACATAGGACACTCTGATGCTGGACCAGGGAGATGCAATAAGCCAGCCTGCATCTTGGCTGGAGTATCACTAAGACTACTTCCAAATTGGAGAGGCGAGGGCAGTTTTGGAGAGTGGGCTGCAGGCCAAGTGTTACTTCTCAGAGTGGGCTAAGACCTAGATGTTCTAAGTGTAACCTTTCCTCACAAACATAAAATAATAATGCCACTTGTTAGAAGTTGCATGGGTATGGAGGGTTTGTCTTCAGTGCTCTGGCACTGATCAACACAGGGCCAGAATTTCAGTCCTTTTCTGTCTCTGTCATCCTGTCTCTCTGTCTGTCTCTACGTGCCTTCTTCACTGGGCCCTTATGGAATACAGTGCATGCATCGTGAACTCCAACTTCCTAGTGTTGACATTTTCCTTTCTTTGCCCTTTGGATTATTCAGTCTCCTGCATATGGCATAGTGCATTGGGGAATTGATGAGACAACGATCCTGCTGCATGTAACAGGCATATGACCATCTCCAGCTGCAGCTGTCCAGGCCCTCTGTGCTTGACTTCCATTCTCCAGGGCCCTGAGGCTGACACTCAGCCTAATGCAGAACTCCACAATTTCCTGCACCACATCCTTGTCCTTATTCCATAAGAGCCCAGGTCAAGAGAAGTGAAACTCTATCCCACTGGCACACACATTGTGCTTTTTCTCTATTGGGCCGAATGTAAAGGATCTGTGGTACTGATGGCCACACCAGTGTCCAGATTTTCCACACAAAACTGAAGCTTCCAGGGTTCTGAAAGAGGGTTTTTTGATGGCTGTGAAATGTCTTTTCCAAGTGCCTCACGGGGTTTCAAATCCTTTTGAAACCTGAAGTTCTTTCTTGTATCTAGGTAATATTCTCACCTCTGGCTAGAATGCCCTAGCAACTAGGAGCACAGCTTTCCTGGGGTCAGGAGGTCTGCCAGCCTGCTAGCTCCTGGAGGGATTCTTGAGTATGTCCTCAGGTCCCAAGTGGTAACAGGTGTTTCCAATTGCCTTTATTAGCAGCAGCCAGGCCCTCAGGTGAGGGCTGGTGCTGTGATCTCCACTGGAAACTCCTAATTCAGACAATGGAGGCATCCATCTTCCATTTGTCTCTCCATAGCAAGGGCCCAGGGAGTTTGTGCTTCCTGCAAGCAGAGCGACTTTGTATGGGGCACTCATGGATGCCTACTTCTGGGAATCTCTCTGAGAGTGATGTGTTGACACCAGGACACCGTGATCTGGGATTGTGAGGCCTCAGGATCATTTTCTTTAGCAGAACCCAAATGGGAGGTGTAAGGGGCTGGGTTCATCCTCTATTGTTTGGTCAAACACAGTTCTCATCTTTGTTGAGACATAGCTCTTTCTGGGTTCTTTCTGGGCTTGTAATCTGCTGTCCACTGAGAAGTGGACTGGGAACCTGGAGGCTGAGTATGCAGCCAAACGTGACTGGACAGGGTCCTGCCCCTGAATTCTGAGGGGTGCACAAGCTTCCCCCGTTGGCAGTGTTTGGATGATAGTGAGGCATGAGATTGAATCGGGAACTCAGCAGAGCAAGACATGAGAGTCCCGTTGCATATGCATTCTTGCTTAGCCAGAATCTGGGCTAGCTGGCTTTCCCTAACCAGCTAGGTTCTCTGTACATAAGTTGCAGGTGAGGCTGCTGCTTTGCCATCCATGCTCTAGACTACTATAGGTGAGTTCTGAGCACGCACAGACACACACACACAGACATTACTCTCAGGTCTGGTAGTACAGCATATGGTGAAGGCTGGAGCTGTCTGTTGTCTTTGGGCATGAGAGTTGCTGCCTTACAATCTCTACAAGCCAGGTTTGAACCTGTCATCAATGAACACAGTGTAGGAGGTTTTTGAATTCTGGTCTCTTTCCAACTCATCTATGTCTCTTCTCTCCTTCTCTGTCTCTAACTCTCACATGCTCTCACACACTCTGTTTCAATCATTAATATTTTACGTATATACTTATTTTACTGACAGGTCCTGATATACAAAGAGAGTTAACAGAGCACTGCTGAGCTCTGGCTTGTTGTATTGGCGATTTCACCTAGGCTACAGGAGCCTCAGTTTGTGAGTCTTTCTGACCCAAGCCATATTATGTCTCCTCATTTCCATGCCAGTATCACTCAGAGTTTATAGTAAAGTGATTTTTTTGCAAAACACTTGGTACATTCTGATTTACAGCTCAATATTGACACACAAAACACTTGGTACATTCTGATTTACAGCTCAATATTGACACCATTACAGCTCTCTTTAGCCCTAGATCACTTTTCTTCTTTTCAGATGTAAAAACACTGAAGAGGGAGAGGTTTTTCCCTGAGGCTTGCACTGGGAACTACCAGATGGAATGTGTCTGTTGCCAGACTAGGAAACTTGTGGTGCCTGTCCATGTGGAGAGTCTCCTTGATGAGTTCCTTCTCAAGCCTTTTTCTCTCTGTCCCGTTGGAGCAGCATATAGCTAATGATTTTGAGATTTTACTCCTTTGGAAAATTCTTTTTCCGATGCACAGTTTCTCTCCAGGTTTTAGCAATCAATTGTCTGAATTTTATATGGAATCCATTGTAGAAAATGACTACATCAGTGACTCTCTCTCTCTCTCTCTCTCTCTATATATATATATATATATATATATATATATATATAAAACATGTAGAGATATGAAAATATTTTTTAGCTAGAGACCTGCACAGCTCTAGATTAGGGTAGTAAGGAGGATACACCTGGCCCTTCTGAGCCATAGTCATGAGAGACATCTCACAGAGCCATTCATATACCTCTTATCACTCAACAAATCTCTCTCAGCACAAACTACCGCTGCCAAATCATCTACTTCCCTCTTGCTCTTTTTGTCCACGGAGTCCTATCCCAAAACTGTAAATCAAAGAAGGACACCATGATCAGGGATTGTGAGTCCACAGGAGCCATTGCCTTAGCCGGACACAAAGGATAGGTGTAAGGGGACCAGTTCATCCACTACTGTTTGGTCAAACACAGTTTCCATCTATGTTGAAACACAGCTCTTTCTGGGTTCATTCTGGGCTTGTAATCTGCTGCCCTGAGCATTGGACTGAGAGTCTGGAGATTGAGTAGGCAGCCAAACTTGACGGGACAGGCTCCTGTCCTTAAAATCTGAGAGGTGCCCCAGCTTACCCTGTTGGCAGTGTTTGGATGATAGTGAGGCATGAGATTGAATCAGGAACTCAAGAGAGGGAGACATGAGAGTCCCTTTGCATGTGCATTCTTGCTTAGCCAGAATCTGGGCTGGCTGGCTTGCCCTGACCAGCTAGGTTCTCTGTACGTAAGTTGCAGGTGAGGCTGGCTACCTTCCCACCCATGCTCTGAGACCTCTATAGGTGAGCTCTGAGCACACAGAGACACAGACAGACAGACAGACACACACACACACACACATTACTGTCAGGTCTGGTAGTACCGCATATGGTGAAGGCTGGGGCTGTCTGGGGTCTGTGGGCATGAGAGCTGCAGCCTTACAATCTCGACAAGCCAGCTTAAAACCTGTCATCAATGAACACAGTGTAGGTGATTTTGTGCAAAACACTTGGCACATTCTGATTTACAGCTCAATATAGACACCATTGTAGCTCTCCTTGGCCCTTGGTCACTTTTCTTATTTTCAGATGTAAAGACACTGAAGAGTGAGAGGTTTTTGCCATGAGGCTTGCACTGGGAACTAGCAGTCTCTCTGACACAAGCCATATTCTGTCTCCTCATATCCATGGCGTATCTCTCAGACTTTATAATAAAGATATACATCCATATACATATATAAATATACATATGTATCTGTCATTTTTAGAATTGTTTACCTGTGGTCTTCCTGTGGTTTTTATTATTTTTTTATTTTTTCAAATCCTCCTAGATCATCCCCATATATTTGCATATTTATTTATATATTGTTGCTGAGGAGTTATTCTGATGCAGTCTTCGCCCCCAGGTTTTTCTACACCCAGCAAAATCCTAGAGTGCCCCCTTTCAACCACTCCTGGCCCTACACGTCATCCCTGGTTGTCTCCCAATAAAAAGCCCCCTCACTCCCCCTCTCTCTGGGCTCTCAGCTCTCCCTCTCTGAGGTCTGGCTCCCTGTTCTCCCCCCGTGGTCAGATAGTGGGGATGGCCATTGCCTGCTGGCTCCATGTTGTCTGAATCAAACCCCCCATCCTATAATAAAGATGTGTGTACCCCTTTGCTCTGGATGTCTGCTCTCTTCTCCTCGGTGCAGCCCGACACGAGACCACCACAACAACATCTGGTGCCCATCGTGTTCCGTATCCACACCATGCCCGGCCTGCGGTCTCCGAAACCGCCCTGACACAGGTAAGTGGCATCCGCCCACCTTTGTGGCCCTGTGTTTCCCTCCACCATGGGAAATTTCTCATTTTATGAGGAGGTGTCCCAGTCATTATCTCTTGACTTGGGACAGATTGGCGCTGTCATTAATGGTTTAATTTTCGCTACCCCTTGGATTTTTTTAACTGTGATCGCCACTTTCAAGATATGTAAAACGTGCTATGCCATAAGGTTAAGTGAGCTTGAGGCTGAGGTACGAGAGTTAAATCACATGTGCTTACAACTTAGACGTCCTAAGCAATCAGCGGCTAAACCCAAGAATTCCATTCCCACAGACACACACACATGTTCAGATGCTCCTCCACTGACCCCGCCCCCTTCCGCCCCGGTTTCAGATCTGCCTGAGGTTTCTGCCTCCCTGAACCCGCCCCCGGCCCCTGCCACCCCGGTTTCAGCTCCGCCTGAGGTTTCTGCCTCCCTGAACCCCCCCCTGACCCCTGCCTCCCCGGTTTCAGCTCCGCCTGCAGCTTCCGTTTTCCTGACCCCGCCCCCGGCCCCTGCTGCTGCGGTTTCAGCTCCACCTGAGGTTTCTGTGACCCTGAACCCCCCTGCCCCTGCTGCCCCGGTTTCAGCTCCGCCTGCAGCTTCCGTGTTCCTGACCCTGCCCCTAGCCCCTGCCGCACTGGTTTCAGCTCTGCCTGAGGCTTCCTCGTCCCTAACCCCTCCCCCTGATGATACGTCACCATTAACGGACCTAGTGGCTAAGATACGAGAGATAAAGGATATTTTTTCAGCATTTAAGGATTTTAAACAATGTGCAGTCCACCCTGGGAGCTCCATCCCCGTAGATAAGCATTTAGTCTCCCCTGCAGCCACTACAGCAGTTTATATGGCACTTTCCAATTCTGTAGCTCCCTCTCCTGCGCCATCGGACCAAATCCACACATTCTAGGTAATCTTGGCCCCTTCTAAACAAAACCCTCAGCCATGGCAGCCATATTCCTCTAAAAACCTTTGAACACTCAGACAAGCAGTCAGGGAGGACGGAATACAATCTCCCTGGACCAAGTCCATCTTGAGGAGTTTTTACCAGCATTTAAATACACCACAAGACTGGAAATATCTGGCTCGTGCTGCACTCCCAGACCCACTCTATCTTCAGTGGCAGGCATGCTTACGCGATGAGTGCTCTAGGCAATCACAGGAAAATAGTAACAAACAAGTAGAATGGAATTCTGATGCTTTGTTTGGAGCAGGAGCTTATGAATCTGGAGCTCAGCAGGCAGAAGCCAGGTTTCCAACCGGTAATTTGAACAGGTACGCATCTGTGCAACACAAGCATGGGAAAGGGTTTCCACACCAGATGAAGATCTGTCAGCTCCCATTAACTCTTTTCACCAAGGCTCTGATGAATCATTGGCGAGCTTCATCTCAAGGGTGAAGAGAAGCTTAGAGAGAAAGGTATATAATCCTGAAGTCCTCACACTACTCCTGTGCTCTATTGTCTGGGAAGGCATGACACCACAGTTCCGTCAGGTATGCCTTAATCTTAAAGACCTACACCCAGATAATTGGATTCTACCGACACAGGAACTTACATCATGCAGTTATGGGGCACCCGCTATGATGCAGGTCTATGCAGTTGCCCCATGTAAGCAAAACGGGGCCTGATTGATTCCCTGATGTTCCTGTACCACAGTTAAAACATATCCTCGCTACATGCTCTACTTGTGCAAGTCTCATAAAGACACCTGCTATCCAGACCCTTGGGGTTAACCCCCGAGGTTTAAAAGCTAATGAATGCTATTTGGCAAATTGATGTCACCCACATACCAATCTTTGGCAAACAAAAATATGTGTTTGTCTCAATTGATACCTTTTCTAAATTTATGTGGGCTACAGCTCAGACAGGAGAAAGTGCTAAAAAGCTTGTAAGCCATATGCTATCTTGTTTTGCCGTTATGGGCGTCCCATTATTTTTGAAAACAGACAATTCACCTATGTTTACAAGCAAACAATTTAAAGATTTTTGTTCCCTCTGGAATATTACTCATACCATGTGCATTCCCTAAAATCCACAGGGACAAGGCATTGTCGAGAGGGCCCATCAAACTCTGAAGGCTCAACTAAAGAAAGATAAAGGAGGAACATATCCCCCCAATATCCAGCTAGCAAAAGCCTTAACTACGTTAAATCTCTTTAATATTTACAATAACTCGGCCTTACCCCCTATTATTCTTCACTGGCAAACACCATCTACCCTCCCATCTATTAAGGTCAAATGGAGAGACCCACTCAATAAAATTTGGAAAGGGCCTGACCCATTATTGACCATGGGAAGGGGTTTAGCATGCATTTTTCCTCAAAATTTCTCTAAACCTGTCTGGGTTCCTGCCCGCCATGTCCGACAATACCAGCAGGATGGCACTGTTATTCCTGAAGAACAAGAAATACTACAAGAGGACCAGATGCAGGATACATCCCAGGACCTGTAATACGACATGGCAGAACCTACAAAATCTGGCTCGCAGAGACCTCTATCCTACCCTTTCCCTGTATGTCTTATGTTATTACTGGCCAGTTGTTTTTGTGAGTGAGTGTGTTGAATGACAAAAAAAAAACTTTTTTTTGCATGACCCATCTGCTTGGAGTAATCTAAAAGGTAATTGGCTTTATATAAAAATGCTGGACGCAGCCAAAGTTTTTGGGGACGTCCAGAAACATTCCAAATTTTTTTTTCTTTCTCCCTCTTTTGAATTTTATATATAGTTTTGGTATATATGTAAGTGTTTAGTCTTAAACTGTGTGACTAATGACAGATTTAATTTTTTTTTAAATAATGTGTTTTTATAACAAAAATTCTTTTTCCTCCAGTTTGTTATAACTAAATGTTTATGGGTATGTCTCAAGTTTGGTAACACTAAATTAACGGTCAAAAGTGTAACACTACAGCTACACTTTTACCAGACAAGGTAAAATTAATTTGTTAAGGTAACTTACAATTTAGGTAAAAGTCTAAATGTTCAATGTGACTATTCATTCCCAAAACTAAACTATATAAATTTTATATACAGGACACCTTTGAAGGGCCCCCAAAGGTGCCCTGTAAACTATCTTGTGGAAATTAATCCACAACAGATCTGGCATCAATCTGGCACTGTAAACGTTAAAATCATTGTCATGAATATGCGTTAACTCTCTAAGCAATTTGAGTCTGTTTAAAATACATATTTTAGCTAAAATTGGTCTCAAGATCCAGCGGTAGAGGCTGCTACAGGAGGTCACATTATATGACCTTTAAATAAAATCATAAAGAGATTCTAAACCAATTATAATCATCGAGGTATCAACTATAACAAACCTATAACTTGTTACAAGCTCAAATTAACCATGAGAAGCAGATTGTTTGTGTTTCTTTCACAGGAATCCTGGAAAAACCATCTGAACCCCTGCACACCCTGACATCACCCACTAGATGGCATGACTACTGTGGCACACCCCCTGAAACCCTAGATGTCACTCAACACGATCTGAATAACCTGATACACAGACTACAAGGACAGAACTTTCTTCATGCCTGGTTACCGTTCCTGCTTCTGACCTGCTTGTCACGTGTTGGCAGTTCCAGCTGGCTATCTACAGAAAAGCAACATTCCAGCGGCTGACCTCCATCATGCAGCATTGCATCCCCTGCCAATTCTTCCCCAAGCCATCTACTTCGGACTGAGACTTTTATGGGACTTTCTGACATAACCTATATATTTTTTACGCAATTTTGAAGCAGCTTATTTCCTTTCACGCTGCTGGTTTTTCATAGACTGATCCTGAGTAATTCATAGACTTTACTGACTGTTGCCTTGAGGACTATACAATGCCAAATAGCCCCTCTGTTTGGTGGGTCATGCCTCCTGCCTCCCCCTCATTATGTACCCTTGCCCCTTTCCCCACCCAAATGGGGAATGTTCCTTTACACACCAACCCTTCCTTTCACACCACACTGGCTTTTACTACTACCCTACTTGTCCCTTCCTATTTTGTTATATCATTTAGGCTTATGCCCAAAAGGTTTCTGTCCCATGATAGTCTTTTACAGACTTTGCACATCTTATGCAATTACTAGATAGAAAGATAGAAAAGATGTAGAGATATTGTAAAGAGATGGTTGAGCAGGCTGCGCTTAAACCTATGAGACGAGTCTCTCCAGGTAAGTCTCTCTCTCTCTAAAGAGGGGTTGAGCACAGGAGGACGCATAAATCTCACAAGGTTAGCAGCCATTTAAGCCTTCCCTCCTCCACAGAAAGTCCTACATCTTCCCACTTGAAATGGCATTCCTCTAAAACATTTAAGCCTGCTCCATTCCATTTTTTTACTGTGTCCATTTAAATATAAAGGGATAGGAGGAGATGTTGCTGAGGAGTTATTCTGATAGTCTCCGCCCCCAGGTTTTTCTACACCCCGCAAAATCCTAGAGTGCACCCTTTCAACAAATCCTGGCCCTACACGTCACCCCTGGTTGTCGCCCAATAAAAAGCCCCCTCACCCCCCACTCTCTGGGCTCTCAGCTCTCCCTCTCTGAGGTCTGGCTCCCTGCTCTCCCCCCCTTGGTCAGATAGTGGGGACGGTCATTGCTGGCTGGCTCCACGTGGTCTGGACCAAACCCCCCATCCTATAATAAAGATTTGTCTACCCCTTTGTTCTGCACGTCCGCTCTCTTCTCCGTGGTGCAGCCCGAAACCAGACCACCACCACAACAATATATTTAGTCCGATATCACATGAGGGGTCATTTCTTCTGCCTGATAGATTTTCTCTTATAATTAAAGGGAACTTTGGACACACAATACATTTACTTTTGCAGATACTACACACTACTACAACTACTACTGCACTGTTCTTTACAGTGACATCCAATGCAAAATGGATTAGTATTACATGTCTCTAAAGAATGTTCCCTATTTAACCTACAATGTTTTTAACCTCACAACTATTTACTCTGTTCTTGCTTGGGGGATGAGTGGTTTACAGTCAACAGTTACATGTAATAATGGCTACGGGGGTAATTTTTACCACTTTCCTTGTATTTCTGTACATCATTTGTAAATTTCCTATTGAGGAGACGGAAACAGTCATAAATTGAGAGAGCAGGGCCCTAGCAGGAAGAGAGACAGAGACAGCTGCAGCTCTGATTTGCCACTAGCCCAGCTTTTCCCTAATTGGGTAAGTGGTGAACAGGGGCTCAAAATGGGGTCTTGGTCTTCCACATAATTCTCTGGCATTCTTGCATAGCCAGAATCTGGGCTATCTGGCTTGCCATGACCAGCTAGGTTCTCTTTACATAAGTTGCAGGTGAGGCTGGCTACCTTGACACCCATGCTCTGAGACTATTACAGGTGAGCTCTAAGCACGCACAGACACACACACATTACTGTCAGGTCTGGTAGTACGGCATATGGTGAAGACTGGGGCTGTCTGGGGTCTGTGGGCATGAGAGCTGCTGCCTTACAATCTCGACAAGCCAGCTTTGAACCTGTCATCAATGAACACAGTGTAGGAGGTTTTTGAATTCTGGTCTCTTTCCAACTCATATATTTCTCTTCTCGCCTTCTCTAACTCTCTCATTTTCTGGATGGCAAGGGGCGTGTCCCTGGGACAACAGGCCAATCAGAGTGGAGCTGATGTGGCTGGTGGGCGGGCCTTCCACAGGCTTCCCAATGAGTGTGCTCCAAGGCCAGGTTGGTGGTGCTCAAGGCCGCTGGCCAAAAACTGACTAGGGGCCCGGACCCTCCTGCCTCCTGGACGTGTCCAAGCACACTGGCCAATGAGATTGCTTACAGGGGTTCTGGGCGTGGCGTAGGCCTCTGGACTATCAGAGCATGGCTGGCGCCCTGTGGGCAGGCCTTTTGAAGGAAGCCCGACTATGGGAGCACAGAGCTGGCCTTAAAAGCCTGGGCGTGCTTCCAGGAAGTGCGAAGCAGGGTTCAGCCCAGGGCCCTGCCTTGCAGAAGCTGTCCAGTGCGCATGTGTATAACTCCGTTTGTGCCTGTGCCTCTGTGGATGTGTGTGTGTGTGTGACTGTGACAGTGTGTGTTTGTGTGTGTGTGTGTGTGTGTGTGTGTGAGGGAGAGACAGAGAGAACAACAGAATCACTGTGGCACAGGTGATTTTGTGCAAAACACTTGGCACATTCTGATTTACAGCTCAATATTGACACCATTGTAGCTCTCCTTGGCCCTTCGTCACTTTTCATATTTTCGATGTAAAGAAACTGAAGAGGGAGAGGTTTTTGCCCTGAGGCTTGCACTGGGAACTAGCAGATGCCCTGTGTGTGTTGCCAGACTAGGAAACTTGTGAGCCTGTCCAAGTGGAGAGTCTCCTGGATGAGTTCCTTCTCGAGCCTATTTCGCTCGGTACCATGGGAGCTGCATATAGCTAATGATTTGGAGATTTTACTCCTTTAGAAAATTCATTTCCTGATGAACAGTATCTATCCAGGTTTTATCAATTAATTGTTTGAATGTCATATCGAATCCATTGTAGAAAATGACTACATCAGTCTCTCTCTCTCTCTCTCTCTCTATATATATATATATATATATATATATATATATATGTATATATATGTATATATATATATATATATATATATATATGTAACATGTAGCGGTCTGAAAATATTTTAGCTAGAGACCTGCACAGCTCTAGATTATTGTAGTAATGCAGATACACCTAGCCCTTATGAGCCACAGTCATAAGAGACATCTCACAGAGCCATTCATTTACCTCTAGTCACTCTACAAATCTCTCTCAGCACAAACTACTGCTACCAAATGATCTACGTCCCTCTTGCTCTTTTTCTCCACCGAATCCTATCCCAAAACAGTAAATCAAAGAAGAAATAAACATAGTGCAGTTCCCTGCACACAGGACAGGGTGAGGCTGGAACAGGGAGATGCAAAACGCCAGCCTGCATCTTGGCTGGAGCATCACTAAGACTACTTCCAATTTGGAGAGGCAAGGGCAGTTTTGGAGAGTGGGCTGCAGGCCAAGTGTTGCTACTCAGAGTGGGCTAAGACCTAGATGTTCTAAGTGTAACCTTTCCTCACAAACATAAAATGACAATGCCACTTGTAAGAAGTATGCATGGGCATGGAGGATTTGTCTTCAGTGCTCTGGCACTGATCAACACAGGTCCAGAATATTTGTACTTTTCTGTCACTGTCATTCTGTCTCTATGACTGTCTCTACGTGCCTTCTTCACTGGGCCCTTACTGGAAGTCAGTGCATGCATCCTGAACTCGGACCTCCTGGTGTTGAAATTTTCCTTTATTTGCCCTTTGGATTATTCAGTCTCCTGCATATGTCATAGTACATTGGGAAACTGAGGAGACAGCGATCCTGCTGCAGGTAACAGGCATATGTCCATTTCCAGCTGCAGCTGTCCAGGCACTATGTGCTTGACTCCCATTCTCCAGGGCCCTGAGTATGACACTCAGCCTAAATGCAGCCCTCCTCACCTTCCTGCAGAGCATCCTAGTCCTTATTCCATGAGAGCCCAGGTCAAGAGAAGTGAAACTCTACCACCCTGGCACACACATTGTGCTTTCCCTCTATTGGGCCGAATGTAAAGGATCTGTGGTACTGATGGCCACACCATTGTCCAGATTTTCCACGCAAAACGAAAGTTTACGGGGTTCAGAAAGTCGGTGTTTTGATGGCTGTGAAATGTCTTTTCCAAGTGCCTCCTGGTGTTTCAAATCCTTTTGAAATCTGAAGTTCTTTCTTTTATCTAGGGAATATTCTCACCTCTGGCCAGAAGGGCCACCCAACTAGGAGCACAGCTATCCTGGGGTCAGGAGGTCTGCCTCTGCTAGCTCCTGGAGGGATTCCTGAGTATGTACTCAGGGCCCAAGTGGTAACAGCTGTTTCCGATTGCCTTTATTAGCAACAGCCAGGCCCTCAGGTGAGGGGCAGGGCTGTGATCTCCAGTGGAAGCTCCGAATTCAGCCAACGGAGGCATCCATCTTTCTTTTGTCTGTCCATAGCAAGGGCCCGGGGAGTTTGTGCTTCCTGCAAGCAGAGCTACTTTGAATGGGACACTCATGCATGCCTACTTCTGGGAATCTCTCTGAGTGTAATGTGTGGACACCAGGACACCATGATCAAGGATTGTGAGGCCACAGGAGCAATTGCTTTAGCCATACCCAAAGAGTAGGTGTAAGGGGCCAGTTCATCCACTATTGTTTGGTCAAACACAGTTCCCATCTCTGTTGAAACACAGCTCTTTCTGGGTTTATAATCTGCTGCCTTGAGCAGTAGACTGAGAGTCTGGAGGCTGAGTAGGCAGCCAAACATGACTGGACAGGGTCCTGACCCTGAATTCTGAGGGGTGCCCCAGCTACTCCCATTGGCAGTGTTTGCATGATAGTGAGGCATGAGATTGAATCGGGATCAGGAGAGTGAGACTTGAGAGTCCCTTTGCATATGCATTCTTGCTTAGCCAGAATCTGGGTTAGCTGGCTTTCCCTAACCAGCTAGGTTCTCTGTACATAAGTTGCAGGTGAGGTTGGCTACCTTGTCACCCATGCACTGGGACTACTATAGGTGAGTTCTGAGCACACACAGACACACACTGATAGACAGACACACATACACACACACATTACTGTCAGGTATGGTAGTACAGCATATGGTGAAGGCTGGGGTTGTCTGGGGTCTGTGCGCATGAGAGCTGCTGCCTTACAATCTCTACAAGCCAGGTTTGAACCTGTCATCAATGAACACAATGTAGGAGGTTTTTCAATTCTGGTCTCTTTCCAACTCATCTATTCCTCTTCTCGCCTTCTCTGTCTCTAACTCTCACATGCTCTCACACACTCTGTCTTCACTCATTAATATTTTACTTATATACTTATTTTACTGACAGGCCCAGATATACAAAGAGAGTTACCAGTGCACTGCTGAGCTCTGGCTTGTTGTGTTGGCGATTTCACCAAGGCTACTGGAGCCTCAGTTTGTAAGTCTTTCTGACACAAGCCATATTCTGTCTCCTCATTTCCATGCAAGTATCACTCAGAGTTTATATTAAAGATATATATACATATATAAATATATACATATATATATCTGTCATTTTTAGAATTGTTGACATATGTATTTGACCTTAATTCAGAAATGCCACATTTATAACAGCCTAGTTTTTCAGAAATAATTGGCCATATAGTTGGAGCTGCATTCAATACAAATATAAATAATAGAACCTTCCAGTAGTATTTCTAATAGTGTTTCTATCAGCATCCTTATTGTAATTATCATAGCCCAGAACTTCCCTTCTTTTTCTAGTGTAAGCCACAGTACATATGTGTTTGTTTCCTTTTTCTGGAAATCTTAATTTCCCTGGATGCTGAAGTGTTAGAGAATTTTTGAAGCAGCCCTGTGTTTCTCAACAGATGGTTTCTATGTTTCTGCTGTAATCAGGTCTTCTTGTGGTGTTTGTTTTCATTTTTTTTTATTTTTGAAGTCCTCCTAGATCATCCCCATTTATTTTCATATTTATTTATTTGGTCAGATATCACCTGAGGGGTCATTTCTTCTGCCTGATAGATTTTCTCTTATAATTGAAGGGAAGTTTTGACGCACAATATATTTCCTGGGAAAAATACTACACACATATGGTGAAGTCATGGGTTATCTGGGGTCTGTGGGCATTAGAGCTGCTGCCTTACAATCTCTACAACCCAGGTTTGAACCTGTCATGAATGAACACAATCTAGGGGGGTTTTGTCTTCTGGTCTATTTCCAACTCTTCTATTTCTCTTCTTGCCATCTCTGTCTCTGACACTCACAGGTTCTCTCTCACTCTGTCTGCACTCAGTAGTATTTTACTTATATCCTTATTTTATTGAAAGGCCCAGATATAAAAAGAGAGTTTCTAGAGCACTGCTGAGCTCTGCTTGTTTTGTTGGTGATTTCACCTAGGTTTCTGGAGCCTCAGCTTTGTAAGTCTCTCTGACACAAGGCATATTCTGTCTCCTCATATCCATGGCAGTATGTCTCAGACTTTATCATAAAAATATAAATCCATATACATATATATACATATATAAATACATATATATATATATATATATATATATATATATCTGTCATTTTTGGAATTGTCAACCTATGTAATTGGTCTTAATCCGAATTAACACATTTATAACAGCTTCCTTTTTCATTAATAATTGGCCACATCGTTGAAGCAGGATTCAATACAATTATAAATAATAGAACCTTCCAGTAGCATTTCTAATAGAATTTCTATCAGCATCCTTATTATACTTATTATAGTACAGAACTTGCCTCCTTTATCTAGTGTAAGCTTCAATACATATGAGTTTCTTTTCAATCTCCTGAAGTCTTAATTTCCCTGGACTCTGAAGTGTCTCGGAATTTTTGAAGCAGCCCTCTGTTTCTCAGCAGATGGTTTCTATGTTTCTGCTCTAATCAGGTCTTCTTGTGCTTTTTGTATTTATTTTTCATTTTTGTCAAATCCTCCTAGATCATCCAAATTTATTTGCATATTTATTTATTTATTTAATCCTATATTACATGAGGGGTCATTTATTCTGCTTGATAGATTTTTCTCTTATAATTGAAGGTAAGTTTACACTCACAATACATTTCCTGTGGTAAATACTACACACTTATCGTGAAGGCTGGGGTGTCTGGGGTCTGTGGACATGAGACTGCTGCCTTACAATATCTACAACCCAGGTTTGAACCTGTCTTGTATGATCACAGTGTGGGAGGTATTGGACTTCTGGTCTCTTTCCAACTCTTCTATTTCTCTTCTTGCCTTCTCTGTCTCTGACTCTTACAGGCTCTCACTCACTCTGTCTGCACTCATTAATATTTTACTTATATATTATTTTACTGACAGGCCCAGATATACAAAGAGAGTCACAAGGGCACTGATGAGCTCTGGCTTGTTTTATTCTCAATTTAACCTAGGTTTCTGGAGTCTCAGTTTTGTAAGTCTCTCGGGCACAAGCCATACTCTGTCTCCTCATAGACATGCCAGTATACCTCATAGTTTATAATAAAGAAACACATACATATATGTACATACATATATATATATATATATATATATATATATATATATATATATATATATCAGTCATTTTTAGAATTGTTGACCTTTTTATTTGATCTTAATGCAGAATTACCACATTTATAACAGCCTCTTTATTCATAAATAATTGGTCACATAGTTGGAGCAGGTTTCAATACAATTATAAATTAGAAACCTTCCAGGAGCATTTCCAATAGCCTTTCTATCAGTATCCTTATTGTAATTATCATAGCACAGAACTTGCCTCCAATTTCTAGTGTAAGTTTCAATATGTATGTGTTTCTTTTCATTCACAGAAATTCTTAATTTGTCTGGACCCTGAATTGTCAGGGAATTTTAGAAGCAGCCCTCTGTTTCTCAGCAGACGTTTTCTATATTTCTGCTGTAATCAGGTCTTCCTGTGGTTTTTGTTTTTATTTTTTATTTTTTTCAAATCCTCCTAGATAATCCCCATATATTTTCATATTTATTTATATATTTATTCCGATATCACATGAGGGGTCATTTCTTCTGCCTGATAGATTTTCTCTTATAATTGAAGGGAACTTTGGACACACAATACATTTCCTTTTGAAGATACTACACACTATTACAACTACTACAGCACTTTTTTTGACAGTGACATCCAATGCACAATGGATTAGTATTGCATGGCTCTAATAAGTGTTCCATATTTAACCTACAGTGTTTTTAAGCTCACAAATATTTATTCTGTTCTTTCTTGGGGGATGAATGGTTTACAGTCAACAGTTACATGTAATAGTGGCTACGGGGGTGATTTTTCCCACTTTCCCTGTATTTCTGTACATCATTTGTAACTTTCTTATTGAGGAGAAGGAAACAGTCATAAATAGAGAGAACAGGGCCCAAGCAGGAAGAGAGACAGAGAGACAGCTGCAGCTCTGATTTGACACTATCCCAGCTTTTCCCTAGCTGGGTAAGTGGTGACCAAGGGCTCAAAATGGGGTCCTGGGCTTCCACATAGTTCTCTGGCATTTCTTGCTTAGCCAGAATCTGGGCTATCTGGCTTGCCCTGACCAGCTAGGTTCTCTGTACATAAGTTGCAGGTGAGGTTGGCTACCTTGGCATTCATGCTCTGAAACTACTACAAGTGAGCTCTGAGCACACACAGACACACACAGACAGACACACACACACAGACACACACACATACACACATTAGTGTCAGGTCTTATAGTACAGCATATGGTGAAGGCTGGGGCTGTCTGGGGTCTGTGAGCATGAGAGCTGCTATCTTACAATCTCTACAAGCCAGGTTTGAACCTGTCATTAATGAACACAGTGTAGGAGGTTTTTGAATTCTGGTCTCTTTTCAACTCTTCTATTTCTCTTCTCGCCTTCTCTGTGTCTGACTCTCACAGGCTCTCACTCACTCTGTCTGCACTCAGTCACATTTTACTTATATCCTTATTTTATTGACAGTCCCAGATATACAAAGAGAGTTGCCAGAGCACTGCTGAGCTCTGGCTTTTTTGTTGGTGTTTTCACCTAGGCTACTTGAGCCTCAGCTTTGTAAGTCTCTTTGACTCAAGCCATATTCTGTCTCCTCATATCCATGGCAGTATCTCTCAGACTTTATAAAAAAGATATACATCCATATACATATATAAATATACATATATACATATATATATATATATCTGTCATTTTTGGAATTGCCAACCTATGTAATTGATCTTAATCTGAATTAACACATTTATAACAGCTTCTTTTTCATGAATAATTGGCCACATAGCTGGAGCAGGATTCAATACAATTATAAATAATAGAAACTTCTAGTAGCATTTCTAATAGCATTTCTATCAGCATCCTTATTGTAATTATCATAGTACAGAACTTGCCTCCTTTTTCTAGTGTAAGCTTCAATACATATGAGTTTCTTTTCATTCTCCTGAAATCTTAATTTTCCTGGACTCTGAAGTGTCTCTGAATTTTTGAAGCAGCCATCTGTTTCTCAGCAGATGGTTTCTATGTTTCTGCTGTAATCAGGTCTTCTTGTGCTTTTTTAAAATTTTTTTTCAAATCCTCCTCGATGATCCCCATTTATTTGCATATTTATTGATTTATTTAGTGTTATATTCCATGAGAGGTCATTTCTTCTGCTTGATAGATTTTTCTCTTATAATTGAAGGGAAGTTTACACTCACAATACAATTCCTGTCATAAATACTACACACATATGGTGAAGGCTGGGTTTGTCTGGGGTCTGTGGGCATGAGAGTTGCTTCCTTACAATCTCTACAAGCCAGGTTTGAACCTGTCATCAATGAACACAGTGTGGGAGGTTTTGGACTTCTGGTCTCTTTCCAACTCTTCTATTTCTCTTCTTGCCTTCTCTGTCTCTGACTCTCACAGGCTCTCCCTCACTCTGTCTGCACTCATTAATATTTTACTTATATATTATTTTACTGACAGGCCCAGATATACAAAGTGAGTCACCAGGCCACTGCTGAGCTCTGGCTTGTTTTGTTGGCGATTTCACCTAGGTTTCTGGAGCCTAAGCGTTGTAAGTCTTCTGGCACAAGCCATACTCTGTCTCCTCATAGCCAAGCCAATATACCTCATAGTTTTTAATAAAGAAACACATAAATATATGTACATATATATATATCAGTCATTATATATATAACATGCCTGTGCCTCGATGGATGTGTGTGTGTGTGTGTGTGTGTGTGTGTGTGACTGTGACAGTGTGTGTTTGTGTGTGTGTGAGTGTGTGAGGGAGGGAGAGAGGGAAAGAACAACAGAATCACTGTGGCACAGGTGATTTTGTGCAAAACACATGGCACATTCTGATTTACAGCTCAATATTGACACCATTGTAGCTCTCCTTGGCTCTTGGTTGCTTTTCTTCTTTTCAGATCTAAACACACTGAAGAGGGAGAGGTTTTTGCCCTGAGGCTTGCACTGGGAACTAGCAGCTGCCCTGTGTGTGTTGCCTGACTAGGAAACTTGTGTTGCTTGTCCATGTGGAGAGTCTCCTTGTTGAGTTCCTTCTCAAGCCTTTTTCTCTATGTCCCGTGGAGCTGCATATAGCTAATGATTTTGAGATTTTACTCCTTTGGACAATTCTTTTCCTGATGCACAGTTTCTCTCCAGGTTTTAGCAATCAATTGTCTGAATGTCATATCGAATCCATTGTAGAAAATGACTACATCAGTGTCTCTCTCCCTCTCTCTCTCTCTCTCTCACTCTCTCTCTCTCTCTCTCTCTCTCTATATATATATATATATATACATATATATATATATATATATATATATATATATGTAACCTGTAGAGGTCTGAAAATATTTTTTAGCTAGAGACCTGCACAGCTCTGGATTAGGGTAAGAATGCGGATACACTTTGCCCTTCTGAGCCACAGTCATGAGAGACATCTCACAGAGCCATTCGTATACCTCTTATAACTCTACAAATCTCTCTCTGCAAAACCTCTGCCAAATCGTCTACTTCCCTCTTGCTTATTTTGTCCAACGAGTCCTATCCCAAAACTGTAAATCAACGAAGAAATAGACATAGTGCAGTTCCTTGCACAAAGTACTGTCTGAGGCTGGACCAGGGAGATGCAATACACCAGCCTGCATCTTGGCTGGAGCATCACTAAGAAGACTTCCAAATTGGAGAGGTGAGGGCAGTTTTGGAGAGTGGGCTGCAGGCCAAGTGTTGCTTCTCAGAGTGGGCTAAGACTTAGATGTTTTAAGTGTAACCTTTTCTCACAAACATAAAATAACAATACCACTTGTGAGAAGTATGCATGGGCATGGAGGGGTTGTCTTCAGTGCTCTGGCACTGATCAACACAGGGCCAGAATTTCAGTCCCTTTCTGTCACTGTCATTCTGTCTCTCTGTCTGTCTCTACGTGCCTTCTTCACTGGGCTCTTATTGGAAGTCAGTGCATGCATCGTGATCTCGGACTTCCTGGTGTTGAAATTTTCCTTTCTTTGCCCTTTGGATTATGTAATCTCCTGCATATGCCATAGTACATTGGGGACTGAGGAGACAGCGATCCTGCTGCAGCTAACAGGCATATGTCCATCTCCAGCTGCAGCTGTCCAGGCCATCTGTGCTTGACTCCCATTCTCCAGGGCCCTGAGGCTGACACTCAGCCTAAATGCAGCCCTCCTCAATTTCCTGCACCAAATCCTTGTCCTTATTCCATGAGAGCCCAGGTCAAGAGAAGTGAAACTCTATCCCCCTGGCAAACACATTGTGCTTTCCCTCTATTGGGCCGAATGTAAAGGATCTGTGGTACTGATGCCCACACCATTGTCCAGATTTTCCACGCAAAATGGAAGCTTCCAGGGTTCAGAAAGTGGGTGTTTTGATGGCTGTGAAATGTCTTTTCCAAGTGTCTCCTGGGGTTTCAAATCCTTTTGAAACCTGAAGTTCTTTCTTTTATCTAGGGAATATTCTCACCTCTGGCCCGAAGGACCTCCCAACTAGGAGCACAGCTATCGCGGGGTCAGGAGGTCTGCCAGCCTGCTAGCACCTGGAGGGATTCCTGAGTATGTCCTCAGGCCCCAAGTGGTAACAGGTGTTTCCAATTGCCTTTATTAGCAGCAGCCAGGCCCTCAGGTGAGGGTCGGGGCTGTGATCTCCACTGGAAGCTCCTAATTCAGCCAATGGAGGCATCCATCTTCCTTTTGTCTGTCCGTAGCAATGGCCCGGGGAGTTTGTGCTTCCTGCATGCAGAGCGACTTTGTATGGGACACTCATGCATGCCTACTTCTGGTAATCTCTCTGAGTGTGATGTGTGGACACCAGGACACCATGATCAGGGATTGTGAGTCCACAGGAGCAATTGCCTTAGCCGGACCCAAAGGGTAGGTGTAAGGGGCCTGGTTCATCCACTATGGTTTGGTCAAACACAGTTCCCATCTTTGTTGAAACACAGCTCTTTCTGGGTTCTTTCTGGGCTTGTAATCTGCTGCCCTGGGCAGTGGACTGCGAGCCTGGAGGCTGAGTAGGCAGCCTAACGTGACTGCCTACTTAGCCATATGCCCCTGAATTCTGAGGGGTGGCCCAGCTTACCCCGCTGTCAGTGTTTGGATGATAGTGAGGCATGGGATTGAATCGGGAACTCAGGAGAGGGAGACATGAGAATCCCTTTGCATATGCATTCTTGCTTAGTCACAATCTAGGCTAGCTGGCTTGCCCTGTCCAGCTAGGTTCTCTGTACATAAGTTGCAGGTGAGGCTGGCTACCTTGACACCCATGGTCTGAGACTACTATAGGTTAGCTCTGAGCACACACAGACACACAGAGATAGACAGACAGACAGACACACACACACACACACATTACTGTCAGGTCTGGTAGTACAGCATATGGTGAAGGCTGGTGCTGTCTGGGATCTGTGGGCATGAGAGCTGCTGTCTTACAATCTTTACAAGCCAGGTTTGAACCTGTCATCAATGAACACAGTGTAGAAGCTTGTTGACTTCTGGTCAGTTTCCAACTCATCAATTTCTTTTATCTCCTTCTCTTCTCTGACTCTCACAGGCTCTCACTCACTCTGTCTGCACTCAGTAATATTTTACTTATATCCTTATTTTATTGACAGGCCCAGATATACAAACAGAGTTGCCAGAGCCCTGCTGATCTCTCGCTTGTTGTGTTGGTGATTTCACCTAGGCTACTGGAGCCTCAGCTTTGTAAGTCTCTCTGACACAAGCCATATTCTGCCTCCTCATATCCATAGCAGTATCTCTCAGACTATATAATAAACATATACATCCATATATATATACATATATATATACATATATATATATATCTGTTATTTTTAGAATTGTCGACCTATGTAATTGATCTTTATCAGAATTAACACATTTATAACAGCTTCCTTTTTCATTAATTATTGGCCACCTAGTTGGAGCAGGATTCAATACAATTATAAATAATAGAACCTTCCAGTAGCATTTCTAATAGCATTTCTATCAGCATCCGTATTGTCATTATCATAGTACAGAACTTGCCTCCTTTCTCTAGTGTAAGCTTCAGCACATATGAGTTTATTTTCATTCTCCTGAAATCTTAATTTCCCTGGACTCTGAAGTATCTTGGAATTTTTAAGCATCCCTTTGTTTCTCAGCATATGGTTTTCATTCTCTCCTGTAATCAGGTCTTCTTGTGCGTTTTGTTTTTATATTTCATTTTTTTCAAATCCTCCTAGATTATCCCCATTTATTTGCATATTTATTTATTTATTTAGTACTATATTACATGAGGGGTCATTTCTTCTGCTTGATAGATTTTTCTCTTATAATTGAAGGGAAGTTTACACTCACAATACATTTCGTGTGGTAAATACTACATACATATGGTGATGGCTGGGGTGGTCTGGGTTCTGTGGACTTGAGACTTCTGCCTTACTATCTCTACAACCCAGGTTTGAACCTGTAATGTATGAACACAGTGTGGGAGGTTTTTGACTTCTGGTCTCTTTCCCACTCTTCTATTTCTCTTCATGCCTTCTCTGTCTCTGACTCTCACAGGCTCTCACTCACTCTGTAGGCACTCATTAATATTTTACTTATACATTATATTACTGACAGGCCCAGATATACAAAGGGAATCACCAGGACACTGCTGATCTCTGGCTGGTTTTTTTTGGCGATTTCACCTAGGTTTCTGGAGCCTCATCTTTGTAAGTCTCTCTGGCACAAGCCATACTATGTCTCCTCATAGCCATGCCAGTAGCCCTCAGAGTCTATAATAAAGATACACTGACATATAAGTACATATATATACATATATATATCAGTCATTTTTAGAATTGTTGACCTTTTTATTTGATCTTAATGCAGAATTACCACATTTATAACAGCCTCCTTATTCATAAATAATTGGTCACATAGTTGGAAGAGGATTCACTACAATTATAAATTATAAGCCTTCCAGGAGCATTTCCAATAGCCTTTCTATCAGTATCCTTATTGAAATTATCATAGCACAGAACTTGCCTCCATTTTCTAGTGTAAGCTTCAATATGTATGCGTTTCTTTTCATTCTTGGTAATTATTAATTTGCCTGGACCCTGAAGTGTCAGGGAAGTTTTGAAGCAGCCCTCTGTTTCTCAGCAGACGTTTTCTATATTTCTGCTGTAATCAGGTCTTCCTGTGTTTTTTTTTTCAAATCCTCCTAGATCATCCCCATTCATTTGCATATTTATTTATTTATTTAGTCACATATCACATGACTGGTCATTTCTTCTGCCTCATAGATTTTCTCTAATAATTGTAGGGAACTTTTGACACACAATACATTTCCTTTTGCAGATACTACACACTACTGCAACTACTACTGCACTGTTTTTGACAGTGACATCCAATGCACAACGGATTTGTATTGCATGGCTCTAAAGAATGTTCCCTATTTAAGCTATAATGTTTTTAACCTCCCAAATATTTATTCTGTTCTTTCTTGGGGGATGAATGGTTTACTGTCAACATTTACATGTAATAGTGGGCACGGGGGTAATTTTTCCGACTTTCCCTGTATTTCTGTACATCATTTGTATCTTTCTTACTGAGTAGAAGGAAACAGTCATAAATTGAGAGAGCAGGGCCCAAGCAGGAAGCGAGACAGAGAAACAGCTGCAGTTCTGATTTGACACTAGCCCAGCTTTTCCCTAGGTGGGTACGTGGTGAGCAGGAGCTCAAAATGGAGTCTTGGGCTTCCACATAGTTCCCTGACATCTCCACCAGCTGTTCCTCCAACCCATACTTCCTTCGTTGTCCATGAAACTATAGATCTGCTCTAGGCACTTATCACCTTCATATGTCAGAAACTTAACAATTCTCCCCTCCACCCATGAAATTTTTGACCTTTTACTTGAGTGCAAATCAGTAACCCCAATCCACGTTATTTCAGGGAAAAGTGTGTGCGTCTCTGTGGAGGGTGTATGTGTGTGTGTGTGTGTGTAAGTGTAAGTGTACATAAGTGTGTTTCAGTTATTATTACCACTGTTGTTTCTTTATTCCTGACGCAGATTCTTAGGAACTGGGTTGTGCTATGATAAAGGAAGTTTCCACTGCACAAGTGGTTTTTCAAATATGAATGGCACATTGGATATTCTGGACACTGTTGTGCATTCTCCCAGGTGATCCTCAGATGGGTTCTTTACTTTGCTATCCCCATGCTCTGTGTAATTTTCTGTGTAGACTCAAAGAGGAGTGGCATGGGGGAGCTCAGCTGCATTCTGCTGTGTGTCCACAAGGTGGCAGCAAAGCCCATAGTTGAGTATAGTGATTCTGTGGAATGAGGAGAACTCTGGGATTTGTGGCCCATGTACAGCAAGGTTGAAATTGATGTAGAGTGCCCTAGACATCTGTTCTTTCCTGTGGGGTGGGGGGATCCCCCATTTGGCTTTAAAAGTGGAAGGGGTTTCTCTCTTTGTCTGGGATGACTCTACTGGGAGCTTGTGAATCCCTGTGCTCAGCTGCATTCTTTTGGGTGTCCACAAGAGGGCAACACCAGTGTGGGACTTAGGCTCCATGGGGCAAGTGCCTTGAGGCACTGGGCTATGACAGTGGAGACTGTGTTTCTGGGTGTGCCCCAAGAGCATGGCCAGCCTAGCTCAAGCAGGCAGTGTCCTAAGGACGGGTACAGACAGGAGCTGTTGGGTCGTGTAGGCAGAAACAGGGCCTTCAGAGGATGGCAGACATTCCCCGGGGGTGGGTCTAAGAGACTGTGCCCTCTGAGCCTGAAGGGAGGGCCCAGTGTGTATTCATAGAGACGGCTGGCCAATTAGAGAAGAAGAACATCACCCTCAGGTGCGTGAACCAAGAGCTGGCCAATGAGAACAGAGGAGACTTCTGGTTACTTTCCAACTCATCTATTTCTCTTCTCGCATTCTCTGTCTCTAACTCTCACACACTCTGTATTCACTCATTGATATTTTACTTATATACTTATTTTACTGACAGGCCCAGATATACAGAGAGTTACCAGAGCACTGCTGATCTCTGGCTTGTTTTGTTGGTGATATCACATAGGCTACTGGAGCCACAGCTTTGTAAGTCTCTCTGAGACAAGCCATATTCTGTCTCCTCATATCCATGGCAGTATCTCTCAGACTTTATAATAAATATATACATCCATATATGTATATATAAATATACATATATATATATATATCTGTCATTTTTAGAATTGTCCTCCTCTGAAATTGACCTTTTTCAGAATTAACACATTTATAACAGCTTCCTTTTTCATTAATAATTGGCCACCTAGTTGGAGCTGGATTCAATACAATTATAAATAATAGAACCTTCCAGTAGCATTTCTAATAGCATTTCTATCAGCATCCGTATTGTAATTATCATAGTACAGAACTTGCCTCCTTTCTCTAGTGTAAGCTTCAGTACATATGAGTTTCTTTTCATTCTCCTGAAATCTTAATTTCCCTGGACTCTGAAGTGTCTCGGAATTTTTGAAGCAGCCCTCTGTTTCTCAGCAGATGGTTTCCATTTTCTGCTGTAATCAGGTCTTCTTTTGCTTTTAGTTTTTATTTTTCATTTTTTTCAAATCCTCCTAGAACATCCCCATTTATTTGCATATTTATTTATTTATTTAGTACTATATTACATGAGGGGTCATTTTCTGTTTGATAGATTTTTCTCTTATAATTGCAGGGAAGTTTACACTCACAATATATTTTGTGTCATAAGTAGTACACACATATGGTAAAGGGTGGGGTGGTCTGGGGTCTGTGGACGTGAGACTACTGCCTTACAATCTCGACAACCCAGGTTAGAACCTGTCATGTATGAACACAGTGTGGGAGGTTTTTGACTTCTGGTCTCTTTCCCACTCTTCTATTTCTCTTCTTGCCTTCTCTGTCTCTGTCTCTCACGGGCTCTTACACTGTCTGCACTCATTAATATTTTACTTATATACTTATTTTACTGACAAGCTCTGAAATACAAAGAGATTCACTTGTTTTGTTGGCGATTTCACCTAGGTTTCTGGAGCCTCAGCTTTCTAAGTCTCTCTGACACAAGCCATAATCTGTCTCCGCATAGCCATGCCAGTATCCCTCAGAGTTTATAATAAAGATACACATACATATCTGTACATATATATATCAGTCATTTTTAGAATTGTTGAACTTTTTATTTGATCTTAATTCAGAATTACCACATTTATAACAGCCTCCTTACTCATAAATAATTGGTCACATAGTTGGAGCAGGATTCACTACAATTATAAATTATAAGCCTTCCAGGAGCATTTCCAATAGCCTTTCTATCAGTATCCTCATTGTAGTTATCAAAGCACAGAACTTGCCTCCATTTTCTAGTGTAAGCTTCAATACGTATGCCTTTCTTTTCATTCTCGGGAATTCTTAATTTCCCTGGACCCGGAAGTGTCAGGGAAGTTTTGAAGTAGCCCTCTGTTTCTCAACAGACATTTTCTATATTTCTGCTGTAATCAGGTCTTCCTGTGGTTTTTGTTTTTATTTTTTTCAAATCCTCCTGGCTGGTGAGCGGGCCTTCCAGAGGTTGCCCAATGAGCGTGCTGCAGGGCCCTGTGGGGGGTGCTCAAGGTTGCTGGCCAATCACTGACTAGGGGCTTTGACACTCCTGGGCGTGTCCTAGCACACTGGCCAATGATATTGCTGGCATGGGTTCTGGGCGTAGCCTAGGCCGCTGGCATATCAGAGCATGGCTGGTGCTCTTTCTTCAGGCCTTCTGAAGTAAGCCCACAATGGGAGCTCAGAGCTGGCCCTAAAAGGCTGGGCGTGCTTCCAGGAAGTGCGAAGCAGGGTTCACCCAGGGCCCTGCCCTGCAGCAGCTGTCCAGTGTGCATGTGTATAACTCTGTTTGTGCCTGTGCCTCTGTGGATGTGTTCGTGTGTGTAACTGTTAGAGTGTGTGTTTGTGTGTGTTTGTATGTGTATGTGAGGGAGGGAGAGAGAGAGAGAAAAACAGAATCACTGTGGCACAGGTGATTTTGTGCAAAACACTTGGCACATTCTGATTTACAGCTCAATATTGACACCATTGTAGCTCTCCTTGGCCAACAGTCACTTTTCTTCTTTTCAGATGTAAAGACACTGAAGAGGGAGAGGTTTTTGCCCTGAGGCTTGCACTGGGAACTAGCAGCTGCCCTGTGTGTGTTGCCAGACTATGAAACTTGTGGTGCCTGTCCATGTGGAAAGTCTCCTGGATGAGTTCCTTCTCAATCCTTTTTCGCTAGGTCCCATTGGAGCTACATATAGCTAATGATTTGGAGATTTTACTCCTTTGGACAATTCTTTTCCTGATGCACAGTTTCTCTCCAGGTTTTAGCAATCAATTGTCTGAATGTCATATCGCATCCATTGTAGAAAATGACTAAATCAGTGTCTTGCTCTCTCTCTCTCTATCTCAATCTCTCTCTCTCTCTCTCTCTCTCTCTCTCTCTCTCTATATATATATATATATATATATATATATATATATATATATATATATATATAACATGTAGAGGTCTGAACATATATTTTAGCTAGATACCTGCACAGCTTTGGATTCGGGTAATAATGCGGATACACCTGGCCCTTCTGAGCCACAGTAATTAGAGACATCACACAGAGCCATTTCTTTACCTTTTATCACTCTACAAATCTCTCTCAGCACAAAATTCAGCTCCCAAATAATCTACTTCACTCTTGCTCTTTTTGTCCACCAAGTCCTATCCCAAAACTGTAAATCAAAGAAGAAATAGAATTAGTTCAGTACCCTGCACACAGGACAGGCTGAGGCTGGACCAGGTAGATGAAATACGCCAGCCAGAATTGGGCTGGAGCATCACTAAAACTACATCCAATTTGGAGAGGCAAGGACAGTTTTGGACAGTGGGCTGCAGGCCAAGTGTTGCTTCTCAGAGTGGGCTAAGACCTAGATGTTCTAAGTGTAACCTTTCCTCACAAACATAAAATAACAATGCCACTTGTAAGATGTATGCATGCGAATGGAGGGTTTGTCTTCAGTGCTCTGGCACTGATCAACACAGGGCCAGAATTTGTCCTTTTCAGTCACTGTCATTCTGTCTCTCAGCCTGTCTCTGCGTGCCTTCATCCCTGGACCCTTTGTGGAAGTCAGTGCATGTATTGTGAACTCGGTCTTCCTGGTGTTGAAATTTCCCTTTCTTTGCCCATTGGATTACATAGTCTCGTTCATATGGCATTGTACAGAGGGGAACTGAGAAGACAGCGTTCCTGCTGCAAGTTAACAGGCATATGTCCATCTCCAGCTGCAGCTGTCCAGGCCCTCTGTGCTTGACTCCCATTCTCCAGGGCCCTGTGGCTGACATTCAGCCTAAATGCAGCCATCCTCAATTTCCTGCACCGCATCCTTGTCCTTATTCCATGAGAGCCCAGGTCAAGAGAAGTGAAAATCTACCACCCTGCCACACACATTGTGCTTTCCCTCTAATGGGCCGAATGTAAAGGATCTGTGGTACTGATGGCCACATTCGTGTCCAGAATTTCCATGCAAAACGGAAGCTTCCAGGGTTCAGAAAGGGTGGTTTAATGGCTGTGAAGTGTCTTTTCCAAGTGCCTCCTGGGGTTTCAAATCCTTTTGAAACCTGAAGTTCTTTCTTTTATCTAGGGAATATTCTCACCTCTGGTCCAAAGGCCCTCCCAACTAGGAGCACAGCTATTCTGTGGTCAGGAGTTCTGCCAGCCTGCTAGCTCCTGGAGGGAATCCTGAGTATCTTCTCAGGGTATAAGTGGTAACAGGTGTTTCCAATTGCTTTTATTAGCAGCAGCCAGGCCCTCAGGTGAGGGGCGGGGATGTGATCTCCACTGGAAGCTACTAATTCAGCCAATGGAGGCATCCATATTCCTTTTGTCTCTCCATAGCATAGGCTCAGGGAGTTTGTGCTTCCTGCAAGCAGAGAAACTTTGTATGGGACACTCATGCATGCCTATTTCTGGGAATCTCTCTGAATGTGATGTGTGGACACCAGGACACCGTCATCAGGGATTGTGAGGCCACAGGAGTAATTGCCTTAGCCGGACCCAAAGGGTAGGTGTAAGGGGACCGGTTCATCCACTATTGTTTGGTCAAACAAAGTTCCCATCTATGTTGAAACACAGCTCTTTCTGGGTTCATTCTGGGCTTGTAATCAGCTGCCCTGAGCAGTGGAGTGAGAGTCTGGAGGCTGAGTAGGCAGCCAAACGTGACTGGATAGGCTCCGGACCTTGAATTCTGAGGGGTGCCCCAGCTTACCCTGTTGGCAGTGTTTGGATGATAGTGAGGCATGAGATTGAATCGGGAACTCAGGAGAGCGAGACATGAGAGTACCTTTGCATATGCATTCTTGGTTAGCCAGAATCTGGGCTAGCTGGCTTGCCCCGACCAGCTAGGTTCTCTATATGTAAGTTGCAGGTGAGGCTGGCTACCTTCCCACCCATGCTCTGAG
This sequence comes from Erinaceus europaeus, assembly GCF_950295315.1. Lineage (NCBI taxonomy): Eukaryota > Metazoa > Chordata > Mammalia > Eulipotyphla > Erinaceidae > Erinaceus > Erinaceus europaeus. The sequence continues at coordinate 1,034,325 of NW_026647188.1, read as the reverse complement.
ACTACTATACGTGATCTCTGAGCACACAGACACAGACAGACAGAAAGACACACACACACACACACACAATTACTGTCAGGTCTGTTGGAACAGCATATGGTGAAGGCTGGGGCTGTCTGGGGTCTGTGGGCCTGAGACCTGCTGCCTTACAATCTCTACAACCCAGGTTTGAACCTGTCATGAATGAAAACAGTCTAGGGGGGGTTGTCTTCTGGTCTATTTCCAACTCTTCTGTTGCTCTTTTCGCCATCTCTGTCTCTGACTCTCACAGGCTCTCACTCACTCTGTCTGCACTCAGTAATATTTTACTTATATCCTTATTTTATTGACTGGCACAGATATACAAAGAGAGTTACCAGAGCACTGCTGAACTTTGGCTTGTTTTGTTGGTGATTTCACCTAGGCTACTGTAGCCTCAGCTTTGTAAGTCTCTCTGACACAAGCCATATTCTGTCTCCTCATATCCATGGCATTTTGTCTCAGACTTTATAATAAAGATATAAATCCATATACATATATGTACACATATATATATATAAATATATATATATATATATATCTGTCATTTTTGGAATTGTCAACCTATGTAATTGACCTTTATCAGAATTAACACATTTATAACAGCTTCCTTTTTCATTAATAATTGGCCACATAGTTGGAGCAGGATTCAATACAATTATAAATAATAGAACCTTCCAGTAGCATTTATAATAGCATTTCTATCAGCATCCTTATTGTAATTCTTATAGTACAGAACTTGCCTCCTTTCTCTAGTGTAAGCTTCAATACATATGAGTTTCTTTTCAATCTCCTGAAATCTTAATTTCCCTGGACTCTGAAGTGTCTCAGAATATTTGAAGCAGCCCTCTGTTTCTCAGCAGATGGTTTCTATGTTTCTGCTCTAATTAGGTCTTCTCGTGCTTTTTGTATTCATTTTTCATTTTTGTCAAATCCTCCTAGATCATCCAAATTTATTTGCATATTTATTTATTTATTTATTTAGTCGTATATTACATGAGGGGTCATTTCTTCTGCTTGATAGATTTTTCTCTTATAATTGAAGGGAAGTTTACACTCACAATACATTTCCTGTGGTAAATACTACACACATATGGTGAAGGCTGGGGTTGCAAGGGTCTGTGTACATGAGACTGCTGCCTTACAATCTCTACAACCCAGGATTGAACCTGTCATGTATGAACACAGTGTGGGAGGTTTTGGACTTCTGGTCACTTTCCAAATCTTCTATTTCTCTTCTTGTCATCTCTGTCTCTGAGTCTCACAGGCTCTCACTCACTCTGTCTGCACTCATTAATATTTTACTTATATATTATTTTACTGACAGGTCCAGATATACAAAGAGAGTCACCAGGGCACTGCTGAGCTCTGGCTTGTTTTGTTGGCGATTTCACCTAGGTTTCTGGAGCCTCAGCTTTGTAAGTCTCTCTGGCACAAACCATACTCTGTCTCCTCATAGCCATGCCAGTATCCCTCATAGTTGATAATAAAGATACACATACATATATGTACATATATATACATATATATATTAATTATTTTTAGAATTGTTGACCTTTTTATTTGATCTTAACGCAGAATTACCACATTTATAACAGCCTCCTTATTCATAAATAATTGGTCACATAGTTGGAGCAGGATTCACTACAATTTTAAATTAGAAATGTTCCAGGAGCATTTCCAATAGCCTTTCTATCAGTATCCTTATTGTAATTATCATAGCACAGAACTTGCCTCCATTTTCTAGTGTAAGCTTCAATATGTATGTGTTTCTTTTTTATCTTGTTGTTGTCTTTATTTACATTTCTCTGACAGTCAGAGTCTTGGAGCATTTGTTCATGTGTTTCTCTGCCTTTTGGATCTCTTCTGTGGTGAATATTCTGTCCATGTCCTCCCCCCATTTTTGGATGGGGTTTGAAAACACTATTCTAGTCTCTCTTCTAGTCAAAAATCTAAATATAAAGGGGATCAATAAATCGGGTGCATATTTTATCCTATGTGAGACCCTGACTTCTGTTATTGGCCCCACAACGAAATTCTCTGGATGGTCTAGTGGGAATTCCATGGGTGGTGAATCACCCTGAACACACACTATCTGGTGGAGTTAGGTAACACTAGGATTGGAGAAAACATCATTCATTCTAAATGAAATATGCCTGACAGACAATCGCAATTATTATGCAACTTATTTATATGCAATGTCTAGAATAGGCTAATTCAGAGGCAGAAAGTAGATCAAAGGTTTCTAAATATGGGTGGAAAGAGTGGAAATTATTGCTTAATGGTTCCAGAGTTCTTGTTTAGATCATGAAGAAGTCTTAGAAATATACAGTAGTGATAGTTGCACAACATCGTGAACATACTTTTTTAAAAAGATTTTATTTATGAGAAAGGAAGGAGAGAGAAAGAAGGAACCAGACATCACTCTGGTACATGTGCTGCTAAGGATTGAACTCGGGACCTCATGCTTGAGAGTCCAGTGCTTTATTCACTGTGTCACCTCCCAGACCACACAGCCAGCATATTCTATCTCTTTCCAGAAGCCAGAGAGTAAATTTCAGAGAGCCTAGTATGATGATGTGTTGGGTGTTGAATGATTTATGTTTAGTGTCTTCACTTGTCTATATAACAGACTCAGCTCTCTAGTTTACATCTCTTCTTTTTTATTTAAGAAAGGATTAATTAACAAAACCATATGGTAGGAGGGGTACAACTCCACACAATACCCACCGCCCAATCTCCATATCCCACCCCCTACCCCGATAGCTTTCCCATTCTCTATCCCACTGGGAGCATGGACCCATTGTATGCGTTTCTTTTCATTCTTGGTAATTCTTAATTTTCCTGGACCCTGAAGTGTCAGGGAATTTTTGAAGCAGCCCTCTGTTTCTCAGCAGATGTTTTCTATATTTCTGCTGTAATCAGGTCTTCCTGTGGTCTTTGTTTTTATTTTTTATTTTTTTCAAATACTCCTAGATCATCACCATTTATTTGCATATTTATTTATTTATTTAGTCCAATATCACATGAGGGGTCATTTCTTCTGCCTGATAGATTTTCTCTTATAATTTAAGGGAACTTCTGACACACAATACATTTCCTTTTTCAGATACTACACACTACTACAACTACTACTGCACTGCTTTTGACAGTGACATCCAATGCACAATGGATTAGTATTGCGTGGGTCTAGAGAATGCTCACTATTTAACCTACAATGTTTCTAACCTCCCAAATATTTTTTCTGTTCGTTCTTGGGGGATGAATGGTGTACAGTCAACAGTTCCATGTAATAGTGGGCAAGGGGGTAATTTTTCCCACTTTCCCTGTATTTCTGTACATCACTTGTAACTTTATTGAGGAGAAGGAAACAGTCATAAATTTTTAGAGCAGGTCCCAAGAAGGAAGAGAGACAGAGAGACAGCTGCAACTCTGATTTGCCACTAGCCCAGCTTTTCCCTAGCTGGGTAAGTGGTGACCAGGGGCTCAAAATGGTGTCCTGGGATTCCACATAGTTCTCTGGCATTCTTGCTTAGCCAGAATCTGGGCTATCTGGCTTGCCCTGACCAGCTAGGTTCTCTGTATATAAGTTGCAATTGGGTTGGCTACCTTGACACCCATGCTCTGAGACTACTACAGGTGAGCTATGAACACACACAGACACACAGAGAGAGAGAGAGAGACCGACACACACAAACACACACACACACACACACATTACTGTCAGGTCTGGTAGTACAGCATATGGTGAAAGCTGGGGCTGTTTGGGGTCTGTGGGCATGAGAGCTGCTGCCTTACAATCTCTACAAGCAAGGTTTGAACCTGTCATCAATGAAACAGTGTAGGAGGTTTTTGAATTCTAGTCTCTTTCCAACTCATCTATTTCTCTTCTTGCATTCTCTGTCCCTAACTCTCACATGCTCTCACACATTCTGTCTTCATTCATGGTACTCAAAGCTGCTGGCCTATCACTGACTAGGGGCCCTGACCCTCCTGGGCGTGTCCAAGCACACTGGCCAATAAGATTGCTGGCAGTGGTTGTGGGCGTGGCCTAGGCTCTGGCCTATCAGAGCCTGGCTGACGCCCTGTGTGCAGGCCTTCTGAAGGAAGCCCGCCAATGAGAGCTCAGAGCTGCCCTTAAAAGGCTGGGCGTGCTTCCAGGAAATGCAAAGCAGGGTTCAGGACAGGGCCCTGCGTTGCAGAAGCTGTCCAGTGCGCATGTGTATAACTCCGTTTGTGCCTGTGCCTCTGTGGATATGTGAGTGTGTGTAACTGTGAGAGTGTGTGTTTGTGTGTGTGTGTGTGTGTGTGGGAGGGAGGGAGAGAGAGAGAGAACAACAGAATCACTGTGGCATAGGTGATTATGTGCAAAACACTTGGCACATTCTGATTTACAGATAAATATGACACCATTATAGCTCTCCTTGGCCATAGCCACTTTTCTTCTTTTCAGATGTGAAGACACTGAAGAGGGAGAGTTTTTTGCCCTGTGGCTTGCACTGGGAACTAGCAGCTGCCCTGTGTGTGTTGCCAGACTAGGAAACGTGTGAGCCTGTCCATGTGGAGTGTCTCCTGGATGAGTTCCTACTGGATCCTTTTTTGCTCAGTCCCGTTGGAGCTGCATATAGCTAATGATTTGGAGATTTTACTCCTTTGGACAATTTTTTTTCCTGATGCACAGTTTCCCTCCAGGTTTTAGCAATCAATTGTTTGAATGTCATATCGAATCCATTGTAGAAAATGACTACATCAGTATCTCATTCTCTCTCTATATATATATATGTAACATGTAGAGGTCTGAAAATATTTTTTAGATAGAGTCCTGCACAGCTCTATAGTAATGGTAGTAGAGCTCTGCACAGCGCTAGGGTAGTAATGAGGATACACCTGGCCTTTCTGAGCCACAGTCATGAGAGACATCTCTCAGAGCCATTCATATACCTCTTATCACTACATATCTGTCTCAGCAAAACTACCACTGCCAAATCATCTACTTCCCTCTTATTCTTTTTGTCCACCTAGTCCTATCCCAAAACTGTAAATCAAAGAAGAAATAGACATAGTGCAGTTCCCTGCACACAGGACAGTCTGAGGCTGGACCAGGGAGATGCAATACACCAGCCTGCATCTTGGCTGGAGCATCACTAAGACTACTTCCAAATTGGAGAGGCGAGGGCAGTTTTGGAGAGTGGGCTGCAGGCCAAGTGTTGCTACTCAGAGTGGGCTAAGACCTAGATGTTCTAAGTGTAACCTTTCCTCACAAACATAAAATAACAATGCCACTTGTTAGAAGTATGCATTGGCATGGAGGGTTTGTCTTCAGTGCTCTGGCACTGATCAACACGGGACCAGAATTTCAGTCCTTTTCTGTCTCTGTCATCCTGTGTCTCTTTGACTGTCTCTACATGCCTTCTTCACTGGGCCCTTATGGAAGTCACTGCATGCATCGTGAACTCGGACTTCCTGGTGTTGAAATTTTACTTTCTTTGCCCCTTGGATTATTCAGTCTCCTGCATATGGCGTAGTACATTGGGGAACTGAGGAGACAGCGATCCTGCTGCATGTAACAGGCATATGTCCATCTCCAGCTGCAGCTGTCCAGGCCCTCTGTGCTTGACTCCCGTTCTCCAGAGACCTGAGGCTGACACTCAGCCTAAATGCAGCCCTCCTCAATTTCCTGCACCACATCCTTGTCCTTATTCCATGAGAGCCCAGGTCAAGAGAAGTGAAACTCTATCCCCCTGGCACACTCATTGTGCTTTCCCTCTATTGGGCCAAATGTAAAGGATCTGTGGTACTGATGGCCCCACCAGTGTCCAGATTTTCCACGCAAAACAGAAGCTTCCAGGGTTCAGAAAGAGGGTTTTTTGTGGATGTGAAATGTCTTTTCAAAGTGCCTCATGGGGTTTCAAATCCTTTTGAAATCTGAAGTTCTTTCTTGTATCTAGGGAATATTTTCACCTCTGGCCAGAATGCCCTCCCAACTAGGAGCACAGCTATCCTGGTGTCAGGAGGTCTGCCAACCTGCAAGCTCCTGGAGGGATTACTGAGTATGTCCTCAGGGCCCAAGTGGTAACAGGTGTTTCCAATTGCATTTATAAGCAGCAGCCAGGCCCTCAGGTGAGGGGCGGGGCTGTGATCTCCACTGGAAACTCCTAATTATGCCAATGGAGGCATCCATCTTCCTTTTGTCTCTCCATAGCAAGGCCCCAGGGAGTTTGTGCTTCCTGCAAGCAGAATGACTTTGTATGGGACACTCATGGATGCCTACTTCTGGGAATCTCTATGAGTGTGATGTGTGGACAAAAGGACACTGTGATCAGGGATTGTGAGGCCACAGGTGCAATTCCCTTAGCAGCACACAAAGGGGAGGTGTAAGAGGCAGGGTTCATCCACTATTGTTTGCTCAAACACAGTTCCCATCTATGTTGAGAGACAGCTCTTTCTGGGTTCTTTCTGGGCTTGTAATCTGCTGTCCACTGAGAAGTGGACTGGGAACCTGGAGGCTGAATATGCAGCCAAACGTGACTCGACAGGGTCCTGCCCCTGAATTCTGAGGGGTGCCCCAGCTTCCCCCGTTGGCAGTGTTTGGATGATAGTGAGGTATGTGATTGAATCGGGAACTCAGGAGAGCAAGACATGAGAGTCCCTTTGCATATGCATTCTTGCTTAGCCTGAATCTGGGCTAGCTGGCTTTCCCTAACCAGCTAGGTTCTCTGTACATGAGTTGCAGGTGAGGCTGGCTACCTTGCCACCCATGCTCTTAGACTACTATAGGTGAGTTCTGAGCACACAAAGACAGAGACAGACAGACAGACACACACACATTACTGTAAGGTCTGGTAGTACAGCATATGGTGAAGGCTGGGGCTGTCTGGGTCTTTGGGCATCAGAGCTGCTGCCTTACAATCTCTACAAGCCAGGTTTGAACCTATCATCAATGAACACAGTGTAGGAGGTTATTGAATTCTGGTCTCTTTCCAACTCATCTATTTCTCTTCTCGCCTTCTCTGTCTCTAACTCTCACATACTCTCACACACTCTGTCTTTAATCATTAATATTTTACTTATATACTTATTTTAATGACAGGCCCAGATATACAAAGAGAGTTACCAGAACACTGCTTTGCTCTGGCTTGTTGTGTTGGCGATTTCACCTAGGCTACTGGAGCCTCAGTTTGTAAGTCTTTCTGACACAAGCCATATTCTGTCTCCTCATTTCCATGCCAGCATCACTCAGAGTTTATAATAAAGTGATTTTTTTGCAAAACACTTGGTACATTCTGATTTACAGATCAATATCCACTTGTAAGAAGTATGCATGGGCATGGAGGGTTTGTCTTCAGTGCTCTGGCACTGATCAACACAGGGACAGAATTTCAGTCCTTTACTGTCTCTGTCATCCTGTCTCTCTGACTGTCTCTACGTGCCTTCTTCACTGGGCCCTTATGGAAGTCAGTGCATGCATCGTGAACTCGGACTTTCTGGTGTTGAAATTTTCCTTTCTTTGCCCTTTGGATTATTCAGTCCCCTGCATATGGCGTAGTACATTGGGGAACTGAGGAGACAGTGATCCTGCTGCAGGTAACAGGCATATGTCCAACTCCAGCTGCAGCTGTCCAGGCCCTCTGTGCTTGACTCCTATTCTCCAGAGACCTGAGGCTGACACTCGGCCTAAATGCAGCCCTCCTCAATTTCCTGCACTGCATCCTTGTCATTATTCCATGATAGCCCAGGTCAAGCGAAGTGAAACTATACCACCCTGGCACACACATTGTGCTTTCCCTCTATTGGGCCGAATTAAAGGATCTGTGGTATTGATGGCCACACCAGTGTCCAGATTTTCCACGAAAAATGGAAGCTTCCAGTATTCAAAAATATGGTGTTTTGATGGCTGTGTAATGTCTTTTCCAAGTGCCTCCTGGGGTTTCAAATCCTTTTGAAACCTAAAGTTGGTTCTTGTATCTAGGGAATATTCTCACCTCTGGCCTGAAGGCCCTCCAACTAGGAGCACAACTATCCTGGGGTCAGGAGGTCTGCCAGCCTGCTAGCTCCTGGAGGGATTCCTGAGTATGTCCTCAGGCCCCAAGTGGTAACAGGTGTTTCCAATTGCCTCTATTAGCAGCAGCCAGGCCCTCAGGTGATGGGCGGTTCTGTGAACTCCACTGGAAGCTCCGAATTCAGCCAATGGAGGCATCCATCTTTCTTTTGTCTGTCCATAGCAAGGGCCCGGGGATTTTGTGCTTCCTGCAAGCAGAGCAACTTTGTATGGGACACTCATGCATGCCAACTTCTGGGAATCTCTCTGAGTGTGATGTGTGGACACCAGGACACCATGATCAGGGATTGTGAGGCCACAAGAGAAATTGCCTTAGCCGGAACCAAAGGGTATGTGTGAGGGGCCGGGTTCATGCACTATTGTCTGGTCAAACACAGTTCCCATCTATGTTGAGACACAGATCTTTATGGGTTCATTCTGTGCTTGTAATCTGCTGCCCTGAGCAGTGGACTGAGAGTCTGGAGGCTGAGTAGGCAGCCAAACATAACTGGACTGGCTCCTGCCCCTGAATTCTGAGGGGTTCCCCAGCTTACACCGTTGGCAGTGTTTGGATGATAGTGAGGCATGAGATTGAATCTGGAACTCAGGAGAGGGAGACATGAGAGTCCCTTTGCATGTGCATTCTTGCTTAGCCAGAATCTGGGCTACCTGGATTGCCCTGACCAGCTACGTTCTCTGTACATAAGTTTCAGGTGAGGATGGCTACCTTCCCACCCATGCTCTGAGACTACTATAGGTGAGTTCCTAGCACACACAGACAGACAGACAGGTAGACGGACAGATAGACACACATACACACATTACTGTCAGGTCGGGTAGTACAGCATATGGTGAAGGCTTGGGGCTCTCTGGGGTCTGTGGCCATGAGAGCTGCTGCCTTACAATCTCTACAAGCCCGCTTTGAACCTGTCATTCATGAACACTGTGTAGGAGGTTTTTGAATTCTCATCTCTTTCCAGCAGAAGTTGCTGGTGGGTGGGCCTTCCAGAAGCTGCCCAATGAGCGTGCTGCAGGGCCATGTGGGCGGTGCTCAAGGTTGCTGACCAATCACTGACTAGGGGCCTTGACACTCCTGGGCGTGTCCTCGCACACTGGCCAATGATATTGCTGGCAGGGGTTCTGGGTGTGGCCTAGGCCTCTGGGCTGTCAGAGCATGGCTGTTGCCCTGTCTGCAGCCCTTCTGAAGTAAGCCCGACAATGGGATCTCAGAGCTGGCCTTAAAAGGCTGGGTGTGCTTCCAGGAAGTGCGAAGCAGGGTTCAGCCCAGGGCCCTGCCTTGGAGAAGCTGTCCAGTGTGCATGAGTATAACTCCGTTTGTGCCTGTGCCTATGTGGATGTGTGCGTGTGTGTAACTGTGAGAGTGTGTGTTTGTGTGTGTGTGTGTGTGTGTGTGTGTGAGGGAAAGAGAGAGAGAACAACAGAATCACTGTGGCACAGGTGATTTTGTGCAAAACACTTGGCACATTCTGATTTACAGCTCAATATTGACACCATTGTAGCTCTCTTTGGCCCTTGGTCACTTTTCTTATTTTCAGATGTAAAGACACTGAAGAGGGAGAGGTTTTTGCCCTGAGGCTTGCACTGGGAACTAGCAGCTGCCCTGTGTGTGTTACCAGACTAGGATACTTGTGGTGCCTGTCCATGTGGATAGTGTCCTGGATGAGTTCCTTCTCGAGCCTTTTTCGGTAGGTCCTGTTGGAGCTGCATATAGCTAATGATTTTGAGATTTTACTCCTTTGGACAATTCTTTTCCTGATGAACAGTTTCTCTCCTGATTTAGCAATCAATTGTCTGAATGTCATATCGCATCCATTGTAGAAAATGTCTACATCAGTGTCTTGCTCTCTCTCTCTCTCTCTCTCTCTCTCTATATATATATATATATATATATATATATATATATATATATATATATATATATATCATGTAGAGGTCTCAGAATGTATTTTAGCTAGAGACCTTCCCAGCTGTGGATTCGGGTAGTAATGCGGATACACCTGGCCCTTCTGAGCCACAGTCATGAGAGACATCTCACAGAGCCATTCGTTTACCTCTTGTCACTCTACAAATATCTCTCAGCACAAACTACAGCTGCCAAATCATCTACTTCCCTCTTGCTCTTTTTGTCCACCGAGTCCTGTACCAGAACTGCAAATCAAAAAAGAAATAGACATAGTGCAGTTCCCTGCACACAGCACAGTCTGAGGCCGAACCAGGGAGATGCAATACGCCAGTATGTACCTTGGCTGGAGCATCACTAAGACTACTTCCAAATTAGAGAGAGGAGGGCAGTCTTGGAGTGTGGGCTGCAGGCCAAGTGTTGCTTCTCAGAGTGGGGTAAGACCTAGATGTTCTAAGTGTAACCTTTCCTCACAAACATATAATAACACTGCCACTTGTAAGAAGTATGCATGGGCATGGAGGCTTTTTCTTCAGTGCTCTGGCACTGATCAACACATGGCCAGAATTTCTGTCCTTTTCAGTCACTGTCATTCTGTCTCTCTGACTGTCTCTACGTGCCTTCTTCACTGGACCCTTCGTGGAAGTCAGTGCATGCAATGTGAACTCGGTCTTCCTGGTGTTGAAATTTTCCTTTCTTTGCCCTTTGGATTACTTAGTCTCCTGCATATGGCGTAGTACGGAGGGGAACTGAGGAGACAGCATTCCTGCTGCAGGTAACAGGCATATGTCCATCTCTAGCTGCAGCTGTCCAGGCCCTAGGTGCTTGACTCCCATTCTCCAGGGTCCTGTGGCTGACACTCAGCCTAAATGGAGCCTCCTCAATTTCCTGCACAACATCCTTGTCCTTATTCCATGAGAGCCCAGGTCAAGAGAAGTGAAACTCTACCACCCTGGCACACACATTGTGCTTTCCCTCTATTGGGCCGAATGTAAAGTATCTGTGGTACTGATGGCCACACCAGTGTCCAGATTTTCCACGCAAAACGGAAGTTTCCAGAGTTCTGAAAGAGGGTGTTTTGAAGGCTGTGGAAAGTCTTTTCCAAGTGCCTCCTGGGGTTTCAAATCCTTTTGAAACCTGAAGTTCGTTCTTGTATCTAGGGAATATTCTCACCTCTAGACCGAAGGCCCTCCCAACTAGGAGCACAACTATCCTGGGGTTAGGAGGTCTGCCAGCCTAATAGCTCCTGGAGGGATTCCTCAGTATATCCTCAGTCCCCAAGTGGTAACAGGTGTTTCCAATTGCCTTTATTAGCAGCAGCCAGGCACTTAGGTGATGGTCGGGGCTTTGTTCTCCACTGGAAACTCCTAAATCAGCCAATGGAGGCATCCATCTTCCTTTTGTCTCTCCATAGCAAGGGCCCGGGGAGTTTGCGCTTCCTGCAAGCAGAGCGACTTTGTATGGGACACTCATGCATGCCTACTTCTGGGAATCTCTCTGAGTGTGATGTGTGGACACCAGGACTCCATGATCAGGGATTGTGAGGCCACAGGAGCAATTGCCTTAGCCGGACCCAAAGGGTAGGTGTAAGGAGCTGGGTTCATCCACTATTGTTTGGTCAAACACAGTTCCCAATTATGTTGAAACACAGCTATTTCTGGGTTCTTTCTGGGCTTGTAATCTGCTGCCCTGAGCAGTGGACTGAGAGTCTGGAGGCTGAGTAGTCAGCCAAACATGACTGGACAGTCTCATGCCCCTGAATTCAGAGGGGTCCCCCAGCTTACCCCATTGGCAGTGTTTGGATGATAGTGAGGCATGAGATTGAATCCGGAACTCAGGAGAGGGAGACATGAGAGTCCCTTTGCATGTGCATTCTTGCTTAGCCAGAATCTGGGCTAGCTGGCTTGCCCTGACCAGCTAGGTAATCTGTACGTAAGTTTCAGGTGAGGCTGGCTACCTTCCCACCCATGTTCTGAGACTACTATAGGTGAGCTCTGAGCACAGACAGACCCTGACAGACAGACACACACACACACACACACACACATATTACTGTCAGGTCTGGTTCTACAGCATATAGTGAAGGCTAGGGCTCTATGAGGTCTGTGTTCATGAGAGCTGCTGCCTTACAATCTCTACAAGCCAGCTTTGAACCTGTCATCAATGAACACAGTGTAGGAGGTTTTAGATTATCATCTCTTTCCAGCAGAAGTGGCTGGTGGGCGGACCTTCCAGAGGCTGCCCAATGAGCGTGTTGCAGGGCCATGTGGGCGGTGCTCAAGGTTGCTGGCCAATCACTGACTAGCTGTCTTGACACTCGTGGGAGTGTCCTAGCACAATGGCCAATGATATTGCTGGCAGGGATTCTGGGCGTGGCCTAGGCCTGTGGCCTATCAGAGCATGGCTGGTGCCCTGTCTGTGGGCCTTCTGAAGTAAACCCGACAATGGGAGCTCAGAGCTGCCCTTAAATGGCTGGTCGTGCTTCCAGGAAGTTCGTAGCAGGGTTCACCTAGGGCCCTGCCTTGCAGAAGCTGTCCAGTGTACATGTGTATAACTCCGTTTGTGCCTGTGCCTATGTGGTTGTGTGCGTCTGTGTAACTGTAAGAGTGTGTGTTTGTGTGCGTTTGAGTGTGTGTGTGAGGGAGGGAGAGAGAGAAACAACAGAATCACTGTGGCACAGGTGTTTTTGTGCAAAACACTTGGCACATTCTGATTTACAGCTCAATATTGACACCATTGTAGCTCTCCTTGGCCCTTGGTCACTTTTGTTATTTTCAGATGTAAAGACACTGAAGAGGGAGAGGTTTTTGCCCTGAGGCTTGCACTGGGAACTAGCAGCTGCCCTGTGTGTGTTGCCAGACTAGGAAACTTGTTGTGTCTGTCCATATGGAGAGTGTCCTGGGTGAGTTCCTTCTCGAGCCTTTTCGGTAGGTCCCGTTGGAGCTGCATATAGCTAATGATTTGGAGATTTTACTCCTTTGGACAATTCTTTTCCTGATGCACAGTTTCTCTCCAGGTTTTAGCAATCAATTGTCTGAATATCATATCGCATCCATTGTAGAAAATGACTACATCAGTGTCTTGATATCTCTCTCTCTCTCTCTCTCTCTCTCTATATATATATATATATATATATATATATATATATATATATATATATATATATGTGTGTGTGTGTGTGTGTGTGTGTGTGTGTATCATGTAGAGGTCTCAAATATATTTTAGCTAGAGACCTGCACAGCTCTGGATTCAGGTAGTAATGCGGATACATCTGGCCCTTCTGTGCCACAGTCATGAGAGACATCTCACAGAGCCATTCGTTTACCTCTTGTCACTCTAAAAATGTCTCTCAGCACAAAGTACAGCTGCCAAATCTTCTACTTCCCTCTTGCTCTTTATCCACCGAGTCCTATCCCAAAACTGTTAGTGACAGGCCCAGATAACAAAGAGAGTTACCATAGCACTGCTGAGCTTTGGCTTGTTGTGTTGGCGATTTCACCTAGGCTACTGGAGCCTCAGTTTGTAAGTCTTTCTGACACAAGCCATATTCTGTCTCCTCATTTCCATGCCAGTATCACTCAGAGTTTATAATACAGATATACATATATATATATATATATATATTTATACATCTGTCATTTTTTGAATTGTCTACCTATGTATTTGACCTTATTCAGAATTACCACATTTATAACAGCCTAGTTTTTCAGAAATAATTGGCCATGTCGTTGGAGCAGGATTCAATACAATTATAAATAATAGAACCTTCCAGTAGCATTTCTAATCGTGTATCTATCTGCATCCTTATTGTAATTATCATAGCCCAGAACTTCCCTCCTTTTTCTAGTGTAAGCTTCAATGCGTATTTGTTTTCTTTTTTGGAAATCTTAATTTCCTTGGACCCTGAAGTGTTAGGGAATTTTTGAAGCAGCCCTCTGTTTCTCAGCAGATGGTTTCTATGTTTCTGCTGTAATCAGGTCATCTTGTAGTTTCTGTTTTTATTTTTGTTTTATTTTTTCAAGTCCTCCTAGATCATCCCCATTTATTTGCATATTTATTTATTTAGTCAGGTATCACATGTGAGGTCATTTCTTCTGCTTAATAGATTTTCTCTTATAATTGAAGGGAATTTTGACGAAAACTATATTTCCTGGGGAAATACTACACACATATGGTGAAGGTTTGGGTTGTCTATGGTCTGTGGGCATTAGAGCTGCTGCCTTATAATCTCAACAAGCCCGATTTGAACCTGTCATGAATGAACACAGTGTAGGAGGTTTTTGAATTCTGGTCTCTTTCCAACTCATCTATTTCTCTTCTCGCCTTCTATGTCCCTAACTCTCACATGCTCTCACACACTCTGTCTTCACTCATTAATATTTTACTTATGTACTTATTTTACTAACAGGCTCAGATATACAAATAGAGTTACCAGAGCACTGCTGAGCTCTGGCTTGTTGTGTTGGCTATTTCACCTAGGCTACAGGAGCCTCAGTTTGTAAGTCTTTCTGACACAAGCCATATTCTGTCTCCTATTTCTATGGCAGTATCACTCAGAGTTTTTAATAAAGATATACATATATATATATATATATATATATATATATATATATATATTTATATATCTGTTATTTTTTGAATTGTCAACCTATGTATTTGACCTTAATTCAGAATTACCACATTTATAACAGCCTAGTTTTTCAGAAATAATTGGCCATATAGTTGGCACAGCATTTAATTCAAATATAAATAATAGAACTTTCCAGTAGAGTTTCTAATCGTGTTTCTCTCAGCATCCTTATTGTAATTATCATAGCCCAGAAATTCCCTCCTTTTTCTAGTGTAAGCTTCAATACGTATGTGTTTGTTTTCTTTTTCCGGAAATCTTAATTTCCATGGACCCTGAAGTGTTAGGGAATTTTTGAAGCAGCCCTCTGTTTCTCACCAGATGGTTTCTATGTTTCTGCTGTAATCAGGTCTTCTTATGGTGTTTGTTTTCATTTTTTTTTATTTTTTCAAGTCCTCCTAGGTCATCCCCATTTATTTGCATATTTTTTATTACGTCAGGTATCACATGAGGGGTCATTTCTTCTGCTTGATAGATTTTCTCTTATAATTGAAGGGAACTTTTGATGCACAATACATTTCCTGGGGAAAATACTACACAAATATGGTGAAGGCTTGGGTTGTCTTGGGTCTGTGGGCATTAGAGCTGCTGCCTTACATTTTCTACAAGCCAGGTTTGAACCTGTCATGAATGAACACAGTCTAGGGGGTTTGACTTCTGGTCTATTTCCAACTCTTCTCTTTCTCTTCTAGCCTTCTCTGTATCTGACTCTCACAGGCTCTCACTCACTCTGTCTGCACTCAGTAATAATTTAATTATATCTTTATTTTATTGACAGGCCCAGATATACAAAGAGAGTTACCAGAGCCCTGTTGAGCTCTGGATTTTTTTGTTGGTGTTTTCATCAAGGCTACTTGAGCCTCAGCTTTGTAAGTCTCTCTGACACAAGCCATATTCTGTCTCCTCATATCCATGGCAGTATCTCTCAGACTTTATAATAAAGATATATATATATATATATATATATATATATATATATATATAAATCTGCCATTTTTGGAATTATCAACCTATGTAATTAATCTAAATCAGAATTAACACATTTATAACAGCTTCCTTTTTCATTAATAATTGGCCACATAGCTGGAGCAGGAGTCAATACAATTATAAATAATATAACCTTCCAGTAGCAATTCTAATAGAGTTTCTATCAGCTTCCTTATTGTAATTATCATAGTACAGAACTCACCTCCTTTCTCTAGCGTAAGCTTCAATACATATGAGTTTCTTTTCATTCTCCTGAAATCTTAATTTCCCTGGACTCTGAAGTGACTCAGAATTTTTGAAGCAGCCCTCTGTTTCTCAGCAGATGGTTTCTATGTTTCTGCTGTAATCAGGTCTTCTTGTGCTTTTTGTTTTTATTTTTCATTCTTTTCAAATCCTCCTAGATCATCCCCATTTATATGCATATTTATTTATTAATTTAGTCCTATATTACATGAGGGGTCATTTCTTCTGCTTGATAGATTATCCTCTTATAATTGATGGGAAGTTTACACTCACAATACATTTCCTGTCATAAATACTACACACATATGGTGAAGGCTGGGGTGGTCTGGGGTCTGTGGACATGAGTCTGCTGCATTACAATCTCTACAACCCAGGTTTGAACCTGTCATCAATGAACACAGTGTGGGAGGTTTTTGACTTCTGGTTTCTTTCCAACTATTCTATTTCTGTTCTTGTCTTCTCTGTCTTTGACTCTCACATGCTCTCACTCACTCTGTCTGCATTCATTAATATTTTACTTATATATTATTTTACTGACAGGCCCAGATATACAAAGATAGTCACCAGGGCACTGCTGAGCTCTAGTTTGTTTTGTTGGCGATTTCACCTAGGTTTCTGGAGCCTCAGCTTTGTAATACTCTATGTCACAAAACATACTCTGTCTCCTCATAGCCATGCCAGTATACCTCATAGTTTATAATAAAGAAACACATACATATATGTACATATATATATACATATATATATAGATATCAGTCATTTTTAGAATTTTTGAAATTTTTATTTGATCTTAATGCAGAATTACCACATTTATAACAGCCTTCTTATTCACAAATAATTAGTCACATAGTTGGAGCAGGTTTCACTAAAATTATAAACTATAAACCTTCCAGGAGCATTTCCAATAGGCTTTCTATCAGCATCTTATTGTAATTATCATAGTACAGAACTTGCCTCCTTTCTCTAGTGTAAGCTTCAATACGTATGCATTTCTTTTCATTCTCCAGAATTCTTAATTTGCCTGGACCCTGAAGTGTCAGGGAATTTTTGAAGCAGCCCTCTGTTTCTCAGCAGACGTTTTCTATATTTCTGCTGTAATCAGGTCTTCCTGTGGTTTTTGTTTTTACCTTTTATTTTTTTTTAATCCTCCTCAAACATCCCCATATATTTTCATATTTATTTATATATTTAGTCCAATATCACATGAGGGGTCATTTCTTCTGCCTGATAGATTTTCTCTTATAATTGAAGGGAACTTTGGACACACAATACATTTCCTTTTGCAGATACTACACACTACTACAAATACTACTGCACTGTTTTTGACAGTGACATCCAATGCAGAATGGATTAGTATTACATGGCTCAAAGAATGTTCCCTATTTAACCTACAATGTTTTTAACCTAACAAATATTTATTCTGTTCTTTCTTGGGGGAGGTTTACAGTCTACAGTTACATGTAATAGTGGGCACGGGGGTAATTTTTGCCACTTTCCCTGTGTTTCTGTACATCATTTATAACTTTATTATTGAGGAGAAAGAAACAGTCATAAATTGAGAGAGCAGGGCCCAAGCAGGAAGAGAAACAGAGAGACAGCTGCAGCTCTGATTTGCCAGTAGCCCAGCTTTTCCCTAGCTGGGTAAGTGCTGACCAGGGGCTCAAAATGGGGTCCTGGGCTTCCACATAGTTCTCTGGCATTCTTGCTTAGCCAGAATCTGGGCTAGCTGCCTTGCACTGACCAGCTAGGTTCTCTGTACACAAGTTGCAGGGGAGGCTGGCTACCTTGACACCCATGCTCTGAGACTACTATAGGTGATCTCTGAGCACACACAGACACACACAGACAGACAGACACACACACATTACTGTCAGGTATGGTAGTATAGAATATGGTGTAGGCTGGGGCTTTCTGGGGTCAGTGGGCATGAGATATGCTGCCTTACAATCAATACAAGCCAGGTTTGAACCTGTCATCGATGAACACAGTGTAGGAGGTTTTTGAATTCTGGTCTCTTTCCAACTCATCTATTTCTCAAGTGCCCCAATGGTAGCAGAGTGCCAGGTGGTGCCACACCCAGTTAAGCACTCATGTTACAATGCAGGGGGACTGAGCTTCCAGACCCTGGTCCGCACCTGCCGGGGGAAATCTTTACAAGTGGTGCAGAAGTGCTGCAGGTGACTCTCTCTGTGTCACAAACTCTCTATCCCTCCCTTCCCTCTCAATTCCTGTCTATTTATTCCAATAAATAATCAAGAAAATTGAAAGTAAAAAAAGAAAAAGGAAAAGGAAATATTCCACTACTTCAATGGGGCTACTCAGGACAATGCTTTCCTTGTTAAGATCCTCACAGCATACCATATTCAGAAAGGCAAAGACGCCATGTATTTTTTAACCCAGATTTTATATTTATTTATTTATTTAGGTGCTTATTCATTTTTGTTATTGATGAATTAATGTTTTACATTTGACATAGACTCTGTCTCTGACACCATCGGTCTCAAGTAACCCTAGATGGTAGTCTGCCTCTACAAAACAAATTCATTGAGCTCTCCATGCATCCATCCATCCACCCATCAATCTATACATCCATCCATCCATCCATGCATCCATCCATCCATCCATCCATCCACCAGTCAACCAAGCTAAGTACAAAAGGAGATCTCTCCTTGAATGGTGAAGACAAACCAAGATGCATAGGTAGGTTGCAAAGGGGCGAGTTAAGCTGAATAGGGCAGAGGGGCTGAACCAGGGAATGTGTTGGGGGGTGTGGGTGTGGGTGCGGTGATCCGGAGACCTGTGAGTTTGGTCAGGGGCAGGAAGGGGGTGGAAGGGGTTGGGAACAGCTGTAACTGGAGAACCATCACAAGTGCTGGAGCTGTTGAGCAGGACACCCGAAAGAGAAGACAGTCAAGGAGAGAATCAAAGTGCAGAGGAGAGGAGAGGGGAGAGGATGGTGAGGGGAGGAGAGGACAGGAGAGGACAGGAGAGGACAGGAGAGGACAGGAGTGGAGGGGACCTGAGAAACCTACCTGGACAAAGGCAGCATACAGACATCCAGGAGGGCAGGCAGGCATGCAGGCAGCTCTGGCCTGGGCTCCCTGGATCCCGGGCACACCTCTACCTGTCTTCTCTTGGCTGCCAGCCCTGAGGTCCCTTGTCGGTCAGCACTGGCTTCCCATCCTTCCGTCCCTCTGTGCCAGGGCGCAGGCGTCTGGGCGCTGTTGGCTGACATAGTGGCAGGGAAGTTGGGCTGCCCAGTGCCAGTGTGGCCAGCACAGAATGCCGGGGGCTAGGACATCACAGAGGGCTCCTGTGGTTGCTAGTCCACGGGGACGCCGCCCATCCAGTTGACCAGCAGCCATGACCCCCACCCTGAACTTGACCTTGAGGGGTGGTGGCCAGCCACCAGAGCCAGAGCCCCAGGCCAAAGCAGGTGCAGGTCAGCCGGGCCAAGTAGCTATGGGCAGATTGGTGTGTGTCTAGGCATGGGGCTGGCATCTGAGAGCCCAGGGCTGGGGACCAAGGTCTGCCAGGCCCCTGTCCCACCATTTGCACTGACACACAGTCTTGCTGACTGACTGACAGTCCCCGCCCCAGAGATACCCACACCAGGTCCCTGGGTGCCCTGAGCTGCCCCTGAGGATTGGTGGGTGCCTGCCTGGACACATGCCTCCTTAATGGAGGCCTCTATTAATCCCATTGCCTACTGATAGCTGCCCTCCTGCCCCTCCTCCTCCTCCTCCTCTTCTCCCTCCACCTCTTCCTCCTCCTCCTCATCCTCCTCCACCTCCTCCTCCTTCTCTTCCTCATCCTCAGAGGGACTCACTCAGTGCCCTTGGTCTAGGCAAGCCAGGGCTGCTGCTCTGCCTGCTGCAGCTTCTATCCAGTGGGTGGGTGCAAGAATCTGTTCCTGTCAATCCCTGGTTCCTGGGACCTTCCATGCCTCCAGCTCCCCCCACTCTCTACTCCAGACCTCTCCTCAAGGATGCCACCTTCCCCCTTGCCCTCTGTCCCCCAGCTCCCCAACTAACATCTACTGTGTGCCTCCCTGCACTACTTTACTGCCACCCTGCTTCTGCACTTCAGCCCTGGGGGCCCAGAGCCAGCCCAGCTGCCATCTCACCATCCAGCAGGGGGACCTGTCCTAACCCCCTGCCACCACACCCACACACACTGCCCTGTACACACTCCTGGGCTCCCCTGCCTGCAGCCTGCCTCTCAAACAGTCTCCTTCTGCCCCCTAGCCCCCTTACAGCCTCTGCCACGGCCCCCCACAGACACCGGGGCATGAGCAGCGCAGACATGCTACAAGCTCCACTCGCCCCTACTCCATTTGCTCTATGATTGGTCAAGAACCTTTTTTTCATGCTGTAGGGGAGGGAGTTGAGAAAGTCCAATGTCCTGGGGAGCAAGAACTGCAAACAGTCCATCTACAATGTAACATTTGGGTCTCAGGCCGCCCAATCCCTAGTGCGCTGTGCAGACTTTTGACTGGCAAAAACACCCCATCTGAGCGTGAGATCTGGCTGGGCTAGTGGCTCTTTCTGTGGACTAGGACACAGACAGACAGAGTTTTCAGGTTCAAAACCTGTACTTCCCAGAAGATGGTCATTCGCTAAGGTTAAAAAAAAAAAAAGGCTTTTTATTTATTTTTTCCCCCTGCCTGGGTAACCTGTCTGCTGCTTGTTTCTCAGTGAAAAAAGGGAAAGATCTTTTTTGGAGGGAAAAGGACCAAAATGCAGGCAGGGGGACTCTCTGGACGGTGGATGTGGAGTTGCTCCTGCCCTGGCACTAGAGTCCCAGCTGCTGTTCCAGGTGCTCTCTGATACCAGAGATCTCCGTGTGTCGTGTCATGATACTGTCTCCAGGACTGACCCTCAGGATAATGAGATTCAAAACGAGGCAGGTCATATTGCCTTCAAAAGTAAATCCAGGGAGGTTTGGCGGTATGTCAGATGGTTAAGGCCTTGTGGCGCTCACAAAAAGAGGGGACAGGTGGAAGGGTCTGGGGTTGGCGCCCAGACCCCCACCTGCAGGGGAGTCGCTTTACAGGGTGTGAAGCAGGTCTTTAGGGGCTCTATCTTTCTCTCCCACTCTGTATTTCCCCTGCTCTCTCCTTTTCTCTCTGTCTGATGCAAGGTCAAAACAAAAACAACAATCACAACAATAACCACCTCAGTGACCAAGCAACAAGGGCAGCTAAAGGGGAACAAAAGGATTGCAGGGGCTGTGGATTATTCTTGGCGCAGGCACTGAGCTGAGGCAATAACCACTTTAGGCAATCAATCAATCAATCAATCAGCGAATAAGTAATACAGGTAACAGAGATGCATATGTCCCTGTGTGTTTCCAGAGTTAATGTAAATGCACTTTTGTTTATTTCTTCATTTATTTATTACCTTGCCACGAGAATTTCTTTTCATTGATAAAAAAAAAGTGTCCCATCAAGGGTACCAGGTGGTGCCACACCCACTTACGCACTCATGTTACAATGCAGGGGGACTGGGCTTCAAGACCCTGGCCCCACATGCCGGGAGAAATCTTTACAAGTGGTGCAGAAGTGCTGCATGTGACTCTCTCTGTGTCACAAAATCTCTATCCCTCCCTTCCCTCTACATTCCTGTCTATTTATTCCAATAAATAATCAAGAAAATTGAAAGTAAAAAAAGAAAAAGGAAAAGGAAATATTCCACTACTTCAATAGGGCTACTCAGGACAATGCTTTCCTTGTTAAGATCCTCACAGCATACCATATTCAGAAAGGCAAAGACACCATGTATTTTTTAACCCAGTTTTTATATTTATTTATATGTTTATTTATTTATTTATTTATTTGTTTAGGTGCTTATTCATTTTTGTTATTGATGAATTAATGTTTTACATTTGACATAGACTCTGGCTCTGACACCAGCGGTATCAAGTACCCCTAGATGGTACTCTGCCTCTACAAAACCAATCCATTGAGCTCTCCATGCATCCATCCATCCACCCATCAATCTATACATCCATCCATCCATCCATCCATGCATCCATCCATCCATCCATCCATCCATCCACCAGTCAACCAAGCTAAGTACAAAAGGAGATCTCTCCTTGAATGGTGAAGACAAACCAAGATGCATAGGTAGGTTGCAAAGGGGCGAGTTCGGCTGAATAGGGCAGAGGGGCTGAACCAGGGAATGTGTTTGGGGGTGTGGGTGTGGGTGGGGTGAGCCGGAGACCTGTGAGTTGGGTCACCTCAGGGGCAGGAAGGTGGTGGAAGGGGTTGCGAACAGCTGTCACTGGAGAACCATCACAAGTGCTGGAGCTGTTGAGCAGGGCACCCGCAATAGAAGACAGTCAAAGGAGAGAAGCAAAGTGCAGAGGAGAGGAGAGGGGAGAGGATGGTGAGGGCAGGAGAGAACAGGAGAGGACAGCAGTGGAGGGGACCTGAGAAACCTACCTGGACAAAGGCAGCATACAGACATCTAAGAGGGCAGGCAGGCATGCAGGCAGCTCTGGCCTGGGCTCCCTGGATCCCGGGCACACCTCCACCTGTCTTCTCTTGGCTGCAAGCCCTGAGGTCCCTTGTCGGTCAGCACTGGCTTCCCATCCTTCCGTCCCTCTGTGCCAGGGCCCAGGCATCTGGGCGCTGCTGGCTGACCTAGTGGAAGGGAAGTTGGGCTGCCCAGTGCCAGTGTGGCCAGCACAGAATGCCAGGGGCTAGGACATCACAGAGGGCTCCTGTGGTTGCTCGGCCACGGGGACCCCGCCCTTCCAGTTGACCACCAGCCATGACCCCCACCCTGAACTTGACCTTGAGGGGTGGTGGCCAGCCACCAGAGCCAGAGCCCCAGGCCAAAGCAGGTGCAGGTCGGCCGGGACAAGGGGCTATGGGCATATTGGTGTGTGTCTGGGCATGGGGCTGGCATCTGAGAGCCCAGGGCTGGGGACCAAGTTCTGCCAGGCCCCTGTCCCACCATTTACAATGACATGCAGTCTTGCTGACTGACTGACAGTCCCCGCCCCAGAGATACCCACACCAGGTCCCTGGGTGCCCTGAGCTGCCCCTGAGGATTGGTGGGTGCCTGCCTGGACACATGCCTCCTTAATGGAGGCCTCTATTAATCCCATTGCCTACTGATAGCTGCCCTCCTGCCCCTTCTCCTCCTCCTCCTCTTCTCCCTCCACCTCTTCCTCCTCCTCCTCATCCTCCTCCACCTCCTCCTCCTTCTCTTCCTCATCCTCAGAGGGACTCACTCAGGGCCCTTGGTCTAGGCAAGCCAGGGCTGCTGCTCTGCCTGCTGCAGCTTCTATCCAGTGGGTGGGTGCAGGAATCTGTTCCTGTCAATCCCTGGTTCCTGGGACCTTCCATGCCTCCAGCTCCCCCCACTCTCTACTCCAGACCCCTCCTCAAGGATGCCACCTTTACCCTTGCCCTCTGTGCCCCAGCTCCCCAACTTACATCTACTGTGTGCCTCCCTGCACTACTTTACTGCCACCCTGCTTCTGCGCTTCAGCCCTGGGGGCCCAGAGCCAGCCCAGCTGCCATCTCACCATCCAGCAGGGGGACCTGCCCTAACCACCTGCCACCACACCCACACACACTGCCCTGCACACACTCATGGGCTCCCCTACCTGCAGCCTGCCTCTCAAACAGTCTCCTTCTGCCCCCTAGCCCCCTTACAGCCTCTGCCATGGCCCCCGACAGACACCTGGGCATGAGCAGTGCAGACATGCTACAAGCTCCACTCGCCCCTACTCCATTTGCTCTATGATTGGTCAAGAACCTTTTTTTCATGCTGTAGGGGAGGGAGTTGAGAAAGTCCAATGTCCTGGGGAGCAAGAACTGCAAACAATCCATCTACAATGTAACATTTGGGTCTCAGGCCACCCAATCCCTAGTGCACTGTGCAGACTTTTTACTGGCAAAAACACCCCATCTGAGCGTGAGATCTGGCTGGGCTAGTGGCTCTTTCTGTGGACTAGGACACAGACAGACAGAGTTTTCAGGTTCAAATCTGTACTTCCCAGAAGATGCTCATTCGCTACGGTTAAAAAAAAAAAAAAAAGGCTTTTTATTTTTTTTTTCCCCTGCCTGGGTAACCTGTCTGCTGCTTGTTTCTCAGTGAAAAAAGGGAAAGATCTTTTTTGGAGGGAAAAGGACCAAAATGCAGTCAGGTGGACTCTGTGGACGGTGGATGGGGAGTTGCTCCTGCCCTGGCAATAGAGCCCCAGCTGCTGTTCCAGGTGCTCTCTGATACCAGAGATCTCCATGTGTCGTGTCATGACACAGTCTCCAGGACTGACCCTCAGGATAATGAGATTCAAAATGAGGGAGGTCATATTGCCTTCAAAAGTAAATCCAGGGAGGTTTGGCGGTATGTCAGAGTTTTAAGGCCTTGTGGAGCTCACAAAAAGAGGGGACAGGTGGAAGGGTCTGGGGTCTGGCGCCGAGACCCCCACCTGCCGGGGAGTCGCTTTACAGGGTGTGAAGCAGGTCTTTAGGGGCTCTATCTTTCTCTCCCACTCTGTATTTCCCCTGCTCTCTCCTTTTCTCTCTGTCTGATGCAAGGTCAAAACAAATACAACAACCACAACAATAACCACCTCAGTGAGCAAGCAACAAGGGCAGCGAAAGGGGAACAAAAGGAGTGCAGGGGCTGTGGATTATTCTTGGCGCAGGCACTGAGCTGAGGCAATAACCACTTTAGGCAATCAATCAATCAATCAATCAACGAATAAGTAATACAGGTAACAGAGATGTATATGTCCCTGTGTGTTTCCAGAGTTAATGTAAATGCACTTTTGTTTATTTCTTCATTTATTTATTACCTTGCCACGAGAATTTCTTTTCATTGCTAAAAAAAAAGTGTCCCATCAAGGGTACCAGGTGGTGCCACACCCACTTAAGCACTCATGTTACAATGCAGGGGGACTGGGCTTCAAGACCCTGGCACCCACCTGCTGGGGGAAATCTTTACAAGTGGTGCAGAAGTGCTGCATGTGACCCTCTCTGTGTCACAAAATCTCTATCCCTCCCTTCCCTCTCCATTCCTGTCTATTTATTCCAATAAATAATCAAGAAAATTGAAAGTAAAAAAAGAAAAAGGAAAAGGAAATATTCCACTACTTCAATGGGGCTACTCAGGACAATGCTTTCCTTGTTAAGATGCTCACAGCATACCATATGCAGAAAGGGAAAGACACCATGTATTTTTTAACCCAGTTTTTATATTTCTTTCTTTCTTTCTTTATTTGTTTAGGTGCTTATTCATTTTTGTTATTGATTAATTAATGTTTTACATTTGACATAGACTCTGGCTCTGACACCAGCGGTCTCAAGTACCCCTAGATGGTACTCTGCCTCTACAAAACCAATCCATTGAGCTCTCCATGCATCCATCCATCCACCCATCAATCTATACATCCATCCATCCATCCATCCATCCATCCATCCATGCATCCATCCATCCATCCATCCATCCATCCACCAGTCAACCAAGCTAAGTACAAAAGGAGATCTCTCCGTGAATGGTGAAGACAAACCAGGATGCATAGGTAGGTTACAAATGGGCAAGTTCGGCTGAATAGGGCAGAGGGGCTGAACCAGGGAATGTGTTGGGGGGTGTGGGTGTGGGTGGGGTGAGCCGGAGACCTGTGAGTTGGGTCACATCAGGGGCAGGAAGGGGGTGGAAGGGGTTGGGAAAAGCTGTCACTGGAGAACCATCACAAGTGCTGGAGCTGTTGAGCAGGGCACCCGCAATAGAAGACAGTCAAAGGAGAGAAGCAAAGTGCAGAGGAGAGGAGAGGGGAGAGGATGGTGAGGGCAGGAGAGGACAGGAGAGGACAGGAGTGGAGTGGACCTGAGAAACCTACCTGGACAAAGGCAGCATACAGACATCCAGGAGGGCAGGCAGGCATGCAGGCAGCTCTGGCCTGGGCTGCCTGGATCCCGGGCACACCTCCGCCTGTCTTCTCTTGGCTGCCAGCCCTGAGGTCCCTCGTCGGTCAGCACTGTCTTCCCATCCTTCCGTCCCTCTGCCAGGGCCCAGGCGTCTGGGCGCTGTTGCCTGACCTAGTGGCAGGGCAGTTGGGCTGCCCAGTGCTTGTGTGGCCAGCACAGATTGCCAGAGGCTAGGACATCACAGAGGGCTCCTGTGTTTGCTAGGCCACGGGGACCCCGCCCATCCAGTTGACCAGCAGCCATGACCCCCACGCTGAACTTGACCTGAGGGGCGGTGGCCAGCCACCAGAGCCAGAGCCCCAGGCCAAAGCAGGTGCTGGTCGGCCGGGCCAAGGGGCTGTGGGCAGATTGGTGTGTGTCTGGGCATGGGGCTGGCATCTGACAGTCCAGGGCGGGGGACCAAGGTCCGCCAGGCCCCTCTCCCACCAGGTGCACTGACACACAGTCTTGCTGACTGACTGACAGTCCCCGCCCCAGAGATACCCACACCAAGTCCCTGGGTGCCTTGAGCTGCCCCTGAGGGTTGGTGGGTGCCTGCCTGGACACATGCCTCCGTAATGGAGGCCTCTATTAATCCCGTTGCCTACTGACAGCTGCCCTCCTGCCCCTCCTCCTCCTCCTCCGCCTCCTCCTCCTCCTCTTCTTCCTCCTCCTCTTCCTCCTCCTCCTCCTCCTCCTCTTCCTCCTCCTCCTCCTCCACCCCCTCCTCCTTTTCCTCATCCTCAGAGGGACTCACTCAGGGCCCTTGGCCTAGGCAAGCCAGGGCTGCTGCTCTGGCTTCTGCAGCTTCTATCCAGTGGGGGGTGTAGGAACCTGTTCCTGTCAGTCCCTGATTCCTGGGACCTTCCATGCCTCCAGCTCCCCCCACTCTCAGGTCCTGACCCCTCCTCAAGGATGCCCCCTTTCCCCTTACCCTCTGTCCCCCAGCTCCCAACTAACATCTACTCTGTTCCTCCCTGCGCTACTTTACTGCCACCCTGCTTCTGCCCTTCAGCCCTGAGGGCCCAGGGCCAGCCCAGCTGCCATCTCACCATCCAGCAGGGGGACCTGCCCTAACCCCCTGCAACCACACCCACACACACAGCCATGCACACACTCCTGGGCTCCCCTGCCTGCAGCCTGCCTCTCAAACAGTCTCCTTCTGCCCCCTAGCCCCCTTACAGCCTCTGCCACGGACCCCCACAGACACCTGGGCAGGAGCAGTGCAGACATGCAAACAGCTCCCCTCGCCCCCACTCCAGTTGCTCCAAGGTTGTCAAGAGGCTTTTTTTCATGCTGTAGGGGAGGGAGTTGAGACAGTCCAATGTCCTGGGGAGCAAGAACTGCAAACAGTCCATCTACAATGTAACATTTGGGTCTCAGGCCGCCCAATCCCTAGTGCGCTGTGCAGACCTTTGACTGGCAAATACACCCCATCTGAGCGTGAGATCTGGGTGGGCTAGTGGCTCTTTCTGTAGACTAAGAGACAGACAGACAGAGTTTTCAGGTTCAAAACCTATACTTGCCAGAAGATGGTCATTCACTTAGGTAAAAAAAAAAAAAAAAAAAAAAAAAAAAAAGAAAGGCATTTTTTATTTTTTTTTCCCCTGCCTGGGTAACCTGTCTGCTGCCTGTTTCAAAGTGAAAAAAGGGAAAAATCTTTTTTGGAGGGAAAAGGACCAAAATGCAGGCAGGTGGACTCCGTGGAGGGTGGATGGGAAGTTGCTCCTGCCCTGGCACTAGAGCCCCAGCTGCTGTTCCAGGTGCTCTCTGATACCAGAGATCTCCGTGTGTCGTGTCATGACACTGTCTCCAGGACTGACCCTCAGGATAATGAGGAATCAAAACGAGGCAGGCGATACTGCCTTCAAAAGTAAATCCAGGGAGGTTTGGCGGTATGTCAGAGGGTTAAGGGCTTGTGGCGCTCACGAATAGAGGGGACAGGTGGAAGGATTTGGGGTCTGGCCCCCAGACCGCCACCTGCAGGGGAGTCGCTTTACAGGGGGTGAAGCAGGTCTTTAGGAGCTCTATCTTTCTCTCCCACCCTGTATTTCCTCTGCTCTCTCCTTTTGTGTCTGTCAGATGCAAGGTCAGTAACAACAACAACAAAAACAATAACCACCACAGTGACCAAGCAACAAGGGCAGCAAAAGGGGAACAAATGGAGTGCAGGAGCTGTGGATTATTCGTGGCGTAGGCACTCAGCTGTGGCAATAACCCCTTGAGGCAATCAATCCATACATGAAGAAGTAATACAGGTAACAGAGACGTATATGTCCCTGTGTGTTTCCACTGAGTTAATGTAAATGCACTTTTATTTACTTCTTCATTTATTTATTACCTTGCCACGAGAATTTCTTTTCATTGCTAAAAAAAGTGTCCCATCATGGGTACCAGGTGGTGCCACTCCCAGTTAAGCCCTCATGTTACAATGCAGGAGGACTGGGCTTCAACACCCTGGTTCCCACCTGCCAGGGGAAATCTTTACAAGTGTAGCGGAAGTGCTGCAGTTGTCTCTCTCTGTGTCTCAAACTCTCTCTACCTCCCTTCACTCTCAATTCCTGTCTATTTTTTCCAGTGAATAATCAAGAAAATAGAAAGTAAAAAAAGGAAAAGGAAAAGGAAATATTCCACGACTTCAAATGGGCTACTCAGGACAATGCTTTCCTTGTTAAGATCCTCACAGCATTCCATATGCAGAAAGGCAAAGACGCCATGTATTTTTTAACCCAGTTTTTATATTTATTTATTTATTTATTTAGGTGCTTATTCATTTTTGTTATTGATGAATTAATGTTTTACATTTGACATTGACTAAGGATCTGACACCAGCGGACTCCAGTACCCCTATATGGTACTCTGCCTCTATAAAACCGATCCATTGACCTGTCCATCCATCCATCCATTCACCCATACATCTATCCATCCATTCATCCATCCAACCATCCATCCATCCACCAGTAAACCAAGCTCAGTACAAAATGTGATCTCTCCTTGAATTTTGAGGAGAAACAACGATGCATAGGTAGGTTGCAAAGGGGCCAGTTTGGCTGAATAGGGCAGAGGGGCTGAACCAGGGAATGTGTTGGGGCGTGTGGGTTTGGGTGGGGTGAGCCGGAGACCCTGTGAGCTGGGTCACATTAGGGGCAGGCAGGGGGTGGAAGGGGTTGTGAAAGCTGTCACTGGAGAACCATCACAAGTGCTGGAGCTGGTGAGCAGGGCACCTGGAAGAGAGGACAGACAAAGGAGAGAAGCAAAGTGCGGAGGAGAGGAGGGGGGAGAGGATGGTGAGGACAGGAGAGGACAGGAGAGGACAGGATTGGAGGGGACCTGAGAAACCTACCTGGACAAAGGCAGCATACAGACATCCAGGAAGGCAGGCAGGCATGCAGGCAGCTCTGGCCTGGGCTCCCTGGATCCCGTGTGCACCTGCACCTGTCTTCTCTTGGCTGCCAGCCCTGAGGTCCCTCATCGGTCAGCACTGTCTTCCCATCCTTCCGTCCCTCTGCCAGGGCCCATGCGTCTGGGCGCTGTTGCCTGACCTAGTGGCAGGGCAGTTGGGCTGCCTAGTGCTTGTGTGGCCAGCACAGATTGCAAGGGGCTAGGACATCACAGAGGGCTCCTGTGGTTGCTAGGCCACGGGGACCCCGCCCATCCAGTTGACCAGCAGCCATGACCCCCACGCTGAACTTGACCTGAGGGGCGGTGGCCAGCCACCAGAGCCAGAGCCCCAGGCCAAAGCAGGTGCTGGTCGGCCGGGCCAAGGGGCTGTGGGCAGATTGGTGTGTGTCTGGGCATGGGTCTGGCATCTGACAGTCCAGGGCGGGGGACCAAGGTCCGCCAGGCCCCTCTCCCACCAGGTGCACTGACACACAGTCTTGCTGACTGACTGACAGTCCCCGCCCCAGAGATACCCATACCAAGTCCCTGGGTGCCTTGAGCTGCCCCTGAGGGTTGGTGGGTGCCTGCCTGGACAAATGCCTCCGTAATGGAGGCCTCTATTAATCCCGTTGCCTACTGACAGCTGCCCTCCTGCCCCTCCTCCACCTCCTACGCCTCCTCCTCCTCCTCTTCTTCCTCCTCCTCTTCCTCCTCCTCCTCCTCCTCTTCCTCCTCCTCCTCCTCTACCCCCTCCTCCTTTTCCGCATCCTCAGAGGGACTCACTCAGGGCCCTTGGCCTAGGCAAGCCAGGGCTGCTGCTCTGGCTTCTGCAGCTTCTATCCAGTGGGGGGGTGTAGGAACCTGTTCCTGTCAGTCCCTGATTCCTGGGACCTTCCATGCCTCCAGCTCCCCCCACTCTCAGGTCCTGACCCCTCCTCAAGGATGCCCCCTTTCCCCTTACCCTCTGTCCCCCAGCTCCCAACTAACATCTACTCTGTTCCTCCCTGCGCTACTTTACTGCCACCCTGCTTCTGCCCTTCAGCCCTGAGGGCCCAGGGCCAGCCCAAATGCCATCTCACCATCCAGCAGGGGGACCTGCCCTAACCCCCTGCAACCACACCCACACACACAGCCATGCACACACTCCTGGGCTCCCCTGCCTGCAGCCTGCCTCTCAAACAGTCTCCTTCTGCCCCCTAGCCCCCTTACAGCCTCTGCCACGGACCCCCACAGACACCTGGGCAGGAGCAGTGAAGACATGCAAACAGCTCCCCTCGCCCCCACTCCAGTTGCTCCAAGGTTGTCAAGAGTCTTTTTTTCATGCTGTAGGGGAGGGAGTTGAGACAGTCCAATGTCCTGGGGAGCAAGAACTGCAAACAGTCCATCTACAATGTAACATTTGGGTCTCAGGCCGCCCAATCCCTAGTGCGCTGTGCAGACCTTTGACTGGCAAAAACACCCCATCTGAGCGTGAGATCTGGCTGGCCTAGTGGCCCTTTCTGTAGACTAAGAGACAGAGAGACAGAGTTTTCAGGTTCAAAACCTATACTTGCCAGAAGATGGTCATTCACTTCGGTAAAAAAAAAAAAAAAGGCTTTTTTTATTTTTTTTTCCCCTGCCTGGGTAACCTGTTGGCTGCCTGTTTCAAAGTGAAAAAAGGGAAAAATCTTTTTTGGAGGGAAAAGGACCAAAATGCAGGCAGGTGGACTCCGTGGAGGGTGGATGGGAAGTTGCTCCTGCCCTGGCACTAGAGCCCCAGCTGCTGTTCCATGTGCTCTCTGATAACAGAGATCTCCGTGTGTCGTGTCATGACACTGTCTCCAGGACTGACCCTCAGGATAATGAGGAATCAAAACGAGGCAGGCGATACTGCCTTCAAAAGTAAATCCAGGGAGGTTTGGCGGTATGTCATAGGGTTAAGGGCTTGTGGCGCTCACGAATAGAGGGGACAGGTGGAAGGATTTGGGGTCTGGCCCCCAGACCGCCACCTGCAGGGGAGTCGCTTTACAGGGGGTGAAGCAGGTCTTTAGGAGCTCTATCTTTCTCTCCCACCCTGTATTTCCTCTGCTCTCTCCTTTTGTGTCTGTCAGATGCAAGGTCAGTAACAACAACAACAACAAAAACAATAACCACCACAGTGACCAAGCAACAAGGGCAGCAAAAGGGGAACAAATGGAGTGCAGGAGCTGTGGATGATTCGTGGCGTAGGCACTCAGCTGTGGCAATAACCCCTTGAGGCAATCAATCCATACATGAAGAAGTAATACAGGTAACAGAGACGTATATGTCCCTGTGTGTTTCCACTGAGTTAATGTAAATGCACTTTTATTTACTTCTTCATTTATTTATTACCTTGCCACGAGAATTTCTTTTCATTGCTAAAAAAAAGTGTCCCATCATGGGTACCAGGTGGTGCCACTCCCAGTTAAGCCCTCATGTTACAATGCAGGAGGACTGGGCTTCAACACCCTGGTTCCCACCTGCCAGGGGAAATCTTTACAAGTGGTGCGGAAGTGCTGCAGTTGTCTCTCTCTGTGTCTCAAACTCTCTCTACCTCCCTTCACTCTCAATTCCTGTCTATTTTTTCCAGTGAATAATCAAGAAAATAGAAAGTAAAAAAAGGAAAAGGAAAAGGAAATATTCCACGACTTCAAATGGGCTACTCAGGACAATGCTTTCCTTGTTAAGATCCTCACAGCATTCCATATGCAGAAAGGCAAAGACGCCATGTATTTTTTAACCCAGTTTTTATATTTATTTATTTATTTATTTATTTAGGTGCTTATTCATTTTTGTTATTGATGAATTAATGTTTTACATTTGACATTGACTAAGGATCTGACACCAGCGGACTCCAGTACCCCTATATGGTACTCTGCCTCTATAAAACCGATCCATTGACCTGTCCATCCATCCATCCATCCACCCATACATCTATCCATCCATTCATCCATCCATCCATCCATCCATCCATCCACCAGTAAACCAAGCTCAGTACAAAATGTGATCTCTCCTTGAATGGTGAGGAGAAACAACGATGCATAGGTAGGTTGCAAAGGGGCCAGTTTGGCTGAATAGGGCAGAGGGGCTGAACCAGGGAATGTGTTGGGGCGTGTGGGTTTGGGTGGGGTGAGCCGGAGACCCTGTGAGCTGGGTCACATTAGGGGCAGGCAGGGGGTGGAAGGGGTTGTGAACAGCTGTCACTGGAGAACCATCACAAGTGCTGGAGCTGGTGAGCAGGGCACCTGGAAGAGAGGACAGACAAAAGAGAGAAGCAAAGTGCGGAGGAGAGGAGGGGGGAGAGGATGGTGAGGACAGGAGAGGACAGGAGAGGACAGGATTGGAGGGCACCTGAGAAACCTACCTGGACAAAGGCAGCATACAGACATCCAGGAAGGCAGGCAGGCATGCAGGCAGCTCTGGCCTGGGCTCCCTGGATCCCGTGTGCACCTGCACCTGTCTTCTCTTGGCTGCCAGCCCTGAGGTCCCTCGTCAGTCAGCACTGTCTTCCAATCCTTCCGTCACTCTGCCAGGGCCCAGGCGTCTGGGCGATGTTGCCTGACCTAGTGGCAGGGCAGTTGGGCTGCCCAGTGCTTGTGTGGCCAGCACAGATTGCCAGGGGCTAGGACATCACAGAGGGCTCCTGTGGTTGCTAGGCCACGGGGACCCCAACCATCCAGTTGACCAGCAGCCATGACCCCCACGCTGAACTTGACCTGAGGGGCGGTGGCCAGCCACCAGCGCCAGAGCCCCAGGCCAAAGCAGGTGCTGGTCGGCCGGGCCAAGGGGCTGTGGGCAGATTGGTGTGTGTCTGGGCATGGGGCTGGCATCTGACAGTCCAGGGCGGGGGACCAAGGTCCGCCAGGCCCCTCTCCCACCAGGTGCACTGACACACAGTCTTGCTGACTGACTGACAGTCCCCGCCCCAGAGATACCCACACCAAGTCCCTGGGTGCCTTGAGCTGCCCCTGAGGGTTGGTGGGTGCCTGCCTGGACACATGCCTCCGTAATGGAGGCCTCTATTAATCCCGTTGCCTACTGACAGCTGCCCTCCTGCCCCTCCTCCTCCTCCTCCGCCTCCTCCTCCTCCTCTTCTTCCTCCTCCTCTTCCTCCTCCTCCTCTTCCTCCTCCTCCTCCTCCACCCCCTCCTCCTTTTCCTCATCCTCAGAGGGACTCACTCAGGGCCCTTGGCCTAGGCAAGCCAGGGCTGCTGCTCTGGCTTCTGCAGCTTCTATCCAGTGGGGGTGTGTAGGAACCTGTTCCTGTCAGTCCCTGATTCCTGGGACCTTCCATGCCTCCAGCTCCCCCCATTCTCAGGTCCTGACCCCTCCTCAAGGATGCCCCCTTTCCCCTTACCCTCTGTCCCCCAGCTCCCAACTAACATCTACTCTGTTCCTCCCTGCGCTACTTTACTGCCACCCTGCTTCTGCCCTTCAGCCCTGAGGGCCCAGGGCCAGCCCAGCTGCCATCTCACCATCCAGCAGGGGGACCTGCCCTAACCCCCTGCAACCACACCCACACACACAGCCATGTGCACACTCCTGGGCTCCCCTGCCTGCAGCCTGCCTCTCAAACAGTCTCCTTCTGCCCCCTAGCCCCCTTACAGCCTCTGCCACGGACCCCCACAGACACCTGGGCAGGAGCAGTGCAGACATGCAAACAGCTCCCCTCGCCCCCACTCCAGTTGCTCCAAGGTTGTCAAGAGGCTTTTTTTCATGCTGTAGGGGAGGGAGTTGAGACAGTCCAATGTCCTGGGGAGCAAGAACTGCAAACAGTCCATCTACAATGTAACATTTGGGTCTCAGGCCGCCCAATCCCTAGTGCGCTGTGCAGACCTTTGACTGGCAAAAACACCCCATCTGAGCGTGAGATCTGGCTGGGCTAGTGGCTCTTTCTGTAGACTAAGAGACAGAGTTTTCAGGTTCAAAACCTATACTTGCCAGAAGATGGTCATTCACTTCGGTAAAAAAAAAAAAAAAGGCTTTTTTAATTTTTTTTTCCCCTGCCTGGGTAACCTGTCTGCTGCCTGTTTCAAAGTGAAAAAAGGGAAAAATCTTTTTTGGAGGGAAAAGGACCAAAATTCAGGCAGGTGGACTCCGTGGAGGGTGGATGGGAAGTTGCTCCTGCCCTGGCACTAGAGCCCCAGCAGCTGTTCCAGGTGCTCTCTGATAACAGAGATCTCCGTGTGTCTTGTCATGACACTGTCTCCAGGACTGACCCTCAGGATAATGAGGAATCAAAACGAGGCAGGCGATACTGCCTTCAAAAGTAAATCCAAGGAGGTTTGGCGGTATGTCAGAGGGTTAAGGGCTTGTGGCGCTCACGAATAGAGGGGACAGGTGGAAGGATTTGGGGTCTGGCCCCCAGACCGCCACCTGCAGGGGAGTCGCTTTACAGGGGGTGAAGCAGGTCTTTAGGAGCTCTATCTTTCTCTCCCACCCTGTATTTCCTCTGCTCTCTCCTTTTGTGTCTGTCAGATGCAAGGTCAGTAACAACAACAACAACAAAAACAATAACCACCACAGTGACCAAACAACAAGGGCAGCAAAAGGGGAACAAATGGAGTGCAGGAGCTGTGGATGATTCGTGGCGTAGGCACTCAGCTGTGGCAATAACCCCTTGAGGCAATCAATCCATACATGAAGAAGTAATACAGGTAACAGAGACGTATATGTCCCTGTGTGTTTCCACTGAGTTAATGTAAATGCACTTTTATTTACTTCTTCATTTATTTATTACCTTGCCACGAGAATTTCTTTTCATTGCTAAAAAAAAGTGTCCCATCATGGGTACCAGGTGGTGCCACTCCCAGTTAAGCCCTCATGTTACAATGCAGGAGGACTGGGCTTCAACACCCTGGTTCCCACCTGCCAGGGGAAATCTTTACAAGTGGTGCGGAAGTGCTGCAGTTGTCTCTCTCTGTGTCTCAAACTCTCTCTACCTCCCTTCACTCTCAATTCCTGTCTATTTTTTCCAGTGAATAATCAAGAAAATAGAAAGTAAAAAAAGGAAAAGGAAAAGGAAATATTCCACGACTTCAAATGGGCTACTCAGGACAATGCTTTCCTTGTTAAGATCCTCACAGCATTCCATATGCAGAAAGGCAAAGACGCCATGTATTTTTTAACCCAGTTTTTATATTTATTTATTTAGGTGCTTATTCATTTTTGTTATTGATGAATTAATGTTTTACATTTGACATTGACTAAGGATCTGACACCAGCGGACTCCAGTACCCCTATATGGTACTCTGCCTCTATAAAACCGATCCATTGACCTGTCCATCCATCCATCCATCCACCCATACATCTATCCATCCATTCATCCATCCATCCATCCATCCATCCATCCACCAGTAAACCAAGCTCAGTACAAAATGTGATCTCTCCTTGAATGGTGAGGAGAAACAACGATGCATAGGTAGGTTGCAAAGGGGCCAGTTTGGCTGAATAGGGCAGAGGGGCTGAACCAGGGAATGTGTTGGGGCGTGTGGGTTTGGGTGGGGTGAGCCGGAGACCCTGTGAGCTGGGTCACATTAGGGGCAGGCAGGGGGTGGAAGGGGTTGTGAACAGCTGTCACTGGAGAACCATCACAAGTGCTGGAGCTGGTGAGCAGGGCACCTGGAAGAGAGGACAGACAAAGGAGACAAGCAAAGTGTGGAGGAGAGGAGGGGGGAGAGGATGGTGAGGACAGGAGAGGACAGGAGAGGACAGGATTGGAGGGGACCTGAGAAACCTACCTGGACAAAGGCAGCATACAGACAACCAGGAAGGCAGGCAGGCATGCAGGCAGCTCTGGCCTGGGCTCCCTGGATCCCTGTGCACCTGCACCTGTCTTCTCTTGGCTGCCAGCCCTGAGGTCCCTCGTCGGTCAGCATTGTCTTCCCATCCTTCCGTCCCTCTGCCAGGGCTCAGGCGTCTGGGCGATGTTGCCTGACCTAGTGGCAGGGCAGTTGGGCTGCCCAGTGCTTGTGTGGCCAGCACAGATTGCCAGGGGCTAGGACATCACAGAGGGCTCCTGTGGTTGCTAGGCCACGGGGACCCCAACCATCCAGTTGACCAGCAGCCATGACCCCCACGCTGAACTTGACCTGAGGGGCGGTGGCCAGCCACCAGAGCCAGAGCCCCAGGCCAAAGCAGGTGCTGGTTGGCCGGGCCAAGGGGCTGTGGGCAGATTGGTGTGTGTCTGGGCATGGGGCTGGCATCTGACAGTCCAGGGCGGGGGACCAAGGTCCGCCAGGCCCCTCTCCCACCAGGTGCACTGACACACAGTCTTGCTGACTGACTGACAGTCCCCGCCCCAGAGATACCCACACCAAGTCCCTGGGTGCCTTGAGCTGCCCCTGAGGGTTGGTGGGTGCCTGCCTGGACACATGCCTCCGTAATGGAGGCCTCTATTAATCCCGTTGCCTACTGACAGCTGCCCTCCTGCCCCTCCTCCTCCTCCTCCGCCTCCTCCTCCTCCTCTTCTTCCTCCTCCTCTTCCTCCTCCTCCTCCTCCTCCTCTTCCTCCTCCTCCTCCTCCACCCCCTCCTCCTTTTCCTCATCCTCAGAGGGACTCACTCAGGGCCCTTGGCCAAGGCAAGCCAGGGCTGCTGCTCTGGCTTCTGTAGCTTCTATCCAGTGGGGGGGTGTAGGAACCTGTTCCTGTCAGTCCCTGATTCCTGGGACCTTCCATGCCTCCAGCTCCCCCCACTCTCAGGTCCTGACCCCTCCTCAAGGATGCCCCCTTTCCCCTTACCCTCTGTCCCCCAGCTCCCAACTAACATCTACTCTGTTCCTCCCTGCGCTACTTTACTGCCACCCTGCTTCTGCCCTTCAGCCCTGAGGGCCCAGGGCCAGCCCAGCTGCCATCTCACCATCCAGCAGGGGGACCTGCCCTAACCCCCTGCAACCACACCCACACACACAGCCATGCGCACACTCCTGGGCTCCCCTGCCTGCAGCCTGCCTCTCAAACAGTCTCCTTCTGCCCCCTAGCCCCCTTACAGCCTCTGCCACGGACCCCCACAGACACCTGGGCAGGAGCAGTGCAGACATTCAAACAGCTCCCCTCGCCCCCACTCCGGTTGCTCCAAGGTTGTCAAGAGGCTTTTTTTCATGCTGTAGGGGAGGGAGTTGAGACAGTCCAATGTCCTGGGGAGCAAGAACTGCAAACAGTCCATCTACAATGTAACATTTGGGTCTCAGGCCGCCCAATCCCTAGTGCGCTGTGCAGACCTTTGACTGGCAAAAACACCCCATCTGAGCGTGAGATCTGGCTGGGCTAGTGGCTCTTTCTGTAGACTAAGAGACAGAGTTTTCAGGTTCAAAACCTATACTTGCCAGAAGATGGTCATTCACTTCGGTAAAAAAAAAAAAAAAAGGCTTTTTTAATTTTTTTTCCCCTGCCTGGGTAACCTGTCTGCTGCCTGTTTCAAAGTGAAAAAAGGGAAAAATCTTTTTTGGAGGGAAAAGGACCAAAATGCAGGCAGGTGGACTCCGTGGAGGGTGGATGGGAAGTTGCTCCTGCCCTGGCACTAGAGCCCCAGCAGCTGTTCCAGGTGCTCTCTGATAAAGAGATCTCCGTGTGTCGTGTCATGACACTGTCTCCAGGACTGACCCTCAGGATAATGAGGAATCAAAACGAGGCAGGTGATACTGCCTTCAAAAGTAAATTCAGGGAGGTTTGTCGGTATGTCAGAGGGTTAAGGGCTTGTGGTGCTCACGAATAGAGGGGACAGGTGGAAGGATTTGGGGTCTGGCCCCCAGACCGCCACCTGCAGGGGAGTCGCTTTACAGGGGGTGAAGCAGGTCTTTAGGAGCTCTATCTTTCTCTCCCACCCTGTATTTCCTCTGCTCTCTCCTTTTGTGTCTGTCAGATGCAAGGTCAGTAACAACAACAACAACAAAAATAATAACCACCACAGTGACCAAGCAACAAGGGCAGCAAAAGGGGAACAAATGGAGTGCAGGAGCTGTGGATGATTCGTGGCACAGGCACTGAGCTGTGGCAATAACCCCTTGAGGCAATCAATCAATCAATGAATAAGTAATACAGGTAACAGAGATGTATATGTCCCTGTGTGTTTCCACTGAGTTAATGTCAATGCACTTTTATTGATTTCTTCATTTATTTATTTATTACCTTGGCACGAGAATTTCTATTCCTTGCTAAAAACAGTGTCACATCAAAGGTACCAGGTGGTGCCACACCCAGTTAAGCACTCATATTACAATGCAGGAGGACTGGGGTTCAAGACCCTGGTCCCAACCTGCCGGGGGAAATGTTTACAAGTGGTGTAGAAGTGCAGCAGGTGTCTCTCTCTGTGTCTCAAACTCTATATCACCCCCTTCCCTCTTAATTCCTGTGTTTTTATTCCAATAAATAATCAAGAAAATGGAAAGTCAAAAAATAAAAAGGAAAATGAAATATTCCACTTCTTCAAAGGGGTTACTCAGGACAATGCTTTCCTTGTTAAGGTCCTCACAGCATACCATATGCAGAAAGGCAAAGACGCCATACATTTTTTAACCCAGTTTATATATTTATTTATTTATTTAGGTGGTTATTCATTTTTGTTATTGATGAATTAATGTTTTCCATTTGACATAGACTAGGGCTCTGACACCAGCTGTCTCAAGTACCCCTAAATGTTTCTCTGCCTCTACAAAACCAATCCTTTGACCTGTCCATCCATCCATCCGTCCACCCATCCAGCTATCCATCCAGCTATCCATCCATCTATCCATCCATCCACCAGTCAACCAAGCTAAGTACAAAAGGAGATCTCTCCTTGAATGTTGAAGACGAACAAAGATGCATAGGTAGGTTGAAAAGGGGCCAGTTCAGCTGAATAGGGCAGAGGGGCTGAACCAGGGAATGTGTTGGGGGGTGTGGGTGTGGGTGGGGTGAGCCGGAGACCTGTGAGTTGGGTCACCTCAGGGGCAGGGAGGGGGTGGAAGGGGTTGCGAACAGCTGTCACTGGAGAACCATCACAAGTGCTGGAGCTGTTGAGCAGGGCAACCGGAAGAGAGGACAGACAAAGAAGAGAAGCAAAGTGCTGAGGAGAGGAGAGGGGAGTGGATGGTGAGGACAGGAGAGGACAGGAGAGGACAGGAGTGGAGGGGACCTGAGAAACCTACCTGGACAAAGGCAGCATACAGACATCCAGGAAGGCATGCAGGTATGCAGGCAGCTATGGCCTGGGCTCCTTGGATCCCAGGCACACCTCCACCTGTCTTCTCTTGGCTGCTAGAGGTCCCTGAGGTCCCTCGTCGGTCAGCACTGTCTTCCCATCCTTCCGTCCCTCTGCCAGGGCCCTGGCGTCTGGGCGCTGTTGCCTGACCTAGTGGCAGGGCAGTTGGGCTGCCCAGTACCAGTGTGGCCAGCACAGAATTCCAGGGGCTAGGACATCACAGAGGGCTCCTGTGGTTGCTAGGCCACGGGGACCCAGCCCATCCAGTGGACCAGCAGCCATGACCCCCACCTTTAACTTGACCTGAGGGGTGTCGTCAGCCAACAGAACCAGAGCCCCAGTCCAAAGCAGGTGCAGGTCGGCCAGGCCAAGTTGTTATGGGCAGATTGGTGTGTGTCTGAGCAAGGGGCTGGCATCTGACAGCCCAGGGCTGGGGACTAAGTTCTGCCAGGCCCCTGTCCCACCATGTGCACTGACACACAGTCTTGCTAAGTGACTTACAGTCCCCGCCCCAGAGATACCCACACCAGGTCCCTGGGTGCCCTGAGATGCCCCTGAGGGTTGGTGGACACAAGCCTCCGTAATGTAGGCCTCTATTAATCCCTTTGCCTACTGACAGCTGCCCTCCTGCCCCTCCTCCTCCTCCTCTTCTTCCTCCTCCTCTTCTCCTCCTCCTCCTCCTATTCCTCCTCCTCCACCTCCTCCTCCCCTTCCTCATCCTCAGAGGGACTTACTCAGGACCTTTGGACTAGGCAAGACAAGGCTGCTGCTCTGGCTGCTGCAGCTTCTATCCAGTGGGTGGGTGCAGGAATCTGTTCCTGTCAGTCCCTGGTTCCTGGGACCTTCCATGCCTCCAGCTGCCCCCACTCTCTAGTCCAGACCCCACCTCAAGGATGGCCCCTTTCCCCTTGCCCTCTGTCCCCCAGCTCCCCAACTAACATCTACTGTGTGCCTCCCTGTGCTACATTACTGCCACCCTGCTTCTTCCCTTCAGCCCTGGGGGCCCAGGGCCAGCCCAGCTGCCATCTCACCATCCAGCAGGGGGACATGCCATAACCCTCTGCCACCACACACACACACAGCCCTGCACACACTCACAGGCTCCCCTGCCTGAAGCCTGCCTCTCAAACAGTCTCCTTCTGTCCCCTAGCCCCATTACAGCCTCTGCCACGGCCCCCCACAGACACCTGGGTTTGAGCGCGCAGACATGCAACCAGCTCCCCTGACCCCCACTCCATTTGCTCCAAGGTTGTCAAGAGTCTTTTTTTCATGCTGTAAGGGAGGGAGTTGAGACAGTCCAATGTCCTTGGGAGCAAGAACTGCAAACAGTCCATCTACAATGTAACATTTGAGTCTCAGGCCGCCCAATCCCAAGTGCGCTGTGAAGACCTTTGACTGGCAATGATCTACTTCCCTCTTGCTCTTTTTGTCCAACTAGTCCTATCCCAAAAGTGTAAATCAAAGAAGAAATAGACATAGTGCAGTTCCCTGCACACAGAACAGTCTGAGGCTGGACCAGGGAGATGCATTAAGCCAGCCTGCATCTTGGCTGGAGCATCACTAAGACTACTTCCAAATTGGAGAGGCGAGGGCAGTTTTGAGAGTGGGCTGCAGGCTAAGTGTTGCTTCTCAGAGTGGGCTAAGACCTAGATGTTCTAAGTGTATCCTTTCCTCACAAACATAAAATAACAATGCCACTTTTTAGAAGTATGCATGGGCATGGAGGGTTTGTCTTCAGTGCTCTGGCACTAATCAACACAGGGCCAGAATTTCAGTCCTTTTCTGTCTCTGTCATCCTGTCTCTCTGACTGTCTCTACATGCCTTCTTCACTGGGCCCTTATGGAAGTCAGTGCATGCATCGTGAACTCGGACTTCCTGGTGTTGAAATTTTCCTTTCTTTGCCCTTTGGATTATTCAGTCTCCTGCATAAAGCGTAGTACATTGGGGAACTGAGGAGACAGCGATCCTGCTGCAGGTAAAAGGCATATGTCCATCTCCAGCTGCAGCTGTCCAGGCCCTCTGTGCTTGACTTCCATTCTCCAGGGCCCTTAGGCTGACCCTCAGCCTAAATGCAGCCCTCCTCAATTTCCTGCACCGCATCATTGTCATTATTCCATGAGAGCCCAGGTCAAGAGAAGTGAAACTCTATCCCCCTGGCACACACATTGTGCTTTCCCTCTATTGGGCCGAAAGTAAAGGATCTGTGGTACTGATGGCCACACCAGTGTTCAGATTTTCCATGCAAAACGGAAGCTTCCAGGGTTCAGAAAGAGGGTTTTTTGATGGCTGTGAAATAGGAACACAGATATCCCAGGGTCAGGAG
The DNA here is from genome assembly GCF_950295315.1 of Erinaceus europaeus. Lineage (NCBI taxonomy): Eukaryota > Metazoa > Chordata > Mammalia > Eulipotyphla > Erinaceidae > Erinaceus > Erinaceus europaeus. The sequence goes on along the minus strand of NW_026647188.1, from coordinate 992,680 downwards.
GTCTGCCAACCTGAGGTCTGCCAGATCCTGGAGGGTTTCCTGAGTATGTCCTCAGGGCCCAAGTGGTAACAGGTGTTTCCAATTGCCTTTATTAGCAGCAGCCAGGCCCTCAGGTGAGGGGCGGGCCTGTGATCTCCACTGGAAGCTCCTAATTCAGCCAATGGAGGCATCCATCTTTCTTTTGTCTGTCCATAGCAAGGGCCCGGGGAGTTTGTGCTTCCTGCAAGCAGAGAGACTTTGTATGGAACACTCATGGATGCCTACTTCTGGCAATCTCTTATAGTGTGATGTGTGGACACCAGGACACCATGATCAGGAATGTGAGGCCACAGGAGCAATTGCCTTAGCCGGACCCAAAGGGTAGGTGTAAGGGACCGGGTTCATCCACTATTGTTTGCTGAAATACAGTTCCCATCTATGTTGAAACAGCTCTTTCTGGGTACTGTCTGTGCTTGTAATCTGCTGCCCTGAGCAGTGGACTGAGAGCCTGGAGGCGGAGTAGGTAGCCAAACGTGACTTGACAGGCTCATGCCCCTGAATTCTGAGGGGTGCCCCAGCTTCCCCCGGATGATAGATAGTGAGGCATGGGATTGAATAGGGAACTCAGGAGATTTAGACATGAGATTCCCTTTGCATATGCTTTCTTGTTTAGCCAGAATCTGGGCTAGCTGGCTTGCCCTGACTAGCTACGTTCTCTGTACATAAGTTGCAGGTGAGGCTGGCTACCTTGCCACCCATGCTCTGAGACTACTAGAGGTGAGCTCTGAGCACACACAGACACACACACTCAGACAGACTGACAGGTTAAAACCTGGCTAGTAGAGATTGTAAGGCAGCAGCTCTCATGCCTGAAGACCCCAGACAGCCCCAGCCTTCACCATATGCTGTACTACCAGATCTAACCAAGTTGGAGCCCGTGGTTCCCCACCTGTAGTGGGGATGCTTCACAGGCAGTGAAGCAGGTTCTGCAGGTGTCTCTCTTTCTCTCCTCACTCTGTCTTTCCCTCCTCTCTCCATTTCTCTCTGTCCTATCCAACAACAATGACATCAATAACAACAAATAACTACAAAAAAGGGCAACAAATGGAAAATAAATATATATATTAAAAAGATTTTATAAAAAACCAAACTCATCTATTCTCCAGTCAGATCACCTTTGGAAACTAAAAATTAGGAAGGGTAGATGATAATTTCAGTGTGATAAATAAGTTGTCAATTTAAAATCCAAGGGGTTATAGTTTTAATTTTTAAAAATATTTATTTATGTATTCTCTTTTGCTGCCCTTGTTTTTTGTTGTTATTATTATTGTTGTTGTTATTGATGTCATAGTTGTTGGATAGGACAGAGAGAAAGGGAGAGAGGAGGGGAAGACAGAGAGGGGGAGAGAAAGATAGACACCTACAGATCTGCTTCATTGCCTGTGGAGCGACTCCCCTGCAGGTGGGGAGCTGGGGGCACAAACCAGGATCCTTAAGCTGGTCCTTGGGTTTTGCTCCACTTCCGCTTCACTCACTGTGCTACTGCCCGACTCCCCATTCTTAATGTTTTTTTTTCACAGTTAAAAATTTTTTTTTTGCCCCCAGGCTGGGTGCTGGCACTACATATACACTGCTCCTGGTGGCTATTTTTTCCATTTTTATTTTTTATTATTGATTTTCCCATTTTTTGTCCTTGTTTTACTGTTGTTGTAGTTATTATTGTTGTTGTTGATGATCTCGTCATTGTTGGATAGGACAGAGAGAAATGGAGAGAGGAGGGAAGACAGAGAGGGGGACAGAAAGAGAGACACCTGCAGACCTGCTTCACCGCCTGTGAAGTGACTCTCCTGTAGGTGGGGAGCCGGAGGCTGGAACAGGAATCCTTCTGCCAGTCCTTGCACTTTGGGCCATGTGTGCTTAACCCACTGCGCTACCGCCAGACACCCACTCTTTTTTTTTTCTTTATATGCTATTATTTTTCATTTAATTTGTTTGTTGATTACTAGAATACTGTTTAGTTCTGGCTGATATTGCTGCTGGGAACTGAACCTGGAACTTTGGAGCCTCAGGAGTGAAAGTCTTTTAGCAAAACCACTTAACTGTCTTCCCAGCTCCACCACATACCTTTTAGATGTTTTGATAGTATCAAGAGTTAAACTATAGTGGTATCAACTTGAGAATCATCTGTTTTTTAGGATTGCTTGATAGTGGTCCTTAAAAAATTAAATGTTTTCCCTCATAACTATATGCTTTCAATATTAATTAATTAATTAGAAGATTATATTACCTTTATACAACATGTTAAATTGTATTTCTCCTCTAAGAAATGTAAAATACAGGTGGGATAGATGGCTTAATGGTTATGTAAAGAGACTCTCATGTCTGAGACACTAAAGTACCAGGTTAAATCTCCTGCAGCAGTATCATCCAGAACTGAGCAGTGCTCTGGTAAAAAAAAATGGGAAGAAAAAAAATATATATATATGGAAAATACTTTGTAAAACTCAGATTATACTTTGATACAATAAAGGAATCTGATTTTAACTGCAAAAAAAAAAAAAAAACATGAAACAACTTTCCAAGATGACAAATCAGTTGTCAGAATCCAATCCTGAAGATGTTGTGCTGTTATTTACATAACATGAGGTTCTGGTCTCTCTGGGTTTTCTTCTCTGATCTCTGAGAATTGGGTCACCTATTTCCTCTAGTCACAACCACAGATTTCCAGCTCACAGATCTGAATGTCATAAAGCATGTCTTTTTGGGACACTGGCTCAGAACCTCCATGCCCGGTACTTAGTGACCAACCCTATTGGTGCCCTTTGAGGTGAGCCACAGAAGAAGAGAGGGAGAGAGAAAGAGACACCAGCAGCACAGCTCCACCACTTGTGCAGGTGGGAACAGGGTCTTGAGCCCAGTAAACAGAGCATCTATTAGCATCTCTTAGGATGGTAAACGTCACATAAGCACCGCGTACAAGTAGCTCAATAAATATCTCCTAGGTATGCAAAAGTAAACTAGGCCCTTCAGTTCAAACATGCTGGTTTAATATTTCTAATTTTTTATTACTTTTATTTATTGGATAGAGGCAGCTAGAAGTCGAGAGGGTAAGGAGAGGTAGAGAGGGAAAGAGACAGAGACACAAAGCTTTCCCCCTGTAGGTGGGGGATGGGGACTTGAACCACATCCTTGCACCTTGTAACATGTGCGCTCAACCAAGTGTGTCACCACCAGCCCCCTCCTTTTTCTGTTTTACCAGAGAACTGTTCAGTTCTGGCTTATGTTGGTGTGGGGTTTTGAACCTGGGACCTAGGAGCCTCAGGAATAAGTCTTTTTGCTGAACCATTATGCTATATGACCCTCTGAAGTTTTTATTAATATTTTTTTAAACATGCTGGTATGACTCACCATAGTGTCCAATGTCACAGCAGGTATGTATCACTAGATGAAAAGGTGACCACCTTCTCTCCGGCTCCACATGTGGGTGGGGCGGGGCACTCCCGGGGTCTGCAGTCCACAGACCTGGCAGCCATGCAGGTGCACTGGTGGCAGTTGGCCGTCCATGTGTCTCCAGGCTATGGGTCATGTCAGGTGGACACATGTTATTCAAGTGAGGGGTGACAGCAAGTGTGGACTCAAGCAAAGAGAAATGGGATACTCACCACTTTTTCTTCTCCCAGTGGACCACGGCACACTGTTAATATGAAGTTAATAAAATGGAGGTTACATCTGGCAACATGCAACAGGTTATTTGTGGATAATGATCAGGCAGCGATAGTGGCCAATGGCCTTGGCTTTCAGAGTCCCTGAGTATGTGCTCCCACAGGTGCATAAATGACGCCCATCTACCAGGAAGAAACCATCCTAGTCAGCATGCATAAGCACATGTCTTATTTTAATTAATTTTCTTTTTATTTTTACCTCCAGGGTTATTGCTAGGGCTCTCTGCCTGCACTACAAATCCACTGCTCCTAGTGGCCATTTTTATTTGATAGAACAGAGAGACTGGGAGTATGGATCAACCCATGTCAAGGCCCATGTTCAGCGGGGAAGCAATTACAGAAGCCAGACCTTCCACCCTCTGCAACCCACAAGGACCCTGGATCCATACTCCCAGAGAGATAGAGAGTGGGAAGGCTATCAGGGGAGGGGGTGGGATGTGGAGATTAGGTTATGGGAATTGTACCCCTCTTATTCTATGGTTTTGTTAATGTCTCCTTTCTTAAATAAATAAAAAATAAAAAAAAGAACAGAGAGACTGAGAGGAGAGGAAGAGACCAGCAGACCTGCCTCACTGCTTGTGAAGCTTCCCCCTGCAAGTGGGGAGCCAGGGGTTCAATCCCAGATCCTTCACTGGGTTCTTATACTTAGTACTATGTGCACTTAACCAGGTGTACTACTGCCCAGGCCCCTTTATTATTTTCCTTTATCTTTTTAAAAATCAGTTTTAAAAATATTTTTATTATTGAATAGAGACAGAGAAATTGAGGAGAGGGAGAGATAAAAAAGGAGAGAGAGATAGAGAGGCACCTGCAGCACTGGCAAAGCTTTCCCCATGCAGGTGGGGACCAGATCCATGTAAATTATAATGTGTGTGCTTAACCAGGTGCACCAACACCTGGCCCCTCATGTCTTATTTTTATACTTCCTTTTTTTTCCACTTTATTTATTTATTTACTATTGGACAGAGAAAAAATGAGAAGGGAGAGGGAGGGAGATAGAGATAGACAGAGACAGAGAGACACCTGCAGCCCTGCTTCACCACTTGTGAAGCTTCCCCCCTGCAGGTGGGGACCAGGGGCTTGGAGCCAGATCATTGTGCACTGTAATGTTTGTTTAACCAGGCGCACCACTGCCTGGCCATCATGTCTTATACTATAATTTTAAGTAAAAGGTAATTCTTGGTTGCTTCTGGGAGTGGTCACTAGATCTTCTAGCTACCACTTTTTACTGTTTTACAATCCAAATTCTGCCTCTGTAAACCTACAGGTCACCCAAGACTTTTTAAGGATCAGTTCCAAGGGCTTTCTCAGTTTTCAAATTCTGGGCAAGCAGTGAATTTTAAACACTTATGTTGAAACTGTCCTCTTTAGGGGGCCAGGCAGTGGTCCACCTGGTTAAGCACACACACTACTGTGCGCAAGGACCTGGGTTCAAGGCCCTGGTCTCCACCTGCAGGGAAAAGCTTGTGAATGGTAAAGCAGGGCTGCAGGTGTCTGTCTTTTCTAACTAAATTCTGACCATACAAATGTGTCTTGCTACAATTCAGGGCTTAAAAAGGGGGGGGATGAGTTACCTAGTTTTAAAAATATCACTGGGGGTCGGGCGGTGGCGCAGTGGGTTAAGCGCATGTGGCGCAATGCGCAGGGACCGGCGTAAGGATCCCGGTTCGAGCCCCCGGCTCGACACCTGCAGGGGAGTCGCTTCACAGGTGGTGAAGCAGGTCTGCAGGTGTCTATCTTTCTCTCCTCTTCTCTGTCTTCCCCTCCTCTCTCCATTTCTCTCTGTCCTATCCAACAACGAATTGCATCAACAAGGGCAATAATAATAACCACAACGAAGCTACAACAAGGGCAACAAAAGGCGGAAAAAAAGATGGCCTCCAGGAGCGGTGGATTCATGGTGCAGGCACCGAGCCCAGCAATAACCCTGGAGGAGGAAAAAAAAATATATATATATCACTGAGATTTTTTTTCAAGATTTTTGTCGATAGCATCTGATTTCATGAAGCAGTAGTTAAGCTGTATTTTCACTCAAGTCATGAAACCCACTTCTTTTGTCTGACTAGAAAACATAGGACTATAGATAACCCTGCTCAGCTCTGGCTGATGGTGGTTTGGGGGATTGAACCTGGGACCTGTGAGCCTCAAGCATGAGTCTCTTGGTATAACCATTATGCCATCTACCCCTGTCCACTTTTTCTTTTTTTACACCTTTTTTTTCAAAATTAAAAAAAAATTTATTTCCTTTTGTTGCCCTTGCTGTAGGACATATATATATATATATATATATATATATATATATATAAAATATATATATTATATATATTATATATATTATATAAATATAATATATATATATATATTTCCTCTGCTAGCAGATAGATAAGGAGAAATTGAGAGAGATGGGGAGATAGAGAGTGAGACAGACCAAGAGTCACCTGCAGACCTGCTTCACCACTCGTGAAGCTTCCCCTGCAGGTGGGGTCCTTGTTCATAGCAACATATGCACTCTACCACAGGCACCATCACCCAGCCCCTGAATACTGACTCTCTATCCTAGCATCCACAGCTCAGATTCCTGGAGTATACAGAGGTCAGAAGCAGCTCTAATAGCAATGGTAACTGAGTCTTAAGTATAAATGACAGTCCTGTGGTTACAGTGACATATGTATTAATGAAGGGGACCTCAAGGGACAGACACAGAGGGCACAGTATCCCTGTAGCACCCGAGATGGCAGGAATAAACTAGGACCTCAGGTCCACAGGTGAGATGCTCCACCCACCACACCCACTCCTGGACCACAGCCCTGTTTTAAGGAGAGGCTTCCCGTGTTACATCCTTGATACTCTCACTTTCTGGGAGGGGCATTAACAGACTTTGTGTCTTCAGGTGTGCTGCCCCTTAGAGCTGCTCAGGTCAGAGAATGGATAGGGAGAACCTGGGGAGTATAGACACTCCTTGGAGCACCACTGCCAGAACATGTTTCCCAAGCCAGTGGGGAAGAAAGGAAAGAATGGGGGAGTCTGGCAGTAGTGCAGCAGGTTAAGCACAGGTGGTACAAAGCTCAAGGATTAGTGTCAGGATCCCTGTTCCAGCCCCCAGCTCCCCACCTGCTGGGGAGTCCCTTCCCAGGTGGTGAAGCAGGTCTGCAGGAGTCTATCTTTCCCTCCCCCTCTGTCTTCCCCTCCTCTCTCCATTTCTCTCTGTCCTATCTAACAACGATGATATCAACAACAATAGTAACTACAACAATAAAAAACAAGGACAACAAAAGGGAAAATAAATGAATAAATAAAATTGTTAAAAAAGTAAAGAATGCACAGGAAATGGGAGTGGCAACAGGTATGGGCATGGCTTAGAAAGAGGGTGGAGGCGGGGCTTGGGAGTTGATAAGGCTCTGTTACAGGCCCTTTCTAGCTCTGCTAACAAGGGGCCCTCAACGTATCAGTAACTTACTCCCACACTCATTTCTCGATCTCTCTCTCTCTCTCTTTCTTTCTCTCTCTCTCTTTCTCTCCACACATGTACTCTAAAATGTCTGTTCTCAATTTTCCTGAATAAAGCTTGAAATTTCAGGAGTTGGGCAGTAGCACAGTGGGTTAAGGACACGTGACGCCAACTGCAAGGTCCAGCGTAAGGATCTCAGTTCCAGTCCCGGTTCCCCATCTGCACGGGAGTCACTTCACAAGCAGTGAAGCAGGTCTGCAGGTGTCTCTCCCCCCCCCCTGTCTTCCCCTCCTCTCCCCATTTCTCTCTGTCCTATCCAACAATAATTACATCAATAAAAAATACAACAATAAAACAACAAGGGCAATAAAAGGGAATAAAAATATAAATATTTTTTTAAAAAAGCTTGAAATTTCTAATTCTTGGTTGAGTTTATGTGTGACAAATCTACACTCATGTAGGTAACAAACTTGGCTATACTCCACCATCACTGAGTAGCAGTGGAAAGGCCAGAAGTGATTAATTGTTTGAAATAGGTGAAAAAAAAACCAGTGATAAGGAGTATGTCATGGACCTACATATTGTAATCTTAATAGATTGTAACCACCATTAATCACAAATGAAAAGGGGAAATAAAGCCTGCAGTATTGATAACACAGTGAACCAAGCTACTAAGTGAGGTCTGTGCTACATCTTATTATTATTAAGCATAAAACAGAGTGGATAGTACATTCTACTTATGGAAGAATAACTGAGTCACATTTAATAATCATTGCTTTTGCACTGCAAGTTCCAGAGGCAGAGTGTGGTTGGATGTATGTGCTATACACAGATTGTTCCTATAGCCACTGGAGTGAGGAGGGTAGGGGCTGAGAACAGGACTGGAGACTAGACAGCCTAAGCTTCAGTCCTCATTAAACCTAAAAATATTATTTCTCGAGAATTCCATTTGAAAGAGGGGGGAAACTAAAGAGCATGTATCACAAGGGTTAGGGTAAAAATAAACTTGTTATGTAGATGAATTATCTGCAAGCATTTAAAATAATTTCATTGTAATGTTGGGTTAAATAAGAACAACTAGCACACTTATAAATAATATATTGATAAATTAAAAGACCAGAACCTGATGAGCCAGGTCGTGGTGCACCTGGTTGAGCACACATATTACAGTGCTCCAAGACCCAGGTTCAAACCTTTAGTCCATAACTACAGTAGGGAAGCTTCACGAGTGGTGAAGAAGAACTGCAGGTGTCTGTCTCTCTCCTCTATGGCCCTCTCCCATCTCAATTTCTTTCTGTTTCTAATAATGAAATTTAAAAAAAAGACTAAACAGAACATGATGTATAAATGATGAATATATGATGACCTGACTTAGACTATGAAAGCTTCATTATTTTAAGAAGACTCAGGAAGCCATTAACAGCTCAAAATGGCCTGAAAATACCTAATAGAGAATGTAAAGGAAAAAAAGACGTTTGTATATACTGTGTGTAGGCTTACCTGCTGGAGCTGTGTCAGCAGAGGATCCCTGAGGAAAAACTCTTGTGGTTGTGACAATGCCCACCGAGGAAGCAGTAGTGCCCAGCAGGGTAGAAGAGAATCCAGTGGTGCCCATGGGTACACCAAGGAGGTTGAAGTGGAATCAGATCCTATGACAGATGAGCCTGTGGATTCAGATCCTTCCTTAGACTGGCTTGAAGTCTGAGAGACAACAAAAGATGGTCCAGTGGTGCCAGAGCCCTGGGATGATGGAGCCGTGGTCTGGCGCCCTGCTCCTTCTGTTCCAGCCCCACTGCTACTGCCTGCTGAGCCAGGCCAGGTGGTCCTGGAGTCTTGCACGGATTACCCTGTGGTTCCTGCCTCCATGACAGATAGCCCAGTGGTTCCAGTCTGCACTGCAGCTGGTTGAGAGGTGCCAGGTCGATGGATAGATGAGCTTGTGGACTGACATCCTTACTGAGGCTTGCCTGAGGTCCCAGAGCTTTCTGCAGGTGGCCCTGTTTTTCCAGAGTCATTAGGTGCTGGTCCAGTGGTGCCAGAGCCCTGGGATGATGGAGCCTTGGTGTGTTGCCCTGCCATAGATGATCCAGACACAGTGGAGCCACTGGCACTGCCTGGAGAGCCTGGTCAAGTGGTCCTAGAGCCCTGATTGGACTGTCCTGCTGTGGTGCCCTCTTCTGTGCCTGTGGTCTCTTTCTCAGTTGGTGGAATGGGTGCTGTGGGAGCCCCTGTTCCTCCTGGTTAAGAAACAATGATGTCAATGCATTGGAATCCTCTGAGCAGGTAATATTCCCACTCCTGGTCAGTACCAATGGCTGGGGGTACTGACACAGGTGTCACAATAAGTTCCATGAAGCTTTCTTTTCTTTGTCACGAGGCCAGGTGGTGGTGCACCTGGTTGGGCACATGTATAACAATGTGCAAGGACCCAGTTTGAGCCCCCAGTCCCCACCTGCAGGGGGAGAGCTTTGGGAGTGGTGAAGCAGTGCTGCAGGTGTCTCTCTGTCTCTCTCCCTCTCTATCACCCCCTTCCCTCTTGACTTCTGGTTGTCTCTACCCAATAAATAAAGATTAAAAGGGCAAAGGGTAGATAGCATAACGGTTATGCAATCACTCTCATGCCTGAGGCTCCAATGACCCAAGTTCAATCCCCCGCCCCACTGTAAGCAAGAGCTGAATAATGCTCTGGTAAAAATTACATTAAAGAAATAAAATAAAAGGAAGAAAATTCACTATTAATAAATAAACGCATTTTTAAATTAAAAAAAATATTAACTATCTGTAACTCTGATGTTTGACTCCTTCCATGAGGGCTTTGGGGTTTGTGCAGAAAATGACCTAAGAATAAACAAATATTTCTTGGAGCATCAAAAAAGTGCATAGTAAGAGAAGACTATCATAAGTAAGGCCAACACATTCTTGGTGTCTCTCCTACCTTGAAAGTAATTTGTACCTTGACAATTGTTCCTGATGTATGTTCAACTAAAAACATCTTTGATCTTCTTGTTCCTTTACATGTGGTTTTATCCATAAAATCTTTGCTGGAGTTCTGATCAGTGATACACTGGATAGTCTCCCATCTCGAGGTATCTGGGAACATCCCTCCAGACTTCCTCAGGCTAGCTATTTGTATGGGTGGGAACTCAGGGTCCTGGCATATGGCTAAGGTTCTCCATCTGAGTAGTAGCCATTGCTTCTTGCATTTAATAAGCAAAGTAAAACTTTGAAAGTCTGTGTTTGCATGGGACTACCTAGTTCGTTTCCAGATGGCACATATTCTAACAAAATTACAGATATTAAATACAGGCAAGGGCCTACATGTACCTAGTATAAGCAAGGGACAATTATATACCTCAAAGTAAAAGTGCTTAATAAATAGCCCTTTATGATAGACTTAGATAGCATAAGCCTGGTATTCTAGTAGAATGTCCTAAAGAAGGCATCATAAATTCTCCAATCACATATTTATTATTTAGGCTTATTATTATTTACACCATCCTCTCCTACCCCTTACTTCACTTCTCTCAATCACTTTATGTAGTTGAGTATCAAATAACTCAAAAAGAATTTAAGTACGATATAGTCTTCCATCTTTTTAAATCTCTTCTGACAGAGCATCAGCATTATTGTTACCCTTAGGTTAATTTTAGAAGAGACACTATACAACTGGCCAAGAGATATACAGGCAAAAATTACACATCAAGTAAAGGACAAGTACTGTCCCTATGACAACCATTATTAGAATCATTAAAAAACGAGGGGGAGATAGCATAATGGTTACGTAATCAGACTCTATGCCTGAGGCTCCAATGACCAAAGATCAACCCCCCATACCACCATAAGCCAAAACTAAGCACTGCTCTGGTATTAAAAAAAAAAATCATTAATCAAGTAACTGAAGAAAAACTTGAGGCTAACTAACACCTCACTAAAATCCTAGGTCTATTTCCTCCCCAAAATGAGGCCCTATTCCATAAATCCAATACTGGTTTGGATACAACAAATTACACTCAACATGGGGAGAAAGTCTAATCTTATCAGATAAAGGGACTACAAATAAGGGCAAGAGACTAGCTCACTTATCTATGACCTTTTTGGCCACCATTAGGCCATGTTATCATCACCTGGAGTCCTAGACAGGGAATCCTTGAATACCCCATAGATTCTCCCCTAGACCTCTCTCTATTATCACTGGTCATATCTATTAGGAACAACATCATAAGCCCTTCTGTGGGCTTCTCAGGACCATACCTTCACTATGAACTACTCTCCAAAGGGGGGCTGGATTATCCTATTCTGCCACTCAAAGAAGACTGATTCTGAAGTGAGTGTATCCTAGAATGTTCTCAGATGTGATTATCAACTGTGAGCTAAGCCTGACAGGGACTTGGAGGTTGCAGAGGCTCTAGTGCTAAACATGAATAGATATGAGCCCCAGGTTAGCTCACTGAGGTAAACAGTTAATTGCATTTATATATTTTTTGTTAAATTTGCAAGCAACTCTCTACCCTAATCCTGATTTCTAGTACTACTCTCAACTCTGACACCATCTTTTCAGACAATATTGTTAGTCCACCTCCATGTTAGCTAATAAGCTCAAGCAAAGATTACTAAGACATAAGTTCCTAGGAACACTCCTAAAATAGACTTCCTAGCTCCCTTCTATCCTAAGCTCTGTACTTTCATCTGCATTATATTTACTTTAGGGTTCCTGTTAACTAAACATTTTGTCCTGTTTTCCATCTTACTGCCTTTCAGCCACCAAATTGCAGGTGCTACTGTGATTCCATCCTGACATCCCTGGGAAGATGATCTCACCAATGCTTCCCAGAACTTCACCTCTCCAGAGCCCTACTCTACTAGAACAGTCCAGGGGTAGAGACTGACCAACCAACACCTGCCGAGATAGCCTGAGGGTGCTTCTTCCGGAGCTAGTGCTCTCTGGCTTGGAGAGATCTCAACTGGAGCCGATCTAGGCTGCTGCGTGGGAGAGGGATCAGGAACTCTTGCCACACTAACTTCGCAGGAGATACACTCTGGAACTCTCGGAGCCGGAAAACAATTTCCAAGTATCTTTAATCAGAAGAGCAGCTGTTTTTATACTCTCCAAGTAGGGTGGAAACAGGATATGACATAGAGAGGGTGGAGCGAAAAGTGACTGGTGGAAGATCAGGGTGTGACAAGGAGAGACCTTCTAAGTGGTAATAGGTGTAGGGCTGACCTAGAAAGGAAGTGAAGGTAGGACCACAAAAATAATGGAGAAAAATATATATACATAGATAAAGATAGATCTTAGATAGACAGACAGACAGGCAGATGGTAAGTAGTAGAATCAGCCCATATCGGTAACTTTGGGAGACTGCAGTTTTCATTGCAGGGAATGGGACACAGACCTCTGGTGGTTGAAACAGTATGAAATTATACCCCTATTATCATACAATTTTGTAAATAAGTATTAAGATGACAATAAAAAAAAGTCAGGATTTGGCGGTGGTGCACCTAGTTTAGCGCACATATTACTAAGCACAAGGCCCACGCAAGAATCAATGTCCTGGCAGTCGGGCTGTAGCGCAGTGGGTTAAACACAGGTGGTGCAAAGCCCAAGGACCTGCATAAGGATTCCAGTTCAAGCCCCCAGTTCCCTACCTTCAGGGGAGTCACTTCAAGGCAGTAAAACAGGTCTGCAGGTATCTCTCTCTCTCCCTCTCTGTCTTCCCCTCCTCTCTCCATTTCTCTCTGTCCTATCCAACAAGAATGACAATAATAATAACTACAACAATAAAACAACAAGGGCAACAAAAGGGAATAAATAAATTAATTAAACTAAATTAAAGAATCCAGTTTCTAGCCCCCACTCTCCACCTGCAGGGGGGAATGCTTCACAAGTGGCAAGGCAGGTCTACAGGTGTCAATCTTTCTCCCTTTCTATATCCCCTAACCTCTCAATTTTTCTCACTCCTATTAAATAAAATGGGGGAGGGAATCTGTGTTTAGGGAAAAGGAGCTTTCCCATGTGTCTGTATCATCTCTTTGTCATAAATGACACGTTTACTGCTGGGATTCAGTGCCTGTACCACAAATCCCCACTGTGGATGTGCCTTGGTGAGAAAGGAGTAAGAGGACCAGAGGTAGTCTGAGCACTAACTACTGTGCCAGGGCTGTGGGGCTGTTCACCCATTCACCATGGAATTAAGTGCCTTATGTATCTTGGGACTGAAAGTCTGGAGCTTTAATTCTAGTTCCATCTCTCTCTCCAGCCTGACACACTCTCTATTCTTTTGCAATTATCTTCTGGATATTTCTGAATGAATCCTGTTATGGTTGGCTTTTCTACCACAGCCTCTGTTTATATGCTTAAAATAACTAGGTTCAACACTCAGAGTGATCTGATACAGTGCTAAACCCATCCACATGGAGGTCTAAAGATACAACTTACTATCCACAGGCACTACTATATGTATCATTTCATTAAAAAAAAATACACACACCATGACGCCAACCTCACTTCCCTGGGCAGACAACTCTACCAATGTGTCCTGGAGCCCCAAATCCCCATATCCCTGTTCCACCAGGGAAAGAGAGAGACAGGCTGGGAGTATGGATCCACCTGTCAATGCCCATGTCCAGCAGACAAGCAATTACAGAAGCCAGACGTTCCACCTTCTGCACCCCAAAATGATCCTGGGCCCATACTCCAAGAGGAATAAAGAATAGGAAAACTTCCAAGAGAGGGGGTAGTTTGGAGATATCTGGTGTTGGGAATTGTGTGTGGAATTGTACCCCTCTTATCCAATGGACTTGACCTTCATAATTAAATCATTTTAAAAGGGAGAAAAATACACATAACATTGAGATTCACAGCTACAACATCCTTCTTATCTTACACACCTTCCAATGGCCATAGGCTCCCTGAATTACAGTTCATTTAAAAAACTCTGTTTTCCAGTTTTAAGCACTTACTTAAGGAGAAAGACATCCTCTGGCAAAGCAACTCATCTCTCACACAAGCAGTGCTGGATTAGAAGACCTCACACATCCAAGTTCAGTGTCACAAAGGCAAGCCTGAGGCTCTTCTTGCTGAGTTACTGCCAAGGCACAAGGACAACCCCACCCTAACCCCCTTTCAGCTGACCCCTTCACACTGTCCTCAGGATGTCAGTTGTCTCTTCTCACACCATCCAGTTGCATGCCTTGCTGCCTCTGCATTTGCTGCCTATGACTTCTGAGGGATAGCTCTTGCCCAAATGCCCAAATCCACCTCAGTCCTCAACCATCCACCTCAGTGTTCTTGTCGCCAAAAAGGAACCCACTGCCAGCAGCTTCTCTCCTCAAGGTGTAAGCTTTCTACTTTTCACAACACCTCAGTGCACATCTGCCACACGGCTGAGAGGTTTCCTCCCCTAGCAGACTAAGGTCCTGCTTTCATGGGGTCAAATCTGGGAAAACAGCAGTCCCTGGAGGGTTCTGGCAGGTTCACTGACCTCGCCAGTCACTGGAACGAATACTTAGGAGACAGCATTTCAAGTGCATGAATGAGCACCACCACATCTGCAAACTGGACAAAGCCAGGTTGTCTCTACCAGGCAGGGAGAAGCCTGTCTGCCTACCTTGTCTGCAGAATCTTCTCTGGGCTTGCTTCTCCCCAGCGCTGAGCTGGCCTGGCTAAGGATGCACTTCTGTCTCGAGGCCCTGCTGAACATGGTCACTGCGGGCTGTGGATTGAGGGAAAAGTTGTCTCTGGGTGAGGATGAGCATGAGATGGGAGTGTGACCCACGCCAAGGGCAGTGGCAAATCTGCTCTGAGCCCGAGGGGCAGGACAGGGACAGGGGCTGCAGTTCTCCATTACCCTCACGTGGAGAAGGGCCCATTTCCACCCAGCGCCCTGAATTTTATTAGGTGCGCTCTTCCTGCATAGTAGGAATAATGATGTTTAAGTGCAAGGACTCCAGGATTTTCTCTAAAGGCATTTATTTATTTTAACACCAGGATTACCACTAGGACTTGGTAACTGCATGAATGACGAATCCACAGCTGCTAGTGGTCTTATTTTAAAAAAATTATATTTACTTATTTATTTTCAATTTTGTTGCCCTACTAGTGGTCATTTTTGTTTTATTTTTGATATATATAGAGAGAAATTGAAAAAGGTGAGATGAAAACTCAACAAAAAGAACACAATAAAATGTGGTCAGAATATACAAGTAGGTGACTCTCTAGAGATACCCCTGGCCCACAGACATAGGCAGAAATGCTCCAGTTCACTCATCATCAGAAATGTGCAAATCAAAACCACTTTGAGATACCCCATCACACCTTTGATATGGACTCCATAAGTAAAACAACAGAAGGTAAGTGTTAGAGAGGATGTGGAGAGAGGGGAACTCTACTGCACTGCCTGTGGGATGCAAACTGGTGAACTAAGTATGGAGAATCCTTAAACAAATAAAAAAGGAAATACCACATGACACAGCAATTCCACTCTTAGGTATATACCCCAAAGACAGAAAAGCACTGGTTCAGAGGGATATGTGCACCCCCATGTTCACAGCTGCTTTAGTCACAATAGCAAAGACCTGGAAACAACCAAAATGTCCTTTTGACAGATGCCTAGATTAAAAAAAAAGAGTATCATGCAGTAATCAAAAAGGATATCCTTGTGTCCCTTGGGATAAAGTGGCTGAAACTGGAGAAGATGATGCTAAGTGAAGCAAGTTAGGAGTAAGGACAACTACAGAATGGTTTCACTCATACATGGGATATTGAGTCTAAATGTGTGGGGAAAAAACAAACTGTAAACCTATTTCTAAGACTGTGTGAGCACTCTAGTGGTTTATCTATGGGTGTGGGGATGGGGACACAGACTGAATGTTTGCTAAGAAGATGCTTCAATAACCCCACTAACTCCTGCCCAACTAGACACCCTCCCCCACCACCAGTGGATTCTCTCTTGTGGAGGCTAAACTTTCTTTCCCAGGCACAGCTCTGCTGAAAGACAATAATAACTAAGGCAAACAGACCTTGAGCAGTGGGTCCAAGTCCCACCCCTTAACCTTGCAGCCTCTGCTTCTGGGATGACTCCTTTTGTTCTCCAGCCTGTGCCCTGATATAAGGCTGTACCGCCCCTTTGTCTTGTGCCAGACTTATGAGAAAGACCTGAGACCCTGGTTCAAGCATAAATAAAAGGCTCCTTTCCTCCTCCACCCACCTCGACTTCAGTTATCTTGATTATTAATAGTGTTCCTCAGAAACCTCACTCTAGTTCAATCCACAGACCTACAGCACAACTCTACTTTCATGGGGGACATGGCCCAGGGAGGGGCTGGGCTCCGGGATGGGTGGCCGTGATGGCACCCTTGATGCAGCCCACAGAGCTGCAGCCTCACGGCTCATGATGTCTCTGCCTGTGTGCACTGTAACAAGGACCACTTGAGAAACCTCAGACATGGCCACACTGAGCATGTTCTGCTCTTTCCTCTCCTTCCCTGCTGCTGGACAACTCTGTCCTCAGACAGCCTCCCACTGGGTCCTGAAGTGTCCAGGCATAACACCCATGGGAGGAGAGGTAGGAGCCCAGCAATGCCCAGGGGGACTGATGGCCACATGCCTCTGAAGCTCCAGTTACCATTCCTTCTACAAGGAACATATCTGAGCCAGAAACTAACTAGGACAGAACTGTCTGTGGGATTGAAAGTTGTTGGCCTGTTGGTCTCAGTGTTCAGACGCAAGGGTGAGCCGCCACAGAAGACCTACTATGAGATTCCGGCCTCTGGATTTGGGAAACAGGATTAAGGCTGGTGTTTTAATTCAAACACTAGGGTGCAGCCCTCTTCATATTTGCCAGGGCCTGGAAGAATGGGTTCAATCTCTGTGAAGGGCTTTGCCTTTATAAAGCTGGAGGCCTATAGAGGAACTGGTCTGACACCAGGACAGCAAGACATGAATCCAACTTGGCTAGTCTAGAGCCAGGTTTGCAACCTCTCTGGAGACAGGGTCATCAGGCATCATTATTAGAGCTGATTATGACTCAGGAATCTCACAGGCCTTCTCCATGTTTCTCTCCCTCTCTCTATTACACCACACACACACACACACACACACACACACACACACACACACACCATGCATAAAAATATTGACTTTTCTGTCCAGATACTATGTATTCATTTTCTCATTACTATATTTGTGATAACCAAGAGTACATTTTGCTTAAAGGAAAATATTTCTTTGAAAGGAAAGAGAAGAAAGAAATAATGAAGGCAAAGGGGTATAAACTAGTCCTTTCAGTTCCTTTGACACTCAGATACTTAATGCACACACAAAAAAAGCGGTGTCTAGAATTTAAATAATAGTACCAGATAAACAAAAAGATAATATACCTGAGATACCTTTCCTTCCTAGAAAAACTGAAATAACCCGTTTTAGTGAATCTAATATATTGTCTTGATAATGACTTATAATATTACTTATTTCTAAATGTATAGAGATTGTTCATGCAGTACAAGCACAAGTGTGTTATATAGAGGGATATAAGTAGATCTGTAAATTTTTGTACATCTGTTTTCATTCACTTCTATTATTACTGTCTTAGAATATATTGAGGAAGACTGAGAGCCTAAGGGAAGGAAAAAGAGAGTGGTAATAAAAAGGAGAGAAAATGCTGGAAGACTGACCTTAAAAGAAGACTCAAACTGTGTACAATGATGCTGGATATGTTGCTGGATGGATCGGGGATGTTTTTAGATTTCTCTATTGTCTCAGGCAATCCAGGAAGTGATGCAGTAAGTGTATGTATTAGGCATGGACCCTATTCTGAGACTGGGATGAGGTAGGATTCAAATTCCCATTTGAAAGAAACTCTCTGTTTCATCCCACAGTGCCTAACCATGAATACCTGCTTCAGAACCAGGTTATTTTGAAAGAAGACAGGGATTTTTTTCCCTCCTCCTGGGTTATTGCTGGGCTCGGTGCCTGCAGCATGAATCCAGCGCTCCTGGAGGCCATTTATTTTTTCCCCCTTTCTTACACTTGTTGTAGCTATTATTATTGCCCTTGTTGACGCAATTTGTTGTTGGATAGGACAGAGAGAAATGGAGAGAGGAGGGGAAGACAGAGAAGGGGAGAGAAAGATAGACACCTGCAGACCTGCTTCACCGCCTGTGAAGCGACTCCCCTGCAGGTGGGGAGCCGGGGGCTCGAACCGGGATCCTTACGCCGGTCCCTGCGCTTGCGCCACCTGCGCTTAACCCACTGCGCCACCGCCCGACTCCCGACAGGGATGTTTTTGACCAGTTTCTTTTTGTTTTTAATTTCTTAGTAGCCATTTTCTCCATACCATTCTAATACTCTCCCATCAATAATTATATATTGAGAAACTGTATTAGCTTGCTTTGTAGTATGACCAGACTAGGATGTCTAGTTAAATAATTTTATTATTCTGACTTTTTTTATTTTTTAACCACCAGTGTTATTGCTGGGGCTCATGCTTGCACTATGATTCCATTGTTCTCCGCAGTCACTTTTTCCTTTTCTAATTTGCCACGCCAGAGAGATACAGACATGGGGAGAGAAGGATAAAGGCAGACATCAGCAGCACTGCTCCACCACTTGGGAGGTGTTCTCCACTCCCTTCCCCACCCAGGAATAGGGTCCAGGGACTTAAAACAAGGTCCTGCCCCTGGCTCCTTGTGTGTGCTACCAGGTGCACCACTGCCAGGCCCCTGGTGACTCTTAAAACAAATACTGTCCATTAAAAGGCAGAAGTCTGGCAGACAGTATGTGACAAGACTCAGTGCCCTCTCTGCTTTCTGTCTTTGCTCATAGAGGCATCCTTGATGTAGGACTGTATGTAAAGGAAACATTTCCATGGTGAGGTACATCATTCGCCTCCTGGACGTAAGACTGGTTGGGCTTTCTTCCTTCTCTCCTTCTATAATGCTCTCAACTAGAAAGTGGGCCTGGTGGCCTCCTGGCTCTCCACCTCCTCTCAGCACACAGGTCATCAAAGAATGTCCACAACTCATTTGCCAATGAATTCATTCTTTCAAAAATGGTTTTATGAGGATAACATTGCCTTTGTGTATGTACACACACACACACACACACACACACACACACACACACACACACACTTAGGCTCCTGGAAATAGTGTGTCTGTGACAGCATCCATGTGGATATCCTACAGTGATATTTACTGTTTAGAATTATATAATTAGATGACGATGACCACTGCATGAAATAGGGGCAAGGCTTGTGCAATCTCTATTATTTCCAATAACAGCCTGGAAGTCTATAGTCATCTCTAAAGAAAAAGATTAAAAGACTCAAAGCTGTAGGTGCGACTGGCTTCAGAGGGTAACTCTGTCAACTCTCAGTTATGACACTGACCTTTGACCACTGACATCACAGCCCAGGTTCCTTGGCTACAGCGGAATCTTCAGTCTCGGAGACTGAGCTGAACAGTGCGCACAGTGCTGTGCCCAGCTTTCTCTTTCGCATCAAGGAGTGAAGAGTAGAGGATGTCTGTGTCTATCAGAAAGTCTTCGAGGCTTTCAGGGTGTCTGGGCTGGCTGCCCTGCTTAAGGTATAGTCTGTTCACATGGCCTGTGTGACCAGCAGAGGAGGAGGAGGGTGGTCCCAGGACGTGCTCTGTGTGATGCCCACGGACAGAATACTCAGCTTCAGCCATAGTTATCAACAGTTAATTGTGCTCATGAGATTCCCTTCTGCTGATGCCAGAGAGCAGGCTTGAACTGTTAGCATCTGAGTCCTGTGGGCTTACTATGGGCACAGTCAAGGAATAGCTTAGTACTTCCTTGAGTTGAGAAACATTTGAATGTTTGGTTTATTCTCGGCTGATCATGGGATTCCTGCTCCCCTCAACCCCAAAGTGATGACTGACTTAAAGAAGATTAGAGTCAGTTTTCCAGAATCCTGTTATCTAAGTGTGTATGTTAACCTGAGACCACAATGGAATGACTTCTTCACACTCTTGGATCTATGCAATCTGACCCCTATAGGTCACACATAGATCTGTTTAAAATTATTTTTATTAGAAAGGAATAGAGAGAGAACAAAAAATAAGAAAAAAGAAGCAGAGAGAAATGCAAAGGGGGAGAGGAATGGGTAGAGAGAGAGGCAGAGTCACTGAGGCAAAAACTGCAAATGATACTTGGGGTTGATTATGCTCCACAACACTCTAGACACTGTGCTGCCTTCAGGCCTTGGCCCTGTGTCCCTGAATTGGTTCTTTGAAACATTTCTCATCCTCTCTCCTTTGACCTCTTAGTGTCCCCTTACATTTTTTTATCCTTATATTTTGGGGTCAGTGTTAATTCACTACAGTGTGATTTGTTGACATGGGGTGTCTGCACAATACTCTCACCCCAACTCAGGTCCTCTCCCGGCACCAAGCACCAGGGCCCCTATACCCTCACTCCCCCTCACTCCCTCTCAGTGTCTCCTTTCTACCAGGTCCTGAGACTCTGCTACTTCCTTGTCCCCTGACACTGAAATGACAGGCCCTGTGCCCTGTCCTTTAAGCTTCCCTCCATTACCACCAAGCCCTGAGTGACCTCAACTCTCACAGGAGCTCTGTCTAGCTCAAGACTCCTGAATTGGGTTGCTGAGCCCTTCTTGGGAACTAGACTCCTCTGTAATGCTCTGTGCGTGCTGACATCAGCAGGAGCCCCTGTGTTCCACCTGCCAGTGACAAACTGCCTTGTGGGTCTGCTGTGTTGCAGCTCTTCTGTGGAGGAGGGAAGTCCAGAAGAGAAGAACCTAGTGTTGCCTCATAGCCATATCCAGTTCTTCGGCTCCGGCAAATTCCAGAAGGGTCGGAGGTGGCAGAAAAGGCAACTGATCTTATATTCCAAGGTTTTGCTCATCTCCAACACAAAGTATGTACCTGCTCAACCTGAAGTTGGTGTAATGCACCAAAGTAAAAAACTCTGTGGTGGAGGAGTGGGGGGGAATACAGGTCCTGGGAAAGGATGGCAGAGGACCTAGTGGGGGTTGTATTATTATGGGGAACTCTCAGGGAAAACTGAGAAATATTATATATGTACAAACTATTGTAGTTACTGTTGACTATACAGCATTAATCCCCCAATAAAAAATGACTAAAAGCAAGAAACACACCCACCATCTCCTTAGGAGAAACCCAGATGCTCGCAGATCGCTGGGATAGAAGCTTACAGTGCTGTGCTCTATTCCCTCTCCAGGTACAAGAGTCACTTCAGAATCAAGTACTTGGTGCCCCTGATGGACATGAGGGTGGAACCAGCATGAAGAAAGCCGCGAGAGCCCACACATCACTGGTCCTGGGCTGGGCTGAGCGCAGCTTCGTGGTCTCTTTTCAGTAAGACTGCAGCCAGGCCCTGCCTGTCTCCTCATGACTCTTAGGGGTAGCACAGCTCCATCTGGGGGTCTATTAGCCACATGTGCTCTGACCCCCACAAGGACAGCTCTGTGCTCTCCATTGTCCTCCAATGGCTCTGATTCAGGCAAACACATGTAGCTGCTAAGATCTCTGCAAGTAGGGACCCGGGGATTGAAACCAGGTCCTTGTGCATGGTAGCATGTGCAGTTAACCATCCGCACCACCAACTGATCCCAAACCCAATTTCTCCTCCATTTAGAAGATTTCCTCGTCATCCCAGCAAACTGTTAAAGAGCAGGGCCCCTCAGCACCCAGTGACCAGGACAGGCCTCCTGGATCACACAGTCCCACCGATAACAATCAATGATGCTGTTTATATTGGCCGGCATTATAATATGTTTGTTTGAATTTTGTGCATTTTAACTTTTTTTCTCCCCTTCTCTTTGATTTCAGGTCAGTTGAGAAGATGGAGCAATGGTACAACAAGCTTTATGAGTATGTCCTTATTTCATGTATTTCAAATCTTAAAGTTCTCAGAATGCAGAGTCCTAGCAGTCAATGCCCATCGCTCTTGTCCCCCTTCTCTCCACGCTGTGATGGGAGCTAACATCACCCTGCACCATGTATTAAATGGCCCTGACTTAAGGGCAGATTTCTTCATGGGCTGGTTCTCAAAGGAAATATACCTGCCAGCCCTACAGCCCAGGGAGGTTCTGGCCTGGACTCCAGGCAGGAAAGCTGCCAGGAGGATGGGATCTGCAGCCCTGGTCTCAGAGACCTGACACCATAGACATGTTTTCTTGGATCTGTCTCATTCTCTGGAAATACATTTGCATACTGTTTCTCTCATTAGATCTTGCATATATCTTCAAAAAGTTGCTATGTTGAAAAAGCATTGAAAAATTCTGAAATGATTAGCCAAAACACAAGTTCATTTGAAAATAGTTTAACAGATCATTTTTCCTTCTCTCTTTTGGGTCACTGTGGAATCCATTAGAAAAATTTACACTGCCGTTCTTGACTACCTGGACACCATCCTAGAGGAGGCAGAAGGCAACTGTGTGAGTGTTTCTAACACTGGAACTCACATCCCATGTTCCTGCTTTACATAGAAAGTGCTCTAGAGATGACGGAAGAATCCAACACTTACCATCCAGAAAGATGTGTTTTCCTACTTACAGACATCTCTATAGACACAAAAAAAGGGAGTCGAAACTGTATGCAACATTCTCTTGCATATACAGAGTGGTTTGCATTGCTCCTTGTGGATTATTTCCCCCTGGAATGGGTGACTCTACTAATTAAAGAGAAAATAACAAGCTCAGTTTTCTTTATGCTACTGGATCAAAAGAAAGCTAGGAGGGACCAGGCAGTGGTGTATCTGGTAGAGTGCACATGTTACCATGCAAGATGACCTGGGTTCAAGTCTCTGAGTCCTACTTGTGGCAGGGGGAGCTTCATGAGTGGTGAGGCAGTACTGCAGGTGTCTCTCTACGTCTATGCCCCTTTCTCCCCCTTCTGCTTCCCCTTTATCAAATAATATGAAAAAAGAAGACAATGACAGCCAGGAGCTGTGGAGTCATGATGCAGCCACCAAGCCCAGTGGCAAAAGAAAGTACACTGAGTATCATTTGTTTTCTGGAATTGCAGTACAATAGCTAAGATATTTACTATGGGGAAACTAAGACACTCTCTTACCCACAATTTCAGTAGTGACTGAATAATGGTTAATAAGCTTATACAACTATAGGGGTAGAGTTCCATGCTCATCATCTCCAATTTGTAAATGTACTTCTTTCATTAAGTTAGAATCTTTCAGTCATGTGACCTTGGATATTTTTTCTTTCCCATCTTAAATCTTTCCCCATTTTCAGGTATGGACACCATCTTCTTCCCTTGGAGTTCTTTTGTTTGTTTTACTATTGATAAATACAGAAAGAAATTGAGTGGTATGGGGAGATAGAAAAGGAAAGACACAGAGTCACCTAGAGCACTGCTTAACTACTCATGAAGTTTTCCCCTTACAGGTGGGGCCTAAGTGTTGAATGTGGGTCCTTGTCCATGGTAATGTGTGTGCTTAATTAGGTATACTGCCTTGCCTGGCCCTGAGGAGGGTTCTTTCTTCCTTTCTCTCTTTCTTTCTTTTTTCTAGAGCACTGATCAGCTTTGACTTATGGCTTATAGTGGTCTGGGGGATTGAACCAGGGACTTTGGAGCCTCAGGCATGACAGTCTCTTTGCAAAAACATTATGCTAAGAGGTCCCACTATGTTATTCTCATGAGATCCCACTTACAGATATACTACACCTATGGATTCTGTCTGCATGTCCCTTGGATACATGTCCCTTGTGTGCTCTTTTTACAATTCTTTATTGCATTAGGATGGGATCATTTTTAATGATCTATCACAAACCAATTCCTCCTTAATTTCTCATCTTCATTAACAGCTTAGTATGTCAATAAGGCTTTCTGGCAGGGCAGTGGCACCCAATCCTGGCTTCTGAACTTGGTAAGGCGTGTGCCGAACTAGCAGCACAACTGCCTAACCCTCTTTTTTTTATTTCTTCTTTTGCATAATTTGAAAACTGCATCATATCAGGGTTGGCCTTTACTCTGCAGCATTGATGCCATTTTCCTGCTTCTTCATACACCAGCCAATGCTTCTCACGTGGAGGGGGCAGTTCAAAGCATTTGATTAGATAGTTGACATTTTAAATTAAAAAGTATTTAATCAGCTGGGAGTTCCCTGTGTGTATATACCGAGTCTAGAAAGCAAGCAGGAAGAAATCCACATATCCTTGTCAACACACTTCTAAACATGCACTGAAAATCCAAGGATTCACTAAAATCTACAGTGTTGACTCAAAACTGTTGTTTTTGATGGGTTATGTTGTTTTCGCCGGGCTGGCTTCACGGGCCGGTAACAGACGACCCGGGACTCGTGGCTGGGTTGTAGGCAGTATCTCTTTATTCATGCAGGACGCAGCACAATCTAAGACGAGCTAAGTTAAACTCAAAGTACAGTACTCTAAAACTCACAATGCTGTCTTTATATATACTTGCCAAGTAGGGTGGAAACAGGATGTGACATAGAGAGGGGGGAGAGAAAAGTGACTGGTGAAAATCAGAGTGTGACAAAGAGGGGATCAGGGTGTGACAAGGAGGGGGGGTGGAGCAAAAACCTATCATGAAACAGTGGGGATTGAACCAATGCCCTGGAGGGAGGTGCTTGTTAACAGCAGTTATGTAAATAGAATGAAGTGGTTATGTAAATAGAATAGTGTTAAGCAGGGGGGATTTAAGCCAAATGAATCAGAAGGGGTCTCATGCATACCAACACAAAACCACAGTCACTCCCAGGGGTCAAGTAGCTTTGTTACTGGACACAGGGCTCTATCTCTCTCTAGGGAAACAGAGCTGCTGGGAAATATGTTGTTCCACTGCTCACTCCATAGGCTTATTGTGACCCTGACTTCTTTCTCTCCCAGGAGTTTGAGGAACCTGATCAGGGGTCTGTGAGTTCCAGGATGGAAGAAACCACAGAGCCACCTGCAGGTGAGTGTCAGGGCAATCTACAAAGAGGCTGACTGGAGTGAGACATTAACTGCAAAGGCTCAGGGAAAATGGTTTCCAGCTTAGCTTCAATACCTTCTGACAGGGAAAAGTGCAGGCAATAGGCCTCCATGCATTCAGCAGACACTGACCAACTCACTGCTCTGTAACAGGCTCTAATGACAGCCCTTGCTTCTTTACTTCTCTGTGGCAGACAGGGCTGCTCTATAGAGGTCTTCCTCATGAGGAATTCATTGCATTCTAGGCATAGGAATGTATAAGAGAATCTTCCTCTTTACTTTGTCAACTCTTCTCTTGGGCACATGCTAGGGCAGGGTCTCCTGTCAGACTCATGGACACAGAAACACAGCCTTCTTTGCACAGATGGTCCAAAGAAGGCCCTTCTGTCATTTTCTACAGTGAGGTGAATCTCTTCATGGTCATCCTGGACCTAGATTCAGTTTCTCTCCATGTAGGTGGCAAACATCTGAATGAACACGAAGTGGGCCAAATGCCAGCCACGGAGGGGCTTCCATTAGAAGCACATGACTCCTGCAGCCTCGAATGTGGAGACCAGCAGGGGAGAGGGGACCTGCTGGGTTCCTGCATATGCCTCCTGCCATGTCATATCTCCTTCATGAAACAAGCTCATGACACTGAAAATCAATCTCAAGGAGGGAGTGGGGGGCAGGATTGGCAAGGACCCAGTAGCCCCAGAGAAAGCCATGCACGTCTCCCCGGAAGACACTGCTTCCTTGCCATACTCTAGCTAAATCCTGTGGTCATGATGGGCTCATCCCAACCACCTCAGCCTAAACATATGCTTGGATTTCTCTCCATACAGATGGTGAATACCACCATGACAATGGAATGGCTCCACTGCCTGTAACTGAGGACCAGTCAAAGGAACAGGAAGTCTCTGGCTTGGATTCCAGCTGCCAGGAGTCCTTCCTGTTGGAGCAGCTATTTGAAGACACCCCAGGTTAGTTCCTCCTCAAGCCCAGATCCCAGGTCAGGACCAGCAAAGGAGAGGGAAATTGAACACTTTGCTGCAAGTGCCACCTCTCTGGAAATTTCTCCCCTCCTGAAAACAAGCTCATGACACTGAAAACCAGCCTAACGGGGGAAATGGGACCAGAATATACATCAGAATAGTGACCTAGCATAAATTCTACTTCCAAGTTTCTAGAAACATCTTATTTCTCAAAAAAAAAAAAGACAAGGCCAGTTAACACACCTTCAAATCAATAAAAAGTAGGGAGTCCAGGTCTCCTTTCTCAAATCCTCAAAGATTTTCCTGCTGATATGCAGGAATCATCTCCTACACTAAAGACTCGATTTGCTTTCTTCATCCGTCCCTCTACAAAGGTTTCAGTTAGGAAGTAGACCCTCCGCCCCTTGGTTCTCTATGTCCTTCATCCTCTCACTGACTCAGCTCCCTAGGGCCCCTCCTTTGTCCATTGCTAATCCCACTACTATGTTCACAGGTCTCTGCACTGGGGGTGACTCTACCAGGACCCCTGCTCTCTGATACCAGACATCTCCGTGTGTCGTGTCATGACACTGTCTCCAGGACTGATCCTCAGGATGATGAGGATTCAAAACGAGTCAGGTCATATTGCCTTCAAAAGTAAATGCAGGGAGGTTTGGCGGTATGTCAGAGGGTTAAGGCCTTGTGGCGCTCACGAAAAGAGGGGACAGGTGGAAAGGTCTGGGGTGTGGCGCCCAGACCCCCACCTGCAGTGGAGTCGCTTTTAGGGGGTGAAGCAGGTCTTCTCTCCCACTCTGTATTTCCACTGCTCTCTCCTTTTCTCTCTGTCCGATGCAAGTGTCTGTAAGAACAACAACAGCAACAAGAACCACCACAGTGACCAAGCAACAAAGGCAGCGAAAGGGGAACAAATGTAGTGCAGGAGCTGTGGATTATTTGTAGCTCAGGCACTGAGTTGTTGCAATAACCCCTTGAGGCAATCAATCAATCAGTGAATAAGTAATACAGGTAACAGAGATGGATATGTCTCCGTGTGTATCCACTGAGTTAATGTCAATGCACTTTTATTTATTTCTTCATTTATTTATTTATTTATTACCTTAATACGAGAATTTCTATTCCTTGCTAAAAACAGTGTCCCATCAAGGGTACCAGGTGGTGCCACACCCAGTTAAGCACTCATGTTACAATGCAGGAGGACTGGGCTTCAACACCCTGGTCCCCACCTGCCGGGGGAAATATTTACAAGTGGTGCAGAAGTGCTGCAGGTGTCTATCTCTGTGTCTCAAACTCTCTATCCCTCCATTCCCTCTCAATTCCTGTCTTTTTATTCCAATAAATACTCAAGAAAATGGAAAGTCAAAAAAGAAAAAGGAAAATGAAATATTCCACTACTTCAAAGGGGCTACTCAGGACAATGCTTTCCTTGTTAAGACCCTCACAGCACACCATATGCAGAAATCAAAGATGACATGTATTTTTAACCCAGTTTTTATATTTATTTATTTATTTATTTATTTAGATGGTTATTCATTTTTATTATTGATAAATTCATGTTTTCCATTTGACATAGACTGGGGCTCTGACACCAATGGTCTCAAGTACCCCTAGATGGTATTCTGCCTCTACAAAACCAATCCATTGACCTGTCCATCCATCCATCCACCCATCCAGCTATCCATCCAGCTATCCATCCATCCACCAGTCAACCAAGCTAAGTACAAAAGGAGATCTCTCCTTGAATGGTGAAGATGAACAACGATGCATAGGTAGGTTGCAAAGGGGCCAGTTCGGCTGAATAGGGCAGAGGGGCTGAACCAGGGAATGTGTTGGGGGGAGTGGGTGTGGGTGGGGTGAGCCAGAGACCCTGTGAGCTGGGTGATGTCAGGGGCAGGCAGAGGGTGGAAGGGGTTGCGCACAGCTGTAACTGGAGAACCATCACAAGTGCTGAAGCTGGTGAGCAGGGCACCTGGAAGAGAGTACAGACAAAGGAGAGAAGCAAAGTGCAGAGGAGAGGAGAGGGGTGTGGATGGAGAGGACAGGAGAGGACAGGAGAGGACAGGAGTGGAGGGGACCTGAGAAACCTACCTGGACAAAGGCAGCATACAGACATCCAGGAAGGCAGGCAGGCATGCAGTCAGCTCTGGCCTGGGCTCCCTGGATCCCAGGCACACCTCCACCTGTCTTCTCTTGGCTGCCAGAGGTCCCGAGGTCCCTCGTCGGTCAGCACTGTCTTCCCATCCTTCCGTCACTCTGTGCCAGGGCCCAGGTGTCTGGGCGCTGCTGGCTGACCTAGTGGCAGGGCAGTTGGGCTGCCCTGTGCAAGTGTGACCAGCACAGAATTCCAGGGGCTAGGACATCACAGAGGGCTCCTGTGGTTGCTAGGCCACGGGGACCCCGCCCATCCAGTTGACCAGCAGCCATGACCCCCACGCTGAACTTGACCTGAGGGGTGGTGGCCAGCCACCAGAGCCAGAGCCCCAGGCCAAAGCCGGTGCAGGTCGGCCGGGCCAAGGGGCTATGGGCAGATTGGTGTGTGTCTGGGCAAGGTGCTGGCATCTAACCGCCCAGGGCTGGGGACCAACATCTGCCAGGCCCCTGCCACACCATGTGCACTGACACACAGTCTTGATGACTGACTGACAGTCCCCGCCCCAGAGATACCCACACCAGGTCCCTGGGTGCCCTGAGCTGCCCCTGAGCGTTGGTTGGTGCCTGCCTGGACACATGCCTCCATAATGGAGGCCTCTATTAATCCCGTTGCCTACTGACAGCTGCCCTCCTGCTCCTTCTCCTCCTCTTCTTCCCCCTGCTCTTCCTCCTCCTTCTCCTCCTACTCCTCCTCCTCCACCTCCTCCTCCTCTTCGTCATCCTCATAGGGACTCACTCAGGGCCCTTGGCCTAGGCAAGCGAGGGCTGCTGCTCTGGCTGCTGCAGCTTCTATCCAGTGGGTGGGTGCAGAAATCTGTTCCTGTGAGTCCCTGGTTCCTGGGAACTTCCATGCCTCCAGCTCCCCCACTCTCTAATCAAGACCCCTCCTCAAGGATTCCCCCTTTTCCCTTGCCCTCTGTCCCCCAGCTCCCCAACTAACATCTACTGTGTGCCTCCCTGCGCTACTTTACTGCCACCCTGCTTCTGCCCTTCAGCCTTGGGGGCTCAGGGCCAGCCCAGCTGCCATCTCACCATCCAGCAGGGGGACCTGCCCTAACCCCCACACACACCCACACACCGCCCTGCACACACTCACAGGTTCCCCTGCCTGCAGCCTGCCTCTCAAACAGTCTCCTTCTGCCCTCTAGCCCCCTTACAGCCACTGCCACGGCCCCAAACAGACACCTGGGCTTAGCAGTGCTGACATGCAAACAGCTCCCCTCGCCTCCACTACATTTGCTCCAAGGTTGCCAAGAGTCTTTTTTCATGCTGTAGGGGAGGGAGTTGAGACAGTCCAATGTCCTGGGGAGCAAGAACTGCAAACAGTCCATCTACAATGTAACATTTGCTTCTGAGGCCGCCCAATCCCTAGTGCGCTGTGCAGACCTTTGACATGCAAAAACACCCCATCTGAGCGTGAGATCTGGCTGGGTTAGTGGCTCTTTTTGTGGACTAGGAGACAGACAGACAGACAGAGTTTTCAGGTTCAAAACCTGTACTTCCCAGAAGATGGTCATTCGCTATGGTAAAAAAAAAAAAAGAGCTTTTTATTTTTTTCCCCTGCCAGGGTAACCTGTCTGCTGCCTGTTTCTCAGTGAAAAAAGGGAAAAACCTTTTTTGGAGGGAAAAGGACCAAAATGCAGGCAGGTGGACTCCGTGGAGGGTAGATGGCGAGTTGCTCCTGCCTTGGCACTAGAGCCCCAGCTGCTGTTCCAGGTGTTCTCGGATACCAGAGATCTCCGTGTGTTGTGTCATGACACTGTCTCCAGGACTGATCCTCAGGATAATGAGGATTCAAAATGAGGCAGGTCATATTGCCTTCAAAAGTAAATGCAGGGAAGTTTGGCGTTATGTCAGAGGGTTAAGGGCTTGTGGCGCTCACGAAAAGAGGGGACAGGTGGAAGGGTCTGGGGTGTGGCGCCCAGACCCCTACCTGCAGGTGAGTCGCTTTACAGGGGGTGAAACAGGTCTTTAGGGGCTCTATGTTTCTCTCCCACTCTGTATTTCCCCTGCTCTCTCCTTTTCTCTCTGTCCGATGCAAGTGTCTGTAAGAACAACAACAGCAACAAGAACCACCACAGTGACCAAGCAACAAGGGCATCAAAAGGGGAACAAATATAGTGCAGGAGCTGTGGTTTATTCGTGGCGCAGGCAATGAGCTGTGGCAATAACCCCTTGAGGCAATCAATCAATCTCTGAATAAGTAATACAGGTAACAGAGATGTATATGTCCCTGTGTGTTTCCACTCAGTTAATGTCAATGCACTTTTATTTATTTCTTCATTTATTTATTTATTACCTTGCCACGAGAATTTCTATTTCTTGCTAAAAACAGTGTCCCATCAAGGGTACCAGGTGGTGCCACACCCATTAAGCACTCATGTTACAATGCAGGAGGACTGGGCTTCAACACCCTGGTCCCCACCTGCCGGGGGAAATATTTACAAGTGGTGCAGAAGTGCTGTAGGTGTCTATCTCTGTGTCTCAAACTCTCTATCCCTCCCTTCCCTCTCTATTCCTGTCTTTTTATTCCAATAAATAATCAAGAAAATGGAAAGTCAAAAAAGAAAAAGGAAAATGAAATATTCCACTACTTCAAAGAGGCTACTCAGGACAATGCTTTCCTTGTTATGATCCTAACAGCATACCATATGCAGAATAGCAAAGACGCCATGTATTTTTTAACCCAGTTTTTATATTTATTTATTTATTTAGGTGGTTATTCATTTTTGTTATTGATGAATTCATGTTTTCCATTTGACATAGACTAGGGCTCTGACACCAACGGTCTCAAGTACCACTAGATGGTACTCTGCCTCTACAAAACAAATCCATTGACCTGTCCATCCATCCATCCACCCATCCAGCTATCCATCCAGCTATGCATCCATCCATCCATCCATCCATCCACCAGTCAACCAAGCTAAGTACAAATGCAGATCTCTCCTTGAATGGTGAGGACAAACAAGGATGCATAGGTAGGTTGCAAAGGGGCCAGTTCAGCTGATAAGGGCAGAGGGGCTGAACCAGGGAATGTGTTGGGGGGTGTAGGTGTGGGTGGGTTGAGTGGAGACCCTGTGAGCTGGGTCACGTCAGTGGCAGGGAGGGAGTGGAAGGGGTTGCGAACAGCTGCCACTGGAGAACCATCACATGTGCTGGAGCTTTTGAGCAGGGCACGCGGAAGAGAAGACAGATAAAGGAGAGTAGCAAAGTGCAGAGGAGAGGAGAGGGGAGTGGATGGTGAGGACAGGAGTGGAGGGGAGCTGATAAACCTACCTGGACAAAGGCAGCATACAGACATCCAGCAAGGCAGGCAGGCATGCAGGCAGCTGGGCTCCCTGGATCCCGGGCACACCTCCACCTGTCTTCTCTTGGCTGCCAGCCCTGAGGTCCCTCGTCGGTCAGCACTGTCTTCCCATCCTTCCGTCCCTCTGTGCCAGGGCCCAGGCGTCTGGGCGCTGCTGGCTGACCTAGTGGCAGGGCAGTTGGGCTGCCAGTGCCAGTGTGGCCAGCACAGAATGCCAGGGGCTAGGACATCACAGAGGGCTCCTGTGGTTGCTAGGCCACGGGGACCCCGCACATCCAGTTGACCAGCAGCCATGACGCCCACCCTGAATTTGACCTGAGGGGTGGTGGCCAGCCACCAGAGCCAGAGCCCCAGGCCAAAGCAGGTGCAGGTTGGCCAGGCCAAGGGGCTATGTGCAGATTGGTATTTGTCTGGGAAAGGGGCTGGTATCTGACAGCCCAGGGCTGGGGACCAAGTTCCGCCAGGCCCCTGTCCCACCATGTGCACTGACACACAGTCTTGCTGACTGACTGACAGTCCCCACCCCAGAGATACCCACACCAGGTCCCTGGGTGCCCTGAGCTTCCCCTGAGGGTTGGTCGGTGCCTGTGTGGACACAAGCCTCTGTAATAGAGGCCTCTATTAATCCTGTTGCCTACTGACAGCTGCCCTCCTGCCCCTCCTCGTCCTCCTCTTCTTCTTCCTCCTCTTCCTCCTAATCCTCCTCCTACTCCTCCTCCTCCAACTCCTCCTCCTCTTCCTCATCCTCAGAGGGACTCACTCAGGGCCCTTGGCCAAGGCAAGCCAGGGCTGGTGCTCTGGCTGCTGCAGCTTCTATCCAGTGGGTGGGTGCAGGAATCTGTTCCTGTCAGTCCCTGATTCCTGAGACCTTCCATGCCTCCAGCTCCCCCCACTCTCTAGTCCAGACCCCTCCTCAAGGATGCCCCCTTTCCCCTTACCCTCTGTCCCCCAGTTCCCAACTAACATCTACTGTGTTCCTCCCTGTGCTACTTTACTGCCACCCTGCTTCTGCCCTTTAGCCCTGGGGGCCCAGGGTCAGCCCAGCTACCTTCTCACCATCCAGCAGGGGGAACTGCCCTAACCCTCTGACACCACACACACACAGCCCTGCACACACTCACAGGCTCCCCTGCATGAATCCTGCCTCTCAAACAGTCTCCTTCTGCCCCCTAGCCCCCTTACAGCCTCTGCCAGGGCCCCCCACAGACACCTGGTCTTGAGCAGCGCAAACATGCAACCAGCTCCCCTCGCCCCCACTCCATTTGCTCCAAGGTTGTCAAGAGTCTTTTTTTCGTGCTGTAAGGGAGGGAGTTGAGACAGTCCAATGTCCTGGGGAGCAAGAACTGCAAGCAGTCCATCTACAATGTAACATTTGCGTCTCTGGCCGCCCAATCCCAAGTGCACTGTGCAGACCTTTGACTGGCAAAAACACCCCATCTGAGCGTGAGGTCTGGCTGGGCTAGTGGCTCTTTCTGTGGACTAGAAGACAGACAGACAGAGTTTTCAGGTTCAAAACCTGTACTTCCCAGAAGATGGTCATTCGCTACAGTTAAAAAAAAAGAGCTTCTTATTTATTTTTTTCCCTTGCTTGGGTAACCTGTCTGCTGCCTGCTTCTCAGTGAAAAAAGGGAAAAACCTTTTTTGGAGGGAAAAGGACCAAAATATAGGCAGGTGGACTCCATGGAGGGTGGATGGGGAGTTGCTCCTGCCCTGGCACTAGAGCCCCAGCTGCTGTTCCAGGTGCTCTCTGATACCAGAGATCTCCGTGTGTTCAGTCATGACACTGTCTCCAGGACTGATCCTCAGGATAATGAGGATTCAAAATGAGGCAGATCATATTGCCTTCAAAAGTAAATGCAGGGAGGTTTGGCGGTATGTCAGAGGGTTAAGGCCGTGTGGCGCTCACGAAAAGAGGGGACAGGTGGAAGGGTCTGGGGTGTGGCGCCCAGACGCCCACCTGCAGGTGAGTCGCTTTACAGGGGGTGAAGCAGGTCTTTAGGGGCTCTATGTTTCTCTCCCACTCTGTATTTCCCCTGATCTCTCCTTTTCTCTCTGTCCGATGTAAGTGTCAGTAAGAACAACAACAGCAACAAGAACCACCACAGTGACCAAACAACAAGGGCAGCGAAAGGGGTACAAGTGGAGTGCAGGAGCTGTGGATTATTCGTGGCGCAGGCACTGAGCTGTGGCAATAACCCTTTGAGGCCATCAATCAGTGAATAAGTAATACAGGTAACAGAGATGTATATGTCCCTGTGTGTTTCCACTGAGTTAATGTCAATGCACTTTTATTTATTTCTTCATTTATTTATTTATTTATTACCTTGCCATGAGAATTTCTATTCCTTGCTAAAAACAGTGTCCCATCAAGGGTACCAGGTGGTGCCACACCCAGTTAAGCACTCATGTTACAATGCAGGAGGACTGGGCTTCAACACCCTGGTCCCCACCTGCCAGGGGAAATCTTTACAAGTGGTGCAGAAGTGCTGCAGGTGTCCTATCCCAAAACTGTAAATCAAAGAAGAAATAGACATAGTGCAGTTCCCTGCACACAGGACAGGGTGAGGCTGGACCAGCGCCATGAGATTCTCCAGCCTGCATCTTGGCTGGAGCATCACTAAGAATACTTCCAATTTTGAGAGGTGAGGGCAGTTTTGTAGAGTGGGCTGCTGGCCGTGTTGTTTCTCAGAATGGGCTAAGACGTAGATGTTCTAAGTGTAATGTTTCCTCACAACCATAAAATAGCAATGCCACTTGTAAGAAGTATGCATGGGCATGGAGTGTTTGTCTTCAGTGCTCTGGCACTGATCAACACAGGGCCAGAATTTCAGTCCTTTTCTGTCTCTGTCATTCTGTCTCTCTGACTGACTCTACGTGCCTTCTTCACTGGGCCCTTACTGGAAGTCAGTGCATGCATTGTAGACTCAGTCTTCCTGGAGTTGAAAATTTCCATTCTTTGCCCTTTGGATTATTTAGTCTCATAGATATGACGTAGTACATAGGGGAACTGAGAAGAAAACAATCCTGCTACAGGTAATAGGCATATGTCCATCTCAAGCTTCAGCTGTCCAGGCCCTCTGTGCTTGACTCCCATTCTCCAGGGCCCTGAGGCTGACACTCAGCCTAAATGCAGCCCTCCTCAATTGCCTGCACCACACTTGTCCTTATTTCATGAGAGCCCAGGTCAAGAGAAGTGAAACTCTATCCACCTGGCACACACATTCTGCTTTCCCTCTATTGGGCCGAATGTATTGGATCTGTGGTACTTATAGCCAGTTTCCATATTTTCCACGTGAAATGGAAGCTTTTAGGGTTCAGAATGAGGGTGTTTAGATGGCTGTGAAATGTCTTTTCCAAGTTCCTCATGGGGTTTCTAATCCTTTTGAAACCTGAAGTTCTTTCTTGTATCTAGGTAATATTCTCACCTCTGGCCAGAAGGCCTTCCCAACTAGGAGCACAGCTATCCCTGGGTCAGGAGGTCTGACAGCCTGCTAGCTCCTGGAGGGATTCCTGAATATGTCCTCAGGGCCCAAGTAGTAACAGGTGTTTCCAATAGCCTTTATTAGCAGCAGCCAGGCCCTCAGGTAAGGTGCGGGGCTGTGATCTCCACTGGAATCTCTGAATTCAGCCAATGGAGGCATCCATCTTTCTTTTGTTTGTCTCTAGCATGGGCCCAGGGATTTTGTGTTTCCTGCAAGCAGAGAGACTTTGTGTGGGACACTCATGCATGCCTACTTTTGGGAATCTCTCTGAGTGTGATGTGTGGACACCAGGATACCATGATCAGGGATGTGAGGCCACCAAAGCAATTGCCTTAGCCAGACACAAAGGGTAGGTGTAAGGGACCGGGTTCATCCACTATTGTTTGGTCGAACACAGTTCCCATCTATGTTGAAACAGCTCTTTCTGTGTAATTTCTGTGCTTGTAATCTGCTGCCCTTAGCAGTGGACTGAGAGCCTGGAGGCTGAGTAGGCAGCGAAACGTGACTAGACGGGCTCATGCCCCTGAATTCTGAGGGTTTCCCCAGCTTACCCCGTTGGCAGTGTTTGGATGATAGATAGTGAGGCATGGGATTGAATAGGGAACTCAGGAGATTTAGACATGAGATTCGCTTTGCATATGTATTCTTGCTTAGCCAGAATCTTGGCTAGCTAGCTTGCCCTGAACAGCTAGGTTTTCTGAACATAAGTTGCAGGTGAGGCTGGCTACCTTACCACCCATGCTCTGAGACTACTATAGGTGATCTCTGAACACACACAGACACAGGCAGACAGACAGACACAGACACACACACACACACAATACTGTCAGGTCTGGTAGTACAGCATATGGTGAAGGCTGAGGCTGTCTGGGGTCTGTAGGCATGAGAGCTGCTGCCTTACAATCTCTACAAGACAGGTTCGAACCTGTCATCAATGAACACAGTGTAGGAGGTTTTTGAATTCTCATCTCTTTCCAGCAGTAGTGGCTGGTGGGTGGGCCTGCCAGAGGCTGCCCAATGAGCATGCTCGGGGCCGTGTGGGCTGTGCTCAAGGTTGATGGTCAATCACTGTCTAGGGGCCTTGACATTCCTGGGCGTGTCTTAGCACACTGGCCTATGATATTGCTGGCAGGGGTTCTGGGCGTGACCTAGGACTCTGGCATATCAGAGCATGGCTGGTGCCCTGTCTGCAGGCCTTCTGAAGTAAGCCCGAAAATGGGAGCTCAGAGCTGGCCTTAAAGGCTGGGTGTGCTTCCAAGAATTGCGAAGCAGGGTTCAGCCCAGGGCCCTGCCTTGCAGAAGCTGTCCAGTGTGCATGTGTATAACTCTGTTTGTGCCTGTGCCTCTGTGGATGTGTGCGTGTGTGTAACTGTGAGAGTGTGTGTTTGTGTGTGTGTGAGAGGGAGAGAGAGAGAGAACAACAAAATCACTGTGACACAGGTGATTTTGTGCAAAACACTTGGCACATTCTGATTTACAGCTCAATATAGACACCATTGTAGCTCTCCTTGGCCCTTGGTCACTTTTCTTCTTTTCAGATGTAAAGACACTGAAGAGGGAGAGGATTTTGCCCTGAGGCTTGCACTGGGAACTATCAGCTGCCCTGTGTGTGTTGCCAGACTAGGAAACTTGTGGTGCCTGTCCATGTGGAGAGTATCCTGGATGAGTTCCTTCTCGAGTCTTTTTCGCCAGGTCCCTTTGAAGCTGCATATAGCTATTGATTTGGAGATTTTACGCCTTTGGACAATTCTTTTCCTGATGCACAGTTTCTCTCCAGGTTTTAGCAATCAATTGTCTGAATGTCATGTCACATCCATTGTAGAAAATAACTACATGAGTGTCTTGCTCTCTCTTTCTCTCTCTCCATATATATATATATATATATATATATATATATATATATATATATAACATGTAGAGGTCAGAAAATATATTTTAGTTGGAGACCTGCACAGCTCTGGATTCAGGTAGTAATGCGGATACACCTGGCCCTTCTGTGCCACAGTCATGAGAGACATCTCACAGAGCCATTCGTTTACCTCTTGTCACTCTACAAATCTCTCTCAGCACAAACTACAGCTGCCAAATCATCTATTTCCCTCTTCCTCTTTTTATCCACCGAGTCCTATCCCAAAACTGTAAATCAAATAAAAAATAGACATAGTGCAGTTCCTGCACACAGGACAAGCTGAGGCAGGACCAGGGAGATGAAATACGCCAGCCTACATCTTGGCTGGAGCATCACTAAAACTACTTCCAATTTGGAGAGGCAAGGGCAGTTTTGGAGAGTGGGCTGCAGGCCAAGTGTTGCTTCTCACAGTGTGCTAAGACCTAGATGTTCTAAGAGTAACCTTTCCTCACAACATAAAATAACAATGCCAATTTTAAGAACTATGTATGGGCATGGAGGGTTTGTCTTCAGTGCTCTGGCACTGATCAACACAGGGCCAGAATTTCTGTCCTTTTCAGTCACTGTCATTCTATCTCTCTGACTGTCTCTGCTTGCCTCCTTCCCTGGACCCTTCGTGGAAGTCAGTGAACTCGGACTTCCTGGTGTTGAAATTTTCCTTTCTTTGCCCTTTGGATTAATTAGTCTCTGGCATATGGGGTAGTACAGAGGGGAACTGAGGAGACAGCCTTCCTGCTGCAGGTAACAGGCATATGTCCATCTCCAGCAGCAGCTGTCCAGGCCCTCTGTGCTCGACTCCCATTACCAAGGTCCTGTGGCTGACACTCACACTAATTGCAGCTATCCTCATTTTCCTGCACCGCATCCTTGTCCTTATTCCATGAGAGCCCAGGTGAAGACAAGTGAAACTCTATCCCCCTGGCACACACATTGTGCTTTCCCTCTATTGGGCCTAATGTAAAGGATCTGTGGTACTGATGGCCACACCAGTGTTCAGATTTTCCTTGCAAAACGGAAGCTTCCAGGGTTCAGAAAGAGGGTGTTTTGATGGCTGTGAAATGTCTTTTCCAAGTGCCTCCTGGGGTTTCAAATCCTTTTGAAACCTGAAGTTCGTTCTTGTATCTAGGGAATATTCTCATCTCTGTCCCGAAGTCCCTCCAACTAGGAGCACAGCTTTCCAGGGTTCAGTAGGTCTGCCAGCCTGCTAGCTCCTGGAGGGATTCCTGAGTATGTCCTCTGGCCCCAAGTGGTAACAGGTGTTTCCAATTGCCTTTATTAGCAGCAGCCAGGCCCTCAGGTGAGGGGCGGGGCTGTGATCTCCACTGGAAGCTCCTAATTTAGCCAATGGAGGCATCCATCTTCCTTTTGTCTGTCCATAGCAAGGGCCTGGGGAGTTTGTGCTTCCTGCAAGCAGAGCGACTTTGTATGGGACACTCATGCATGCCTACTTCTGGGAATCTCTCTGAGTGTGATGTGTGGACACCAGGACAGCGTGATCAGGGATTGTGAGGCCACAGGAGCAATTGCCTTAGCCGGACCCAAAGGGTAGGTGTGAGGGGCCGGGTTCATCCACTATTGTTTGGTCAAAAACCATTCCCATCAGTGGTGAAACACAGCTCTTTCTGGGTTCATTCTGGGCTTGGAATTTGCAGCCCTGAGCAGTGGACTGAGAGTCTGGAGGCTGAGTAGGCAGTCAAACGTGACTGGACAGGCTCCTGCCCCTGAATTCTGAGGGGTGCCCCACCTTCCCCCATTGGCAGTGTTTGGATGATAGTGAGGCATGGTATTGAATCGGGAACTCAGGACAGGGAGACATGAGGGGCGCTTTGCATTTGCATTCTTGCTTAGCCAAAATCTGGGCTGGCTGACTTGCCCTCACCAGCTAGGTTCTCGGTACATAAGTTGCAGTTGAGGCTGGCTACCTTCCCACCCATGCTCTGAGACTATTATAGGTGAGCTCTGAGCACACACAAACACAGACAGACAGACAGACACAGACACACACACACACACATTACTGTCAGGTCTGGTAGTACAGAATATGGTGAAGGCTGGGGCTGTCTGGGGTCTGTGGGCATGAGAGCTGCTGCCTTACAATCTCTACAAGCCAGGATTGAACCTGTCATCAATGAACACAGTGTAGGAGGTTTTTAATTCTTATCTCTTTCCAGCAGAAGTGGCTGGTGGGTCGGCCTTCCAGAGGCTGCCCAATGAGTGTGCTTCAGGGCCCTGTGACCCGTGCTAAAGTTTGCTGGTCAATCACTGAATAGGGGCCTTGACACTCCTGGGCGTGCCTTAGCACACTGACCAATGATATTGCTGGCAGGGGTTCTGGGCGTGGCCAGTTGACTGAGATTCAGCAGTTGACTGAGATTCAGGAGGCTGATTAGGCAGCCAAACGTGACTGGACAGACTCATGCTCTTGTATTCTAACCAGCTAGCTTCTCTGTACATAAGTTGCAGGTGAGGCTGGCTACCTTGACACCCATGCTCTGAGACTATGATAGGTGAGCTCTGAGCACACACAGACACACAAAGACAGACAGACACACACTCACACACACATTACTGTCAGGTCTGGTAGTATAGCATATGGTGAAGTCTGAGGCTGTCTGGGGTCTGTGGGCATGAGAGATGCTGCCTTACAATCTCTACAAGCCAGCTTTGAACCTGTCATCAATGAACACAGTGTAGGAGGTTTTTGACTTCTGGTCTCTTTCCAACTCATCTATTTCTCTTCTCGCCTTCTCTGTCTCTAACTCTCACAGGCTCTCACACACTCTGTCTTCACTCATTGATATTTTATTTATATACTTATTTTACTGACAGGCCCAGATATACAAAGAGATTTACCAGAGCACTGATGAGCTCTGGCTTGTTTTGTTGTTGATATCACCTAGGCTACTGGAGCCACAGCTTTATAAGTCTCTCTGACACAAGCCATATTCTGTTTCCTCATCCATGGCAGTATCTCTCAGACTTTATAATAAACATATACATACATACATATATATCTGTTATTTTTAGAATTGTCGACCTATGTAATTGATCTTTATCATAATTAACACATTTATAACAGCTCCCTTTTTCATTAATAATTGGCCACCTAGTTGGAACAGGAGTCAATACAATTATAAATAATAGTACCTTCCAGTAGCATTTCTAATAGCATTTCTATCAGCATCCTTATTGTAATTATCATAGTACAGAACTTGCCTCCTTTCTCTAGTGTAAGCTTCAGTACATATAAATTTCTTCTCATTATCCTGAAATCTTAATTTCCCTGGACTCTGAAGTGTCTCAGAATTTTTGAAGCAGCCCTCAGTTTCTCAGTAGGTGGTTTTCATTATCTGCTGTAATCAGGTCTTCTTGTGCTTTTTTTTTTCATTTTTTTCAAATCCTCCTAGATCATCCCCATTTATTTGCATATTTATTTATTCATTTAGTCCTATATTACACGAGGGGTCATTTCTTCTGCTTGATAGATTTTTCTCTTATATTTGAAGGGAAGTTTACACTCACGATACATTTCGTGTCATAAATACTACACACATATGGTGAAGGCTGGGGTGGTCTGGGTTCTGTGGACTTGAGACTTCCGCCTTACAATCTCTACAACCCAGGTTTGAACCTGTCATGTGTGAACACAGTGTGGGAGGTTTTTGACTTCTGGTCTCATTCCCACTCTTCTATTTCTCTTCTTGCCTTCTCTGTCTCTAACTCTCACAGGCTCTCACTCACTCTGTCTGCACTCATTAATATTTTACTTATACATTATTTTACTGACAGGCCCAGATATACAAAGGAAATCACCAGGACACTGCTGATCTCTGGTTTGTTTTGTTGGCGATTTCACCTAGATTTCTGGAGCCTCAGCTTTGTAAGTCTCCCTGGCACAAGCCATACTCTGTCTCCTCATAGCCATGCCAATATCCCTCAGAGTCTATAATAAAGATACACTGACATATATGTACATATATATACATATATATTAGTCATTTTAGAATTGTTGAGCTTTTTATTTGATCTTAATGCAGAATTACCACATTTATAACCGCCTCCTTATTCATAAATAATTGGTCACATAGTTGGAGCAGGATTCACTACAATTATAAATTATAAACCTTCCAGGAGCATTTCCAGTAGCCTTTCTATAAGTATCCTCATTGTAATTATCATAGCACAGAACTTGTCTACATTTTCTAGTGTAAGCTTCAATACGTATGCCTTTCTTTTCATTCTCGGGAATTCTGAATTTGCTGGGACCCTGAAGTGTCAGGGAAGTTTTGAAGCAGCCCATTGTTTCTCAGCAGACGTTTTCTATACTTCTGCTGTAATCAGGTCTTCCTGTGGTTTTTGTTTTTATTTTTTCATATCCTCCTAGATCATCCCCATTTATTTGCATATTTATTTATTTATTTAGTCCCATATCACACGAGGGATCATTTCTTCTGCCTGATATATTTTCTCTTATAATTGCAGGGAACTTCAGACACACAGTACATTTCCTTTTGCAGATACTACACACTACTACTACAACTACCACTGCAGTTTTTGACAGTGACATCCAATGCACAATGGATTAGTATTGCATGGCTCTAAAGAATGTTCCCTATTTAACCTACAATGTTTTTAATCTCACAAATATTTATTCTGTTCTTTCTTGGGGGATGAATTATTTACAGTCAACAGTTTCATGTAATAGTGGGTAGGGGAGTAATATTTCCCACTTTCCTTGTATTTCTGTACGTCATTTGTAACTTTCTTATTGAGGAGAAGGAAACAGTCATAAATTGAGAGAGCAGGGCCCAAGCAGGAAGAGAGACAGAGAGACATCTGCAGTTCTGATTTGACACTAGCCCAGCTTTTCCCTATCTGGGTAAGTGGTGACCAGGGGCTCAAAACGGGGTCCTGGGCTTCCACATAGTTCCCTGGCATCTCAACCAACTGTGCTTCCAATCCATGCTCCCTTCGTTGTCCATGTAACTATCGATCTGCTCTAGGCACTTCTCACCTTCATAGGCCAGAAATTTAACACTTCTCCCCTCCACCCATGAGACTTTGACCTTTTACTTGTGTGGAAAACAGCAACCCCAGTCCACGTTATTTCACGGAAAGGTGTGTGCGTCTCTGTGGGAGGGTATGTGTGTGTGTATGTGTACATAAGTGGGTTTCTGTTATGATTACCACTGTTGTTTCTTTATTCCTGATGCAGGATCTTAGGGACTGGGTTGTGCTATGACAAAGGAAGTTTCCACTGCACAAGTGGTTTTTAAAATATGAATGGCACATTGGATATTCTGGACACTGTTGTGCATTCTCCCAGGTGGTCCTCAGATGGGTTCTTTCCTTTGCTATCCACGTGCTCTGTGTAATTTTCTGTGTAGACTCAAAGAGGAGTGTCATGGGGGAGCTCAGCTGCATTCTGCTCTGTATCCACAAGGTGGCAGCAAAGCCCATAGTTGAGTGTAGTGATTCTGTGGAATGAGGAGAACTCTGGGATTTTTGGCCTATGGACAGCAAGGTTGAAATTGACATAGAGTGCCCTAGACATCTGTTCTTTCCTGTGGGGTGGGGGGATGCCCCATTTGGCTTTGCAAGTGGAAGGGGTTTCTCTCTTTGTCTGGGATGACTCTACTGGGTGCATGTGAATCCCTGTGCTCAGCTGCATTCTGCTGGAGGCTCCATGGGGCAAGTGCCCTGAGGCACTGGGCTACAATAGTGGAGACAGTGTTTCTGGGTGTGCCCCAATAGCAGGGCCAGCCTAGCGCAAGGAGGCAGTGTCCTAAGGATGGGTCCAGACAGGAGCTGTGTGGGTCGTGTTGGCAGAAACAGGCCTTCAGAGGAAGACAGACAATCCCAGGGGGCACGTCTAAGATCCCGTGCCCACTGAGCCTGAGGGGAGGTTCCAGTGTGTATTCATAGAAACAGCTGGCCAATTAGAGAAGAGGAACATCACTCTAAGGGGTATGAACCAAGAGCTGGCCAATGAGAACAGAGGTGGAGTTGCGAGGGCGGGATTCAGAGCAGCCTTCTGAAGGAAGCCCGCCAATGGGAGCTCAGAGCTGGCCTTAAAAGGCTGGGCGTGCTTCCAGGAAGTGCGAAGCAGGGTTCAGCCCAGGTCCCTGCCTTGCAGAAGTTGTCCAGTGTGCATGTGTATAACTCCGTTTGTGCCTGTGCCTGTGTGCAATTGTGTGTGACTGTGAGAGTGTGTGTTTGTGTGTGTTTATGTGTGTGTGTGTGTGTGTGGGAGGGAGAGAGAGAGAACAACAGAATCACTGGGGCCCAGGTGATTTTGTGCAAAACACTTGGAACATTCTGATATACTGCTCAATATTGACACCATTGTAGCTACCAGATGCACAGTGTCTGTTGCCAGACTAGGAAACTTGTGGTGCCTGTCCATGTGGAGTGTCTCCTTGATAAGTTAATTCTTGAGCATTCTTGCTTAGCCAGAATCTGGGCTAGCTGGCTTGCCCTGACCAGCTAGGTTCTCTGTATATAAGTTGTAGGTGAGGCTGCCTGCCTTGACACCCATGCTCTGAGATTACTATAGGTGAGCTCCGAGCACACACAGACACACAGATAGACAGACAGACACACTCACACACATTAATGTCAGGTTTGTTAGTACAGCATATGGTGAAGGCTGGGGATGTTTGGGGTCTGTGGGCATGAGAGCTGCTGCCTTACAATCTCTACAAGCCAGGTTTGAACCTGTCATCAATGAACACAGTGTTGGAGGTTTTTGAATTCTGGTCTCTTTCTAACTCATCTATTTCTCTTCTCGCCTTCTCTGTCTCTAACTCTCACGTGCTCTTATACACTCTGTCTTCACTCATTAATATTTTACTTATATACGCATTTTACTGACAGCACCAGATATACAAAGAGAGTTACCAGAGCACTGCTGAGCTCTGCTTTGTTGTGTTGCCGATTTCACCGAGGCTACTGGAGCATCAGTTTGTAAGTCTTTCTGACACAAGCCATATTCTGTCTCTTCATTTCCATGCCAGTATCACTCACAGTTTATAATAAAGTGATTTTTTGCAAAACACTTGGTACATTCTGATTTACAGATCAATATTGACACCATTGTAGCTCTCTTTGGCCCTTGGTCACTTTTCTTCTTCTCAGATGTAAAAACACTGAAGATGGAGAGGTTTTTGCCCTGAGGCTTGCAATGGGAACTACCAGATGCATTGTGTCTGTTGCCAGACTAGGAAACATGTGGAGCCTGTCCATGTGGAGAGTCTTCTTGAATAGTTCCTTCTCAAGCCTTTTTCGCTACGTCCCGTTGGAGCTGCATATAACTAATGACTTTGAGATTTTACTTTTTTGGACAATTCTTTTCCTGATGCAGTTTCTCTTCAGATTTTAGCAATCAATTTCCAGATTTTCCACGCAAAACAGAAGCTTCCAGGGTTCAGAAAGAGGGTTTTTTGATGGCTGTGCATGGTTTCTCTCCAGGTTTTAGCAATCAATTGTCTGAATGTCATATCGAATCTATTGTAGAAAATGACTACATCAGTGTCTCTCTCTCTCTCTCTCTCTCTCTCTCTCTATATATATATATATATATATATATATATATATATATATATGTAACATGTAGAGATCTTAAAATATTTTTTAGCTAGAGACCTGCACAGCTCTGGATTAGGGTAGTAATGCCAATAGACTTGGCCCTTCTGAGCCACAGTCATGAGAGACATCTCACAGAGCCATTTATATACCTCTTATCACTCTAACAAATATCTCTCAGGACAAACTACCTCTGCCACACACACACACATTAGTCTCAGGTGTGGTATTACAGCATTTGGTGAAGGCTGGGGCAGTCTGGGGTCTGTGGGCATGAGAGCTGCTGTCTTACAATCTCTACAAGCCAGCTTTGAACCTGTCATCAATGAACACAGTGTAGGAGGTATTTGAATTCTGAGACACTGAAGAGGGAGAGGTTTTTGCCCTGAAGCTTGCAC
The DNA here is from genome assembly GCF_950295315.1 of Erinaceus europaeus. Taxonomy (NCBI): domain Eukaryota; kingdom Metazoa; phylum Chordata; class Mammalia; order Eulipotyphla; family Erinaceidae; genus Erinaceus; species Erinaceus europaeus. The sequence continues at coordinate 947,778 of NW_026647188.1, read as the reverse complement.
TGGGAACTAGCAGCTACCCTGTGTGTGTTGCCAGACTAGGAAACTTGTGATGCCTGTCCATGTGGATTGTCTCCTGGATGAGTTCTTTCTTGAGCCTTTTTTGATTTGTCCCGTTGGAGCTGCATATAGCTAATGATTTGGAGATTTTACTCCTTTGGAGAATTCTTTTCCTGATGCACAGTTTCACACCAGGTTTTAGCAATCAATTGTCTGAATGTCATATCGATTCCATTGTAGAATATGACTACATCAGTCTCTCTCTCTCTCTCTCTCTCTCTCTCTCTATATATATATATATATATATATATATATATATATAACATGTAGATGTCTGAAAATATTTCTTAGTTAGAGACCTGCACAGCTCTGGATTAGGGTAGTAAAGTGGATACACCTGGCCCTTCTGAGCCACAGTCATGAGAGACATCTCACAGAGCCATATCGTTTATCACTCTACAAATCTCTCTCAGCACAAACTACCGCTGCCAAATCATCTACTTCCCTCTTGCTCATTTTGTCCACCGAGTCCTATCCCAAAACTGTAAATCAAAGAAGAAATAGACATAGTGCATTTCCCAGCACACAGGACAGGCTGAGGCTGGACCAGGGAGATGCAATACGCCAGCCTGCATCTTGGCTGGAGCATCACTAAGACTACTTCCAATTTGGAGAGGTGGGGGCAGTTTTGGAGAGTGGGCTGCCGGCCAAGTGTTGCTTCTCAGAGTGGCTAAGAACTAGATGTTCTAAGTGTTACCTTTCCTCAGAAACATAAAATAGCAATGCCACTTGTAAGAAGTATGCATGGGCAAGGAGGGTTTGTCTTCAGTGCTCTGGCACTGATCATCACAGGGCCAGAATTTCAGTCATTTTCTGTCTCTGTCATTCTGTCTCTCTGACTGTCTCTACGTGCCTTCTTCCCTGGGCGCTTACTGGAAGTCAGTGCATGCATTGTGAACCAGTCAACCTGGTGTTGAAATTTTCCTTTCTTTGCTCTTTGGACTATTTAGTCTCCTGCACATGGTGTAGTACAGAGGAGTACTGCTGAGACAGCATTGCTGCTGCAGGTTCCAGGCATATGTCTATCTGCAGCTGCAGCTGTTCAGGCCCTCTGTGCTTGACTCCCATTCTCCAGGGCTCTGAGGCTGACACTCAGCCTAAATGCAGCCCTCCTCTCCTTCCTGCACAGCATCCTTGTCCTTATTCCATGAGAGCCCAGCTCAAGAGAAGTGAAACTCTTTCCCCCTGGCACACACATTGTGCTTTCCTTCTATTGGGCCAAATGTAAACGATCTGTGGTACTGATGACCACACCAGTCCAGATTTTCCACGCAAAATGGAAGCTTCCAGGGTTCTGAAAGAGGGTGTTTTGATGGCTGTGAAATGTCTTTTCCAAGTGCCTCATGGGGTTTTCAAATCCTTTTGAAACTTGAAGTTCTTTCTTGTATCTAGGGAATATTCTCACCTCTGGCCAGAAGGGCCGCCCAACTAGGAGCACAGCTATCCCGGGCTCAGGAGGTCTGCAAGCCTGAGGTCTGCCAGCTCCTGCAGGGATTCCTGAGTATGTCCTCAGGGCCCAAGTGGTAACAGGTGTTTCCAATTGCCTTTATTAGCAGCAGCGAGGCCCTCAGGTGAGGGGCGGGGCTGTGATCTCCACTGGAAGCTCCGAATTCAGCCAATGGAGGCATCCATCTTTCTTTTGTTTGTCTATAGCAAGGGCCCGGGGAGTTTGTGCTTCCTGGAAGCAGAGAGACTTTGTATGGGACACTCATGCATGCCTACTTCTGGGAATCTCTATGAGTGAGATGTGTGGAAACCAGGACACCATGATCAGGGATGTGAGGCATCAGGAGCAATTGCCTTAGCAGGACCCAAAGGGTAGGTGTAAGGGACCGGGTTCATCCACTATTGCTTGGTTGAAAACAGTTCCCATCTATGCTGAAGCACAGCTCTTTCTGGGTACTTTCGGAACTTGTAATCTGCTACCCTGAGCTTTGGACTGAGAACCTGGAGGCTGAGTAGGCAGCCAAATGTGACTGGACAGGCTCATGCCCCTGAATTCTGAGGGGTTCCCCAGCTTCCCCCTGATGATAGGTAGTGAGGCATGGGATTGAATAGGGAACTCAGGAGATTTAGACATGAGAGTCCCTTTGCATATGCATTCTTGCTTAGCCAAAACCTGGCCTAGCTGGCTCGTCCTGAGGTGAGAATATTCCCTAGATACAAGAAAGAACTTCAGGTTTCAAAAGGATTTGAAAACTCCATGAGGCACTTGGAAAAGTCATTTCACAGCCATCAAAACACCCTCTTTCAGAACCCTGGAACCATCCGTTTTGCGTGGAAACTCTGGACACTGGTGTCGCCATCAGTACCACATATTCTTTACATTTGGCTTAAGAGAGGGAAAGCACAATGTGCGTGCCAGGGCGATAGAGTTTCACTTCTCTTCACCTGGGCTCTCATGGAATAAGGACAAGGACGTTGTGCAGGAAGGTGAGGAGGGCTGCAAATAATAGTGGATGAACCCGGCCCCTTACACCTACACTTTGGGTCCGGCTAAGGCAATTGCTCTTGTGGCCTCACAATCCCTGATCATGGTGCACTGGTGTCCACTCATGACACTCAGAGAGATTCCTAGAAGTAGGCATGAGTGTCCCATACAAAGTCACTCTGCTTGCAGGAAGCACAAACTCCCTGGGCATTTGCAATGGAGAGACAAAAGGAAGATGGATGCCTCCATTGGCCGAATTAGGAGCTTCCAGTGGAGATCACAGTCCTGCCCCTCACCTGAGGGCCTGGCTGCTGCTAATAAAGGCAATTGGAAACAGCTGTTACAACTTGGGCCCTGAGGACATACTCAGGAATCCCTCCAAGAGCTAGAAGACTGGCAGACCTCCTGACACCAGGATAGGTGTGCGCCTAGTTGGGAAGAACTTCTGGACAGAGGTGAGAATATACCCTAGATACAAGAAAGAACTTCAGGTTTCAAAAGGATTTGAAACCCCATGAGGCACTTGTAAAAGACATTTCACAGCCATCAAACACCCTCTTTCTGAACCCTGGAAGTTTCCGTTTTGCATGGAAAATCTGGACACTGGTATGGCCATCAGTACCACAGATCCTTTACATTCGGCCCAATAGAGGGAAAGAACAATGTGTGTGCCAAGGGGATAGTGTTTCACTTCACTTGACCTGGGCTCTCATGGAATAAGGACTAGGATGCTGTGTCGGAAGGTGAGGAGGGCTGCATTTAGGCTGAGTGTCAGGCTCAGGGCCCTAGAGAATGGGAGTCAAGCACAAAGGGCCTGGACAGCTGCAGCTGGAGATGGACATATGCCTGTTACCTGTAGTAGGATCGCTGCCTCCTCAGTTCCCCACTGTACTGTGCCATATGCATGAGATTAAATAATCCAAAGGGCAAAGAGTGGAAAATTTCAACACCGGGAAGACCGAGTTAACAATGCAAGCACCGACTTCCAGTAAGGGCCCAGTGAAGAAGGCACATAGAGACAGTCAGAGGGACAGAATGACAGTGACAGAAAAGTACAGAAATTCTGGACCTGTGTTGATTAGTGCCAGAGCACTGAAGACAAATCCTCCATGGCCATGCATACTTCTTACAAGTGGCATTGTTATTTTATGTTTGAGGGGAAAGTTTACACTTAGAACATCTAGGTCTTAGCCCACTCTGAGAAGCAACACGTGGCCTGCAGCCCACTCAACAAATCTGCCCCCACCTCTCCAAATTGGAAGTAGTCTTAGTGATGCTCCAGCCAATATGCAGGCTGGCTTATTGTATCTCCCTGGTCCAGCCTCAGCCTGTCCTGTGTGCAGGGAACTACACTATGTTTATTTCTTCTTTGATTTACAGTTTTGGAATAGGACATGGTGGAGAAAAAGAGCAAGAGGTAAGTAGATATTTGGCAGTGGTTGTTTGTGCTGAGAGAGATATGTAGAGTGATAAGAGGTATAGGATTGACTCTGTGAATTGTCTCTCATGACTGTGGCTCAGAAGGGCCAGGTGTATCCGCATTACCACAATAAACCAGAGCTGTGCAGGTCTCTAGCTAAAAATATTTTCAGACGTCTACATGTTACATATATATATATATATATATATATATATATATATATATATAGAGAGAGAGAGAGAGAGAGAGAGAGAGGGAGAGAAAGAGAGAGAGAAACACTGATGTAGTCATTTTCTACAATGGATTCAGTATGACATTCAGATAATTGATTGCTAAAACCTGGAGAGAAACTGCATCAGGAAAAGAAATGTCCAAAGGAGTAAAATCTCAAAATCATTAGCTATATGCAGCTCCAAGGAGACATAAAGAAAAAGGCTTGAGAAGGAACTCATTAAGGATACTCTCCACATGTACAGGCACCACAAGTTTCCTAGTCTGGAAACAGACACAGTGCATCTGGTAGTTCCCATTGCAAGCCTCAGGGCAAAAACCTCTCCCTCTTCAGTTTTTTTTTTTTACATCTGAAAAGAAGCAAAGTGACCAAGGGCCAAAGAGAGCTACAATGGTGTCAATATTGATCTGTAAATCAGAATGTACCAAGTGTTTTGCAAAAAATCACTTTATTATAAACTGTGAGTGATACTGGCATGGAAATGAGGAGACAGAATATGGCTTGTGTCAGAAAGACTTACAAACTGCGGCTCCAGTAGCCTAGGTGAAATCACTAACAAAACAAGCCAGAGCTCAGCACTGCTCTGGTAACTCTCTTTGTATATCTGGGCCTGTCAGTAAAATAAGTATATAAGTAAAATATTAATGAGTGAAGACAGAGTGTGTGAGAGCATGTGAGATTTAGAGACACAGAAGGCCAGAAGAGAAATAGATGAGTTAGAAAGAGACCAGAATTCAAAAACCTCCTACACTGTGTTCATTGATCACAGGTTCAAATCAAGCTTGTAGAGATTGTAAGGCAGCAGCTCTCATGCCCACAGACCCCAGACAGCCCCTGCCTTCACCATATGCTGTACTACCAGACCTGACAGTAATGTGTGTGTGTGTGTGTGTGTGTGTGTGTGTGTGTGTGTGTGTGTGACTGTCTATAAGTGTGTGTCCGTGTGTGCTCAGAGCTCACCTATAGTAGTCTCAGAGCATGGTTGGCAAGGTAGCAAGCCTCACCTGCAACTTATGTACAGAGAACCTAGCTGGTTACCGAAAGCCAGCTAGCCCAGATTCTGGCTAAGCAAGAATGCATATCCAAAGGGACTCTCATGTTTTGCTCTCCTGAGTTCCCGATTCAATCACCTGACTCACTAATATCCAAACAATGCCAACGGGGGAAGCTGGGGCACCCCTCAGAATTCAGGGGCAGCACCCTGTAGAATCTCGTTTGGCTGCATACTCAGCCTCCAGGCTCCCAGTCCACTTCTAAGGGCAGCAGATTACAAGCCCATAAAGAACCCAGAAAGAGCTGAATCTCAACATAGATGGGAACTGTGTTTGACCAAACAATAGTGGATGAACCCGGCTCCATACACCTCCCCTTTGGGTTCGGCTAAGTCAAGTGCTCCTGTGGCCTCACAATCCCTGATCATGGTGTCCAGCTTTACACCCATCACACTCAGAGAGATTCACAAAAGTAGGCATCCATGAGTGTCCCATACAAACTCGCTCTGCTTGCAGGAAGCACAAACTCCCCGGGCCCTTGCTATGGAGAGACAAAAGGAAGATGGATGCCTCCATTGGCGCTATAAGGAGTTTCCAGTGGAGATCACAGCCCCGCCCCTCACCTGAGGGCCTGGCTGCTGCTAATAAAGGCAATTGGAAACACCTGTTACTACTTGGGCCCTGAGGACATACTCAGGAATCCCTCCAGGAGCTAGCAGGCTGGCAGACCTCCTGACACCAGGATAGCTGTGCTCCTAGTTTGGAGGGCATTCTGGCTAGAGGTGAGAATATACCCTAGATACAAGGAGGAACTTCAGTTTTCAAAAGGATTTGAAACCCCATGAGGCACTTGGAAAAGACTTTTCACAGCCATCAAAACACCCTCTTTCAGAATCCTGGAAGCTTCAGGTTTGCATGGAAAATCTGGACACTGGTGTTCATCAGTACCACAGATCCTTTACTTTCGGCCCAATAGAGGGAAAGCACATGTGTGTGCCAGGGGGATAGAGTTTCACTTCTCTTGACCTGGGCTCTCATGGAATAAGGACAAGGATGCGGTGCAGGAAATTGAGGAGGGCTGCATTTAGGCTGAGTGTCAGCCTCAGGTCCCTGGAGAATGGGAGTCAAGCACACAGGGCCTGGACAGCTGCAGCTGGAGATGGACATATGCCTGTTACCTGCAGCAGGATCGCTGCCTCCTCAGTTCCCCAATGTACAACGCCATATGCAGGAGACCAAATAATCCAAAGGGCCAAACAGGAAAATTTCAACACCAGGAAGTCCGAGATCACGATGCATGCACTGACTTCCAATAAGGGCCCAGTGAAGAAGGCACATACAGACAGTCAGAGAGACATAATGACAGTGACAGAAAAGAACTGAAATTCTGGCCCTGTGTTGATCAGTGCCAGAGCAATTAAGACAAACCCTCCATGCCCATGCATACTTCTTACAAGTGGCATTGTTATTTTATGTTTGAGGGGAAAGTTTACACTTAGAACATCTCGGTCTTAGCCCACTCTGAGAAGCAACACTTGGCCTGCAGCCCACTCTCAAAACTGCCCTCGCCTCTCCATTTGGAAGTAGTCTTAGTGATGCTCCAGCCAAGATGCAGGATGGTGTATTGCATCTCCCTGGTCCAGCCTCAGACTGTGCTGTGTGCAGGGAACTGCACTATGTCTATTTCTTTTTTGATTTGCAGTTCTGGGATAGGACTCGGTGGACAAAAAGAGCAAGAGGGAAGTAGATGATTTGGCAGCAGTAGTTTGTGATGAGAAAGATTTGTAGAGTGATAAGAGGTATATGAATGGCTCCGTGAGATGTCTCCCATGACTGTGGCTCAGAAGGGCCAAGTGTATCCACATTCTTCCCCTAATCCAGAGCTGTGCAGGTCTCAACCTAAAAATATTTTCAGATCTCTACAAGTTACACACACACACACACACACACACACACACACACATATATATATATATATATATATATATATATATATATATATATATATATAGAGAGAGAGAGAGAGAGAGAGAGAGAGAGAGAGACAGAGAGAGAGTCACTGATGTAGTCATTTTCTACAATGGATTCTGTATGACATTCAGACAATTGATTGCTAAAACCTGGAGAGAAACTGTGCATCAGAAAAAGAATTGTCCAAAGGAGTAAAATCTCAAAATCATTAGCTATATGCAGCTCCAAGGAGACATAGCGAAAAAGGCTTGAGAAGGAACTCATTAAGGAGACTCTCCACATGGACAGGCACCACAAGTTTCCTAGTCTGGAAACAGACACAGTGCATCTGGTAGTTCCCATTGCAAGCCTCAGGGCAAAAACCTCTCCCTCTTCAGTTTTTTTTTTTACATCTGAAAAGAAGCAAAGTGACCAAAGCCAAAGAGAACTACAATGGTGTCAATATTGATCTGTAAATCAGAATGTACCAAGTGTTTTGCAAAAAATCACTTTATTATAAACTGTGAGTGATACTGGCATGGAAATGAGGAGACAGAATATGTCCTGTGTCAGAAAGACATACAAACTGCGTCTCCAGTAGCCTAGGTGAAATCGCCAACACAACAAGCCAGAGCTCAGCAGTGCTCTGGTAACTCTCTTTGTATATCTGGGCCTGTCAGTAAAATAAGGATATACATAAAATATTCGAGTGAAGACAGAGTGTGTGAGAGCATGTGAGAGTTAGAGACAGAGAAGGCGAGAAGAGAAATAGATGAGCTGGAAAGAGACCAGAATTCAAAAACCTCCTACAATGTGTTCATTGATGACAGGTTCAAACCTGTCTCGTAAAGATTGTAAGGCAGCAGCTCTCATGCCCACAGACCCCAGACAGCCCCTGCCTTCACCATATGCTGTACTATCAGACATGACAGTAATGTGTGTGTGTGTGTGTGTGTGTGTGTGTGTGTGTGTCTGTTTGTGTGTGTCTGTGTGTGCTCAGAACTCACCTATAGTAGTCTCTGAGCATGGGTGGCAAGGTAGCCAGCCTCACCTGCAACTAATGTACACAGAACCTAGCTGTTTAGGGAAAGCCAGCTAGCCCAGATTCTCACTAAGCAAGAATGCATATGCAAAGGGACTCTCATGTCTCACTCTCCTGAGTTCCCGATTCAATATCATGCCTCACTATCATCCAAACACTGCCAACGGGGGGAGCTGGGGCACCCCTCAGAATTAAGGGGTAGGAAACCGTCCAGTCACGTTTGGCTGCATACTCATACTCCAGGCTCCCAGTCCAGTTCTCAGTGGACAGCAGATTACAAGCCAAAAAGAACCCAGAAAGAGCTGTGTCTCAACATAGATGAGAACTGTGTTTGACCAAACAATAGTGGATGAACCCAGCCCCTTACAACTTCCCGTTGGGTCCTGCTAAGGCAATTGCACCTGTGGCCTCACAATCCCTGATCATGGTGTCCTTGTGACCACACATCACACTCAGAGACATTCCCAGAAGTAGGCATCCATGAGTGTCCCATACAAAGTCGCTCTGCTTGCAGGAAGCACAAACTTCCTGGGCCTTGCTATGGAGAATCTAAATGAAGATAGATGCCTTCATTGCCATAATTAGGAGTTTCCAGTGGAGATCACAGCCCAGGCCCTCACCTGAGGGCCTGGCTGCTGCTAATAAAGGCAATTGGAAACACCTGCTACCACTTGGGGCTTGAGGACATACTCAGGAATCCCTCCAGGAGTTAGCAGGATGGCAGACCTCCTGACCCCGGTATAGCTGTGCTCCTAGTTGGGAGGGTATTCTGGCCAGAGTTGTGAATATTCCCTAGATACAAAAAGAACTTCAGGTTTCAAAAGGATTTGAAACCCCATGAAGCACTTGGAAAAGACATTTCACAGCCATCAAAACACCCTCTTTCTAAACCCTGGAAGCTTCTGTTTTTCGTGGAAAATCTGGACACTGGTGGGGCCATCAGTACCACAGAGCCTTTACATTCAGCCAATATGGGAAAACACAATGTGTGTGCCAGGGTGATAGAGTTTCACTTCTCTTGACCTGGGCTCTCATGGAATAAGGACAAGGATGCGGTGCAGGAAATTGAGGAGGGCTGCATTTAGGCTAAGTGTCAGCCTCAGGGCTCTGTAGAATGGGAGTCAAGCACAGACGGCCTGGACAGCTGCAGCTGGAGATGGACATATGCCTGTTACCTGCAGCAGGATCACTGTCTCCTCAGTTCCCCAATGTACTATGCCATATGCAGGAGACTGAATAATCCAAAGGGCAAAGAAAGGAAAATTTCAACACCAGGAAGTCCGAGTTCACAATGCATGCACTGACTTCCATAAGGGCCCAGTGAAGAAGGCACGTAGAGACAGTCAAAGAGACATAGGATGACAGAGACAGAAAAGGACTGAAATTCTGGCCCTGTGTTGATCAGTGCCAGAGCACTGAAGACAAACCCTGCATGAGCTTTCAGTGGAGATCACAGCCCCTCCCCTCACCTGAGGTCTTGGCTGCTGCTAATAAAGGCAATTGGAAACACCTGTTACCACTTGGGGCCGGAGGACATACTCAGGAAACCCTCCAGGAGCTAGCAGGCTGGCAGACCTCCTGACCCCAGGATAGCTGTGCACCTAGGTGGTAGGGCCTCTGGGCAGAGGTGAGAATATTCCCTAGATACAAGAAGGAACTTTAGGTTTCAAAATGATTTCAATCTTCAGGAGGCAATTGGAAAAGACATTTCACAGCCATCAAAACACCCTCTTTCTGAACCCTGGAAGCTTCCGTTTTGCATGGAAAATCTGGAAACTGATGTGGCCATCAGTACCACAGATCCTTTACATTCGTCCCAATAGAGGGAAAGCATAATATGTGTGCCAGGTTGGTAGAGTTTCACTTCTCTTGACCTGGGCTCTCATGGAATAAGGACAAGGATGTGGTCCAGGAAATTGAGGAGGGCTGCATTTAGGCTGAGTGTCAGCCACAGGGCCCTGGAGAATGGGAATCAAGCACAGAGGGTCTGGACAGCTGCAGCTGGAGATGGACATATACCTATTACCTGAAGCAGGAACAGTGTCTCCTAAGATCTCCTCTGTACTACGCCATATGCACTAGACTGAGTAAACCAAAGGGCAAAGAAAGGAAAATTTCAACACCAGGAAGACCGAGTTCAGGATGCATGCACTGACTTACACGAAGGGTCCAGGGAAGAAGGCACATAGAGACAGTCAGAGAGACAGAATGACAGTGACTGAAAAGGACAAATTCTGACCCTGTGTTGATCAGTGACAGAGCACTGAAGACAAACCCTCCATTCCCATGCATACTTCTTACAAGTGGCATTGTTATTTTATGTTTGTGAGGAAAGGTTACACTTAGAACATCTAGGTCTGGCTCACTCTTAGAAGCAACACTTGGCCTGCAGCCCACTCTCCAAAACTGCCTTTGCCTCTAGAAATTGGAAGTAGTTTTAGTGATGCTCCACGCAAATGCAGGCTGGCGTTTTTCAACTCCCCTGTCCAGCCTCAGCCTTTCCTGTGTGCAGGGAACTGAACTATGTCTATTTCTTCTTTGATTTACAGTTTTGGGATAGGACTCGGTGGACAAAAAGAGGAAGAGTGAAGTAGATGATTTGGCAGCTGTAGTTTGTGCTGAGAGAGATTTGTAGAGTGACAAGAGGTAAACGAATGGCTCTGTGAGATGTCTCTCATGACTGTGGCACAGAAGGGCCAGGTGTATCCGCACTACTACCCGAATCCAGAGCTGTGCAGGTCTCTAGCTAAAATATATTTTCAGACCTCTACATGTTATATATATATATATATATACATATACATATACATATACATATACATATACATATATATATATATATATATATAGAGAGAGAGAGAGAGAGAGAGAGAGAGCGCTGTGCAGGTCTCTAGCTAAAATATATTTTCATACATATACATGTTACATATATATATATATATATAGAGAGAGAGAGAGAGAGAGAGACAGCAAGACACTGATGTAGTCAATTTTTACAATGGATGTGATATGCCATTAAGACAATTGATTGCTAAAACCTGGAGAGAAACTGTGCATCAGGAAAATCATTGTCCAAAGGAATGAAATCTCCAAATCATTAGCTATATGCAGCTCCAACAGGACCTAGCTAAAAAGGTTCGAGAAGGAACTCATCCAGGAGACTCTCCACATGGACAGGCACCACAAGTTTCCTAGTCTGGCAACACACACAGGGCACCTGCTAGTTCCCAGTGCAAGCCACATGTAAAAAACTTCTCCCTCTTCATTGTCTTTCCATCTGAAAATAAGAAAAATGACCAAGGGCCAAGGAGAGCTACAATGGTGTCAATATTGAGCTGTAAATCAGAATGTGCCAAGTGTTTTGCACAAAATCACCTGTGCCACAGTGATTCTGTTGTTCTCTATCTCTCTCCTTCCCTCACACACACACAAAAACACACTCTCACAGTTACACACAAGCAAACATCCACAGAGGCACAGGCACAAACGGAGTTATACACATGCACACTGGACAGCTTCAGCAAGGCAGGGCCCTGGGTGAACCCTGCTTCACACATCCTGGAAGCATGCACAGCCTTTTAAGGCCAGCTCTGAGCTCCCATTGTTAGGATTACTTCAGAAGGCCCGCAGACAGGGCACCAGCCATGCTCTAATATGCTAGAGGCCTAGGCCATGCCCAGAAACCCTGCCAGCAATATCATTGGCCAGTGTGCTAGGACACGCACAGGAGTGTAAAGGCCCCTAGTCACTGATTGGCCAGCAACCTTGAGCAGAGCTCACAGGACCCTGAAGCACGCTCATTGGGCAGCCTCTGGAAGGCCTGCCCACCAGCCACTTCTGCTGGAAAGAGATGAGAATTCAAAAACCTCCTACACTGTGTTCATTGATGACAGGTTCAAAGCTGGCTTGTAGATATTGTAAGGCAGCAGCTCCCATGCCCACAGACCCCAGACAGCCCCAGCATTCACCATATGCTATACTACCAGACCTGATAGTAATGTGTGTGTGTCTGTCTGTCTGTCTGTATCTCTGTGTGCTCAGAGCTCACGTATTGTAGTCTCAGAGCATGGGTGGGAAGGTAGCCAGCCTCACCTGCAACTTATGAACAGAGAACCTAGCTGGCTACTGCAAGACAGCTATCCCAGATTCTGGCTAAGCAAGAATGCACATGCAAAGGGACTCTCATGTCTCCCTCTCCTGAGTTCCTGATTCAATCTCATGCCTCACTATCATCCAAACACTGCCAACGGTGTAAGCTGGGGCACCCCTCAGAATTCAAGGGCAGGAGCCTGTCCCGTCATGTTTGGCTGCCTACTCTGCCTCGAGTCTCAGTCCACTGCTCAGGGCAGCAGATTACAAGCCAAGAATGAACCCAGAAAGAGCTGTGTTTCAACATAGATGGGAACTGTGTTTCACCAAACAGTAGTGGATGAACCTGGCACCTCACAGCTACCCTTTGGGTTTGGATAAGGCTATTGCTCCTGTGGCCTCACAATCCCTAATCAAGGTGTCCTGGTGTCCACACATCACACTCAGAGAGATTCCCAGAAGTAGGCATGCATGAGTGTCCCATACAAAATCGCTCTGCTTGCAGGAAGCACAAACTCCCTGGGCCCTTGCTATGGAGAGACAAAAGGAAGATGGATGCCTCCATTGACTGAATTAGGAGCTTCCAGTGGAGATCACAGCCCTGCTCATCACCTGTGGCCTGGATGCTGCTAATAAAGGCAATTGTAAACACCTGTTACCACTTGGGGCCTAAGGATATACTCAGGAATCACTCCAGGAGCTAGCAGGCTGGCAGACCCCTGACCCCGGATAGCTGTGCTCCTAGTTGGGAGGGCCTTTGGGCCAGAGGTGAGAATATTCCCTAGATACAAGATACAACTTCAGGTTTCAAAAGGATTTGAAACCCCAGGAGGCACTTGGTAAAGACATTTCACAGCCATCAAAACACCCTCTTTCTGAACCCTGGAAGCTTCTGTTTTGCATGGAAATTCTGGACACTGGTGTGGCCATCAGTACCACAGAGCCTTTACATTCGGCCCAATAGAGGGTAAGCACAATGTGTGTGCCATTGTGGTAGAGTTTCCCTTCTCTTGACCTGGGTTCTCATGGAATAAGGACAAGGATGTGGTGCAGGAAATTGAGAAGGCTGTATTTAGGCTGAGTGTCAGCCACAGGGCCCTGGAGAAAGGGTGTCAAGCACAGAGGGCCTGGACAGCTGCAGCTGGAGATGGACATATGCCTGTTACCTGCAGCAGGATCGCTGTATCCTCAGTTCCCCTTTGTACTATGCCATATGCACGAGACTAAGTATCCAAAGGGCCAAGAAAGGAAAATTTCACCACCAGGAAGACGGAGTTCACGATGCATGCACTGACTTCCACAAAGGGTCCAAGGAAGAAGGCAGGTAGAGACAGTCAGAGAGAGAGAATGACAGTGATTGAAGAGGACAGAAATTCTGGCCCTGTGTTGATCAGTGTCAGAGTACTGAAGACAAACCCTCCATGCCCATACATACTTCTTACAAGTGGCATTGTTATTTTATGTTTGTGAGGAAAGGTTACACTTAGAACATCTAGGTCTTAGTCCACTCTGAGAAGCAACACTTGGCCTGAAGCCCACTCTTCAACCTGCCCTGGCCTCTCCAAATTGGAAGTAGTTTTAGGGATTCTGCAGCCAAATGCAGGCTGGCGTATTTCATCTCCCTGGTCCAGCCACAGCCTGTCCTGTGTGCAGGGAACTGAACTATGTCTATTTCTTCTTTGATTTACAGTTTTGAGATAGGACTTGTTGGACAAAAAGTGCAAGAGTGAAGTAGATGATTTGGCAGATGTAGTTAGTGCTAAGAGAGTTTTCTGGAGTGACAAGAGGTAAAGGAATGGCATATATATATATATATATATATATATGTATATGTATATGTATATGTATATGTATATGTATATGTATATGTATATGTATATGTATATGTATATGTATATGTATATGTATATATATATATAGAGAGAGAGACAGCAAGACACTGATATAGTCATTTTCTACAACGGAAACGATATGACCTTCAGACAATTGATTAGTAAAACCTGGAGAGAAACTGTGCATCAGGAAAAGAATTGTCCAAAGGAGTAAAATCTCCAAATCATTAGCTATATGCAGCTCCAACGGGACAGAGCGAAAAAGGCTCGTGAAGGAACTCATCCAGGAGACTCTCCACATAGACAGGCACTACAAGTTTCCTAGTCTGGAAACACACACAGGGCCGCTGCTAGTTCACAGTGCAAGCCTCAGGGCAAAAACCTCTCCCTCTTCAGTGTCTTTACATCTGAAAATATGAAAAGTGACCAAGGGCCAAGGAGAGCTACAATGGTGTCAATATTGAGTTGTAAATCAGAATGTGCCAAGTGTTTTGCACAAAATCACCTGTAACACAGTGATTCTGTTGTTCTCTCTGTCTCTCTCTCCCTCACACACACACACACAAACACACACAAACACACACTCTCACAGTTACACACACGCACACATCCACAGAGGCACAGGCACAAACGGAGTTATACACATGCACACTGGACAGCTTCTGCAAGGCAGGGCCCTGGGTGAATCCTGCTTTGCACTTCCTGCAAGCACACACAGCCTTTTAAGGCCAGCTCTGAGCTCCCATTGTCCGGCTTACTTCTGAAGGCCCGCAGACAGGGCACCAGCCATGCTATGATATGCCAGAGGCCTAGGCCACGCCCAGAACCCCTGCCAGCAATATCATTGGCCAGTGTGCTAGGAGACGCCCAGGAGTGTCATGGCCCCTAGTCAGTGATTGGCCAGCAACCTTGATCACCGCCCACACGGCCCTGCAACACACTCATTGGGCAGCCTCTGGAATGCCCGCCCAACAGCCACTTCTGCTGGAAAGAGATGAGAATTCAAAAACCTCCTACACTGTGTTCATTGATGACAGGTTCAAAGCTCGCTTGTAGAGATTGTAAGGCAGCAGCTCTCATGCCTACAGAACCCAGACAGCCCTAGCCTTCACCACATTCTGTACTACCAGACTTTACAGTAATGTGTGTGTGAGTGTGTCTGTCTGTCTGTGTCTGTGTGTGCTCAGAGCTCACCTATATTAGTCCCAAGCATGGGTGAGAAGGTAGCCAGCCTCACCGGCAACTTATGTACAGAGAACCTAGCTGGTCAGGGCAAGCCAGCTAGCACAGATTCTGGCTAAGCAAGAATGCACATGCAAAGGGACACTCATGTCTCCCTTTCCTGAGTTCCCGATTCAATCTCATGCCTCGCTATCATCCAAACACTGCCAACAGTGTAAGCTGTGGCACCCCTCAGAATTCAGGGGCAGGAGCCTGTCCAGTCACGTTTGGCTGCCTACTCAGCCTCAAGATTCTCAGTCCACTGCTGAGGACAGCAGATTAAAAGCACAGAATGAACCTAGAAAGAGCTGTGTTTCAACATAGATGGGAACTGTGTTTGACCAAACAATAGTTGATGAACCCGTCCCCTTACACCTACATTTTGGGTCTGGCTAAGGCAATTGCTCCTGTGGCCTCACAATCCCTGATCATGGTGTCCTGGTGTCCACAAATCACACTCAGAGAGATTCCCAGAAGTAGGCATGCATGAGTGTCCCATACAAAGTCGCTCTGCTTGCAGGAAGCACAAACTCCCCGGGCCCTTGCTATGGAGAGACAAAAGGAAGATGGATGCCTCCATTGGCTGAATTAGGAGCTTCCAGTGGAGATCACAGCCCCGCACCACACCTGAGGGCCTGGCTACTGCTTATAAAGGCAATTGGAAACACCTGGTACCACTTGAGGCCTGTGGACATACTCAGGAATCCCTCCAGGACATAGCAGGCTGACAGATCTCCTGAACCCGGGATAGGTGTGCTCCTAGTTGGGAGGGCCTTCGGGCCAGAGGTGTGAATATTCCCTAGATACGAGAACTAACTTCGGGTTTCAAAAGGATTTGAAACCCCAGGAGGCACTTGGAAAAGACATTTCACAGCCATCAAAACATCCTCTTTTTGAACCCTGAAATGGAAGCTTCCGTTTCGGATGTAAAATCTGGACACTGGTATGGCCATCAGTACCACAGATTCTTTATATTCGGCCCAACAGAGAGAAAGCACAATGTGTGTGCCAGGGGGATAGAGTTTCAATTCTCTTGACCTGGGCTCTCATGGAATAAGGAAAAGGATGTGGTCCAGGTAATTGAGGAGGGCTGCATTTAGGCTGAGTATCTGCCACAGGGCCCTGGATAATGGGAGTCAAGCACAGAGGGCCTGGACAGCTGCAGCTGGAGATGGACATATGCCTGTTACCTGCAGCAGGAACGCTGTCTCCTAAGTGCTCCTCTGTACTACGCCTTATGCATGAGAATAACTAATCCAAAGGGCAAAGAAAGGAAAATTTCAACACTAGGAAGACCGAGTTCACAATGCATGCACTGACTTCCACAAAGAGTCCATGGAAGAAGGCACATAGAGACAATCAGAGAGAAAGAATGGAGGGAGCTTGGGTTGGAGGCACAGTTGGTCGAGATGCCAGGGAACTATGTTGAAGCACAGGACACCGTTTTGAGCCCCTGGTCACCACTTACCCAGCTAGGGAAAAGATGGACTAGTGTCAAATCAGAACTGCAGCTTTCTCTCTGTATCTTCCTTCTTGTGCCCTGCTCTCTCAATTTATGACTATTTCCACCTCCTCAATAAGAAAGTTAAAAATGATGTACAGATACAGGGAAAGTGGAAAAATTACCCCCCTGCCCACTATTACATGTAACAGTTGACTGTAAAGCATTCATCCCCCAAGAAAGAACAGAATAAATATTTGTGAGGTTAAAAACATTGTAGGTTAAATAGTGAACATTCTTTAGAGCCATGCAATACTAATCCATTGTGCATTGGATGTCACTGTCAAAAACAGTGCAGTAGTAGTTGTAGTAGTGTGTAGTATCTGCAAAAGGAAATGTATTGTGTGTCAAAAGTTCCCTTCACTTATAAGAGAAAATCTATCAGGCAGAAGAAATGACACCTCATGTGATATGGGACTAAATAAATAAATAAATATGCAAATAAATGGGGATGATCTAGGAGGATATGAAAAAAATAAAAACAAAAACTACAGGAAGACCTGATTACAGCAGAAATATAGAAAATGTCTGCTGAGAAACAGAGGGCTGCTTCAAAACTTCCCTGACACTTCAGGGTCCAGGCAAAAAATAAAGGCATACATATTGAAGATTACACTAGAAAATGTAGACAAGTTCTGTGCTATGATAATTACAATGAGGATACTGATAGAAAAGCTATTGGAAATGCTACTGGAAGTTTTAAAATTTATAATTGTAGTGAATCCTGCTCCAACTATGTGACCAATTATTTATGAATAAGGAGGCTGTTATAAATGTGGTAATTCTGCATTAAGATCAAATAAAAAGGTCAACAATTCTAAAAATGACTGATATATATATATATATATATATGTATATATATATATATATATATGTACATATATGTAAGTGTATCTTTATTATAGACTCTGAGGGATACTGGCATGGCTATGAGGAGAAAGAGTATGGCTTGTACCAGAGAGACTTAGAAAGCTGAGGCTCCAGGAACCGAGGTGAAATAGGCAACAAAACAAGCCAGAACTCAGCAGTGCCCTGGTAACTCTCTTTATATATCAGGGCCTGTCAGTAAAATAAGTATATAAGTAAAATATTAATGAGTGCAGACAGAGTGAGTGAGAGCCTGTGAGAGTCAGAGACAGAGAAGGCAAGAAGAGAAATAGAAGAGTGGGAAAGAGACCATAAGTCAAAAACCTCCCACACTGTGTTCATACATGACAGGTTCAAACCTGGGTTGTCGAGATTGTAAGGCAGCAGTCTCACGTCCACAGACCCCAGACTACCCCAGCCTTCACAATATGTGTGTAGTATTTACGACATGAAATGTATTGTGAGTGTAAACTTCCCTTCAATTATAAGAGAAATATCTATCAAGCAGAAGAAATGACCCCTCATGTAATATATAAATAAATAAATATGCAAATAAATGGGGATGATCTAGGAGGATTGAAAAAAATGAAAAATAAAAACAAAAAGCACAAGAAGATCTGATTACAGCAGAAAATGGAAACCATCTGCTGAGAAACAGAGGGCTGCATCAAAAATTGTGTGACACTTCAGAGTCCAGGGAAATTAAGATTTCAGGAGAATGAAAAGAAACTTATATGTACTGAAGCTTACACTAGAGAAAGGAGGGAAGTTCTGTACTATGATAGTTACAATAAGGATGCTGATAGAAATGCTATTAGAAATGCTACTGGAAGGTTCTATTATTTATAATTGTATTGAATCCTGCTCCAACTAGGTGGCCAATTATTAATGAAAAAGGAAGCTGTTATAAATGTGTTAATTCTGATAAAGATCAACATAGGTCAATTCTAAAAATGACAGATATATATGTATATAGATGTATATGTTTATTATAAAGTATGAGAGATACTGACCTGGAAATGAGGAGACAGAATATGGCTTGTGTCAGAGAGACTTACAAAGCTGTGGCTCCATTAGCCAAGGTGATATCACCAACAAAACAACAAGAGCTCAGCAGTGCTCTGGTAATTCCCTTTGTATATCTGGGCCTGTCAGTAAAATAAGTATATAAGTAAAATATCAATGAGTGAAGATAGAGTGTGTGATAGCATGTGAGAGTTAGAGACAGAGAAGGCGAGAAGAGAAATAGATGAGTTGGAAAGAGATCAGAAGTCAAAAACCTCTTACACTGTGTTCATGGATGACAGGTTCAAAGCTGGCTTGTAGAGATTGTAAGGCAACAGCTCTTATGCCCACAGACCCCAGACAGTGCAAGCCTTCACCATATGCTGTACTACCAGACCTGACAGTAATGTGTGTATGTGTCTGTCTGTCTGTCTGTGTGTGTCAGTGTGTGCTCAGAACTCACCTATAGTAGTCTCAGAGCATGGGTGGGAAGGTAGCCAGCCTCAACTGCAACTTATGTACAGAGAACCTATCTGGTCAGGGCAAGAATGGCTGGCTAAGAAAGAATGCACATGCAAAAGGACTCTCATGTCTCCCTATCCTGAGTTCCTGATTCAATATCATGCCTCACTATCATCCAAACTCTGTCAACGGGGTAAGCTGGGGCACCCCTCAGAATTCAAGGGAAGGAGCCTGTCCAGTCACATTTGGCTGGCTACTCAGCCTCCAGACTCTCAGTCCCCTGCTCAGTGCAGCAGACTACAAGCCCAGAATGAACCTAGAAAGAGCTGTGTTTCAACATAGATGGGAACTGTGTTTGACCAAACAATAGTGGATGAACCCGTCCCCTTACACCTACACTTTGGGTCCGGCTAAGGCAATTGCTCCTGTGGCCTCACAATCCCTGATCATGGTGTCCTGGTGTCCACACATCACACTCAGAGAGATTCCCAGAAGTAGGCATGCATGAGTGTCCCATACAAAGTCGCGCTGCTTGCAGGAAGCACAAACTCCCCGGGCCCTTGCTATGGAGAGACAAAAGGAAGATGGATGCCTCATTCGATGAATTAGGAGCTTCCAGTGGAGATCACAGCCCCGCCCCTCACCTGAGGGCCTGGCTGCTTCTTATAAAGGCAATTGGAAACACATGTTACCACTTGCGGCCTGAGGACATACTCAGGAATCCCTCCAGTAGCTAGCAGGCTGGCAGACCTCCTAACCCCGGGATTGCTCTGCTCCCAGTTGGGAGGGCCTTCGGACCAGAGGTGAGTATTTTCCCTAGATACAATAACGAACTTCAGGTTTCAAAAGGATTTGAAACCCCAGGGGCCACTTGGAAAAGGCATTTCACAGCCATCAAAACACCCTCTTTCTGAACCCTGGAAGCTTCCGTTTTGCGTGGAAAATCTGGACACTGGTGTGGCCATCAGTACCACACATCCTTTACATTCGGCCCAATAGAGGGAAAGCACAATGTGTGTGCCAGGGTGGTAGAGTTTCACCTCTCTTGCCCTTGGCTCTCATGGTTTAAGACAAGGATGTGGTGAAGGAAATTTAGGAGGGCTGCATTTAGTCTGAGTGTCAGTCACAGGGCTCTGGAGAATGGGAGTCAAGCACAGAGGGCCTGGACAGCTGCAGCTGGAGATGGATATATGCCTGTTACCTGTAGCAGGAATGCTGTCTCCTCAGTTCCCCTCTGTACTACGCCATATGCACGAGACTAAGTAATCCAAAGGGCAAAGAGAGGAAAATTTCAACACCAGGAAGACAGACTTCATGATGCATGCACTGACTTCCATGAAGGGTCCGGGGAAGAAGGCACGTAGAGACAGTCAGAGAGACAGAATGACAGTGACTGAAAAGGACAAATTCTGGCCCTGTGTTGATCAGTGCCAGAGCACTGAAGACAAACCCTCCATGCCCATGCATACTTCTTACAAGTGGCATTGCTATTTTATGTTTGTGAGGAAAGGTTACACTTAGAACATCTAGGTCTTAGTCCACTCTGAGAAGCAACACTTGCCCTGCAGCCCACTCTCCAAAACTGCCCTTGCCTCTCCAAATTGGAAGTAGTTTTAGTGATGCTGCAGCCAAATGCAGGCTGGCGTATTGCATCTCCCTGGTCCAGCCTCAGCCTGTCCTGTGTGCAGGGAACTGAACTATGTCTATTTCTTCTTTGATTTACAATTTTCGGATAGGACTCGGTGCACAAAAAGAGCAAGAGTGAAGTAGATGATTTGGCAGCTGTAGTTTGTGCTGAGAGAGATTTGTAGAGTGAGAAGAGGTAAACAAATGGCTCTGTGAGATGTCTCTCATGACTGTGGCTCAGAAGGACCAGGTGTATCCACATTAATACCCTAATCCAGAGCTGTGCAGGTCTCTAGCTAAGATATATTTTCAGACCTCTACATGTTACATATATATATATATATATATATATATATATATATATATATATATATATATACACACACACAGAGAGAGAGAGAGAGAGAGAGAGCAAGACACTGATGTAGTCATTTTCTACAATGGATGTGATATGACATTCAGACAATTGATTGCTAAAAGCGGGAGAGAAACTGTGCATCAGGAAAAGAATTGTCCAAAGGAGTAAAATCTCCAAATCATTAGCTATATGCAGCTCCAAAGGGACCTAGCAGAAGCTGTCCAGTGTGCATGTGTATAACTCTGTGCCTGTGCCTCTGTGGATGTGTGCGTGTGTGTAACTGTGAGAGTGTGTGTTTGTGTGTGTGTGTGAGGGAGGGAGAGAGAGAACAACAGTATCACTGTGGCACAGGTGATTTTGTACAAAATGCTTGGCACATTCTCATTTAGAGCTCAATATTGACACCATTGTAGCTCTTCTTAGCCCTTGGTCACTTTTCTTCTTTTCAGATGTAAAGACACTGAATAGAGAGAGGTTTTTGCCCTGAGGCTTGCACAAGGAACTAGCAGCTGCCCTGTGTGTGTTGCCAGACTAGGAAACTTGTGGTTCCTGTACATGTGGAGAGACTCCTGGATGAGTTCCTTCTCGAGCCTTTTTCGCTCGGTCCCGTTGGAGCTGCATATAGCTAATGATTTGGAGATTTTACTCCTTTGGACAATTCTTTTCCTGATGCACAGTTTCTCTCCCGCTTTTAGCAATCTATTGTCTGAATGTCATATCACATCCATTGTAGAAAATGACTACATCAGTGTCTTGCTCTCTCTCTGTCTCTCTCTCTGTCTCTCTGTCTCTCTCTCTGTCTCTCTCTCTCTCTCTCTCTCTCTCTATATATATATATATATATATATATATATATATATATGTAACATGTAGAGGTCTGAAAATATATTTTACCTAGAGACCTGAACAGCTCTGGATTAGGGTAGTAATGCGGATACACCTGGCCCTTCTAGCCAGAGTCATGAGAGACATCTCACAGAGTCACTCTACAAATATCAGCACAAACTACAGCTGCCAAATCATCTACTTCCCTCTTGCTCTTTTTGTTCACCGAGTCCTAGAAGAAATAGACATAGTGCAGTTCCCTGCACATAGGACAGGCTGAGGCTGGACCAGGGAGATGAAATATGCCAGCCTGCATCTTGGCTGGTGTCTCACTAAAACTACTTCCAATTTGGGAGGCAAGGGGAGTTTTAGAGAGTGGGCTGCAGGCCAAGTGTTGCTTCTCAGAGTGGGCTAAGACCTAGATGTTCTAAGTGTAACCTTTCCTCACAAACATAAAATAACAATGCCACTTGTAAGAAGTATGCATGGGCATGGAGGGTTTGTCTTCAGTGCTCTGGCACTGATCAACACAGGGCCAGAATTTCTGTCCTTTTCAGTCACTGTCATTCTGTCTCTCTGACTGTCTCTGCGTGTCTTCTTCCATGGACCCTTCGTGGAAGTCAGTGCATGCATCGTTAACTCAGTATTCCTGGTGGTGAAATTTTCCTTTCTTTGCCATTTGGATTAATTAGTCTTGTGCATATGGCGTAGTACAGAGGGGAACTGAGGAGACTGCGTTCCTGCTGCAGGTAACAGGCATATATCCATCTCCAGCTGCAGCTGTCCAGGCCCTCTGTGCTTGATTTCCATTCTCCAGGGCCCTGTGGCTGTCACTCAGCCCAAATGCAGCCCTCCTCCATTTCCTGCACCACATCCTTGTCCTTATTCCATGAGAGCCCAGGTCAAGTGAAGTGAAACTCTACCACCCTGGCACACACATTGTGCTTTCCCTCTATTGGGCCGAATGTAAAGGATCTGTGGTACTGATGGCCACACCAGTGTCCAGATTCCAGGGTTCAGAAATAGGGTGTCTTGATGGCTGTGAAATGTCTTTTCCAAGTGCCTCCTGGGGTCTCAAATCCTTTTGAAACCTGAAGTTCATTCTTGTATCTAGAGAATATTCTCATCTCTGGCCCAAAGGCTCTCCCAACTAGGAGCACAGCTATCCCGGGATCAGGAGGTCTGCCAGCCTGCTAGCTCCTGGAGGGATTCCTGAGTATGTCCTCAGGCCCCAAGTGGTAACAGGTGTTTCCAATTGACTTTTTTAGCAGCTGCCAGGCCCTCAGGTGAGGGGCGGGTTTGTGATATCCACTGGAAGCTCCTAATTCAGCCAGTGGAGGCTTCCATCTTCCTATTGTCTCTCCATAGCGAGAGCCCAGGGAGTTTGTGCTTCCTGCAAGCAAAGCGACTTTGTATGGGACACTCATGCATGCCTACATCTGGGAATCTCTCTGAGTGTGATGTGTGGACACCAGGACACCATGATCAGGGATTGTGAGGCCACAGGAGCAATTCCCTTAGCCAGACCCAAAGGGCAGGTGTAAGGGGCCGGTTTCATCCACTATTGTTTGGTCAAACACAGTTCCCATCTATGTTGAAACACAGCTCTTTCTGGGTTCATTCTGGGCTTGTAATCTGCTGCCCTGAGCAGTGGACCGAGAATCTGGAGGCTGAGTAGGCAGCCAAACTTGACTGGACAGGCTCCTGTCCCTGAATTCTGAGGCGTGCCCCAGCTTACCCAGTTGACAGTGTTTGGATGATAGTGAGGCATGAGATTGAATCGGGAACTCAGGAGAGGGAGACATGAGAGTCCCTTTGCATGTGCCTTCTTGCTTAGCCAGAATCTGGGCTAGCTGGCTTGCCCTGACCAGCTAGGTTCTCTGTACATAAGTTGCAGGTGAGGCTGGCTACCTTCCCACCCATGCTCTGAGACTACTATAGGTGAGCTCTGAGCACACACAGACACAGACAGACAGAGAGACACACAGACACAGACACAGACACACACACACACACACACACACACACACACACACATTACTGTCAGGTCTGGTAGCAGAGCATATGGTGAAGGCTGGGGCTGTCTGGGGTCTGTGGGCATGAGAGCTGCTGCCTTACAATCTCTACAAGCCAGCTTTGAACCTGTCATCAATGAAAACAGTGTAGGAGGTTTTTGAAATCTCATCTCTTTCCATCAGAAGTGGCTGGTGGGCAGGCCTTCCAGAGGCTGACAATGAGCGTACTGCAGGGCCATGTGGGCAGTGCTCAAGGTTGCTGGCCAATCACTGACTAGGGGCCTTGACACTCCTGGGCGTGTCCTAGCACACTGGCCAATGAGATTGCTGGCAGGGGTTTTGGGCGTGGCCTAGGCCTCTGGCATATCAGAGCATGGCTGGTGCCCTGTCTCCAGGCCTTCTGCAGTAAGTCAGACAAAGGGAGCTCAGAGATGGCCTTAAAAGGCTGTTCGTGCTTCCAGAAAGTGCGAAGCAGGGTTCACCCAGGGCCCTGCCTTCCAGAAACTGTCCAGTGTGCATGTATATAACTCCGTTTGTGCCTGTTCCTCTGTGAATGTGTGCGTGTAACTGTGAGAGTGTGTGTTTGTGTGTGTTTCTGTGTGTGTGTGAGGGAGGGAGAGAGAGAGAACAACAGAATCACTGTGGCACAGGTGATTTTGTCCAAAACACATGGCACATTCTGATTTACAGCTCAATATTGACACCATTGAAGCTCTCCTTGGCCCTTGGTCACTTTTCTTCTTTTCAGATGTAAAGACACTGAAGAGGGAGAGGTTTTTGCCCTGAGGCTTGCACTGGCAACTAGCATCTGCCCTGTGTGTGTTGCCAGACTAGGAAACTTGTGGTGCGTGTCCATGTGGAGAGTCCCCTGGATGAGCTCCTTCTCGAGCCTTTTTAGCTAATTCCCATTGGATCTGCATAGAGCTAATGATTTGGAGATTTTACTCCTTTGGACAATTCTTTTCCTGATGCACAGTTTCTCTCCAGGTTTTAGCAATCAATTGTCTGAATGTCATATCGCATCCATTGTAGAAAATGACTACATCAGTGTCTTGCTCTCTCTCTCTCTCTCTCTCTCTCTCTATATATATATATATATATATATATATATATACATATATATATTATGTTGGGGTCTGAAAATATATATTTTAGCTAGAGACCTGCACAGCTCTGGATTACGGTAGTAATGCGGATACACCTGGCCCTTCTGAGCCAGAGTCATGAGAGACATCTCACAGAGCCATTCGTTTACCTCTTGTCACTCTACAAATCTCTCTCAGCACAAACTACAGCTGCCAAATCATCTACTTCACTCTTGCTCTTTTTGTCCACCGAGTCCTATCCCAAAACAGTAAATCAAAGAAGAAATAGACATAGTTCAGTACCCTGAAAACAGTAAAGGGGGAAGTTGGACCGGGGAGATGAAATACGCCAGCCTGCATTTGGCTGGAGCATCACTAAAACTACTTCCAATTTGGAGAGGCAAGTGCAGTTATGGAGAGTGGGCTGCAGGCCAAGTGTTGCTTCTCAGAGTGGGGTAAGACCTAGATGTTCTAAGTGTAACCTTTCCTCAAAAACATAAAATCACAATGCCACTTGTAAGAAGTATGCATGGGAATGGAGTGTTTGTCTTCAGTGCTCTGGCACTGATCAAAACAAGGCCAGAATTTCTGTCCTCTTCAGTCACTGTCATTCTGTCTCTCTGACTGTCTCTATGTGCCTTCTTCCCTGGACCCTTTGTGGAAGTCAGTGCATGCATCGTGAACTCCGTCTTCCTGGTGTTGAAATTTTCCTTTCTTTGCCCTTTAGATTACTTAGTCTCGTGCATATGGCGTAGTACAGAGGAGAACTTAGGAGACAGCGTTCCTGCTGCAGGTAATAGGCATATGTCCAACTCCAGCTGCAGCTGCCCAGGCCCTCTGTGCTTGACTCCCATTCTCCAGGGTCCTGTGGCTGACACTCAGCCTAATTGCAGCCCTCCTCCATTTCCTGCAGCAATCCTTGTCCTTATTCCATGAGAGCCCAGGTCAAGAGAAGTGAAACTCTACCACCCTGGCACACACATTGTGCTTTCCTTCTGATGGGCCGAATGTAAAGGATCTGTGGTACTGATGGCCACACCAGTATCCAGATTTTCCATGCAAAACGGAAGCTTCCAGGGTTCAGAAAGTGGGTGTTTTGATGACTGTGAAATGTCTTTTAAAAGTGCCTCCTGGGGTTTCAAATCCTTTTAAAACCTAATGTTAGTTCTTGTATCTAGGGAATATTCTCACCTCTGGCCCGAATGCCCTCCTAACTAGGAACACAGCTATCCCGGGGTCAGGAGGTCTGCCAGCCTTCTAGCTCCTGTAGGGATTCCTGAGTATGTCATCAGGCCTCAAGTAGTAACAGGTGTTTCCAATTGCCTTTATTAGCAGCAGCCAGGACCTTAGGGGAGGGGTGGGGCTGTGATCTCCACTGGAAGCTCCTATTTCAGCCAATGGAGGCATCCATCTTCCTTTTGTCTCTCCATAACAAGGGCCTGGAGAGTTTGTGCTTCCTGCAAGCAGAGCGACTTTGTATGGGACACTCATGCATGCCTACTTCTGGGAATCTCTCTGAGTGTGATGTGTGGACACCAGGACAGCGTGATCAGGGATTGTGAGGCCACACGAGCAATTGCCTTAGCTGGACCCAAAGGGTAGGTGTAAGGGGATGGGTTCATCCACTATTGTTTGGTCAAACACAGTTCCCATCTATGTTGAAACACAGCTCTTTCTGGGTTCATTCTGGCCTTGTAATCTGCTGCCCTGAGCAGTGGACTGAGAGTCTGGAGGCTGAGTAGGTATCCAAACGTGAGTGGACAGGCTCCTACCCTTGAATTCTGATGGGTGCCCCAGCTTACCCTGTTGGAAGTGTTTTGATGATAGTGAGGCATGAGACTGAATCGGGAACTCAGGAGAGGAGACATGAGAGTCCCTTTGCATGTGCATTCTTGCTTAGCCACAATCTGGGCTAGCTGGCTTGCCCTGACCAGCTAGGTTCTCTGTACATAAGTTGCAGGTGAGGCTGGCTACCTTCCCACCCATGCTCTGAGACTACTATAGGTGATCTGTGAACTCTGAGCACACAAAGACACAGACAGACAGACAGACACACACAAACACATTACTGTCAGGTCTGGTAGTACAGCATATGATGAAGGCTGGGGCTGTCTGGGGTCTGTGGGCATGAGTGGTGCTGCATTACAATCTCTACAAGCCAGCTTTGAACCTGTCATCTATGAACACAGTGTAGGAGGTTTTTGAATTCTCATCTTTCCAGCAGAAGTGGATGGTGGGCGGGCCTTCTAGAGGCTGCCCAATGAGCGTGCTGCAGAGCCGTGTGGGCGGTGCTCAAGGTTTCTGGCCAATCACTGACTAGGGGCCTTGACACTCCTGTGCGTGTCCTAGAACACAGGCCAATGATATTGCTGGCAGGGGTTCTGGGCGTGGCCTAGGCCTCTGGCATATCAGAGCATGGCTGGTGCCCTGTCTGCGGGCCTTCTGAAGTAAGCCCGAAAATGGGAGCTTAGAGTTGGCCTCAAAAGGCTTGGCGTGCTTCCAGGAAGTGCGATGCAGGGTTCACCCAGGGCCATGAATATCAGAAGCTGACCAGTGTGCATGTGTATAACTCCATATGTGCCGGTGCCACTGTGTATGTGTGCGTGTGTGTAACTGTGAGAGTGTGTGTTTGTGTGTGTATGAGGGAGGGGGAGAGAGAGAGAACAACAGAATCACTGTGGTACAGGTGATTTTGTGCAAAA
This sequence comes from Erinaceus europaeus, assembly GCF_950295315.1. NCBI lineage: Eukaryota > Metazoa > Chordata > Mammalia > Eulipotyphla > Erinaceidae > Erinaceus > Erinaceus europaeus. Next base: position 920,066 of record NW_026647188.1, on the reverse strand, counting down.
CACTTGGCACATTCTGATTTACAGCACAATATTGACACCATTGTAGCTCTCCTTGACCCTTGGTCACTTTTATTCTTTTCAGATGTAAAGACACTGAAGAGGGAGAGGTTTTTGCCCTGAGGGTTACACTGGGAACTAGCAGCTGCCATGTGTGTGTTGCCAGACTAGGAAACTTGTGGTGCCTGTCCATGTGGAGAGTCTCCTGGATGAGTTCCTAATCAAGCCTTTTTCGCTAGGTCCCTTTGGATCTGCATATAGCTAATGATTTGGAGATTTTACTCCTTTGGAAAATTTTTTTCCTGATGCACAGTTTCTCTCCAGGTTTTAGCAATCAATTGTCTGAATGTCATATCGCATCCATTGTAGAGAATGAATATATCAGTGTCTTGCTCTCTTTCTCACTCTCTCTCTTTATATATATATATATATATATATATATATATATATATATATATATATATATATACTGTATAGATCTGAAAATATATTTTAGCTAGATACCTGCACAGCTCTGTATTTGGGTAGTAATGCTGATACACCTTGCCCTTCTTAGCCACAGTCATGAGCGACATCTCATAGAGCCATTGTTTATCTCTTGTCACTCTACACATCTCTCTCGCACAAACTACAGCTGCCAAATCATCTACTTCCCTCTTGCTCTTATTGTCCACCAAGTCCTATCCCAAAAGTGTAAATCAAAGAAGAAATAGACATAGTGCAGTTCCCTGCACACAGGAGAGGCTGAGGGTGGACCGGGGAGATGAAATATGCCAGCCTGAATATGGCTGGTGCATCACTAAAACTACTTCCAATTTGGAGAGGCAGGGGAAGTTTTGTTGAGTGGGCTGCTGGTCAAGTGTTGCTTCTCAGAGTGGCTAAGACCTAGATGTTCTAAGTATAAACTTTCCTCACAAACATAAAATAACACTGCCACTTGTAAGAAGTATGCATGGGAATGGAGGGATTCTCTTCAGTGCTCTGACACTGATCAACACAGGGCCAGAATTTCAGTCCTTTTGTGTCACTGTCATTCTGTCTCTCTGACTGTCTCTATGTGCCTTCTTAACTGGATCCTTCCTGGAAGTCAGTGCATGCATTGTGAACTCGGTCTTCCTGGTGTTGAAATTTTCCTTTCTTTGCCCTTTGGATTACTTAGTCTCGTGCATATGGCATAGTACAGAGGGGGAACTTAGGAGACACCGTACCTGCTGCAGGTAACAGGCATATGTCCATCTCCAGCTGCAGCTGTCCAGGCCCTCTGTGCTTGACTCCCATTCTCCAAGGACCTGTGGCTGACACTCAGCCTAAATGCAGCCCTCCACAATTTCCTGCACCACATTCTTGTCCTAATTCCATGAGAGCCCAGTTCAAGAGAAGTGAAACTCTACCACCATTGCACACACATTGTGCTTTCCCTCTATTGGGCCGAATGTAAAGGATCTGTGGTACTGATGGCCACACCAGTGTCCAGATTTTCCATGCAAAACGTAAGCTTCCAGGTTCAGAAAGAGGGTGTTTTGCTGGCTTTGAAATGCCTTTTCCAAGTGCCTCCTGGAGTTTCAAATCCTTTTGAAACCTGTAGTTTGTTCTTGTATCTAGGGAATGTTCTCACCTCTGGCCGGAAGGCCCTCCCAACTAGGAGCATAGCTATCCAGGGGTCAGGAGGTCTGCAAGCCTGCTAGCTCTTGGAGGGATTCCTGAGTATGTCCTCAGGCCTCAAGTGGCAAGAGGTGTTTCCAATTGCCTTTATTATCAGCAGCCAGGCCCTCAGGTTAGGGGCGGGGATGTGATCTCCTCTGGAAGCTCTGAATTCAGCCAATGTAGGCATCCATCTTAATTTTGTCTCTCCATAACTATAGCCCAGGGAGTTTGTGCTTCCTGCAAGCAGAGCGACTTTGTTTGTGACACTCATGCATGCCTACTTCTGGGAATCTCTCTGAGTGTGATGTGTGGACACCAGGACACCATGATCAGGGATTGTGAGGCCAGAGGAGCAATTGCCTTAGCCGGACCCAAAGGGTAGGTGTGAGGGTCCGGGTTCATCCACTATTGTTTGGCCAAACACAGTTCCCATCTATGTTGAAACACAGCTCTCTCTGGGTTCATTCTGGGCTTGTAATCTGCTGCCCTGACCAGTGGACTGAGAGTCTCGAGGCTGAGTAGGCAGCCAAATGAGACTGGACAGGCTCTAGCCCCTGAATTCAGAGGGGTGCCCCAGCTTCCCCCATTGGCAGTGTTTGGATGATAGTGAGGCATGAGATTGAATCAGGAACTCAGGAGAGGGAGACATGAGAGTCCCTTTGCATGTGCATTCCTGCTTAGCCAGAATCTGGGCTAGCTGGCTTGCCCTGACCAGCTAGGTTCTCTGTACATAAGTTGCAGGAGAGGCTGGCTACCTTCCCACCCATGCTCTGAGACTACTATAGGTGAGTTCTGAGCACACACAGACACAGACAGACAGACTGACACACACACACACACACACACACACACACACACACACACACATTACTGTCAGTTCTGGTAGTACAGCATATGGTGAAGACTGGGGCTGTCTGGGGTCTGTGGGCATGAGAACTGCTGCCTTACCATCTCTACAAGCCAGCTTTGAACCTGTCATCAATGAACACAGTGTAGGAGGTTTTTGAATCTCATCTCTTTCCAGCAGAAGTGGCTGGTGGGCGGGCCTTCCAGAGGCTGCCCAATGAGCATGATGCAGGGCCGTGTGGGCGGTGCTCAAATTTGCTGGACAATCACTGACTTTGGGCATTGACACTACTAGGTTTGTCCTAGCACACTGGCCAATGATATTGCTGGCAGGGGTTCTGGGCGTGGCCTAGGCCTCTGACATATCAGAGCATGGCTGGTGCCCTGTTTGCGGGCTTTCTGAAGTAAGCCCGACAATGGGAGCTCCGAGCTGGCATTAAAAGGCTGGGCGTGCTTCCAGGAAGTGCGAAGCAGGGTTCACCCAGGGCCCTGCCTTACAGAAGCTGTCCAATGTGCATGTGTATAACTCCGTTTGTGCCTGTGCCTCTTTGGATGTGTGCATGTGTGTAACTCTGAGAGTGTTTGTTTGTGTGTGTTTGTGTGTGTGTGTGAGGGAGGTAGAGAGAGAGAGAACAACAGAATAACTGTGGCACAGGTGATTTTGTGCAAAACTCTTTGCTCATTCTGATTTACAGCTCAATATTGACACCATTGTAGCTCTCCTTGGCCCTTGGTCACTTTTCTTATTTTCAGATGTAAAGACACTGAAGAGGGAGAGGGTTTTGCCCTGAGGCTTTCACTGGGAACTAGCAGCTGCCCTGTGTGTGTTGCCAGACTAGGAAACTTGTGGTGCCTGTCCATGTGGAGAGTATCCAGGATGAGTTCCTTCTCAAGCCTTTCTAGCCAGGTCCTGTTAGAGCTGCATATAACTAATGATTTGGGGATTTTACTCCCTTGGACAATTTTTTTTCCCGATGCACAGTTTCTCTCCAGGTTTTAGTAATCACCTGCACAGCTCTGGATTTGGGTAGTAATGTGGATACACCTGGCCCTTCAGAGCCACAGTCATGTGAGATATCTCAACAGCCATTTGTTTTCCTCTTGTCACTCTACAAATCTCTCTCAGCACAAACTACAGCTGCCAAATCATCTACTTCCCTCTTGCTCTTTTTGTCCACCGAGACCTATCCTAAAACTGTAAATCAAAGAAGAAATAGACATAGTTCAGTTCCCTGCACACAGGACAGGCAGAGGCTGGAACGGGGAAATGAAATACGCCAGCCTGCATTTGGCTGGATCATCACTAAAACTACTTCCAATTTGGAGAGCCAAGGGCAGTTTTGGAGAGTGGACTAAAGGCCAAGGGTGGCTTCTCAGAGTGGGCTAAGACCTAGATGTTCTAAGTGTAAACTTTCCTCACAAACATAAAATAACAATGCCACTTGTAAGAAGTATGCATGGGCATGGAGGGTTTGTCTTCAGTGCTCTGGCACTGATCAACACAGGGCCTGAATTTATGTCCTTTTCAGTCACTGTCATACTGTCTCTCTGACTCTCTCTAAGTGCCTTCTTCCCTGGACCCTTCCTGGAAGTCAGTGCATGCATCGTGAACTCGGTCTTCCTGGTGTTGAAATTTTCCTTTCTTTCCCCTTTGGATTATTTAATCTCGTGCATATGGAGTAGTACAGAGGAGAACTTAGATGACAGCTTTCCTGCTGCAGGTAACAGGCATATGTCCATCTCCAGCTGCAGCTGTCCTGGCCGTCTGAGCTTGACTCCCGTTCTCCAGGGCCCTGTGGCTGACACTCAGCCTAAATGCCACCCTCCTCAATTTCCTGCACAACATTCTTGTCCATATTTCCAAGAGACCCCAGGTCAAGAGAAGTGAAACTCTACCACCCTGGCACACACTTTGTTTTTTCCCTCTATTGAGCCAAATGTAAAGGATCTGTGGTACTGATGGCCACACCAATGTCCAGATTTTCCATGCAAAACAGAAGTTTCCAGAGTTCAGAAAGAGGGTGCTTTGATGGCTGTGAAATGTCTTTTCCAAGTGCCTCCTGGGTTTTCAAATCCTTTTGAAACCTGAATTATGTTTTTGCATCTAGGGAATATTCTCACCTCTGGCCCGAAGGCCCTCCCAACTAGGAGCACATCTATCCAGGGGTCAGGAGGTCTGCCAGCCTGCTAGCTCCTGGAGGGATTCCTGAGCATGTCCTCTGGCCCCAAGTGGTAACAGGTGTTTCCAATTGCCTTCATTAGCAGCAGCCAGGCCCTCAGGTGAAGGGCGGGGCTGTGATCTCCACTGGAAGCTCCTAAGTCAGCCAATGGAGGCATCCATCTTCCTTTTGTCTCTCCATACCAAGGGCCTGGGGAGTTTGTGCTTCCTGCAAGCAGAGCGATTTTGTATGGGACACTCATGCATGCCTACTTCTGGGAATCTCTCTGAGTGTGATGTGTGGACACCAGGACACCATGATCAGGGATTGTGAGGCCACAGGAGCAATTGCTTTAGCCAGACCCAAAGGGTAGGTGTAAGGGGCCGGGTTCATCCACTATTGTTTGGTCAAACACAGTTCCCATCTATGTTGAAACACAGCTCTTTCTGGGCTTATAATCAGCTGCCAGGAGCAGTGGAATGAGAGTCTGGAGGCTGAGAAGGTAGCCAAACATGACTGGACAGGCTCCTGCCCTTGAATTCTGTGGGTGCCCCAGCTTAACCTGTTGGCAGTGTTTGGATGATAGTGAGGAATGAGATTGAATCGGCAACTCAGGAGAGGGAGACATGAGAGTCCCTTTGCATGTGCATTCTTGCTGAGCCAGAATCTGGGCTTCTGGCTTGCCCTCACCAGCTAGGTTCTCTGTACATAAGTTGCAGGTGAGGCTGGCTACCTTCGCACCCATGCTCTGAGACTACTATAGGTGAGTTCTGAGCACACACAGACACAGACAGACAGACAGACACACACACACACATTATTGTTAGGTCTGGTAGTACAGCATATGGTGAAGGCTGGGGCTGTCTGTGGTTTGTGGGCATGAGAGCTGCTGCCTTAAAATCTCTACAAGCCAGCTTTGAACCTGTCATCAATGAACACAGTGTAGGAGGTTTTTGAATTCTCATCTCTTTCCAGCAGAAGTGGCTGGATGGAGGGCCTTCCAGAGGCTGCCCAATGAGCGTGCTGCAGGGCCGGGTGGGGGGTGCTCAAGGTTGCTGGCCAATCACAGACTAGGGGCCTTGACACTCCTGTGCGTGTCCTAGAACACAGGCCAATGATATTGCTGTCAGGGTTTCTGGCCATGGCCTAGGCCTCTGGCATATCAGAGCATGGCTGGTGCCCTGTCCGTGGGCCTTCTGAAGTATGCCCGACAATGGGAGCTCAGAGCTGGACTTAAAAGGCTGGGCGTGCTTCCAGGAAGTGCGAATCAGGGTTCACCCAGGGCCCTGCCTTGCAGAAGCTGTCCAGTGTGCATGTGTATAACTCCCTTTGTGTCTGTGCCTCTGTGGATGTGTGCGTGTGTGTAACTGTGAGAGTGTGTGTTTGTGTGTGTGTGGGAGGGAGGGAGAGAGAGAGAGAACAATAGAATCACTGTGGCACAGGTGATTTTGTGCAAAACACTTGGCACATTCTGATTTACAGCTCAATATTGACACCATTGTAGCTCTCCTTGGCCCTTGGTCACTTTTCTTATTTTCAGATGTAAAGACACTGAAGAGGGAGAGGTTTTTGCCCTGAGGATTGCACTGGGAACTAGCAACTGCCTTGTGTGTTTTGGCAGACTAGGAAACTTGTGGTGCCTGTCCATGTGGAGAGTGTCCTGGACGAATTCCTTCTCGAGCCTTTTTCGCTAGGTCCCATTGGAGCTGCATATAGCTAGTGATTTGGAGATTTTACTCCTTTGGACAATTCTTTTCCTGATGCACAGTTTGTCTCCAGGTTTTAGCAATCAATTGTCTGAATGTCATATCACATCCATTGTAGAAAATGAGTACATCAGTGTCTTGCTCTCTCTCTCCCTCTCTGTCTCTGACTATAAATACATATATGTAACATGTAGAGATCTGAAAAAATTTTAACTAGAGATCTGCACAGCTCTGCATTAGGGTATTAATGCGGATACACCTGGCCCTCTAGCCACAGTCATGAGAGACATCTCACAGAGCCATTCGTATACCTCTTATCACACTACAAATCTCAGCACAAACTACCGTTGCCAAATCATCTACTTCCATCTTGCTCTTTTTGTCCACCGAGACCTATCCCAAAACTGTAAATCAAAGAAGAAATAGACATAGTGCAGTTCCCTGTACAGAGGACAGTCTGAGGCTGGACCAGGGAGATGCAATACCCCTGCCTGCATCTTGGGTGGAGCATCACTAAGACTACTTCCTAATTAAAGAGGCAAGGGCAGTTTTGGAGAGTGGCATGAAGACCAAGTGTTGCTTCTCAGAGTGGGCTAAGACCTAGATGTTCTAAGTGTAACCTTTCCTCACAAACATAAAATAACTAATCCACTTGTAAGAAGTATGCATGGGCATGGAGGGTTTATCTTCAGTGCTCTGGCACTGATCAACACAGGGCCAGAATTTCAGTCCTTTTCTATCACTGTCATTCTGTCTCTCTGACTGTCTCTACATGCCTACTTCACTGGGCCCTTATTGGATGTCAGTGCATGCATTGTGATCTCGGACTTCCTGGTGTTGAAATTTTCCTTTCTTTGCCCTTTGGATAATTTAGTCTCCTGCATGTGGTGTAGTACATTGGGGAAATGAGGAGACAGCAACACTACTGCAGGTAACAGGCATACGTCCATCTCCAGCTTCAGCTTTCCAGGCCCTCTGTGCTTGACTCCCATTCTCCAGGACCCTGTGGCTGACACTCAGGCTAAATGCAGCCCTCCTCAATTTCCTGCACCACATCCTTGTACTTATTTAATGAAAGCCCAGGTGAAAAGAAGTGAAACTCTATCCCCCTGGCACACACATTGTGCTTTCCCTCTGTTGGGCTGAATGTAAAGGATCTGTGGTACTGATGGCCACACCAGTGTCCAGATTTTCCACGCAAAACGGAAGCTTCCAGGGTTCTGAAAGAGGGTGTTTTGATGGCTGTGAAATGTCTTTTCCAATTGCCTCCTGGGGTTTCAAATCCTTTTGAAACCTGAAGTTCTTTCTTGTATCTAGGCACTATTCTCACCTCTGGCCTGAAGGCCCTCCAAACTAGGAGCACAGCTATCCCGGGGTCAGGAGGTCTGCCAGCCTACTAGCTCCTGGAGGGATTCCTGAGTATGTCCTCAGGTCCCAAGTGGTAACAAGTGTTTCCAATTGCCTTTATTAGCAGCTGCCAGACCCTCAGGTGACGGGCGGGGCTGTGATATCCACTGGAAACTCCTAATTCAGCCAATGGAGGCATCCATCTTCCTTTTATCTCTCCATAGCCAGGGCCCAGTGAGTTTGTGCTTCCTGCAAGCAGAGCGACTTTGTATGGGACACTCATGGATGACTACTTCTCGGAATCTCTCTGATTGTGATGTGTGGACACCAGGACACTATGATCAGTGATTGTGAGGAAACAAGTGAAATTGCCTTACCTGGACCCAAAGGGGAGGTGTAAGGGGCCGGGTTCATCCACTATTGTTTGGTCAATCAGAGTTCCAATCAATGTTGAAACTCTTTCTGGGTTCTTTCTGGGCTTGTAATCTGCTGTCCACTGAGAAGTGGACTGGCAGCCTGGAGGCTGAGTATGCAGCCAAACGTGACTGGACAGGTTCCTGCCCCTGAATTCTGAGGGGTGCCCCAGCTTCCCACGTTGGCAGTGTTTGAATGAAGTGAGGTATGAGATTGAATAGGGAACTCAGGAGAGCGAGACATGAGAGTCCCTTTGCATATGCATTCTTTCTTAGGCAGAATCTGGGCTATCTGGCTTTCCCTAACCAGCTAGGTTCTCTGTACATAAGTCTCTGGTGAGGCAGGATACCTTACCACCCATGCTCTTAGTCTACTATAGGTGAGTTCTGAGCACACACAGACACACACTGACATACAGACAGACACACACACACACACATTACTGTCAGTTCTGATAGTACAGCATATGGTGAAGGCTGGGGCTGTCTGGGGTCGGTGAGCATGAGAGTTGCTGCCCTAAAATCTCTACAAGCCAGTTTTGAACCTGTCATCAATGAACACAGTGTAGGAGGTTTTTGAATTCTGGTCTCTTTCCAACTCATCTATTTCTCTTCTCGCCTTCTCTGTCTCTAACTCTCACATGCTCTCACACACTCTGTCTTCACTCATTAATATTTTACTTATATACTTATTTTACTGACAGGCCCAGGTATACAAAGAGAGTTACCAGAGCACTGCTGAGCTTTGGATTTTTGTTGGTGTTTTCATCAAGGCTACTTGAGCCTCAGCTTTGTAATTCTCGCTGACACAAGCCATATTCTGTCTCCTCATATCAATGGCAGTATCTCTCAGACTTTATAATAAAGACATATATATATGCCATTTTTGTAATTATCAACCTATGTAATTGATCTAAATCAGAATTAACACATTTATAACAGCTTCCTTTTTCATTAATAATTGGCCACATAGCTGGAGCAGGACTCAATACAATTATAAATAATAGAACCTTCCAGTAGCAATTCTAATAGCATTTCTATCAGCATCCTTATTGTAAATATCATAGTACAGAACTCACCTCCTTTCTCTAACGTAAGCTTCAAAACATATGAGTTTCTTTTCATTCTCCTGAAATCTTAATTTCCCTGGACTCTGAAGTGTCTCAAAATTTTTGAAGCTGCCCTCTGTTTCTCAGCAGATGGTTTCTATGTTTCTGCTGTAATCAGGTGTTCTTGTGCTTTTTGTTTTTATTTTTCATTCTTTTCAAAGCCTCCTAGATCATCCCCATTTATTTACATATTTATTTATTTATTTAGTCCTATATTACCTGAGGGGTCATTTCTTCTGCTTGATAGATTTTTCTCTTATAATTGAAGGGAAGTTTACATTCACAATACATTTCCTGTCATAAATACTACACACATATGGTGAAGGCTGGGGTGGTCTGGGGTCTGTGGACATGAGACTGCTGCATTACAGTCTCTACAACGCAGGTTTGAACCTGTCATCAATGAACACAGTGTGGGAGGTTTTTGACTTCTGGTGTCTTTCCAACTCTTCTATTTCACTTCTTGCCTTCTCTGTCTCTGAGTCTCACATGCCCTCACTCACTCTGTCTGCACTCATTAATATTTTACTTATATATTATTTTACTGACAGGCCCAGATATACAAAGAGAGTCACCAGGGCACTGCTGAGCTCTAGCTTGTTTTGTTGGCGATTTCACCTAGGTTTCTGGAGCCTCAGCTTTGTAAGTCTCTATGTCACAAAACATGCTCTGTCTCCTCATAGCCATGCCAGTATACCTCATAGTTTATAATAAACACATACATATATGTACATATATATACATATATATATATCAGTCATTTTTAGAATTGTTGACCTTTTTATTTGATCTTAATGCAGAATTACCACATTTATAACAGCCTCCTTATTCACAAATAATTGGTCACATAGTTGGAGCAGTATTCACTACAATTATAAATTATAAACCTTCCAGGAGCATTTCAAATAGCCTTTCTATCAGTATCCTTATTGTAATTATCATAGTACAGAACTTGCCTCCTTTCTCTAGTGTAAGTTTCAATATGTATGTGTTTCTTTTCATTCACAGGAATTCTTAATTTGCCTGGACCCTGAAGTGTCAGGGAATTTTTGAAGCATCCCTCTGTTTCTCAGCAGACATTTTCTATATTTTTGCTGAAATCAGGTCTTCCTGTGGTTTTTGTTTTTATTTTTTATTTTTTTTAAATCCTCCTCGATCATCCCCAGATATTTTCATATTTATTTATATATTTAGTCCGATATCACATGAGGGGTCATTTCTTCTGCCTGATAGATTTTCTCTTATAATTGAAGGGAACTTTTGACACACAATAAATTTACTTTTGCAGATACTACACACTACTCCAACTACTACTGCACTGTTTTTGACAGTGACATCCAATGCAGAATGGATTAGTATTGCATGGCTCTAAAGAATGTTCCCTATTTAACCTACAATGTTTTTAACCTAACAAATATTTATTCTGTTCTTTCTTGGGGGAGGAATGGTTTACAGGCAACAGTTACATGTAATAGTGGGCACGGGGGTAATTTTTGCCACTTTCCCTGTGTTTCTGTACATCATTTATAGCTTTCTTATTGAGGAGAAAGAAACAGTCATAAATTGAGAGAGCAGGGTCCAAGCAGGAAGAGAGACAGAGAGACAGCTGCAGCTCTGATTTGCCAGTAGCTCAGCTTTTCCCTAGCTTGGTTAGTGGTGACCAGGGGCTCAAAATGTGGTCCTGGGCTTCCACATAGTACTCTGGTATTCTTGCTTAGCCAGAATCTGGGCTAGATTGCTTGCCCTGACAAGCTAGATTCTCTGTACACAAGTTGCAGATGATACTGGAAACCTTGACACCCATGCTCCGAGACTACTACAGGTGAGCTCTGAGCACACACAGACATACACATTACTGTCAGGCATGGTAGTACAGCATATGGTGAAGGCTTTCTGGGGTCTGTGGGCATGAGATCTACTGCCTTACAATCAATACAATCCAGGTATAAACCTGTCATCAATGAACACAGTGTAGGAGGTTATTGAATTCTGGTCTCTTTCCAACTCATCTATTTCTCAAGTGCCCCAAGTGGTAGCAGGTGTTTCCAATTGCCTTTATTAGCAGCAGCCAGGCCCTCAGGTGAGGGGCGGGGCTGTGATCTACACTGGAAGCTCCTAATTTAGCCAATGGAGGCATCCATCTTCCTTTTGTCCATCCATAGCAAGGGCCTGGGGAGTTTGTGCTTCCTGCAAGCAGAGCGATTTTGTATGGGATACTCATGCATGCCTACTTCTGGGAATCTCTCTGTGTGTCATGTGTAGACACCAGGACACCATGAACAGGGATTGTGAGGCCTCAGGAGCAATTGCCTTAGCCGGACCCAAAGGGTAGGTGTGAGGGGCCAGGTTCATCCACTATTGTTAGGTCAAACACAGTTCCCATCTACATTGAAACACAGCTATTTCTGGGTTCTTTCTGGGCTAGTAATCTGTTGCCCTGAGCAGTGGACTGAGAGTCTGGAGGCTGAGTAGGCAGCCTAACGTGACTGGACAGCTCCTGGCCCTGAATTCTGAGGGGTGACCCAGCTTACCCTTTTGGCAGTGTTTGGATGATAGTGAGGCATGGGATTGAATCGGGAACTCAGAAGAGGGAGACATGAGAGTCCCTTTGCATGTGCATTCTTGCTTAGCCAGAATCTGGGCTAGCTGGCTTGCCCTGACTAGCTAGGTTCTCCGTACATAAGTGCAGGTGAGGCTGGCTACCTTGCCACCCATGCTCTGAAACTACTACAGGTGAGCTCTGAGCACACACAGACAGACACACACACACACACATTACTGTCAGGTCTGGTAGTACAGCATATGGTGAAGACTGGGGCTGTCTGGGGTCTGTGGGCATGAGAGCTGCTGCCTTACAGTCTCTGCAAGCCAGGTTTGAACCTGTCTTCAATGAACACAGTGTAGGAGGTTTTTGACTTCTGGTTTCTTTCCAACTCATCTATTTCTCTTCTCGCCTTCTCTGTCTCTAACTCTCACATGCTTTCACACATCACTATAATTATAAATTATAAACTTTCCAGGACCATTTCCAGTAGCCTTTCTGTCAGTATCCTCATTGTAATTATAGCACAGAACTTGCTTCCATTTTCTAGTGTAATCTTCAATACGTATGCCTTTCTTTTCATTCTCGGGAATTCTTAATTTGCCTGTACCCTGAAGTGTCAGGGAAGTTTTGAAGCAGCCCTCTGTTTCTCAGCAGACATTTTCTATATTTCTGCTGTAATCAGGTCTTCCTGTGGTTTTTGTTTTTATTTTTTCAAATCCTCCTATATCATCCCCATTTATTTGCATATTTATTTATTTATTTAGTCTCATATCACATGAGGGGTCTTTTCTTCTGCCTGGTAGATTTTCTCTTATAATTGACGGGAACTTTGACACACAATACATTTACTTTTGCAGATACTACACACTACTACAATTACTACTGTACTGTTTTTGACAGTGACATCCAATGCACAATGGATTAATATTGCATCACTCTAAAGAATGTTCCCTATTTAACGTACAATGTTTTTAACCTCATAAATATTCATTCTGTTCTTTCTTGGGGGATGAATGGTTTACTGTCAACAGTTACATGTAATAGTGGGTACGGGGGTAATTTTTTCCACTTTCCTTGTATTTCTGTACATCATTTGTAACTTTCTTATTGAGCTGAAGGAAACAGTCATAAATTGAGAGAGCAGGGCCCAAGCAGGAAGAGAGACAGAGAGGCAGCTGCAGTTCTGATTTGACACTAGCCCAGCTTTTCCCTAGCTGGGTAAGTGGTGAGCAGGGGCTTAAAACGGGGTGCTGGGCTTCCACATTGTTCCCTGGCATCTCCAACAGCTGTGTCTCCAACCCATGCTCCCTTCGTTGTCCATGTAACTATCGATCTTCTCTAGGCACTTCTCACCTTCATATGCCAGAAACTTAACACTTCTCCGCTCCACCCATGAAACTTTGACTTTTTACTTGAGTGCAAAATAGCAACCGCAATCCACGTTATTTCAAGGAAAAGTGTGTGCTTCTCTGTGGGAGGGTGTGTGTGTGAGTGTGTGTAAGTGTACATAAGTGTGTTTAAGTTATGATTACCGCTGTTGTTTCTTTATTCCTGACGCAGGGTCTTAGGAAATGGGTTGTGCTATGACAAAGGAAGTTTCCACTGCACAAATGGTTGTTCAAATATGAGTGTCACATTGGATATTCTGGACACTGTTGTGCATTCTCCCAGGTGGTCCTCAGATGGGTTCTTTCCTTTGCTATTCCCATGCTGTGTGTAATTTTCTGTGTAGACTCAAAGTGGAGTGGCATGGGGGAGCTCAGCTGCATTCTGCTGTGTGGCACCAAAGCCCATAGTTGAGTGTAGTGATTCTGTGGAATGAGGAGAACTCTGGGATTTGTGGCCCATGGACAGCAAGGTTGAAATTGATGTAGAGTTCCCTAGACATCTGTTCTTTCCTGTGGGTGGGGGGATGCCTCATTTGGCTTTGCAAGTGGAAGGGGTTTCTCTCTTTGTCTGGGATGACTCTACTGGGAGTTTGTGAATCCCTGTGCTCAGCAGGAAGAGAGACAGAGAGACAGCTGAACCTCTGATTTGCCACTAGCCCAGCTTTTCAATAATTCGGTAAGTGGTGAACAGGGGCTCAAAATGGGGTCTTGGGCTTCCACATAGTTCTCTGGCATTCTTACTTAGCCAGCATCTGGGCTAGCTGGCTTGCCCTGACCAGCTAGGTTCTCTGTACATAAGTTGCAGGTGAGGCTGGCTCCCTTGACACTCATGCTCTGAGACTACTTTAGGTGAGCTCTGAGCACACACAGACACACACAGTCAGACCCACAGACACACACACACATACATTACTGTCAGGTCTGGTAGTACAGCATATGGTGAAGACTGGGGCTGTCTGGAGTCTGTGGGCATGAGAGCTGCTGCCTTACAATCTCTACAAGCCAGGTTTGAACCTGTCATCAATGAACACAGTGTAGGAGATTTTTGAATTCTGGTTTCTTTCCAACTCATCTATTTCTCTTCTCGCCTTCTCTAACTCTCACATTCTCTGGCTGGCTGGGGGCGTTTCCCTGGGACAACAGTCCAATCAGCGTCGAGCTGATGTGGCTTGTGGGCAGGCCTTCCAGAGGCTGCCCAATGAGCGGGCTCCAAGGCCGTGTTGGCGGTGTTCAAGGCTGCTGGCCAATCACTGACTAGGGGCCTGGAACCTCCTGGGCATGTCCAAGCACACTGGCCAATGAGATTTCTGTCAGGGGTTCTGGGCGAGGCCTAGGCTTCTGGCCTATCAGTGCATGGCTTGTGCCCTGTGGGTGGGCCATTTGAGGGAAGCCCTACTATGGGAGCTCAGAGCTGGCCTTAAAGGCTGGGCGTGCTTGAGGAAGTGCGAAGCAGGGTTCAGCCCAGGGCCCTGCCTTGCAGAAGCTCTCCAGTGAGCATGTGTATAACTCCATTTGTGCCTGTGCCTCTGTGGATGTGTGTGTGTTTAACTGTGACAGTGTGTGTTTGTGTGTGTGTGTGAGGGAGGGAGAGAGAGAGAGAACAACAGAATCACTGTGGCACAGGTGATTTTGTGCAAAACACTTGGCACATTCTGATTTACAGCTCAATATTGACACCATTGTAGCTCTCCTATGCCCTTGGTCACTTTTGTTATTTTCAGATGTAAAGACACTGAAGAGGGAGAGGTTTTTGCCCTGAGGATTGCACTGGGAACTAACAGCTGCCCTGTGTGTCTTGCCAGATGAGGAAACTTGTGGTGCCTGTCCATGAGGAGAGTCTCCTGGTTGAGTTCCTTCTAGAGCCTATTTCGCTCAGTACAGTTGGAGCTGCATATAGCTAATGATTTTGAGATGTTACTCCTTTGGACAATTCTTTTCCTGATGAACAGTTCCTCTCCAGGTTTTAGCAATCAATTTTTGAATGTCATATTGAATCCATTGTAGAAAATGACTCCAACAGTGTCTCTCTCTCTCTCTCGCTATATATATATATATATATATATATATATATATATATATATATATATATGTAAAATGTAGAGGTCTGAATATATTTTTTTAGCAAGAGACATGAACAGCTCTGGATTATTGTAGTAATGCGGATACACCTGGCCCTTCTGAGCCACAGTTATGAGAGACATCTCACAGAGCCATTCCTATACCTCTTGTCACTCTACAAATCTCTCTCAGCACAAACTACCGCTGCCAAATGATCTACTTCCCTCTCGCTCTTTTTCTCCACCTAATCCTATCCCAAAACTGTAAATCAAAGAAGAAATAAACATAGTGAAGTTCCCTGCACACAGGACAGGCTGAGGCTGGACCAGGGAGATGCAATACGCCAGCCTGCATCTTGGTTGGAGCATCACTAACACTACTTCCAAATTGGAGAGGCAAGGGCAGTTTTGGAGAGTGGGCCGCTGGCCAAGTGTTGCTTCTCAGAGTGGGATAAGACCTAGATGTTCTAAGTTTAACCTTTTTTCACAAACATAAAATAACAATGCCACTTGTAAGAAGTATGCATGGGCATGAAGGATTTGTCTTCAGTGCTCTGGCACTGATCAACACAGGTCCAGAATTTCTGTACTTTACGGTCACTGTCATTCTGTCTATCTGACTGTCTCTACGTGCCTTCTTCACTGGGCCCTTACTGGAAGTCAGTGCATGCATTGTTAACTCAGGTTTCCTGGTGTTGAAATTTTTCCTTTCTTTGCCTTTTGGATTATTTAATCTCGTGCATATGGCATAGTACAGTGGGAACTGAGGAGGCAGCGATCCTACTACAGGTAACAGGCACATGTCCATCTCCAGCTGCAGCTGTCCAGGCCCTCTGTGCTTGACTCCCATTCTGCAGGGCCCTGAGGCTTACACTCAGCCTAAATGCAGGCCTCCTCACCTTCCTGCACAGCATCCTAGCCCTTATTCCATGAGAGCCCAGGTCAAGAGAAGTGAAACTCTATCCCCCTGGCACACACATTGTGCTTTCCCTCTATTGGGCCGAATTTAAAGGATTTGTGGTACTGATGGCCACACCAGTGTCCAGATTTTCTATGTAAAATGGAAGCTTCCAGGGTTCAGAAAGAGGGTGTCTTGATGGTTGTGCAATGACTTTTCCAAGTGCCTCATGGGGATTCAAATCCTTTTGAAACCTGAAGTTTTTTCTTGTATCTAGGGAATATTCTCACCTCTGTCCAGGCGGCCTTCCCAACTAGGAGAACACCTATCCTGGGGTCAGGAGGTCTGCCAGTCTGCTAGCTTCTGGAGGGATTCCTGAGTATGTACTCAGGCCCCAAGTGGTAACAGGTGTTTCCAATTGCCTTTATTAGCAGCAGCCAGGACCTCAGGTGGTGGGCGGGACTGTGAACTCCACTGGAAGCTCCTAATTCAGCCAATGGAGGCATCCATCTTCCTTTTGTCTCTCCATAGCAAGGGCCCGGGGAGTTTGTGCTTCCTGCAAGCGGAGAGACTTTGTATGGGACACTCATGCATGCCTACTTCTGGGAATCTCTCTGAGTGTGATGAAAGTACACCAGTACACCATGATCAGGGATTGTGAAGCCACAGGAGCAATTGCCTTAGCCAGACCCAAAGGGTAGGTGTAAGGGGCCGGGTTCATCCACTATTGTTTGGTCAAACACAGTTCCCATCTATGTTGAAACACAGCTCTCTTTGGGTTCTTTCTGGGCTTGTAATCTGATGCCCTGAGTAGTGGACTGTGAGCCTGGAGGCTGAGTAGGCAGCCAAACATGAATGGACAGGCTCATGCCCGTGAATTCTGAGGATTCGCCAGGTTCCCCCATTCGCAATGTTTGGATGATAGTGAGGTATGGGATTGAATGGGGAACTCAGGAGAGGGAGACATGAGAGTCCCTTTGCATATGCATTCTTGCTTAACCAGAATCTGGGCTAGCTGGCTTGCCCTGACCAGCTAGGTTATCTGTACATAAGTTGAAGTTGAGGCTGTCTACCTTCCCACCCATGCTCTGAGAATACTATAGGTGAGCTCTCAGCACACACAGACACAGACAGACAGACAGACACACACACACATATTACTGTCAGGTCTGGTAGTACAGCATATGGTGAAGGATGGGGCTGTCTGGTGTCTGTGGGCATGAGAGCTGCTGCCTTACAATCTCTACAAGCCAGGTTTTAACCTGTCATCAATGAACACCGTGTAGGAGGTTTTTGAATTCTGGTCTCTTTCCAACTCATGTATTTCTCTTCTCGCCTTCTCTGTCTCTAACTCTCATATGCTCTCATACACTCTGTCTTCACTCATTTATATTTTACTTATATACTTATTTTATGACAGGCCCAGATATACAAAGAGAGTTACCAGAGCACTGCTGAGCTCTGGTTTGTTGTGTTGGCGATTTCACCTAGGCTACTGGAGCATCAGTTTGTAAGTCTTTCTGACACAAGCCATATTCTGTCTCCTCATTTCCATGCCAGTATCACTCAGAGTTTATAATAAAAAGATACATACATATATATAAACATATATATTTATATATCTGTCAATTTTTGAGTTGTCGACCTATGTATTTGACCTTAATTCAGAATTACCACATTTATAACATCCTAGTTTTTCAGAAATAATTGGACATATAGTTGGAGAAGGATTCAATACAGTTATAAATAATAGAACCTTCCAGTAGCATTTATAATCGTGTTTCTATCAGCATCCTTATTGTAATTATCATAGCCCAGAATTTCCCTCCTTTTTCTAGTGTAAGCTTCAATACATATGTGTTTGTTTTCTTTTTCCGGAAATCTTAATTTTCTTGGACGCTGAAGTGTTAGGGAGTTTTTGAAGCAGCCCTCTGTTTCTCAGCAGATGGTTTCTTTGTTTCTGCTGTAATCAGGTCTTCTTGTGGTTTTTGTTTTCATTATTTTTTTATTTTTTCAAGTCCTCCTAAATCATCTTCATTTATTTGCATATTTATTTATTTAGTCAGGTATCACATGAGGGTCATTTCTTCTGCTTGATAGATTTTCTCTTATAATTGAAGGGAACTCTGGACTCAGAATGCATTTCCTGGGTCAAATACTACACACATATGGTGAAGGCTTGGGTAGTCTGGGGTCTGTGGGCATTAGAGCTTCTGCCTTACAATCTCTACAACCCAGGTTAGAACCTGTCATGAATGAACAGAGTCTATGGGGTTTTTGACTTCTGGTCTATTTCCAACTCCTCTATTTCTTTTCTCTCCTTCTCCGTCTCTGACTCTCACAGGATCTCACTCACTCTGTCTGCACTCAGTAATAGTTTACTTATATTCTTATTTTATTGACAGGCCAAGATATACAAAGAAAGTTGCCAGAGCACTGCTGAGCTCTGGCTTGTTTTGTTCCTGATTTCACGTAGGCTTCTGGAGCCTCAGCTTTGTAAGTCTCTCTGACACAAGCCATATTCTATCTCCTCATATCCATGGCAGTATCTCTCAGACTTTATAATAAAGATATACATACATATACATATATAAATATACATATATATATCTGTCATTTTTAGAATTGTCGACCTATGGTCTTCCTGTGTTTTTTATTATTTTTTATTTTTTGAAATCCTCCTAGATCATGCCCATATATTTGCATATTTATTTATATATTTAGTCCTATATCACATGCGGGGTCATTTATTCTGTCTGATAGATTTCGTCTTATAATTGAAGGGAACTTTGGACACACAATACATTTCCTTTTGCAGATACTACACACTACTACAACTACTACTGCACTGTTTTTGAGAGTGGCATCCAGTGCACAATGGATTAGTATTGCATGGCTCTAAAGAATGTTCCCTATTTAACCTACAATGTTTTTAACCTCACAAATATTTATTCTGTTCTTTCTTGGTGGATGGAAGTTTTACAGTCAGTAGTTACATGTAATAGTGGCTATGGGGGTAATTTTTCCCACCTTCTCTATATTTCTGTACATCATTTGTAACTTTCCTATTGAGGAGAAGGAAACAGTCATAAAGTGAGAGAGCAGGGCCCAAGCAGGAAAAGAGTCAGTGAGACAGCTCCAGCTCTGATTTGCCACTAGCCCAGCTTTTCCCTAATTCGGTAAGTGTTGACCAGGGGCTCAAAATGGGGTCTTGGGCTTCCACATAGTTCTCTGGCATTCTTGCATAGCCAGAATCTGGCCTAGCTGGCTTGCCCTGACCAGCTAGGTTCTCTGTACATAAGTTGGAGGTGAGGCTGGCTACCTTGACACCCATGCTCTGAGACTACTATAGGTGAGCTCAGAGCACACACAGACACACACAGACAGACAGACAGACAGACAGACACACACACACACACACACACACACATTACTGTCAGGTCTGGTAATACAGCATTTGTGAATACTGGGGCTGTCTGGCGTCTGTGGGCATGAGAGCTGCTGCCTTACAATCTCTACAAGCCAGGTTTGAACCTGTCATCAATGAACACAGTGTAGGAGGTTTTTGAATTCTGGTCTCTTTCCAACTTATCTATTTCCCTACTCGCCTTCTCTAACTCTCACATTCTCTGGCTGGCTGGGGGCGTGTCCCTGGGACAACAGGCCAATCAGAGTCGAGCTGATGTGGCTGGTGGGCGGGCCTTCCAGAGGTGGCCCAATGAGCGTGCTCCAATGCATTGTTGGTGGTGCTCAAGGCCGCTGGCCAATCACTGACTAAGGGCCCAGAACCTCCTAGGCGTGTCCAAGCACACTGGCCAATGATATTGCTGGCAGGAGTTCTGGGCATAGCCTAGGCGTCTGGCCTATCAGAGCATGGCTGGCACCCTGTGGGCGGGCCTTTTGAAGGAAGCCAGAATATGGGAGCTCAGAGCTGGCCTTAAAAGGCTGGGTGTGCTTCCAGGAAGTGCGAAGTATGGTTCAGCCCAGGGCCCTGCCTTGCATAAGCTGTCCAGTGCGCATGTGTATAACTACTTTTGTGCCTGTTCCTCTGTGAATGTGTGCGTGTGTGATACTGTGAGAGTGTGTGTTTGTATGTGTTTGTGTGTGTGTGTGTGAGAGGGAGGTAGAGACAGAGAGAACAACAGAATCACTGTGGCACAGGTGATTTTGTGCAAATCAGTTGGCACATTCTGATTTACAGCTCAATATTGACACCACTGTAGCTCTCCTTGGCCCTTGGTCACTTTTATTCTTTTCAGATGTGAAGACACTGAAGAGGGAGAGGTTTTTGCGCTGAGGCTTGCACTGGGAACTAGCAACTGCCCTGTGTGTGTTGCCAGATAAGAAAACTTGTGGTGCCTGTCCATGTGGAGAGTCTCCTGGATGAGTTCCTTCTCCAGCCTATTTCTCTCCATACCATTGGAGCTGCATATAGCTAATGATTAGGAGAATTAACTCCTTTGGACAATTCTTTTCCTGATGCACAGTTTCTCTCCAGGTTTTAGCAATCAATTGTTTGAATCTCATATCGAATCCATTGTAGAAAATGACTACATCAGGGTCTCTCTCTCTCCCTCTCTCTCTCTCTCTCTCTCTCTCTCTCTCTCTCTATATATATATATATATATATATATATATATATATATATATATATATATATGTGACATGTAGAGGGCTCAAAATATTTAAGTTAGAGACCTGAACAGCTCTGGATTATTGTAGTAATGCGGATACACCTGGCCCTTCTGAGCCACAGTCATGAGAGACTTCTCACAGAGCCATTCTATACCTATTATCAGTCTACAAATCTCTCTCAGCACAAACTACCGCTGCCAAATGATCTACTTCCCTCTTGCTCTTTTTCTTCACCGAGTCCTATCCAAAAACAATAAATCAAAGAAGAAATAAACATAGTGCAGTTCCATGCACACAGGACAGGCTGAGGCTGGACCAGGGAGATGCAATGCGCCAGCCTGCATCTTGGCTGGAGCATCACTAACACTACTTCCAATTTGGAGAGGCAAGGGCAGTTTTGGAGAGTAGGCTTCAGGCCTAGTGTTGCTTCTCAGAGTGGACTAAGACCTAGATGTTCTAAGTGTAACCTTTCCTCACAAACGTAAAATAACAATGCCACTTGTAAGAAGTATGCATGGGCATGAATGATTTGTCTTCAGTGCTCTGGCACTGATCAACACAGGTCCAGAATTTCTGTACTTTTCTGTCACTGTCATCCTGTCTCTCTGACTGTCTCTACGTGCCTTCTTCACTGGGCCCTTACTGGAAGTCAGTGCATGCATCCTGAACTCGGTCTTCCTGGTGTTGAAATTTTCCTTTCTTTGCCCTTTGAATTATTTAATCTCCTGCATAAGGCATAGTACAGTGGGGAACTGAGGAGGTAGCGATCCTACTGCAGTTAACAGTCATGTGTCCATTTCCATTTCTGCAGCTGTCCAGACCCTGTGTGCATGACTCCCATTCTTCAGGGCCCTAAGGCTGACACTCAGCCTAAATGCAGCCCTCCTCATCTTCCTGAACAGCATCCTAGTCCTTATTCCATGAGAGCCCAGGTCAAGAGAAGTGAAACTCTATCCCCCTGGCACACACATTGTGCTTTCCCTCTATTGGGCCGAATGTAAAGGATCTGTGGTACTGATGGCCACACCAGTTTCCAGATTTTCCATGCAAAACGGAAGCTTCCAGTCTTCAGAAAGAGGGTGTTTTAATGGCTGTGAAATGACTTTTGCAAGTGCCACATGGTGTTTCAAATCATTTTGAAACCTGAAGTTCTTTATGTGGGCATGAGAGCTGCTGCCTTACAATCTCTACAAGCCAGGTTTGAACCTGTCATCAATGAACACAGTGTAAGAGGTTTTTGAATTCTGAGACACTGAAGAGGGAGAGGTTTTTGCGCTGAGGCTTGCACTGGGAACTAGCAGCTGCCCTGTGTGTGTTGCCAGACAAGGGAACTTGTGGTGCCTGTCCATGTGGGGAGTCTCCTGGATGAGTTCCTTCTCGGGCCTTTTTGATTGGTCCCGTTGGAGCTGCACTGACTAGGGGCCTTGACACTCCTGGGCGTGTCCTAGCACAATGGCCAATGATATTGCTTGCAGGGGTTCTGGATATGGCCTAGGCCTCTGTCATAACAGTGTATGGCTGTTGCCCTGTCTGCAGGCCTTCTGAAGTAAGCCCGACATTATGAGCTCAGGGCTGGCCTTAAAAGGCTGGGTGTGCTTCCAGGAAGTGCGAAGCAGAGTTCAGCCAAGGCCCTGCCTTGCAGAAGCTGTCCAGTGTGCATTTGTGTAACTCTGTTTGTGCATGTGCCTCTGTGGATGTGTGCCTGTGTGTAACTGTGAGAGAGTATGTTTGTGTGCGTTTTTGTGTGTGTGTGACATGTAGAGGTCTGAAAATATATTTTAGCTAGAGACCTGCACAGCTCTGGATTCAGGTAGTAATGCAGATACACCTGGCCCTTCTGAGCCATAGTCATGGGAGACATCTCACAGAGCCATTTGTTAACCTCTTGTCACTCTACAAATCTCTCTCAGCACAAACTACAGCACCAAACCATCCACTTGTCTCTTGCTCTTTTTGTCCACCGAGTCCTATCCCAAAACTGTAAATCGAAGAAAATATACATAGTTCACTTCCCTGCACACAGAACAGGCTGAGGCTGGACCAGGGAGATGAAATACGCCAGCCTGCATATGGCTGGAGCATCACTAAAACTACATCCAATTTGGAGAGGCAAGGGCAGTTTTGGAGAGTGGGCTGCAGGCCAAGTGTTGCTTCTCAGAGTGGGCTAAGACCTAGATGTTCTAAGTGTAACCTTTCCTCACAAACATAAAATATCAATGCCACTTGTAAGAAGTATGCATGTGCATGGAGAGTTTGTCTTCAGTGCTCTGGCACTGATCAACACAGGGCCAGAATTTCTGTCCTTTTCAGTCACTGTCATTCTGTCTCTCTGACTGTCTCTATGTGCCTTCTTCCCTGGACCCTTCGTGGGAGTCAGTGCATGCATCGTGAACTCGGTCTTCCTGGTGTTGAAATTTTCCTTTCTTTGCCCTTTGGATTAGTTAGTCTCGTGCATATGGCGTATTACAGAAGAGAACTTAGGAGACAGCATTCCAGCTGCAGGTAACAGGCATATGTCCATCTCCAGCTGCAGCTGTCCAGGCCCTCTGTGCTTGACTCCCATTCTCCAGGGCCCTGTGGCTGACACTCAGCCTAAAGCACCCTCCGCAATTTCCTGCACCACATCCTTGTCATTATTCCATGAGAGCCCAGGTCAAGAGAAGTGAAATTCTACCACCCTGGCACACACATTGTACTTTCCCTCTATTGGGTCAAATGTAACGGATCTGTGGTACTGATGGCCACACCAGTGTCCAGATTTTGAACGCAAAATGGAAGCTTCCAGGGTTCAGAAAGAGGGTGTTTTGATGGCTGTGAAATGTCTTTTCCAAGTGCCTTCTGGGGTTTCAAAACCTTTTTGAAACCTGAAGTTTGTTCTTGTATCTAGGGAATATTGTCACCTCTGGCCTGAAGGCCGTCCCAACTGGGAGCACAGCTATCCCGGGGTCAGGAGGTCTGCCAGCCTGCTAGCACCTGGAGGGATTCCTTAGTACGTCCTCAGGTCCCAAGTGGTAACAGCTGTTTCCAATCGCCTTTATTAGCAGCAGCCAGGCCCTCAGGTGAGAGGCGGGGCTGTGATCTCCACTGGAAGCTCCTAATTCAGCCAATGGAGGCATCCATCTTCCTTTTGTCTCTCCATAGCAAGGGCCCAGGGAGTTTGTGCTTCCTGCAAACAGAATGACTTTGTATGGGACACTCATGCATGCCTACTTGTGGGAATCTGAGTGTGATGTGTGGACACCAGGACATCATGATCAGGGATTGTGAGACCACAGGAGCAATTGCCTTAGCCGAACCCAAAGGGTAGGTGTAAGGGGCCAGGTTCATCCACTATTGTTTGGTCAAACACATTTCCCATCTATGTTGAAACACAGCTCTTTCTGGGTTCATTCTGGGCTTGTAATCTGCTGCCCTGAGCAGTGGACTGAGAGTCTGGAGGCTGAGTAGCCAGCCAAACGTGACTGGACAGGCTCCTGCCCTCGAATTCTGAGGGGTGCCCCAGCTTACCCCATTGGCAGTGTTTGGATGATAGTGAGGCATGACATTGAATCGGGAACTCAGGAGAGGGAGACATGAGAGTCCCTTTGCATGTGCATTCTTGCTTAGCCAGAATGTGGGCTAGCTGGCTTGCCCTGACCAGCTAGGTTCTCTGTACATAAGTTGCAGGTGAGGCTGCCTACCTTGCCACCCATGTTCTGAGACTACTATAGGGGAGCTCTGAGCTCACACAGACATAGACAGACAGACAGACAGACAGACACACACACACATTACTGTCAGGTCGGGTAATAAAGCATATGGTGAATGCTGGGGCAGTCTGGGGTCTGTGGGCACGAGAGCTGCCTCCTGTCATCAATGAACACAGTATAGGAGGTTTTTGAATTCTGAGACACTGAAGAGGGAGAGGTTTTTGCCCTGAGGCTTGCACTGGGAACTAGCAGCTGCCCTGTGTGTGTTGCCAGACTAGTGGTGCCTGTCCATGTGGAGAGTCTCCTTGATGAGTTCCTTCTCAAGTCTTTTTCTATCTGTCCCGTTGGAGCTGCATATAGTTAATGATTTGGAGATTTTACTCCTTTAGACAATTCTTTTCCTGATGAACAGTTTCTCTCAGGTTTTAGCAATCAATTGTCTGAATGTCATATCGAATCCATTTTAGAAAATGACTATAATGACTATATCAGGGTCTCTATCTCTGTATATATATATATATATATATATATATATATATATATATATATGTAAAATGTAGAGGTTTGAAAATATTTTTTAGCTAGAGAACTGCACAGCTCTGTATTAGGGTAGTAAAGAGGATACACCTGGCCATTCTGAGCCACAGTCATATGAGACATCTAACAGAGCCATATTATTTTTCACTCTATAAATCTCTCTCAGCACAAACTACAGCTGCAAAATCATCTACTTCCCTCTTGCTCATTTTGTCCACCGAGTCCTATCCCAAAACTTTAAATCAAAGAAGAAATAGACATATTGCAGTTCCCTGCACACAGGACAGGCTGAGTCTGGAACAGGGAGATGCAATACGCCAGCCTGCATCTTGGCTGGAGCATCACTAAGACTACTTCCAATTTGTAGAGGCGGGGGCAGTTTTGGACAGTGGGCTGCTGGCCAAGTTTTGCTTCTCAGAGTGGATAAGACCTAGATGTTCTAAGTGTTACCTTTCCTCAAAAACATAAAATAGCAATGCCACTTGTAAGAAGTATGCATGGGCATGGAGCGTTTGTCTTCAGTGCTCTGGCACTGATCAACACAGGGCCAGAATTTCAGTCGTTTTCTGTCTCTGTCATTCTGTCTCTGACTGTCTCTATGTGCCTTATTCCCTGGGCTCTTACTGGAAGTCAGTGCATGCGTCTCGAACTCAGTCATCCTGGTGTTGAAATTTTCCTTTCTTTGCCCTTTGGATTATTTAGTCTCCTGCACATGGTGAACTGCAGAGACAGCGTTGCTGCTGCAGGTTCCAGGAATATGTCCATCTGCAGCTGCAGCTGTCCAGGCCCTCTGTGATTGACTCCCATACTCCAGGGCCCTGAGGCTGACACTCAGCCTAAATGCAGCCCTCCTCACCTTCCTGCACAGCGTCCTTATCCTTATTCCATGAGAGCCCAGGTCAAGAGAAGTGAAATCTATCCCCCTGGCACACACATTGTGCTTTCCCTCTATTAAGCCGAATGTAAAGGATCTGTGGTACTGATGCCCACACGAGTGTCCAGATATTCCACGCAAAACAGAAGCTTCCAGGGTTCTGAAAGAGGGTGTTTTATGGCTGTGAAATGTCTTTTCCAAGTGCCTCATGGGGTTTCAAATCCTTTTGAAACCTGAAGTTCTTTCTTGTATCTAGGGAATATTCTCACCTCTGGCCAGAAGGGCCGCCCAACTTGGAGCACAGCTATCCCGGGGTCAGGAGGTCTGCCAGCCTGCTAGCTCCTGGAGGGATTCCTGAGTATGTCCTCAGGGCCCAAGTGGTAACACGTGTTTCTAATTGCCTTTATTAGCAGCAGCCAGGCCCTCAGGTGAGGTGCAGGGCTGTGATCTCCACTGGAATCTCCGAATTCAGCCAATGGAGGCATCCATCTTTCTTTTGTCTGTCCATAGCAAGGGCCCGGGGAGTTTGTGCTTCCTGCAAGCAGAGAGACTTTGTATGGGACACTCATGCATGCCTACTTCGGGGAATATCTCTGAGTGTGGTGTGTGGACACCAGGACTCCATGATCAGGGATGTGAGGCCACAGGAGCAATTGCCTTAGCCGGACCTAAGGGGAGGTGTAAGGGACCAGGTTCATCCACTATTGTTTGGTTGAACAGAGTTCCCATCTATGTTGAAACACAGCTCTTTCTGGGTACTGTATGTGCTTGTAATATGCTCCCCTGAGCAGTGGACTGAGAGCC
Organism: Erinaceus europaeus; assembly: GCF_950295315.1. Lineage (NCBI taxonomy): Eukaryota > Metazoa > Chordata > Mammalia > Eulipotyphla > Erinaceidae > Erinaceus > Erinaceus europaeus. Next base: position 893,418 of record NW_026647188.1, on the reverse strand, counting down.
AGGACGCGGAGTAGGCAGCCAAATGTGACTGGACAGGCTCATGCCCCTGAATCCTGAGGGGTGCCCCAGCTTCCCCCTGATGATAGATGTGAGGCATGGGATTGAATAGGGAACTCAGGAGATTTAGACATGAGAGTCCCTTTGCATATGCATTCTTCCTTATCCAGAATCTGGGCTAGCTGGCTTGCACTGACCAGCTAGGTTCTCCGTATATAAGTTGCAGCTGAGGCTGGCTACCTTGACACCCATGCTCTGAGACTACTACAGGTGAGCTCTGAGCACACACAGACACACACAGTCAGACAGAAAGACAGACACACACACACACACACATTACTGTCAGGTCTGGTAGTACAGCATATGGAGAAGGCTGGGGCTGTCTGTTGTCTGTGCGCATGAGAGCTGCTGCCTTACAATCTCTACAAGCCAGGTTGGAACCTGTCATCAATGAAAACAGTGTAGGAGGATTTTGAATTCTGAGATTTTCTACACAAAATGGAAGCTTCCAGGTTTCTGAAAGAGGGTGTTTTGATGGCTGTGAAATGACATTTCCAAGTGTCTCATGGGGTTTTAAAATCCTTTTGAAACGTGAAGTTCTTTCTTATATATAGGGAATATTCTCACCTCTGGCCATAAGGGCCACCCAACTCGGAGCACAGCTATCCCAGGGCCAGGAGATCTGCCAGCCTGCTAGCTCCTGGAGGGATTCCTGAGTATGTCCTCAGGGCCCAAGTGGTAACAGGTGTTTCCAATTGACTTTATTAGCAGCAGCCAGGCCCTCAGGTGAGAGGCGGGGCTGTGATCTCCACTGGAAGCTCCTAATTCAGCCAATGGAGGCATCCATCTTCCTTTTGTCTCTCCATAGCAAGGGCCCAGGGAGTTTGTGCTTCCTGCAAACAGAATGACTTTGTATGGGACACTCATGCATGCCTACTTGTGGGAATCTGAGTGTGATGTGTGGACACCAGGACATCATGATCAGGGATTGTGAGACCACAGGAGCAATTGCCTTAGCCGAACCCAAAGGGTAGGTGTAAGGGGCCAGGTTCATCCACTATTGTTTGGTCAAACACATTTCCCATCTATGTTGAAACACAGCTCTTTCTGGGTTCATTCTGGGCTTGTAATCTGCTGCCCTGAGCAGTGGACTGAGAGTCTGGAGGCTGAGTAGCCAGCCAAACGTGACTGGACAGGCTCCTGCCCTCGAATTCTGAGGGGTGCCCCAGCTTACCCCATTGGCAGTGTTTGGATGATAGTGAGGCATGACATTGAATCGGGAACTCAGGAGAGGGAGACATGAGAGTCCCTTTGCATGTGCATTCTTGCTTAGCCAGAATGTGGGCTAGCTGGCTTGCCCTGACCAGCTAGGTTCTCTGTACATAAGTTGCAGGTGAGGCTGCCTACCTTGCCACCCATGTTCTGAGACTACTATAGGGGAGCTCTGAGCTCACACAGACATAGACAGACAGACAGACAGACAGACACACACACACATTACTGTCAGGTCGGGTAATAAAGCATATGGTGAATGCTGGGGCAGTCTGGGGTCTGTGGGCACGAGAGCTGCCTCCTGTCATCAATGAACACAGTATAGGAGGTTTTTGAATTCTGAGACACTGAAGAGGGAGAGGTTTTTGCCCTGAGGCTTGCACTGGGAACTAGCAGCTGCCCTGTGTGTGTTGCCAGACTAGTGGTGCCTGTCCATGTGGAGAGTCTCCTTGATGAGTTCCTTCTCAAGTCTTTTTCTATCTGTCCCGTTGGAGCTGCATATAGTTAATGATTTGGAGATTTTACTCCTTTAGACAATTCTTTTCCTGATGAACAGTTTCTCTCAGGTTTTAGCAATCAATTGTCTGAATGTCATATCGAATCCATTTTAGAAAATGACTATAATGACTATATCAGGGTCTCTATCTCTGTATATATATATATATATATATATATATATATATATATATATATGTAAAATGTAGAGGTTTGAAAATATTTTTTAGCTAGAGAACTGCACAGCTCTGTATTAGGGTAGTAAAGAGGATACACCTGGCCATTCTGAGCCACAGTCATATGAGACATCTAACAGAGCCATATTATTTTTCACTCTATAAATCTCTCTCAGCACAAACTACAGCTGCAAAATCATCTACTTCCCTCTTGCTCATTTTGTCCACCGAGTCCTATCCCAAAACTTTAAATCAAAGAAGAAATAGACATATTGCAGTTCCCTGCACACAGGACAGGCTGAGTCTGGAACAGGGAGATGCAATACGCCAGCCTGCATCTTGGCTGGAGCATCACTAAGACTACTTCCAATTTGTAGAGGCGGGGGCAGTTTTGGACAGTGGGCTGCTGGCCAAGTTTTGCTTCTCAGAGTGGATAAGACCTAGATGTTCTAAGTGTTACCTTTCCTCAAAAACATAAAATAGCAATGCCACTTGTAAGAAGTATGCATGGGCATGGAGCGTTTGTCTTCAGTGCTCTGGCACTGATCAACACAGGGCCAGAATTTCAGTCGTTTTCTGTCTCTGTCATTCTGTCTCTGACTGTCTCTATGTGCCTTATTCCCTGGGCTCTTACTGGAAGTCAGTGCATGCGTCTCGAACTCAGTCATCCTGGTGTTGAAATTTTCCTTTCTTTGCCCTTTGGATTATTTAGTCTCCTGCACATGGTGAACTGCAGAGACAGCGTTGCTGCTGCAGGTTCCAGGAATATGTCCATCTGCAGCTGCAGCTGTCCAGGCCCTCTGTGATTGACTCCCATACTCCAGGGCCCTGAGGCTGACACTCAGCCTAAATGCAGCCCTCCTCACCTTCCTGCACAGCGTCCTTATCCTTATTCCATGAGAGCCCAGGTCAAGAGAAGTGAAATCTATCCCCCTGGCACACACATTGTGCTTTCCCTCTATTAAGCCGAATGTAAAGGATCTGTGGTACTGATGCCCACACGAGTGTCCAGATATTCCACGCAAAACAGAAGCTTCCAGGGTTCTGAAAGAGGGTGTTTTATGGCTGTGAAATGTCTTTTCCAAGTGCCTCATGGGGTTTCAAATCCTTTTGAAACCTGAAGTTCTTTCTTGTATCTAGGGAATATTCTCACCTCTGGCCAGAAGGGCCGCCCAACTTGGAGCACAGCTATCCCGGGGTCAGGAGGTCTGCCAGCCTGCTAGCTCCTGGAGGGATTCCTGAGTATGTCCTCAGGGCCCAAGTGGTAACACGTGTTTCTAATTGCCTTTATTAGCAGCAGCCAGGCCCTCAGGTGAGGTGCAGGGCTGTGATCTCCACTGGAATCTCCGAATTCAGCCAATGGAGGCATCCATCTTTCTTTTGTCTGTCCATAGCAAGGGCCCGGGGAGTTTGTGCTTCCTGCAAGCAGAGAGACTTTGTATGGGACACTCATGCATGCCTACTTCGGGGAATATCTCTGAGTGTGGTGTGTGGACACCAGGACTCCATGATCAGGGATGTGAGGCCACAGGAGCAATTGCCTTAGCCGGACCTAAGGGGAGGTGTAAGGGACCAGGTTCATCCACTATTGTTTGGTTGAACAGAGTTCCCATCTATGTTGAAACACAGCTCTTTCTGGGTACTGTATGTGCTTGTAATATGCTCCCCTGAGCAGTGGACTGAGAGCCAGGACGCGGAGTAGGCAGCCAAATGTGACTGGACAGGCTCATGCCCCTGAATCCTGAGGGGTGCCCCAGCTTCCCCCTGATGATAGATGTGAGGCATGGGATTGAATAGGGAACTCAGGAGATTTAGACATGAGAGTCCCTTTGCATATGCATTCTTCCTTATCCAGAATCTGGGCTAGCTGGCTTGCACTGACCAGCTAGGTTCTCCGTATATAAGTTGCAGCTGAGGCTGGCTACCTTGACACCCATGCTCTGAGACTACTACAGGTGAGCTCTGAGCACACACAGACACACACAGTCAGACAGAAAGACAGACACACACACACACACACATTACTGTCAGGTCTGGTAGTACAGCATATGGAGAAGGCTGGGGCTGTCTGTTGTCTGTGCGCATGAGAGCTGCTGCCTTACAATCTCTACAAGCCAGGTTGGAACCTGTCATCAATGAAAACAGTGTAGGAGGATTTTGAATTCTGAGATTTTCTACACAAAATGGAAGCTTCCAGGTTTCTGAAAGAGGGTGTTTTGATGGCTGTGAAATGACATTTCCAAGTGTCTCATGGGGTTTTAAAATCCTTTTGAAACGTGAAGTTCTTTCTTATATATAGGGAATATTCTCACCTCTGGCCATAAGGGCCACCCAACTCGGAGCACAGCTATCCCAGGGCCAGGAGATCTGCCAGCCTGCTAGCTCCTGGAGGGATTCCTGAGTATGTCCTCAGGGCCCAAGTGGTAACAGGTGTTTCCAATTGACTTTATTAGCAGCAGCCAGGCCCTCAGGTGAGGTGCGGGGATGTGATCTCCACTGGAAGCTCCGAATTCAGCCAATGGAGGCGTCCATCTTTCTTTTGTCTGTCCATAGCAAGGGCCCTGTGACTTTGTGCTTCCTGCAAGCAGAGCGACTTTGTATGGGACACTCATGCATGCCTACTTCGGGGAATTTCGATGAGTGTGATGTGTGGACACCTGGACACCATGATCAGGGATCTGAGGCCACAGGAGCAATTGCCTTAGCCGGACCCAAAGGGTAGGTCTAAGGGACCGGGTTCATCCACTATTGTTTGGTTGAACACAGTTCCCATCTATGTTGAAACACAGCTCTTTCTGGGTATTGTCTGTGCTTGTAATCTGCTGCCCTAAGCAGTGGACTGAGAGCCTGGAGGCTGAGTAGGCAGCCAAATGTGACTGGACAGGCTCATGCCCCTGAATCCTGAGGGGTGCCCCATCTTCACCCTGATGATAGATGTGAGGCATGGGATTGAATAGGGAACTCAGGAGATTTAGACATGAGAGTCCCTTTGCATATGCATTCTTCCGTAGCCAGAATCTGGGCTAGCTGGCTTGCACTGACCAGCTAGGTTCTCCGTATATAAGTTGCAGCTGAGGCTGGCTACCCTGACACCCATGCTCTGAGACTATAGGTGAGCTCTGAGCACACACAGACACACACAGTCAGACAGACAGACAGACACACACACACACATTACTTTCAGGTCTGGTAGTTCAGCATATGGTGAAGGCTGTGGCTATCTGGGTTCTGTGGGCATGAGAGCTGCTGCCTTACAATCTCTGCAAGCCAGGTTTGAACCTGTCATCAATGAACAAAGTGTAGGAGGATTTTGAATTCTGAGATTTTCCACGCAAAATGGAAGCTTCCAGCGTTCTCAAAGAGGGTGTTTTGATGGCTGTGAAATGACATTTCCAAGTGCCTCATGGGGTTTTCAAATCCTTTTGAAACCTGAAGTTCTTTCTTGTATCTAGGGAATATTCTCACCTCTGGCCAGAAGGGCTGCCCAACTCAGAGCACAGCTATCCCGGGGGCAGGAGATCTGCCAGCCTGCTAGCTCCTGGAGGGATTCCTGAGTATGTCCTCAGGGCCCAAGTGGTAACAGGTGTTCCAATTGACTTTATTAGCAGCAGCCAGGCCCTCAGGTGAGGTGCGGGGCTGTGATCTCCACTGGAAGCTCCGAATTCAGCCAATGGAGGCATCCATCTTTCTTTTGTCTGTCCATTGCAAGGGCCAGGGGAGTTTGCATTTCCTGCTAGCAGAGCGACTTGGTATGGGACACTCATGCATGCTTACTTCTGGGAATCTCTATGAGTGTGATGTGTGGACACCAGGACACCATGATCAGGGATGTGAGGCAACAGGATCAATTGCCTTAGCTGGACCCAAAGGGTAGGTGTAAGGGACTGGGTTCATCCAGTATTGTTTGGTCGAACACAGTTCCCATCTATGTTGAAACACAGATCTTTCTGGGTACTATCTGAACTTGTAATCTGCTTCCCTGAGCAGTGGACTGAGATTCAGGAGGCTGAGTAGGCAGCCAAACGTGACTGGACAGGCTCATGCCCCTGAATCCTGAGGGGTGTCCCAGCTTCCCCTGGATGATATATAGTGAGGCATGGGATTGAATAGGGAACTCAGGAGATTTAGACATGAGAGTCCCTTTGAATATGCATTCTTGCTAAGCTAGAATCAGGGCTAGCTGGCTTGCCCTGACCAGCTAGGTTCTCTGTACATAAGTAGCAGGAGAGGCTGGATACCTTGACACCCATGGTCTGAGACTATTACAGGTGAGCTCTGAGCACACACAGACACACACAGTCAGACAGAAAAACATACACACACACATTACTGTCAGGTCTGGTAGTACAGCATATGGTAAAGGCTGGGGCTGTCTGGGGTCTGTGGGCATGAGCGCTGCTGCCATACAATCTCTATAAGCCAGGTTTGAACCTGTCATCAATGAACACAGTGTAGGAGGTTTTTGAATTCTGAGACACTGAAGAGGGAGAGGTTTTTTGCGCTGAGACATGCACTGGGAACTAGCAGCTGCCCTGTGTGTGTTGCCAGACTAGAAAACTTGTGTTGCCTGTCCATGTGGAGAGTCTCCTGGATGAGTTCCTTCTCGAGCCTTTTTTGATCGGTCCCGTTGGAGCTGCATATAGCTAATGGTTTGGAGATTTTACTCCTATGGACAATTCTTTTCATGATGCACAGATTCTCTCCAGGTTTTAGCAATCAATTGTCTGAATGTGATATCGAATCCATTGTAGTAAATGAATACATGAGTGTCTCTCTCTCTCTGTCTCTCTCTCTCTATATATATAAATTTATATATACATATATATACATATATATATATATATATATATATATATATATATATATGTAACATGTAGAGGTCTGAAAATATTTTTTAGCTGGAGACCTGCACAATTCTGGATTAGGGTAGTAAAATGGATACACCTGGCTCTTCTGAGCCACAGTCATGGAGACATCTCACAGAGCCTTATCGTTTATTTAAGAAGAAATAGTCATAGTGCAGTTCCCTGCACACAGGACAGGCTGATGCTGGACCATTCTGTCTCTGTCATTCTGTCTCTCTGACTGTCTCTACCTGCCTTCTTCCCTGGGCCCTTACTGGAAGTCAGTGCATGCATTGTGAACTCAGGCATCCTGGTGTTGAAATTTTCCTGTCTTTGCCCTTTGTTTTATTTAGTCGCCTGGACATGGTGTAGTACTGAGGGGAACTGCGGAGACAGCATTGCTGCTGCAGGTTCCAGGTATATGTCCATCTGCAGCTGCAGCTGTCCAGGCCCTATGTGCTTGACTCCCATTCTGCAGGGCCCTGAGGCTGACACTCAGCCTAAATGCAGCCCTCCTCACCTTCCTGCACAGCGTCCTTATCCTTATTCCATGAGAGCCCAGGTCAAGAGAAGTGAAATCTATCCCCCTGGCACACACATTGTGCTTTCCCTCTATTAAGCCGAATGTAAAGGATCTGTGGTACTGATGCCCACACGAGTGTCCAGATATTCCACGCAAAACAGAAGCTTCCAGGGTTCTGAAAGAGGGTGTTTTATGGCTGTGAAATGTCTTTTCCAAGTGCCTCATGGGGTTTCAAATCCTTTTGAAACCTGAAGTTCTTTCTTGTATCTAGGGAATATTCTCACCTCTGGCCAGAAGGGCCGCCCAACTTGGAGCACAGCTATCCCGGGGTCAGGAGGTCTGCCAGCCTGCTAGCTCCTGGAGGGATTCCTGAGTATGTCCTCAGGGCCCAAGTGGTAACAGGGGTTTCCAATTGACTTTATTTGCAGCATCCAGGCCCTCAGGTGAGGTGCAGGGCTGTGATCTCCACTGGAAGCTCCGAATTCAGCCAATGGAGGCATCCATCTTTCTTTTGTCTGTCCATAGCAAGGGCCCGGTGACTTTGTGCTTCCTGCAAGCAGAGCGACTTTGTATGGGACACTCATGCATGCCTACTTCGGGGAATCTCTATGAGTGTGATGTGTGGACACCAGGACACCATGATCAGGGATGTGAGGCCACAGGAGCAATTGCCTTAGCCGGACCCAAAGGGTAGGTGTAAGAGACCGTGTTCATCCACTATTGTTTGGTCGAACAGTGTTCCCATCTATGTTGAAACACAGTTTTTTCTGGGTACTGTCTGTGCTTGTAATCTGCTGCCCTGAGCAGTGGAGTGAGGGAGGAATGGTTTACAGTCAACAGTTACATGTAATAGTGGGCACAGGGTAATTTTTGCCACTTTCCCTGTATTTCTGTACATCATTTATAACTTTATTATTGAGGAGAAATAAACAGTCATAAATTGAGAGAGCAGGGCCCAAGCAGGAAGAGAAACAGAGAGACAGCTGCAGCTCTGATTTGCCAGTAGCCCAGCTTTTCCCTAGCTGGGTAAGTGGTGACCAGGAGCTCAAAATGGTGTCCTGGGCTTCCACATAGTTCTCTGGCATTCTTGCTTAGCCAGAATCTGGGCTAGCTGGCTTGCACTGACCAGCTAGGTTCTCCGTATATAAGTTGCAGCTGAGGCTGGCTACCTTGACACCCATGCTCTGAGACTCTTACAGGTGAGCTCTGAGCACACACAGTCAGACAGACAGACAGACACACACACACACATTACTGTCAGGTCTGGTAGTACAGCATATCGTGAAGGTTGGGGCTGTCTGGGGTCTGAGGGCATGAGAGCTACTGCCCTACAATCGCTACAAGCCAGGTTTGAACCTGTCATCAATGAACACAGTGTAGGAGGTTTTTGAATTCTGAGACACTGAAGAGGGAGAGGTTTTTGCCCTAAGGCTTGCACTGAGAAATAGCAGCTGCCCTGTTTGTGTTGCCAGACTAGGAAACTTGTGGTGCCAGTCGATGTGGAGAGTCTCCTGGATGAGTTCCTTCTCGAGCCTTTTTCGATCCATTCCTTTGGAACTACATATAGCTAATGATTTGGAGATTTTACTCATTGGACAATTCTTTTCCTGATGCACAGTTTCTCTCCAGGTTTTAGCAATCAATTGTTGAATGTCATATCGAATCCATTGTAGAAAATGACTACTTCAGTCTCTCTCTCTCTCTCTCTCTCTATATATATATATATATATATACATATATATATATATATATATATATATATATATATATAACATGTAGAGGTCTGAAAATATATTTTAGCTAGAGACCTGCACAGCTCTGGATTCGGGTAGTAATGCGGAAACCCCTGGCCCTTCTGAGCTACAGTAATGGGAGAAATCTCCAGAGCCATTCGTTTACCTCTTGTCACTCTACAAATCTCTCTCAGCACTAACTACTGCTTCCAAAACCTCTACTTCCCTCTTGCTCATTTTGTCAACCAAGTCCTATCCCAAAACAGTAAATCAAAGAAGAAATAGACATAGTGCAGTTCCCTGCACACAGGACAGGCTGAGGCTGGAACAGGGAGATGAGACACTCCAGCCTGCTTCTTGTCTGGAACATCACCAAGACTACTTCCAATTTGGAGAGGGGAGGGCAGTTTTGGAGAGTGGGCTGCAGGCCACGTTGTTTCTCAGAGTGGGCTAAGACCTAGATGTTCTAAGTGTAACCTTTCCTCACAAACATAAAATAACAATGCCACTTGTAAGAAGTATGCATGGGCATTGAGGGTTTGTTTTCAGTGCTCTGGCACTGATCAAAAGAGGGCCAGAATTTCAGTCCTTTTCTGCCTCTGTCATTCTGTCTCTCTGACTGTCTCTTCATGCCTTCCTCACTGGGCTCTTACTGAAAGTCAGTGCATGCATTGTAGACTAGGTCTTCCAGGAGTTGAAATTTTCCTTTCTTTGCCCTTTGGATTATTTAGTCTCATGCATATGGCATAGTTCAGAGGGGAACTGAAAAGAAAGCGATCCTGCTGCAGCTAACAGACATATGTCCATCATAAGGTGCAGCTGTCCAGGCCCTCTGTGCTTGACTCCCATTCTCCAGGGCCCTGAGGTTGACTCTCAGCCTAAATGCAGCCCTCCTTAATTTCCTGCACCACACTTGTCCTTACTCCATGAGAACCCAGGTCAAGAGAAGTGAAACTCTATCCCCCTGGCACACACATTGTGCTTACCCTCTATTAAGCCGAATGTAAAGGATCTGTGGTACTGATGGCCACACCAGTGTCCAGATTTTCCACGCAAAATAGAAGCTTCTAGGGTTCTGAAAGACGGTGTTTTGATGGCTGTGAAAAGTCTTTTCAAAGTGCCTCATGGGGTTTTCAAATCCTTTTGAAACCTGAAGTTTTTTCTTGTATCTAGGGAATATTATCACCTCTGGCCAGAAGGCCCTCCCAACTAGAAGCACAGCTATCATGGGTTCAGGTGGTCTGCCAGCCTTCTAGCTCCTGTAGGGATTCCTGAGTATGTCCTCAGGGCCCAAGTGGTAACAGGTGTTTCCACTTGCCTTTATTAGCAGCAGCCTTGCCCTCAGGTTAGGTGCGGCACTGTGATCTCCACTGGAAACACCTAATTCAGCCAATGGAGGCATCAATCTTCCTTTTGTCTGTCCATATCAAGGGCCCGGGGAGTTTGTGCTTCCTGCAAGCAGAGCGACTTTGTATGGGACACTCATGCATGCCTACTTCTGGGAATCTCTCTGAGTGTGATGTGTGGACACCAAGACACCATGATCAGGGATGTGAGGCCACAAGAGCAATTGCCTTAGCCAGAGCCAAAGTGTAGGTGTAAGGGACCGGATTCATCCACTATTTTTTTGTCAAACACAGTTCCCATCTATGTTGAGACACAGGTCTTTCTGGGTTCTTTCTGGCCTTGTAATCTGCTGTCCACTGAGAAGTGGATTGGGAGCCTGGAGGCTAAGTATGCAGCCAAACGTGACTGGACAGGGTCCTGCCCCTGATTTCTGAGGGGTTCCCCAGCTTCCCACATTGGCAGTGTTTGGATGATAGTGAGGCTTGAGATTGAATCGGGAACTCAGGGTAGTGAGACATGAGAGTCCCTTTGCATATGCATTCTTGCTTAGCCAGAATCTGGGCTAGCTGACTTTCCCTAACCAGATAGGTTCTCTGTACATAAGTTGCAGGTGAGGCTGGCTACCTTGCCACCCATGCTCTGAGACTACTATAGGTGAGTTCTGAGCACACACAGACACACACTGACAGACAGAGAGATAGACAGACACACACACACACACACACACACACATATTCATATCAGGTCTGGTAGTACAGCATGTGGTGAAGGCTGTGGCTGTCTGGGGTCTGTGGGCTTGAGAGCTCCTACCTTACAATCTCTACAAGCCAGGTTTGAACCTGTCATCAATGAACACATTGTAGGAGGTTTTTGAATTCTGGTCTCTTTCCAACTCATCTATTTCTCTTCTCACCTTCTCTGTCTCTAACTCTCACATGCTCTCACACACTCTGTCTTCAATCATTAATATTTTACTTATATACTTATTTTACTGACAGGCCCAGATATATAAAGAGAGTTACCAGAGCACTGCTGAGCTCTGGCTTGTTATGTTGGCGATTTCACATAGGCTACTGGAGCCTCAGTTTGTAACTCTTTCTGACACCAGCCATATTCTGTCTCCTCATTTCCATGCCAGTATCACCCACAGTTTATAATAAAGTGATTTTTTTGCAAAGCACTTGGTACATTCTGATTTACAGATCAATATTGGCACCATTGTAGCTCTTTTTGGCCCTTGGTGACTTTTCTACTTTTCAGATATAAAAACACTGAAGAGTGAGAGGTTTATGCCCTGAGTCTTACATTGGGAACTACCAGAGGCACTGTGTCTGTTGCCAAAATAGGAAACTTTTGGTGCTTGTCCATGTGTAGAGTCTCCTTTATGAATTCCTTCTCGAGCCTTTTTTGCTCTGTCCCGTTGGAGCTGCATATTGCTAATGATTTTGAGATTTTACTCCTTTGGACAATTCTTTTCCTGATGCACAGTTTCTCTCCAGGTTTTAGCAATCAATTGTCTGAATGTCATATCGAATCCATTGTAGAAAATGACTACTTCAGTCTCTCTCTCTCTGTCTCTCTCTCTCTCTCTCTATATATATATATATATATATATATATATATATATATATATGTAACATGTAGAGGTCTGAAAAAATTTTTAGCTAGAGACCTGCACAGCTCTGGATAGGGTAAGAATGTGGATACACTTGGCCCTTCTGATGCACAGTCATGGGAGACATCTCACAGAGCCATTCGTGTACCTCTTATCACTCTACCAATCTCTCTCAGCACAAACTACTGCTGCCAAATCATCTACTTCCCTCTTGCTCTTTTTGTTCACCGAGTCCTATCCCAAAACTCTAAATCAATGACGAAATAGACATAGTGAAGTTCCCTGCACACAGCAAAGTCTGAGACTGGACCAGGGAGATGCAATACACCAGCCTGCATCTTGGCTGGAGCATCACTAGGACTACTTCCAAATGGAGAGGCGAGGGCAGTTTTGGAGAGTGGGCTGCAGGCCATTGTTGCTTCTCAGAGTGGGCTAAGACCTAGATGTTCTAAGTGTAACCTTTCCTCACAAACATAAAATAACAATGCCACTTGTAAGAAGTATGCATGGGAATGGAGGGTTTGTCTTCAGTGCTCTGGCACTGATCAACACAGGGCCAGAATTTCAGTCCATTTCTGTCACTGTCATTGTGTCTCTCTGAATGTCTCTACATGCCTTCTTCACTTGGCCCTTATTGGAAGTCAGTGCATGCATCGTGATCTCGGACTTCCAGGTGTTGAAATTTTCCTTTCTTTGCCCTTTGGATTTATTTAGTCTCCTGCATATGGCATTGTACATTGGGGGGCTGAGGAGACAGCGATCCTAAACTTCCCATCTTTGTTGAAACATAGCTCTTTCTGGGTACTTTATGTGCTTGTAATCTGCTGCCCTGAGCAGTGGACTGAGAGCCTGGAGGCTGAGTATGAAGCCAAACGTGACTGGACAGGGTCCTTCCCCTGAATTCTGAGGGGTTCCCCAGCTTTCCCCGTTGGCCGTGTTTGGATGATAGTGAGGCTTGATATTAAATGGGGAACTCAGGAGAGTGAGACATGAGAGTCCCTTTGCATATGCATTCTTGCTTAGCCAGAATCTGTGCTAGCTGGCTTTCCCTAACCAGCTAGGTTCTCTGTACATAAGTGGTAGGTGAGGCTGGCTACCTTGCCACCCATGCTCTGAGACTACTTTAGGTGATTTCTGACCACACACAGACACACACTGACAGACAGAGACAAACACACACACACACACACACACACACACACACACACACACATTACTGTCAGGTCTGGTAGTACAGCATATGGTGAAGGCTGGGGCTTTCTGGGGTCTGTGGGCATGAGAGCTGCTGCCTTACAATCTCTCCAAGTCAGTTTTAAACCTGTCATCAATGAACACAATTTAGGAGGTTTTTGAATTCTGGTCTCTTTCCAACTCATCTATTTCTCTTCTCACCTTCTCTGTCTCTAACTCTCACATGCTCTCACACACTCTGTCTTCACTCATTAATATTTTACTTATATACTTATTTTACTGACAGGCCCAGATATACAAAGAGAGTTACCAGAGCACTGCTGAGCTCTGGCTTGTTGTGTTGGCGATTTCACCTAGGCTACTGGAGCCTCAGTTTGTAAATCTTTCTGACACAAGCCATATTCTGTCTCCTCATTTCCATGCCAGTATCACTCAGAGTTTATATTAAAGATATACATACATATATAAATATATATACATATATATTTATATATCTGTCATTTTTAGAATTGTTGACATGTGTAGTAGACATTAATTCAGAAATACAACATTTATAACAGCCTAGTTTTTCATAGCTATTTAGCCATATAGTTGGAGCAGCATTCAATAGAAATATAAATAATAGAACCTTCCAGTAGCATTTCTAATAGTGTTTCTATCAGCATCCTTATTGTAATTATCATAGCTCAGAACTTCCCTTCTTTTTCTAGTGTAAGCCTCAATACGTATGTGTTTGTTTTCTTTTTCTGGAAATCTTAATTTCCCTGGATCCTGAAGTGTTAGGGAATTTTTGAAGCAGCCCTCTGTTTCTCAACAGATGGTTTCTATGTTTCTGCTGTAATCAGGTCTTCTTGTGGTTTTTGTTTTTATTTTTTTTATTTTTTCAAGTCCTCTTAGATCATCCCTATTTATTTGCATATTTATTTATTTGGTCAGGTATCACATGAGGGGTCATTTATTCTGCTTGATAGATTTTCTCTTATAATTGAAGGGAACTTTTGACGCACAATACATTTCCTGGGGAAAATACTACACACATATGGTGAAGGCATGGGTTGTCTGGGGTCTATGGGCATTAGAGCTGCTGCCTTACAATCTCTACAACCCAGGTTTGAACCTGTCATGAATGAACACAGTCTAGGGGGGGTTTGACTTCTGGTCTATTTCCAACTCTTCTATTTCTCTTCTCGCCATCTCTGTCTCTGACTCTCACAGGCTCTCACTCGCTCTGTCTACACTCAGTAATATTTTACTTATGTCCTTATTTTATTGACAAGCCCGGATATACAAAGAGAGTTGACAGAGCACTGCTGAGCTCTGGATTGTTTTGCTGGTGATTTCACCTAGGCTACTGGAGCCTCAGCTTTGTAAGTCTCTCTGACAGAAGCCATATTCTGTCTCCTCATATCCATGGCAGTATGTCTCAGACTTTATAGTAAAGATATAAATCCATATACATATATATACACATATATAAATATACATATATATATATATATATATATATATATATATATCTGTCATTTTTGGAATTGTCAACCTATGCAATTGATCTTAATCAGAATTAACACATTTATAACAGCTTCCTTTTTCATTAATAATTGGCCACATAGTTGGAGCAGGATTCAATACAATTATAAATAATAGAACCTTCCAGTAGCATTTCTAATAGCATTTCTATCAGCATCCTTATTGTAAATATTATAGTATAGAACTTGCCTTCTTTCTCTAGTGTAAGCTTCAATACATATGAGTTTCTTTTCAATCTCCTGACATCTTAATTTCCCTGGACTCTGAAGTGTCTCAGAATTTTTTAAGCAGCCCTCTGTTTCTCAGCAGATCGTTTCTAGGTTTCTGCTCTAATCAGGTCTTCTTGTGCTTTTTGTATTTATTTTTCATTTTTGTCAAATCCTCCTAGATCGTCCAAATTTATTTGCATATTTATTTATTTACTCCTATATTACATGAGGGGTCATTTCTTCTGCATGATAGATTTTTCTCTTATAATTGAAGGGAAGCTTACACTCACAATACATTTCCTGTGGTAAATACTACACACATATGGTAAAGGCTGGGGTTGTCTGGGGTCTGTGGACATGAGACTGCTGCCTCACAATCTCTACAACCCAGGATTGAACCTGTCATGTATGAACACAGTGTGGGAGGTTTTGGACTTCTGGTCTTTCCAACTCTTCTATTTCTCTTCTTGCCTTCTCTGTCTCTGACTCTCACAGGCTCTCGCTCACTCTGTCTGCACTCATTAATATTTTACTTATATATTATTTTACTGACGTGCCCAGATATATAAAGAGAGTCACCAGGGCACTGCTGAGCTCTGGCTTGTTTTGTTGGCGATTTCACCTAGGTTTCTGGAGCCTCAGCTTTGTAAATCTCCCTGGCACAAGCCATACTCTGTCTCCTCATAGCCATGCCAGTATACCTCATAGTTGATAATAAAGATACACATACATATATGTACATATATATACTTATATATATAAGTTATTATTAGAATTGCTGACCTTTATATTTGATCTTAACACAGAATTACCGCATTTATAACAGCCTTCTTATTCATAAATAATTGGTCACATAGTTGGAGCATGATTCACTACAATTTTAAATTAGAAACCTTCCAGGAGCATTTCCAATAGCCTTTCTATCAGTATCCTTATTGTAATTATCATAGCACAGAACTCACCTCCATTTTCTAGTGTAAGCTTCAATACCTATGCGTTTCTTTTCATTCTCCAGAATTCTTAATTTGCCTGGACCCTGAAGTGTCAGGGAATATTTGAAGCAGCCCTCTGTTTCTCACCAGACGTTTTCTATATTTCTGCTGTAATCAGGTCTTCCTGTGGTCTTTGTTTTTATTTTTTATTTTTTTCAAATCCTCCCCGATTATCCCCAATTATTTGAATATTTATTTATTTATTTAGTCCAATATCACATGAGGGGTCATTTCTTCTGCCTGATAGACTTTCTCTTATAATTGAAGGGAACTTTGGACACACAATACATTTCCTTTTGCAGATACTACACACTACTAAAACTACTAATGCACTGTTCTTGACAGTGACATCCAATGCACAATGGATTAGTATTGCAAGGCTCTAGAGAATGCTCACTATTTAACTTACAATGTTTCTAAACTCCCAAATATTTATTCTGTTCTTTCTTGGGAATGAATGGTTTACAGTCAACAGTTACATGTAATAGTGGGCAAGGGGGTAATTTCTCCCACTTTCCTTGTATTTATGTACATCACTTGTAACTTTCTTATTGAGGAGAAGGAAACAGATATAAATTGATAGAGCAGGGCCCAAGCAGGAAGAGAGACAGAGAGACAGGTGCAGCTCTGATTTGCCACTAGCCCAGCTTTTCCCTAGCTGGGTAAGTGGTGACCAGGGGCTCAAAATGGGGTCCAGGGCTTCCACATAGATCTCTGGCATTCTTGCTTAGCCAGAATCTGGACTAGCTGGCTTGCCCGGACCAGCCAGGTTCTCTGTACACAAGTTGCAGGTGAGGCTGGCTACCTTGACACCCATGCTCCGAGACTACTACAGGTGAGCTCTGAACACACACAGACACACAGAGAGGGAGAGACCGACACACACACACACACACACACACACACACACACACACACACACATTACAGTCAGGTCTGGTAGTACTGCATATGCTGAAAGCTGGGGCTCTCTGGGGTCAGTGGGCATGAGAGCTGCTGCCTTACAATCTCTACAAGCCTGGTTTGAACCTGTCATCAATGAACAGTGTAGGAGGTTTTTGAATTCTGGTCTCTTTCCAACTCATCTATTTCTCTTCTTGCCTTCTCTGTCCCTAACACTCACATGCTCTGGCTTGTTGTGTTGTCGATTTCACATAGGCTACTGGAGCCTCAGTTTGTAAGTTTTTCTGACACAAGCCATATTCTGTCTCCTCATTTCCAGGCCAGTATCACTCAGAGATTATAATAAAGTGATTTTTTTTGCAAAACACTTGGTACCTTCTGATTTACAGCTCAATATTGACACCATTGTAGGTCTCTTTGGCCCTTGGTCACTTTTCTTCTTTTCAGATGTAAAAATACTGAAAAGGGAGAGGTTTTTGCCCTGTGGCTTGCACTGGTAACTACCAGCTGCCCTGTGTCTGTTGCCAGACTCGGAATCTTTTGGTGCCTGTCCATGTGGAGAGTCTCCTTGATGAGTTCCTTCTCAAGCCTTTTTCGCTCTGTCCCGTTGGAGCTGCATATAGCTAATGATTTTGAGATTTTATTACTTTGGACAATTGTTTTCCTGATACAGTTTCTCTCCAGGTTTTAGCAATCAATTGTCTGAATGTCATATCGAATCCATTGTAGAAAATGACTACATGTCTCTCTCTGGATTAGGGTAGTAATGAGGATAAACCTGGCCCTTCTGAGCCACAGTCATGGGAGACATATCACAGAGCCATTCCTATACCTCTTATCACTCTACAAATCTCTCTCAGCCCTAACTACCGCTGCCAAATCATCTACTTCCCTCTTGCTCATTTTGTCCAGGGAGTCCTATCCCAAAACTGTAAATCAAAGAAGAAATAGACATCGTGCAGTTCCCTGCACACAGGAAAGTCTGAGGCTGGACCAGGGAGATGCAATATGCCAGCCTGCATCTTGGATGGATCATCACTAAGACTAGTTCCAAATTGGAGAGGCGAGGGCAGTTTTGGAGAGTGGGCTGGAGGCCAAGAGTTGCTTCTCAGAGTGGGCTAAGACCTAGATGTTCTAAGTGTAACCTTTCCTCACAAACATAAAATAACAATGCCACTTGTAAGAAGTATGCATGGGCATGGAGGGTTTGTCCTCAGTGCTCTGGCACTCATCAACACAGTGCCAGAATTTCAGTCCTTTTCTGTCTCTGTCATCCTGTCTCTCTGACTGTCTCTACGTGCCTTCTTCACTGGGCCCTTATGGTAGTCAGTGCATGCATCGAGAACTCGGACTTCCTGGTGTTGAAATTTTCCTTTCTTTGCCCTTTGGATTATTCAGTCTCCTGCATATGGCATAGTACATTGGGGAACTGAGGAGACAGTGATACTGCTGCAGGTAACAGGCATATGTCCAACTCCAGCTGCAGCTGTCCAGGCCCTCTGTGCTTGAATCCCATTCTCTAGGGACCTGAGGCTGACACTGAGCCTAAATGCAGCCCTCCTCAATTTCCTGCACCACATCCTTGTCCTTATTCCATAAGAGCCCAGGTCAAGCGAAGTGAAACTCTACCACCCTGGCACACACATTGTGCTTTCCCTCTATTGGGCCGAATGTAAAGGATCTGTGGTATTGATGGCCACAACAGTGTCCAGATTTTCCACGCAAAATGGAAGCTTCCAGTATTCAAAAATATGGTGTTTTTATGGCTGTGAAATGTCTTTTCCAAGTGCCTCCTGGGGTTTCAAATCCTTTTGAAACCTAAGGTTCGTTCTTGTATCTAGGGGATATTCAAACCTCTGGCCTGAAGGCCCTCCCAACTAGGAGCACACCTATCCCGGGGTCAGGAGGTCTGCCAGCCTGCTAGCTCCTGGAGGGATTCCTGAGTATGTCCTCAGGCCCCAAGTGGTAACAGGTGTTTCCAATTGCCTTTATTAACAGCAGCCAGGCCCTCAGGTGATGGGCGGTTCTGTGATCTCCACTGGAAGCTCCTAATTCATGTACTATTGTCTGGTCAAAGGCAGTTCCCATCTATGTTGAGACACAGATCTTTATGGGTTCATCTGGGCTTGTAATCTGCTGCCCTGAGCAGTGGACTGAGAGTCTGGAGGCTGAGTAGGCAGCCAAACGTGACTGGACAGTCTCCTGCCCCTGAATTCTGAGGGGTGCCACAGCTTACACTGTAGGCAGTGTTTGGATGATAGTGAGGCAGTCAAATGTGACTGGACAGGCTCCTGCCCCTGAATTCTGAGGGGTGCCCCACCTTCCCCCATTGGCAGTGTTTGGATGATAGTGAGGCATGGTATTGAATCGGGAACTCAGGAGAGAGAGACATGAGAGTCCCTTTGCATGTGCATTCTTGCTTAGCCAGAATCTGGGATAGCTGGCTTGCCCTGACCAGCTACGTTCTCTGTACATAAGTTGCAGGTGAAGCTGGCTACCTTCCCACCCATGCTCTGAGACTACTATACATGAGCTCTGAGCACACATAGACAGACAGGCAGATAGATAGACAGATAGACACACATACACACATTACTGTCAGGTCGGGTAGTACAGCATATGGTGAAAGCTGGGGCTCTCTGTGGTCTGTGGCCATGAGAGCTGCTGCCTTACAATCTCTGCAAGCCCGCTTTGAACCTGTCATTCATGAACACTGTTTAGTAGGTTTTTGAATTCTCATCTCTTTCCAGCAGAAGTGGCTGGTGGGAGGGCCTTCCAGAGGCTGCCCAATGAGCGTGCTGCAGGGCCATGTGGGCGGTGCTCAAGGTTGCTAAGCAATCACTGACTAGTGGCCTTGACACTCCTGGCGTGTCCTCGCACACTGGCCAATGATATTGCTGGCAGGAGTTCTGGGTGTGGCCTAGGCCTCTAGGCTGTCAGAGCATGGCTGTTGCCCTGTCTGCAGGCCTTCTGAAGTTAGCCCGACAATGGGACTCAGAGCTGGCCTTAAAATGCTGGGTGTGCTTCCAGGAAGTGCGAAGCAGGGTTCAGCCCAGGGCCCTGCCTTGGAGAAGCTGTCCAGTGTGCATGAGTATAACTCCGTTTGTGCCTGTGCCTCTGTGGATGTGTGCGTGTGTGTAACTGTGAGAGTGTGTGTCTGTGTGTGTGTGGGTGGGAGAGATAGAGAGAACAACAGAATCACTGTGGCACAAGTGATTTTGTGCAAAACACTTGGCACATTCTGATTTACAGCTCAATATTGACACCATTGTAGCTCTCCTTGGCCCTTGGTCACATTTCTTCTTTTCAGATGTAAATGCACTGAAGAGGGAGAGGTTTTTGCCCTCAGGCTTGCACTGGGAACTAGCAGCTGCCCTGTGTGTGTTGCCAGACTAGGATACTTGTGGTGCCTGTCCATGTGGAAGGTTTCCTGGATGAGTTCCTTCTTGAGCCTTTTTTGGTAGGTCCCGTTGGAGCTGCATATAGCTAGTGATTTTGAGATTTTACTCCTTGGTCAATTCTTTTCCTGATGAACAGTTTCTCTCCTGATTTAGCAATCAATTGTCTGAATGTCATATCGCATCCATTGTAGAAAATGTCTACATCAGTGTCTTGCTCTCTCTCTCTCTCTCTCTCTCTCTCTATATATATATATATATATATATATATATATATATATATATATATATATATATATATATCATGTAGAGGTCTGAAAATGTATTTTAGCTAGAGACCTGCCCAGCTGTGGATTCGGGTAGTAATGCGGATACACCTGGCCCTTCTGAGCCACAGTCATGAGAGACATCTCACAGAGCCATTCGTTTACCTCTTATCACTCTACAAATATCTCTCAGCACAAACTACAGCTGCCAAATCATCTACTTCCCTCTTGCTCTTTTTGTCCACCGAGTCCTATCCCAGAACTGCAAATCAAAAAAGAAATAGACATAGTGCAGTTCCCTGCACACAGCACAGTCTGAGGCTGGAACATGGCGATGCAATACGCCAGTGTGCACCTTGGCGGGAGCATCACAAAGACTACTTCCAAATTGGAGAGGCGAGGGCAGTTTTGGAGAGTGGGCTGCAGGCCAAGTGTTGCTTCTCAGAGTGGGGTAAGACCTAGAGGTTCTAAGTGTAACCTTTCCTCACAAACATAAAATAACAATGCCACTTGTAAGAAGTATGCATGAGTATGGAGGCTTTTTCTTCAGTGCTCTGGCACTGATCAACACATGGCCAGAATTTCTGTCCTTTTCAGTCACTGTCATTATGTCTCTCTGACTGTCTCTACGTGCCTTCTTCACTGGACCCTTCGTGGAAGTCAGTGCATGCAACGTGAACTCGGTCGTCCTGGTGTTGAATTTTCCTTTCTTTCCCCTTTGGATTACTTAGTCTCCTGCATATGGCGTAGTACGGAGGGGAACTGAGGAGACAGCGTTCCTGCTGCAGGTAACAGGCATATGTCCATCTCTAGCTGCAGCTGTCCAGGCCCTCTGTGCTTGACTCCCATTCTCCAGGGACCTGAGGCTGACACTGAGCCTAAATGCAGCCTCCTCAATTTCCTGCACCACATCCTTGTCTTTATTCCATGAGAGCCCAGGTCAAGCGAAGTGAAACTCTACCATCCTGGCACACACACTGTGCTTTCCCTCTATTGGGCCGAATGTAAAGGCTCTGTGGTACTGATGGCCACATCAGTGTCCAGATTTTCCACGCAAAACGGTAGTTTCCAGAGTTCTGAAAGAGGGTGTTTTGAAGGCTGTGAAAAGTCTTTTCCAAGTGCCTCCTGGGGTTTCGTATCCTTTTGAAACCTGAATTTCGTTCTTGTATCTAGGGAATATTCTCACCTCTGGACCGAAGGCCCTCCCATCTAGGAGCATAACTATCCCAGGGTCAGGATGTCTGCCAGCCTACTAGCTCCTGGAGGGATTCCTCAGTATATCCTCAGTCCCCAAGTGGTAACAGGTGTTTCCAATTGCCTTTATTAGCAGCAGCCAGGCCCTTAGGTGAGGGTCGGGGCTTTGATCTCCACTGGAAGCTCCGAATTCAGCCAATGGAGGCATCCATCTTCCTTTTGTCTCTCCATAGCAAGGGCCCTGGGAGTTTGTGCTTCCTGCAAGCAGAGCGACTTTGTATGGGACACTCATGCATGCCTACTTCTGGGAATCTCTATGAGTGTGATGTGTGGACACCAGGACACCATGATCAGGGATTGTGAGGCCACAGGAGCAATTGACTTAGCTGGACCCAAAGGGTAGGTGTGAGGGGCCGGGTTCATCCACTATTGTTTGGTCAAACACAGTTCCCATCTATGTTAAAACACAGCTATTTCTGGGTTCTTTCTGTGCTTGTAATCTGCTGCCCTGAGCTGTGGACTGAGATTCTGGAGGCTGAGTAGGCAGCCAAACGTGACTGGACAGTCTCCTGCCCCTGAATTCAGAGGGGTGCCCCAGCTTCCCCCTTTGGCAGTGTTTGGATGATAGTGAGGCATGAGATTGAATCGGGAACTCAGGAGAGGGAGACATGATTGTCCCTTTGCATGTGCATTCTTGCTTAGCCAGAATCTGGGCTCTGTACATAAGTTGCATGTGAGGCTGGCTACCTTCCCACCCATGTTCTGAGACTACTATAGGTGAGCTCTGAGCACAGACAGACACTGACAGACAGACAGATACACACACACAAACACACAAACACACACACACACACACACATTACTGTCAGGTCTGGTTGTACAGCATATAGTGAAGGCTAGCGCTCTCTGTGGTCTGTGGTCATGAGAGCTGCTGCCTTACAATCTCTACAAGCCAGCTTTGAACCTGTCATCAATGAACACAGTGTAGGAGGTTTTTAGATTCTCATCTCTTTTTTGCAGAAGTGGCTGGTGTGTGGACCTTCCAGAGGCTGCCCAATGAGTGTGCTGCAGGGCCATGTGGGCGGTGCTCAAGGTTGCTGAGCAATCACTGACTAGGTGTCTTGACACTCGTGGGAGTGTCCTAGCACACTGGCCAATGATATTGCTGGCAGGGGTTCTGGGCGTGGCCTAGGCCTGTGGCCTATCAGAGCATGGCTGGTGCCCTGTCTGTGGCCTTCTGAAGTAAACCCGACAATGGGAGCTCAGAGCTGCCCTTAATGGCTGTTTGTGCTTCCAGGAAGTGCGAAGCAGGGTTCACCCAGGGCCGTGCCTTGCAGAAGCTGTCCAGTGTACATGTGTATAACGCAGTTTGTGCCTGTGACTCTGTGGATGTGTGCGTGTGTGTAACTGTGAGAGTGTGTGTTTGTGTGTGTTTGTGTGTGTGTGTGTGTGTGTGAGGGAGGGAGAGAGAGATAACAACAGAATCACTGTGTTACAGGTGATTTTCTGCAAAACACTTGGCACATTCTGATTTACAGCTCAATATTGACACCATTGTAGCTCTCCTTGGCCCTTGGTAACTTTTCTTCTTTTCAGATGTAAAGACACTGAAGAGGGAGAGGTTTTTGCCCTGAGGCTTGCACTGGGAACTAGCAGCTTCCCTGTGTGTGTTGCCAGACTAGGAAACTTGTTGTTCCTGTCCATATGGAGAGTGTCCTGGATGAGTTCCTTCTCGAGCCTTTTTTGGTAGGTCCCGTTGGAGCTGCATATAGCTAATGATTTGGAGATTTTACTCCTTTGGACAATTCTTTTCCTGATGAACAGTTTCTCTCCAGGTTTTAGCAATCAATTGTCTGAATATCATATCGCATCCATTGTAGAAAATGACTACATCAGTGTCTTGATCTCCCCCCCCCCTCTCTCTCTCTCTCTATATATATATATATATATATATATATATATATATATATATATATATATATATATCATGTAGAGGTATGAAATATATATTTAGCTAGAGACCTGCACAGCTCTGGATTCAGGTAGTAATGCGGATACACCTGGCCCTTCTGTGCCACAGTCATGAGAGACATCTCACAGAGCCATTCGTTTACCTCTTGTCACTCTACAAATTTCTCTCAGCACAATGTACAGCTGGCAAATCTTCTACTTCCCTCTTGCTCTTTATCCACCGAGTCCTATACCAAAACTGTTAGTGACAGGCCCAGATAACAAAGAGAGTTACCATAGCACTGCTGAGCTTTGGATTGTTGTGTTGGCAATTTCACCTAGGCTACTGGAGCCTCAGTTTGTCTTTCTGACACAAGCCATATTCTGTCTCCTCATTTCCATGCCAGTATCACTCAGAGTTTATAATACAGATATACATACATACATATATATATACATATATATTTATACATCTGTCATATTTTGAATTGTCTACCTATGTATTTGAGCTTATTCAGAATTACCACATTTATAACAGCCTAGTTTTTCAGAAATAATTGGCCATATCGTTGGAGCAGGATTCAATACAATCATAAATAATAGAACCTTCCAGTAGCATTTCTAATAGTGTTTCTATCTGCATCCTTATTGTAATTATCATAGCCCAGAACTTCCCTCCTTTTTCTAGTGTAAGCTTCAATACGTATTTTTCTTTTTCTGGAAATCTTAATTTCCTTGGACCCTGAAGTGTTAGGGAATTTTTGAAGCAGCCTCTGTTTCTCAGCAGATGGTTTCTATGTTTCTACTGTAATCAGGTCATCTTGTAGTTTTTGTTTTTATTTTTGTTTTATTTTTTCAAGTCCTCCTAGATCATCCTCATTTATTTGCATATTTATTTATTTAGTCAGGTATAACATGTGGGGTCATTTCTTCTGCCTGATAGATTTTCTCTTATAATTGAAGGGAACTTTTGAAGAAAAATATATTTCCTGGGGAAATACTACACACATATGGTGAAGGTTTGGGTTGTCTGGGGTCTGTGGGCATTAGAGCTGCTGCCTTATAATCTCTACAAACCCGATTTGAACCTGTCATGAATGAACACAGTGTAGGAGGTTTTTGAATTCTGGTCTCTTTCCAACTCATTTATTTCTCTTCTCGCCTTCTCTGTCCCTAACTCTCACATGCTCTCACACACTTTGTCTTCACTCATTAATATTTTACTTATATACTTATTTTACTAACAGGACCAGATATACAAAGAGAGTTACCAGAGCACTGCTGAGCTCTGGCTTGTTGTGTTGGCTATTTCACCTAGGCTACAGGAGCCTCAGTTTGTAAGTCTTTCTGACACAAGCCATATTCTGTCTCCTCATTTCTATGGCAGTATCACTCAGAGTTTTTAATAAAGATATACATATATATATATATATATATATATATATTTATTTATTTATATATCTGTTATTTTTTTAATTGTCGACCTATGTATTTGACCTTAATTCAGAATTACCACATTTATAACAGCCTAGTTTTTCAGAAATAATTGGCCATATAGTTGGCGCAGCATTTAATTCAAATATAAATAATAGAACTTTCCAGTAGAGTTTCTAATCGTGTTTCCCTCAGCATCCTTATTGTAATTATCAAGCCCAGAACTTCCCTCCTTTTTCTAGTATAAGCTTCAATACGTATGTGTTTGTTTTCTTTTTCCGGAAATCTTAATTTCCATGGACCCTGAAGTGTTAGGGAATTTTTGAAGCAGCCCTCTGTTTCTCAGCAGATGGTTTCTATGTTTCTGCTGTAATCAGGTCTCCTTATGGTGTTTGTTTTCATTTTTTTTTTTATTTTTTCAAGTCCTCCCAAGTCATCCCCATTTATTTGCATAATTTTTATTAAGTCAGGTATCACATGAGGGGTCATTTCTTCTGCTTGATAGATTTTCTCTTATAATTGAAGGGAACTTTTGATGCACAATGCATTTCCTGGGGCAAATACTACACAAATATGGTGAAGGCTTGGGTTGTCTTGGGTCTGTGGGCATTAGAGCTGCTGCCTTACAATTTCTACAAGCCAGGTTTGAACCTGTCATGAATGAACACAATCTAGGGGGTTTCACTTCTGTTCTATTTCCAACTCTTCTATTTCTCTTCTAGCCTTCTCTGTATCTGACTCTCACAGGCTCTCACTCACTCTATGTGCACTCAGTAGTAATTTACTTATATCTTTATTTTATTGACAGGCCCAGATATACAAAGAGAGTTACCAGAGCCCTGCTGAGCTCTGGATTTTTTTGTTGGTATTTTCATCAAGGCTACTTGAGCCTCAGCTTTGTAATTCTCTCTGACACAAGCCATATTCTGTCTCCTCATATCCATGGCAGTATCTCTCAGACTTTATAATAAATAAATAAATATATATATATATATATATATATATATATATCTGCCATTTTTGGAATTATCAATCTATGTAATTGATCTAAATCAAAATTAACACATTTATAACAGCTTCCTTTTTCATTAATAATTGGCCACATAGCTGGAGCAGGATTCAATACAATTATATATAATAGAACCTTCCAGTAGCATTTCTAATAGCATTTCTATCAGCATCCTTATTGTAATTATCATAGTATAGAACTCACCTCCTTTCTCTAGCGTAAGCTTCAATACATATGAGTTTCTTTTCATTCTCCTGAAATCTTAATTTCCCTGGACTCTGAAGTGTCTCAGAATTTTTTTAAGCAGCCCTCTGTTTCTCAGCAGATGGTTTCTATGTTTCTGCTGTAATCAGGTCTTCTTGTGCTTTTTGGTTTTATTTTTCATTCTTTTCAAATCCTCCTAGATCATCCCCATTTATATGCATATTTATTTATTTATTTAGTCCTATATTACATGAGGGGTCATTTCTTCTGCTTGATAGATTTTTCTCTTATAATTGATAGGAAGTTTTCACTCACAATACATTTCCTGTCATAAATACTACACACATATGGTGAAGGCTGGGGTGGTCTGGGGTCTGTGGACATGAGACTGCTGCATTACAATCTCTACAATGCAGGTTTGAACCTGTCATCAATGAACACAGTGTGGGAGGTTTTTGACTTCTGGTGTCTTTCCAACTCTTCTATTTCTCTTCTTGTCTTCTCTGTCTTTGACTCTCACATGCTCTCACTCACTCTGTCTGCACTCATTAATATTTTACTTATATATTATTTTACTGACAGGCCCAGATATACAAAGAGAGTCACCAGGGCACTGCTGAGCTCTAGCTTGTTTTGTTGGCGATTTCATCTAGGTTTATATATATAATATATAATATATACAAAGCCTCAGCTTTGTAAGACTCTATGTCACAAAACATACTCTGTCTCCTCATAGCCATGCCAGTATACCTCATAGTTTATAATAAAGAAACACATACTTATATGTACATATATATATACATATATATATAGATATCAGTCATTTTTAGAATTTTTGACCTTTTTATTTGATCTTAATGCAGAATTACCACATTTATAACAGCCTCCTTATTCACAAATAATTGGTCACATAGTTGGAGCAGGTTTCACTACAATTATAAATTATAAACCTTCCAGGAGCATTTCCAATAGCCTTTCTATCAGCATCCTTATTGTAATTATCATAGTACAGAACTTGCCTCCTTTCTCTAGTGTAAGCTTCAATACGTATGCGTTTCTTTTCATTCTCCAGAATTATTAATTTGCCTGGACCCTGAAGTGTCAGGGAATTTTTGAAGCAGCCCTCTGTCTCAGCAGACGCTTTCTATATTTCTGCTGTAATTAGGTCTTCCTGTGGTTTTTGTTTTTATTTTTTATTTTTTTTTAATCCTCCTCAATCATCCCCATATATTTTCATATTCATTTATATAGTTAGTCCGATATCACACGAGGGGTCATTTCTTCTGCCTGATACATTTTCTCTTATAATTGAAGGGAACTTTGGACACAGAATACATTTCCTTTTGCAGATACTACACACTACTACAAATACTACTGCACTATTTTTGACAGTGACATCCAATGCAGAATGGATTAGTATTGCATGGCTCAAAGAATGTTCCCTATTTAACCTACAATGTTTTTAACCTAACAAATATTTATTCTGTTCTTTCTTGGGGGAGGAATGGTTTACAGTCAACAGTTACATGTAATAGTGGGCACAGGGGTAATTTTTGCCACTTTCCCTGTATTTCTGTACATCATTTATAACTTTATTATTGAGGAGAAATAAACAGTCATAAATTGAGAGAGCAGGGCCCAAGCAGGAAGAGAAACAGAGAGACAGCTGCAGCTCTGATTTGCCAGTAGCCCAGCTTTTCCCTAGCTGGGTAAGTGGTGACCAGGTGCTCAAAATGGTGTCCTGGGCTTCCACATAGTTCTCTGGCATTCTTGCTTAGCCAGAATATGGGATAGCTGCCTTGCACTGACCAGCTAGGTTCTCTGTTCACAAGTTGCAGGTGAGGCTGGCTACCTTGACACCCATGCTCCGAGACTACTATAGGTGATCTCTGAGCACACACAGACACACACACACAGACAGACAGACACACACATTACTGTCAGGTCTGGTAGTACAGCATATGGTGAAGGCTGGGGCATTCTGGGGTCAGTGGGCATGAGATCTGCATTACAATCACTACAAGCCAGGTTTGAACCTGTCATCAATGAACACAATGTAGGAGGTTTTTGAATTCTGGTCTCTTTCCAACTCATCTATTTCTCAAGTGCCCCAAGTGGTAGCACTGTTTCCAATTGCCTTTATTAGCAGCAGCCAGGCCCTCAGGTGAGGGGCAGGGCTGTGATCTCCACTGGAAGCTCCTGATTTAGCCAATGGAGGCATCCATCTTCTTCTTGTCTCTCCATAGGAAGGGCTCACGGAGTTTGTGCTTCCTGCAAGCAGAGCAACTTTGTATGGGACACTCATGCATGCGTACTTCTGGGAATCTCTCTGAATGTGATGAGTGGACACCAGGACACTATGATTAGGGATTGTGAGGCCACAGCAGCAATTGCCTTTGCCACACCCTAATGGTAGGTCTAAGGGGCCGGGTTCATCCACTATTGTTTGGTCAAACACAGTTCCCATCTATGTTGAAACACAGGTGTCTCTGGGTTCTTTCCAGGCTAGTAATCATCAGCCCTGAGCAGTGGACTGAGAGCCTGGAGGCTGAGTAGGCAGCCAAATATGACTGGACACCCTGAATTCTAAGGGGTGCCCCAGCTACCCCTTTGGAAGTGTTTGGATGATAGTGAGGCATGGAATTGAATGGGGAACTCAGGAGAGCGAGACATGAGAGTCCCTTTGGATATGCATTCTTGCTTAGCCAGAATCTGGGCTAGCTGGCTTTCCCTGACCAGCTAGGTTCTCTGTACATAAGTTGAAGGTGAGGCTGGCTACCTTGACACCCATGCTGTGAGACTACTATAGTTGAGCTCAGAGAACACACAGATACACACAGACAGACAGACAGACACACACACACACACACACACACACACGCACACATTAATGTCAGGTCTGGTAGTATAGCATATGGTGAAGGCTGGGGCTGTCTGGGTTCTGTGGGCATGAGAGCTGCTGCCTTACAATCTCTAAAAGCCAGGTTTAAACCTGTCATCAATGAACACAGTGTAGGAGGTTTTTGAATTCTGGTCTCTTTCCAACTCATCTATTTCTCTTCTTGCCTTCTCTGTCTCTAACTCTCACATGCTGTCATACACTCTGTCTTCACTCATTTATATTTTACTTATATACTTATTTTACTGACAGGCCCAGATATACAAAGAGAGTTACCAGAGCACTGCTGAGCTCTGGTTTGTTGTGTTGGCGATTTCTCCTAGGCTACTGGAGCCTCAGTTTGTAAGTCTTTCTGACACAAGCCATATTCTGTCTCCTCATTTCCATGCCAGTATCACTCAGAGTTTATAATAAATATATACATATATATACATATATATATACATATATATGCATATATATACATATATATATGTCATTTTTAGAATTGTTGACCTTAATTCAGAATTACACATTTATAACAGCCTAGTTTTTCAGAAATAATTGGCCACATAATTGGAGCAGGATTCAATACAATCATAAATAATAGAACCTTCCAGTAGCATTTCTAATCGTGTTTCTATCACCATCCTTATTGTAATTATCATAGCCCAGAACTTCCCTCCTTTTTCTATTGTAAGCTTCAATAGGTATGTGTTTTTCTTTTTCCGGAAATCTTAATTTCCTTGGACCCTGAAGTGTTAGGGAATTTTTGAAGCAGCCCTCTGTTTCTCAGCAGATGGTTTCTATGTTTCTGGTGTAATCAGGTCTTCTTGTGGTTTTTGTTTTCATTATTATTTTTTATTTTTTCAAGTCCTCCTAAGTCATCCCCATTATTTTCATAGTTATTTATTTGGTCAGGTATAACATGAGGGTCATTTCTTCTGCCTGGTAGATTTTCTCTTATAATTGAAGGGAACTTTGGACACACAACATTTCCTTTTGCAGATACTACACACTATTACAACTACTACTGCACTGTTTTTAACAGTGACATCCAGTGCACAATGGATTAGTATTTCATGACTCAAAGAATGTTCCCTATTTAACCTACAATGTTTTTAACCTCACAAATATTTATTCTGTTCTTTCTTGGGGGATGAATGGTTTACAGTCAACAGTTACATGTAATAGTGGCTATGGGGGTAATTTTTCCTACTTTCCCTGTATTTCTGTATGTCATTTGTAACTTTCCTATTGAGAAGAAACAGTCATAAATTGAGAGAGCAGGGCCCAAGCAGGAAAAGAGATAGAGAGACAGCTGCAGATCTGATTTGCCACTAGCCCAGCTTTTCCCAGGGGATCAAAATGGGTTCTTGGGCTTCCACATAGTTCTCTGGCATTCTTGCTTAGCCAGAAAATGGGCTAGCTGGCTTGCCCTAACCAGCTAGGTTTTCTGTACATAAGTTGCAGGTGAGGCTGGCTACCTTGACACCCACGGTCTGAGACTACTACAGGTGAGGTCTGAGCACACACAGACACACACAGAAATACACACATACACACACACACACACATACACATTACTGTCAGGTCTGGTAGTACAGTATATGGTGAAGACTGGAGCTGTCTGGGATCTGTGGGCATGACAGCTGCTGCCTTAAAATCTCTACAAGCCAGGTTTGAACCTGTCATCAGTGAACACAGTGTAGGAGGTTTTTGAATTCTGGTCTCTTTCCAATTCATCTACTTCTTTTCTCACCTTCTCTAACTCGCATATTCTCTGGCTAGCTGGGGGCGTGTCCCTGGGACAACAGGCCAATCAGAGTCGAGCTGATGTGGCTGGTGGCCGGGCCTTCCAGAGTCTGCCCAGTGAGCATACCCAAGGCTGTGGTGGTGGTGCTCATGACCACTGGCCAATCAAACACTAGGAGCGCAGACCCTCCTGGGCATGTCCAAGCACACTGGCCAATGAGATTGCTGGCAGGGGTTCTGGGCGTGGCCTAGGCCTCTGGCCTATCAGAGCATGGCTGGCTCCCTATGGGCAGGCCTTTTGAAGGAAGCCCCACTATGGGAGCTCAGAGCTGGCCTTAAAAGGCTGGGCGAGCTTGCAGGAAGTGTGAAGCAGGGTTCAGCCCACGGCCCTGCATTGCAGAAGCTGTCCAGTGTGCAGGTGTATAACTCCATTTCTGCCTGTGCATCTGTGGATGTGTGTGTGTGTGTGTGACTCTGAGAGTGTGTGTTTGTGTGTGTTTGTGTGTGTTTGTGTGTGTGTGAGGGAGGGAGAGACAGAAAACAACAGGATCACTGTGGCACAGGTCATTTTGTGCAAAACACTTGGCACATTCTGATTTACAGCACAATATTGACACCATTGTAGCTCTCCTTGGCCCTTGGTCACTTTTCTTCTTTTCAGATGTAAAGACACAGAAGAGGGAGAGGTTTTGCCCTGAGGCTTGCACTGGGAACTAGCAGCTGCCCTGTGTGTGTGCCAGACTAGGAAACTTGTGGTGCCTGTCCATGTGGAGAGTCTCCTGGATGAGTTCCTTCTCGAGCCTATTTCGCTCGGTACCATGGGAGCTGCATACAGCTAATGATTTTGAGATTTTATTCCTTTGGACAATTCTTTTCCTGATGCACAGTTTCTCTCCAGGTTTTAGCAATCAACTGTTTGAATGTCATATCGAATCCATTATAGAAAATGAATACATCAGTCTCTCTCTCTCTCTCTCTCTCTCTCTCTCTCTCTATATATATATATATATATATATATATATATATATA
Organism: Erinaceus europaeus; assembly: GCF_950295315.1. NCBI lineage: Eukaryota > Metazoa > Chordata > Mammalia > Eulipotyphla > Erinaceidae > Erinaceus > Erinaceus europaeus. The sequence goes on along the minus strand of NW_026647188.1, from coordinate 861,475 downwards.
TATATATGTAGAGGTCTGAAAATATTTTTTGCTAGAGCCACAGTCATGAGAGACATTTCACAGAGCCATTCCTATACGTCTTATCAGTCTACAAATCTCTCTCAGCACAAACTACAGCTGCCAAATGATCTACTTCCCTCTTGCTCTTTTTCTCCACCGAGTCCTATCCCAAAACTGTAAGTCAAAGAATAAATAAACATAGTGAAGTTCCCTGCACACAGGACAGGCTGAAGCTGGACCAGGGAGATGCAATACGCCAGCCTGCTTCTTGGCTGGAGCCTCACTAAGACAACTTCCAATTTGGAGAGGTGAGGGCAGTTTTGGAGAGTTGGCTGCAGGCCAAGTGTTGCTTCTCAGAGTGGGGTAAGACCTAGATGTTCTAAGTGTAACCTTTCCTCACAAATATAAAATAACAATGCCTCTTGTAAGAAGTGTCCATGGGCATGGAGGATTTCTCTTCAGTGCTCTGGCACTGATCAACACAGGGCCAGAATTTCTGTACTTTTCTGTCACTGTCATTCTCTCTGACTGTCTCTACATGCGTTCTTCACTGGGCCCTTACTGGAAGTCAGTGCATGCACCGAGAACTCGGTCTTCCTGGTGTTGAAATTTTCCTTTCTTTGCCCTTTGGATTATTTAATCTCGTGCATATGGCATAGTACAGTGAGGAACTGTGGAGGCAGCGATCTTACTGCAGGTAACAGGCATATGTCCATCACCAGCTGGAGCTGTCTAGGCCCTCTGTGCTTGAATCCCATTCTCCAGGGCCCTGAGGCTGACACTCAGCCTAAATGCATCCCTCCTCACCTTCCTGCACAGCATCCTAGTCCTTATTCCATGAGAGCCCAGGTCAAGAGAAGTGAAACTCTACCACCATGGCACACACATTGTGCTTTCCCTCTATTGGGCCGAAAGTAAAGGATCTGTGGTACTGATGGCTACACCAGTGTCCAGATTTTCCATGCAAAACGGAAGCTTCCAGGGTTCAGAAAGAGGGTGTTTTGATGGCTGTGAAATGTCTTTTCCAAGTGAGTCATGGGGTTTTCAAATCCTTTTGAAACCTGAAGTTCTTTCTTGTATCTAGGGAATATTCTCACCTCTGGCCAGAAGGCCATCCCAACTGGGAGCACACCTATTCCAGTGTCAGGAGGTCTGCCAGCCTGCTAGCTCCTGGAAGGATTCCTGAGTATGTCCTCAGGGCCCAAGTGGTAACAGCTGTTTCCAATTGCCTTTATTAGCAGCAGCCAGGCCCTCAGGTGAGGGGCTGGACTGTGATCACCACTGGAAACTCCTAATTCAGCCAATGGAGGCATCCATCTTCCTTTTGTCTCTCCATATCAAGGGCCCGGGGAGTTTGTGCTTCCTGCAAGCTGAGCGACTTTGTATGGGACACTCATGCATGCCTACTTCTGGGAATCTCTCTGAGTGACATGAGTGGACACCAGTACACCATGATCAGGGATTGTGAGGCCACAGGAGCAATTGCCTTAGCCAGACCCAAAGGGTAGGTGTAAGAGGCTGGGTTCATCCACTATTGTTTGGTCAAACACAGTTCCCATCTATATTGAAACACAGCTCTCTCTGGGTTCTTTCTGGGCTTGTAATCTGCTGCCCTGCGCAGTGGACTGAGAGCCTGGAGGCTGAGTAGGCAGCCAAACATGACTGGCCGGGCTCATGCCCCTGAATTCTAAGGGATGCGCCAGCTTCCCTCATTGGCAGTGTTTGGATGATAGTGAGGCATGGGATTGAAAAGGGAACTCAGGAGAGCGAGACATAAGAGTCACTTTGCATATGCATTCTAGCTTAGCCAGAATCTGGGCTAGCTGGCTTGCCCTGACCAGCTAGGTTCTCTGTACATAAGTTGCAGGTGAGGCTGGCTACCTTGACACCCATGCTCTGAGACTACTATAGGTGAGCTCAGAGCAAACACAGACACACACAGACAGACAGACAGACACACACACATTACTGTCAGGTCTGGTAGTACAGCTTATTGTGAAGGCTGGGGCTGTCTGGGTTCTGTGGGCATGAGAGCTGCTGCCTTACAATCTCTAAAAGCCAGCTTTGAACCTGTCAGCAATGAACACAGTGTAGGAGGTTTTTGAATTCTGGTCTCTTTCCAACTCATGTATTTCTCTTCTTGCCTTCTCTGTCTCTAACTCTCACATGCTCTCATACACTCTGTCTTCACTCATTAATATTTTACTTATATACTTATTTTACTGACAGGCCCAGATATATAAAGAGAGTTACCAGAGCACTGCTGAGCTCTGGCTTGTTGTGTTGGCAATTTCACCTAAGATACTGGAGCATCAGTTTGTAAGTCTTTCTGACACAAGCCATATTCTCTCAGCTCATTTCCATGCCAGTATCACTCAGAGTTTGAAATAAAGAGATACATACATATACATAAACATATATATTTATATATATGTCATTTTTTGAATTTTCTAACTATGTTCTTGACCTTAAATCAGAATTTCCACATTTATAACAGCCTAGTTTTTCAGAAATAATTGGCCATGTAGCTGGAGCAGTATTCAATACAATTATAAATAATAGAACCTTCCAGTAGCATTTCTAATCATGTTTCTATCAGCATCCTTATTGTAATTATCATAGCCCTGAACTTCCCTCCTTTTTCTAGTGTAAGCTTCAATACGTATGTGTTTGTTTTCTTTTTCAGGAAATCTTAATTTCCTTGAACCCTGAAGTGTTAGGAATTTTTGAAGTATCCCTCTGTTTCTCGGCATATGGTTTATATGTTTCTACTGTAATCACGTCTTCTTGTGGTTTTTATTTTCATTATTTTTATTTTTTCAAGTCCTCCTAAATCATCCCCATTTTTTTGCATATTTATTTATTCAGTCAGGTATCACATGATGGTCATTTCTTCTGCTTGATAGATTTTCTCTTATAATTGAAGGGAACTCTTGACACCCAATGCATTTCCTAGGGCAAATATTACACACATATAGTGAAGGCTTGGGTTGTCTGGGGTCTGTGGGCATTAGAGCTGCTGCCTTCCAATCTCTATAACCCAGGTTTGAACCTCTCATGAATGAAAACAGTCTAGGTGTTTTTGACTTCTGGTCTATTTCCAACTCCTCTATTTCTTTTCTCTCCTTCTCTGTCTCTGACTCTCACAGGCTCTCACTCACTCTGTCTGCACTCAGGAATATTTTACTTATATCCTTATTTTATTGACAGGCCCAGATATACAAAGAGAGTTGCCAGAGCACTGTTGAGCTCTGGCTTGTTTTGTTGGTGATTTCACCTAGGCTACTGGAGCCTCAGCTTTGTAAGTCTCTGACAGAAGCCATATTCTGTCTCCTCATATCCATGGCAGTATCTCTCAGACTTTATAATAAAGATATACATTCATATACATTTATAAATAGACATATATATCTGTCATTTTTAGAATTGTCGACCTATGGTCTACCTGTGGTTTTTATTATTTTTTAATTTTTTCAAATCCTCCTAGATAATCCCCATATATTTGCATATTTATTTATATATTTAGTCCGATATCACATGAGGGGTCATTTATTCTGCCTGATAGATTTTCTCTTATAATTGAAGGGAACTTTGGACACACAATACATTTCCTTTTGCAGATACTACACACTACTACAACTACAACTGCACTGTTTTTGACAGTGACATCCAATGCACAATGTATTAGTATTGCAAGACCCTAAAGAATGTTCCCTATTCAACCTATAATGTTTTTAACCTCAAAAATATTTATCATGCTCTTTCTTGGGGGATGAATGGTTTACAGTCAACAGTTAAATGTAATAGTGGCTAAGGGGGTAATTTTTCCCTCTTTCCCTGTATTTCTGTACATCATTTGTAACTTTCCTATTGAGGAGAAGGAAACAGTCATAAATTGAGAGGGCAGGGCCAAAGCAGGAAGAGAGACAGAGAGACAGCTAAACCTCTGATTTGCCACTAGCCCAGCTTTTCCCTAATTGGGTAAGTGATGACCAGGGACTCAAAATGGGGTCTTGGGCTTCCACATAGTTCTCTGGCATTCTTTCTTAGGCAGAATCTGGACTAGCTGGCTCGCCCTGACCATCTAGGTTCTCTGTACATAAGTTGCAGGTGAGGCTGGCTAAGCCTTGACACCCATGTTCTGAGACTACTACAGGTGAGCTCTGAGCACACACAGACACACACAGACAAACAGACACACACACACACACACACACACACACACACATTACTGTTAGGTCTGGTAGTACAGCATATGGTGAAGACTGGGGCTGTCTGTGGTCTGTGGGCATGAGAGCTGCTGCCTTACAATCTCTACAAGCCAGGTTTGAACCTGTCATCAATGAACACAGTGTAGGAGGTTTTTGAATTCTGAGAAACTGAAGAGGGAGAGGTTTTGCCCTGAGGCTTGCACTGGGAACTAGCAGCTGCCCTTGTGTGTTGCCAGACTAGGAAACTTGTGTTGCCTGTCCATGTGGAGAGTTTCCTGGGTGAGTTCCTTCTGAGCCTTTTTCGATCAGTCCGGATGGAGCTGCATATAGCTAATGATTTGGAGATTTTACTCCTTTGGACAATTCTTTTCCTGTTGTACAGTTTCTCTCCAGGTTTTAGCAATCAATTGTCTGAATGTCATATCGAATCCATTGGAGAAAATGACTACATCAGTGTCTCTCTCTCTCTCTGTCTCTCACTCTATATATATAATATGTAGAGGTCTGAAAATATTTTTTTAGCTAGAGACCTGCACAGGTCTGGATTAGTGTAGTAAAGTGGATACACCTGGCCCTTCTGAGCCACAGTCATGAGAGACATATCACAGAGCCATATCTTTTATCACTCTACAAATCTCTTTCAGCAAAACTACTTCTGCCAAATCATTTACTTCCCTCTTGCTCATTTTGTCCACTGAGTCTTATCACAAAACTGTAAATCAAAGAAGAAATAGACATAGTGCAGTTCCCTGCACACAGGACAGGCTGAGACTGGACAAGGGAGATTCAATACGCCACCCTGCATCTTGGCTGGAGCATCACTAAGACTACTTCCAATTTGGAGAAGCAGGGGAAGTTTTGGACAGTGGGCTGCCGGCCAAGTGTTGCTTCTCAGAGTGGCTAAGACCTAGATGTTCTAAGTGTTACCTTTCCTCGAAAATATAAAAAGGCAATGCCACTTGTAAGAAGTATGCTTGGGCATGGAGTGTTTGTCTTCAGTGCTCTGTCACTTATCAACACAGGGCCAGAATTTCAGTCCTTTTCTGTCTCTGTCATTATGTCTCTCTGACTGTCTCTATGTGCCTTCTTCCCTGGGCCCTTACTGGATGTCAGTGCATGCATCGTCAACTCAGTCATCCTGGTGTTGAAATTTTCCTTTCTTTGCCCTTTGGATTATTTAGTCTCTTGCACATGGTGTAGTACAGAGGGGAACTGTGGAGACAGTGTTGTTGCTGCAGGTTCCAGGCATATGTCCATCACCAGCTGGAGCTGTCCAGGCCCTCTGTGCTTGAATCCCATTCTCCAGTGCCCTGAGGCTGACATTCAGCCTAAATTCAGCCCTCCTCACCTTCCTGCACAACGTCCTTGTCCTTATTCCATGAGAGCCCAGGTGAAGAGAAGGGAAACTCTACCCCCCTGGCACACACATTGTGCTTTCCCTCTATTAAACCTAATGTAAAGGATCTGTGGTACTGATGGCCACACCAGTGTCCAGATTTTCCATGCAAAACGGAAGGCTCCAGGGTTCTGAAAGAGGGTGTTTTGATGGCTGTGAAATGACATTTCCAAGTGCCTCATGGGGTTTTCAAATCCTTTTGAAACCTGAAGTTCTTTCTTGTATCCTGGGAATATTCTTACCTCTGGCAAGAAGGGCCGCCCAACTCGGAGCACAGCTATCCCGGGGTCAGGAGGTCTGCCATCCTGCTAGCTCCAGGAGGGATTCCTGAGTATTATGTCCTCAGGGCCCAAGTGGTAACAGGTGTTTCCAGTTGCCTTTATTAACAGCAGCCAGGCCCTCAGGTGAGGTGCGGTGTTGTGATCTCCACTGGAAGCTCCGAATTCAGCCAATGGATGCATCCATCTTTCTTTTGTCTGTCCATAGCAAGGGCCAGGGAGTTTGTGCTTCCTACAAGTAGAGAGACATTGTATAGGACACTCATGCATGCCTACTTGTGGGAATCTCTCTGGGTGTGATGTGTGGAAACTAGGACACCATGATCATGGATGTGAGGCCACAGGAGCAATTGCCTTAGCCGGACACAAAGGGTAGTTGTAAGGGACCGGATTCATCCACTATTGTTTGGTCAAACACAGTTCCCATCTATGTTGAAACACAGCTGTTTCTGGGTACTTTCTGTGCTTGTAATCTGCTGCCCTGAGAAGTGGACTGCGAGCCTGGAGGCTGAGTAGGCAGCCAAAAGTGACTGGACAGGCTCATGCCCCTGAATTCTGAGGGGTGCCCTAGCTGCCCCTGTTGGCAGTATTTGGATGATAGATAGTGTGGCATGGGATTGAATAGGGAGCTCAGGAGAGCAAGACATGAGAGGCCCTTTGCATATGCATTCTTGCTTATCCAGAATCCGGGCTAGCTGGCTTGCCCTGACCAGCTATGTTCTCTGTACATAAGTTGCAGGTGAGGCTGGCTACCTTGCCACCCATGCTCTGAGACTACTACAGGTGACCTCTGAGCACACACAGACACACACAGTCAGACAGACAGACAGACAGACAGACACCCACACGCATTATTGTCAGGTCTGGTAGTACCCAATATGGTGAAGGCTGAGGCTGTCCTTAGTCTGTGGGCATGAGAGCTGCTGCCTTACAATCTCTTAAAGCCAGGTTTGAACCTGTCTTCAATGAACAAAGTGTAGGAGGTTTTTGAATTCTGAGACACTGAAGAGGGAGAGGTTTTTGCCCTGAGGCTTTCACTGGGAACTAGCAGCGGCCCTGTGTGTGTTGCCAGACTAGGAAACTTGTGGTGTCTGTCGATGTGGAGAGTCTCCTGGATGAGTTCTTTCTTGAGCCTTTTTCGATCTGTCCCACTGGAGCTGCGTATAACTAATGTATTGGAGATTTTACTCCTTTGGACAATTCTTTTCCTGATGCACAGTTTCTCTCCAGGTTTTAGCAATCAATTGTCTGAATGTCATATCAAATCCACTGTAGAAAATGACTACATCAGTGTCTCTCACTCTATCTATCTCTCTCTCTATATATATATATATGTAACTTGTATATGTCTGAAAATATTTTTTAGCTAGAGACCTGCACAGCTCTGGATTAGTGTAGTAAAGTGGATACACCTGGCCCTTCTGAGGCACAGTCATGAGAGACATCTCACAGAGCCATTTCATTTATCACTCTACAAATCACTCTCAGCACAAACTACCGCTGCCAAATCATGTACTTCCCTCTTGCTCATTTTGTCCACCGAGTCCTATCCCAAAACTGTAACTCAAAGAAGAAATAGACATAGTGCAGTTCCCTGCACACAGGACAGGCTGAGGCTGGACCGGGGAGATGCAATACTCCAGCCTGCATGTTGGCTGGAGCATCACTAGGACTTCTTCCAATTTGGAGAGGCGGGGGCAGTTTTGGAGATTGGGCTGCAGGCCAAGTGTTGCTTCTCAGAGTGGCTAAGACCTAGATGTTCTAAGTGATACCTTTCCTCAAAAACATAAAATAGCAATGCCACTTGTAAGAAGTATGCATGGGCATGGAGTGTTTGTCTTCAGTGCTCCGGCACTGATCAACACAGGGCCAGAATTTCAGTCCTTTTCTGTCTCTGTCATTCTGTCTCTCTGACTGTCTCTACAGTCACACACACATTACTGTCAGGTCTGGTAGTACAGCATATGGTGACGACTGGGTCTGTCTGGGGTCTGTGGGCATGAGTGCTGCTGCCTTACAATCTCTACAATCCAGGTTTGAACCTGTCATCAATGATCACAGTGTAGAAGGTTTTTGAATTCTGGTCTCTTTCCAACTCATCTATTCCTCTTCTCGCCTTCTCTGTCTCTAACTCTCACATGCTCTCACACACTCTGTCTTCTCTCATTAATATTTTACTTATATACGTATTTTAATGACAGGCACAGATATACAAAGAGAGTTACCAGAGCACTGCTGAGCTCTGGCTTGTTGTGTTGGCGATTTCACCTAGGCTACTGGAGCCTCATTTTGTAAGACTTTCTGACACAAGCCATATTCTGTCTCCTCATTTCCATGCCAGTATCACTCAGAGTTTATGATAAAGTGATTTTTTTTTTTGCAAAACAATTGGTACATTCTGATTTACAGCTCAATATTGACACCATTGTAGCTCTCTTTGGCCCTTGGTCACTTTTCTTCTTTTCAGATGTAAAGACATTGAAGAGGGAGAGGTTTTTGCCCTGAGGCATGCACTGGGAACTACCAGATACACTGTGTCTGTTGCCAGACTAGGAAACTTGTGGTGCCTGTCCATGTGGAGAGTCTCCTTGATGAGTTCCTTCTCGAGCCTTTATCGCTCTGTTCCGTTGGAGATGCATATAGCTAATGATTTTGAGATTTTACTCCTTTGGACAATTCTTTTCCTGATGCACAGTTTCTTCCATGTTTTAGCAATCAATTGTCTGAATGTCATATCGAATCCATTGTAGAAGATGACTACATCAGTGTCTCTCTCCCCCCCTCTCTCTCTCCATATATATAACATGTAGAGATCTGAAAATATTTTTTACCTAGAGACCTGTACAGCTCTGGATTAGGGTAGTAATGTGGATACACCTGGACCTTCTGAGCCACAGTCATGAGAGACATCTCACAGAGCCATTTGTATACCTCTTATCACTCTACAAATCTCTCTCAGCACAAAGTACTGCTACCAAATCATCTACTTCCCTCTTGCTCTTTTTGTCCACCGAGTCCTATCCCAAAACTGTAAATCAAAGAAGAAATAGACATAGTGCAGTTCCCTGCACACAGGACAGTCTGAGGCTGGACAAGGGAGATGCAATACGCCAGCCTGCATCTTGGCTGGAGCATCACTAAGACTACTTCCAAATTGGAGAGGGGAGGGCAGTTTTGGAGAGTGGGCTGCAGGCCAAGTGTTGCTTCTCAGAGTGGGCTAAACCTAGATGTTCTAAGTGTAACCTTTCCTCACAAACATAAAATAACAATACCACTTGTAAGAAGTATGCATGGACATGGAGAGATTGTCTTCAATGCTTGGCACTGATCAACACAGGACCAGAATTTCAGTCCTTTTCTGTCTCTGTCATCCTGTGTGTCTTTGACTATCTCTACCTGCCCTCTTCCCTGGACCCTTATGGAAGTCAGTGCATGCATCATGAACTCGGACTTCCTGATGTTGAAATTTTCATTTCTTTGCCCTTTGGATTATTCAGTCTCCTGCATATGGCGTAGTACATTGGGGAACTGAGGAGACAGCGATCCTGCTGCAGGTAACAGGCATATGTCCATGTCCAGCTGCAGCTATCCCGGCCCTCTGTGCTTGACTCCCATTCTCCAGGGCTCTGAGGCTGACACTCCGCCTAAATGCAGCCCTCCTCAATTTCCTACACCGCATCCTTGTCCTTATTCCATGAGAGACCAGGACAAGAAAAGTGAAACTCTATCCCCCTGGCACACACATTGTGCTTTCCCTCTATTGGGCCGAATGTAAAGGATCTGTGGGACTGATGGCCACACCAGTGTCCAGATTTCCACGCAAAACAGAAGCTTCCACAGTTCTGAAAAGGGTGTTTGTTTGGCTGTGAAAAGTTTTTTCCAAGTCCCTAATGGGATTTCAAATCCTTTTGAAACCTGATGTTCTTTCTTCTATCTAGGGAATATTCTTACCTCTGGCCAGAAGGCCCTCCCAACTAGGAGCACAGCTATCCTGGGTTCAGGAGGTCTGACAACCTGCTAGCTCCTGGAGGAATTCCTGAGTATTATGTCCTCATGTCCCTAGTGGTAACAGGTGTTTCCAACTGCCTTTATTAGCAGCAGCCAGGCTCTCAGGTGAAGTGCGGGGTTGTGATCTCCACTGGAAGCCCCTAATTCAGCCAGTGGAGGCATCCATCTTCCTTTTGTCTCTTCCTACCAGGGGCACGGGGAGTTTGTGCTTCCTGCAAGCAGAGCGACTTTGTATGGGACACTCATGCATGCCTACTTCTGGGAATCTCTCTGAGTGTGATGTGCGGACACCAGGACACCATGATCAGGGATTGTGAGGCCACAGGAGCATTTGCCTTAACAGGACCCAAAGGGGAGGTGTAAGGGGCCGGGTTCATCCACTATTGTTTGGTCAAACACAGTTCCCATCTATGTTGAAACACAGCTCTTTCTGGGTTCTTTTTGGGCTTCTAATCTGCTGTCCACCGAGAAGTGGACTGGGAGCCTGGAGGCTGAGTATGCAGCCAAACGTGACTCTACAGGGTCCTGCCCCTGAATTCTGAGTGGTGCCCCAGCTCCCCCAGATGGCAGTGTTTGGATGATATTGAGGCGTGAGATTGAATCGGGAACGCAGGAGAGCAAGACATGAAAGTCACTTTGCATATGCATTCTTGCTTAGCTAGAATCTGGGCTAGCTGGCTTTTGGTAACCAGCTAGGTTCTCTATACATAAGATGCAGGTGAGGCTGGCTACCTTGCCACCCATGCTCTGAGACTACTATAGGTGAGTTCTGAGCACACACAGACACACACTGACAGACACAAACACACACACACATTACTGTCAGGTCTGGTAGTACAGCATATGGTGAAGGCTGGGGCTCTCTGGCATCTGTGGGCATGAGAGCTGCTGCCTTACAAACTCTACAAGCCTGGTTTGAACCTGTCATCAATGAACACTGTGTAGGAGGTTTTTGAATTCTGGTCTATTTCTAACTCATCTATTTCTCTTCTCGCCTTCTCTGTCTCTAACTCTCACATGCTCTCAAAAACTCTGTCTTCACTCATTGATATTTTACTTATATACTTATTTTACTGACAGGCCCAGATATACAAAGAGAGTTACCAGAGCACTGCTGAGCTCTGGCTTGTTGTGTTGGCGATTTCACCTAGGCTACTGGAGCCTCAGTTTGTAAGTCTTTCTGACACAAGCCATATTCTGTCTCCTCATTTCCATGCCAGTATCACACAGAGTTTATAATAAAGTGATTTTTTTGCAAAACACTTGGTACATTCTGATTTTCATATCAATATTGACACCATTGTAGGTCTCTATGGCCCTTGGTCACTTTTCTTCTTTTCAGATGTAAAAAAAAAAAAAAAAAAAAAACTGAAGAGGGAGAGGTTTTTGCCCTGAGGCTTGCACTGGGAACTACCAGATGCATTGTGTCTGTTGCCAGACTAGGAAACTTGTGGTGCCTGTCCATGTGGAGAGTCTCCTTGATGAGTTCCTTCTCAAGCCTTTTTCGCTATGTCTCTTTGGAGATGCATATAGCTAATGATTTTGAGATTTTACTCCTTTGGACAATTCTTTTCCTGATGCACAGTTTCTCTCCAGGTTTTAGCAATCAATTGTCTGAATGTCATTTCGAATCTTTTGTAGAAAATGACTACATCAGTCTCTCTCTCTCTCTCTCTCTCTCTCTCTCTCTCTATATATATATATATATATATATATATATGTCACATTTAGAGGTCTGAAAATATTTTTAGCTAGAGACCTGCACAGCGCTGTATTAGTGTAGTAATGCAGATACACCTGGCCCTTCTGAGCCACAGTCATGAGAGACATATCACAGAGCCATTCCTATACCTCTTATCAGTCTACAAATCTCTCTCAGCACAAACTACCGCTGCCCAATGATCTACTTCACTCTTGCTTTTTTTCTCCACCGAGTCCTATCCCAAAACTGTAAATCAAAGAAGAAATAAATATAGTGCAGTCCCCTGCACACAGGACAGGCTGAGGCTGGACAAGAGAGATGCAATATTCCAGCCTGCTTCTTGGCTGGAGCATCACTAAGACTACTTCCAATTTGGAGAGGCGAGGGCAGTTTTGGAGAGTGGGCTGCACACCAAGTGTTGCTTCTCAGAGTGGGGTAAGACCTAGATGTTCTAAGTGTAACCTTTCCTCACAAACATAAAATAGCAATGCCACTTGTAAGAAGTATGGATGGGCATGGAGGATTTGTCTTCTGTGCTCTGGCACTGATCAACACAGATCCAGAATTTCTGTACTTTTCTGTCACTGTCATTCTGTCTCTCTGACTGTATCTACGAGCCTTCTTCACTGGGCCCTTACTGGAAGTCAGTGCATGCATCATTAACTCGGTCTTCCTGGTGTTGAAATTTTCCTTTTTTGCCCTTTGGATTATTCAATCTCTTGCATATGGCGTAATACTGTGGGGAACTGAGGAGGCAGCAATACTACTGCAGGTAACAGTTATGTGTCCATCTCCAGCTGCAGCTGTCCAGGCCCTCTGTGCTTGACTCCCATTCTCCAGGGCCCTGAAGCTGACACTAAGCCTAAATTCAACCCTCCTCACCTTCCTGCAAAGCATCCTAGTCCTTATTCCATGAGAGCCCATGTCAAGGTAAGTGAAACTCTACCACCCTGGCATACACATTGTGCTTTCCCTCTATTGGGCCGAATGTAAAGGATCTGTGGGACTGATGGCCACACCAGTGTCCAGATTTTCCATGCAAAACGGAAGCTTCCAGGGTTCAGAAAGAGGGTGTTTTGATGGCTGTGCCATGTCTTTTCCAAGTGCCTCCTGGGTTTCAAATCCTTTTGAAACCTGAAGTTCGTTCTTGTATCTAGGGAATATTCTCACCTCTGGCCAGAAGGCCTTCCCAACTAGGAGCACACCTATCCCGGGGTCAGGAGGTCTGCCAGCCTGCTAGAACCTGGAGGGATTCCTGAGTATGTCCTCAGGGACCAAGTGGTAACAGCTGTTTCCAATTTCCTTTATTAGCAGCAGCCAGGCTATCAGGTGAGGGGCGGGTCTGTGGTCTCCCTGGAAGCTCCGAATACAGCCAATGGAGTCATCCATCTTTCTTTTGTCTGTCCATAGCAAGGGCCCAGGGAGTTTGTGCTTCCTACAAGCAGAGCTACTTTGTATGGGACACTCATGCATGCTTACTTCTGGGAATCTCTCTGATTTTGATGAGTGGACACCAGTACACCATGATCAGGTTTTGTGAGGCCACAGAAGTAATTGCCTTACCCGGACCCAAAGGGTAGGTTCAAGGGGCCATGTTCATACAAAGCTCTGCTTTGTTGTGTTGGCGATTTCACCTAGGCGACTGGAGCCTCAGTTTGTAAGTTTTTCTGACACAAGCCATATTCTGTCTCTTCATTTCATGCCAGTATCACTCAGAGTTTATAATAAAGATATACATATATATATAAACATATATATTTATATATCTGTCATTTGTTTGAGTTGTCGACCTATGTATTTGACCTTAATTCAGAATTACCACATTTATAACAGCCTAGTTTTTTCAGAAATAATTGGCTATATAGTTGGAGCAGGATTCAATACAATCATAAATAATAGAACCTACCAGTAGCATTTCTAATCGTGTTTCTATCACCATCCTTATTGTAATTATCATAGCCCAGAACTTCCCTCCTTTTTCTAGTGTAAGCTTCAATACGTATGTGTTTTTCTTTTTCCGGAAATCATGGACCCTGAAGTTTTAGGGAATTTTTGAAGCAGCCCTCTGTTTCTCAGCAGATGGTTTCTATGTTTATGCTGTAATCAGGTCTTCTTGTGGTTTTTGTTTTCATTATTTTTTATTTTTTCAAGTCCTCCTAAATCATCTCCATTTATTTGCATATTTATTTATTTAGTCAGGTATCACATGATGGTCATTTCTTCTGCTTGATAGATTTTCTCTTATAATTGAAGGGAACTCTTGAAACACAATGCATTTCCTGGGGCACATACTACACACATATAGTGAAGGCTTGTTGTGGGTCTAGGTTGTCTGTGGTCTGTGGGCATTAGAGCTGCTACCTTACAATCAACCCAGGTTTGAACCTGTCATGAATGAACACAGTCTAGGGGGTTTTTGACTTATGGTCTATTTCCAACTCCTCTATTTCTTTTCTCTCCTTCTCTCTCTCTGACTCTCACAGGCTCTCAATCACTCTGTCTGCACTCAGTAATATTTTACTTATATCCTTATTTTATTGACAGGCCCAGATATACAAAGAGAGTTGCCAGAGCACTGCTGAGCTCTGGCTTGTTTTGTTGGTGATTTTACCTAGGATACTGGAGCCTCAGCTTTCTAAGTCCCTCTGACACAAGCCATATTCTGTCTCCTAATATCCATGGAAGTATCTGTCAGACTTTATAATAAAGATATACATCCATATACATACATAAATATACATATATATCTGTCATTTTTAGAATTGTCGACCTATGGTCTTCCTATGGTTTTTATTATTTTTTAATTTTTTCAAATCCTCCTAGATCATCCCCATATATTTGCATATTTATTTATGTATTTACTCAGATATCACATGAGGAATCATTTATTCTGCCTGATAGATTTTTCTCTTATAATTGAAGAGAACTTTGGACACACAATACAATTCCTTTTGCAGATAGTACACACTACTAAAACTACTACTGCACTGTTTTTGACAGTGACATCCAATGCACAATGGATTAGTATTGCATGGCTCTAAAGAATGTTCCCTATTTAACCTACAATGTTTTTAACCTCACAAATATTTATTCAGTTCTTTCTTGGTGGATGAAAGGTTTACAGTTAGTAGTTACATGTAATAGTGGCTATGGGGGTAATTTTTCCCACTTTCCCTATATTTCGGTACATCATTTGTAACTTTTTTTGAGGAGAAGGAAACAGGTATAAATTGAGAGAGCAGGGCCCAAGCAGGAAGAGAGACAGAGAGACAGCTGCTGCTCTGATTTGCCACTAGCCCAGCTTTTCCCTAATTGGGTAAGTGGTAACCAGTGGCTCAAAATGGGGTCTTGGGCTTCCACATAGTTCTCTGACATTCTTGCTTAGCCAGAATCTGGCCTATCTGGCTTGCCCTGACCAGCTAGGTTCTCTGTACATAAGTTGCAGGTGAGGCTGGCTACCTTGACACCCATGTTCTGAGACTATTACAGATTAGCTCTGAGCACACACAAACACAGACAGACACACACACACACACATACACATTACTGTCAGGTCTGGTAATCCAGCATATGGTGAAGACTGGGGCTGTCTGGGGTCTGTGGGCATGAGAGCTGCTGCCTTACAATCTCTACAAGCCAGGTTTGAACCTGTCATCAATGAACACAGTGTAGGAGGATTTTGAATTCTGGTCCCTTTCCAAATCATATATTTCTCTACTCGCCTTCTCTAACTCTCACATTCTCTGGCTGGCTGGGGGCGTGTCCCTGGGACAACAGGCCAATCAGAGTTGAGCTGATGGCTGGTGGGCTGGTTCTTCCAGAGGCTGCCCAATGAGCGTGCTCCAAGGCCTTGTTGGCAGTGCTCAAGGCAGCTGGCCAATCACTGACTAGGTGCCCTGACCCTCCTGGGCGTGTCCAAGCAACCTGAACAATGAGATTTCTGGAAGGGGTTCTGGTCGTACCCTAGGCCTCTGGCCTATCAGAGCATGGCTGGCACCCTGTGGCCGGGCCTTTTGAAGGAAGCCCGACTATGGGAGCTCAGAGCTGGCCTTAAATGGCTGGGTGTGCTTCCAGAAAGTGCGAAGCAGGGTTCAGCCCAGGGTCCTCCTTGCAGAAGCTGTCCAGTGCGCATGTGTATAACTCCGTTTGTGCCTGTGCCTCTGTGGATGTGTGCGTGTGTGTGATTGTAAGAGTGTGTGTTTGTGTGTGTTTGTGTGTGTGTGTGTGAAGGAGGGAGAGACAGAACAACAGAATCACTGTGGTACAGGTGATTTTGTGCAAAACACTTGGCACATTCTGATTTACAACTCAATATTGACACCATTGTAGCTCTCCTTGGCCCATGGTCAATTTTCTTCTTTTCAGATGTAAAGACACTGAAGAGGGAGAGGGTTTTGCCCTGAGCTGGGAACTAGCAGCTGCCCTGTGTGTGTTGCCAGACTAGGAAACTTGTAGTGCCTGTCCATGTAGAGAGTCTCCTGGATGAGTTCCTTCTCGAGCCTATTTCTCTCGGTACCGTTGGAGCTGCATATAGCTAATGATTTGGAGAATTTACTCCTTTGGACAATTATTTTCATGATGCACAGTTTATATCCAGTTTTTAGCAATCAATTGTTTGAATGTCATATCGAATCCATTGTAGAAAATGACTACATCATTGTCTCTCTCTCTCTCTCTCTCTCTCTCTCTCTATATATATATATATATATATATATATATATATATATATATATATAATGTAGAGGTCTGAAAATATATTTTAGCTAGAGATCTGCACACCTCTGGATTCAGGTAGTAATTCGGATACACCTGGCCCTTCTGAGCTACAGTCATGAGAGACATCTCACAGAGCCATTCATTCAAACTGTAAATTAAAGAAGAAATAGACATAGTGCAGTTCCCTGCACACAGGACAGGTTGAGGCTGGACCAGGGAGATGAAATACGCCAGCCTGCTTATTGGCTGGAGCACCACTAAAAATACTTCCAATTTTGAGAGGCATGGGCAGTTTTGGAGAGTGGGCTAAGGCCTCGATGTTCTAAGTGTAACCTTTCCTCACAAACATAAAATAACAATGCCACTTTTAAGAAGTATGCATGGGCATGGAGGCTTTGTCTTCAGGGCTCTGGCACTGATCAACACAGGGCCAGAATTTCTGTCCTTTTCAGTCACTTTGATTCTGTCTCTCTGACTTTCTCTACGTGCCTTCTTCCCTGGACCATCGTGTAAGTCAGTGAATGCATCGTGAACTCCGTGTTCCTGGTGTTGAAATTTTCCTTTCTTTGCCCTTTGGATTACTTAGTCTCGTGCATATGGAGTAGTACACAGGGGAACTGAGGAGACAACTTTCCTGCTGCAAGTAACAGGCATATTTCCATCTCCATCTGCAGCTGTCCAGGCCCTCTGTGCTTGACTCCCATTCTCCAGGGCCCTGTGGCTGACACTCAGCCTAAATGGAGCCCTCCTCTATTTCCTGCACCACATCCTTGTCCTTATGCATGAGAGCCCAGGTCAAGAGAAGTGAAACTCTACCACCCTGGCACACACATTGTGCTTTCCCTCTATTGGGCCGAATGTAAAGGATCTGTGGGACTGATGGCCACACCAGTGTCCAGATTTTCCACGCAAAACGGAAGCTTCCAGGGTTCAGAAAGACGGTGTATTGATGGCTGTGAAATGTCTTTTCCAAATGCCTCCTGGGGTTTCAAATGCTTTTGAAACCTGAAGTTCGTTCTTGTATCTAGGGAATATTCTCACCTCTGGCCCGAAGGCCCTCCCAACTAGGAGCACAGCTATCCCGGGGTCAGGAGGTCCACCAGCCTGCTAGTTACTGGAGGGATTCCTGAGTATGTCCTCAGGCCCCAAGTGGTAACAGGTGTTTCCAATTTCCTTTATTAGCAGCAGCCAGGCCCTCAGGTGAGGGGCGGGGCTGTGATCTCCACTGGAAGCTCCGAATTCAGCCAGTGGAGGCATCCATTTTACTTTTGTCTCTCCATAGCAAGGGCCCGGGGAGTTTGTTCTTCCTGCAAGCAGAGCGACTTTGTATGGGACACTTATGCATGCCTTCATATGGGAATCTCTCTGAGTGTGATGTGTGGACACCAGGAAACCATGATCAGGGATTGTGAGGCCACAGGAGTAATTGTCTTAGCTGGACCAAAGGGTAGGTGTAAGAGGCCTGCTTCATCCACTATTGTTTGGTCAAACACAGTTCACATCTATGTTGAAACACAGCTCTTTCTGGTTTCTTTTGGGGATTGTAATCTGCTGCCCTGAGCAGCAGACTGAGAGTCTGGAGGCTGAGTAGGCAGCCAAACGTGACTGGACAAGCTCCTGCCCCTGTATTCTCAGGGGTGCCCCAGCTTACCCCGTTGGCAGTGTTTGGATGATAGTGAGGCATGGGATTGAATCGGGAACTCAGGATAGGGAGACATGAGTGTCCCTTTGCATGTGCATTCTTGCTTAGCCAGAATCTGGGCTAGCTGGCTTACCCTGACCAGCTATGTTCTCTCTACATAAGTTGCAGGTGAGGCTGGCTACCTTCCCACCCATGCTCTGAGACTACTATAGGTAAGCTCTGAGCACACACAGACACAGACAGACAGACAGACAGACAGACACACACACACAGACACACACACATTACTGTCAGGTCTGGTAGTACAGTATATGGTGAATGCTGGGGCTGTCTGGGGTCTGTGGGCATGAGAGCTGCTGCCTTACAATCTCTAAAAGCCTGCTTTGAACCTGTCATCAATGAACACAGTGTAGGAGGTTTTTGAATTCTGGTCTCTTTACAACTCATCTATTTCTCTTCTTGCCTTCTCTGTCTCTAACTCTCACATGCTCTCATACACTCTGTCTTCACTCATTGATATTTTACTTATATACTTATTTTACTGACAGGCCCAGATATACAAAGAGAGTTACCAGAGCACTGCTGATCTCTGGCTTGTTTTGTTGGTGATATCACCTAGGCT
Organism: Erinaceus europaeus; assembly: GCF_950295315.1. Lineage (NCBI taxonomy): Eukaryota > Metazoa > Chordata > Mammalia > Eulipotyphla > Erinaceidae > Erinaceus > Erinaceus europaeus. The sequence continues at coordinate 842,900 of NW_026647188.1, read as the reverse complement.
ACTGGAGCCACAGCTTTGTAAGTCTCTCTGACACAAGCCTTATTCTGTCTCCTCCTGGCCGTGAAGTGAGGGGCAGGGCCATGATATCCACTGGAAGCTCCTAATTCAGCCAATGGAGGCATCCATCTTCCTTTTGTTTCTCCATAGCAGGGGCCTGGGGAGTTTGGGCTTCCTGCAAGCAGAGCGACTTTGTATGGGACACTCATGCATGCCTACTTCAGGGAATCTCTCTGAGTGTGATGTGTGGACCCCAGGACACCATGATCAGGGATTGTGAGGCCACAGGAGCAGTTGCTTTAGCCGGACCCAAAGGGTAGGTGTAATGGGCTGGGTTCATCCACAATTGTTTGGTCAATCACAATTCCAATCTATGTTGAAACACAGCACTTTCTGCCCTTGTAAACTGCTGCCCTGAGCAGTGGACTGAGAGTCTGGAGGCTGAGTAGGCAGCCAAACGTGACTGGACAGGCTCATTCCCCTGAATTCTGAGGGGTGCCCCAGTTAACCCGTTGGCAGTTTTTAGATGATAGAGAGGCACTGGATTGTATCGGGAACTCAGGAGAGGGAGACATGAGAGTACCTTTGCATATGCATTCTTGCTTAGCCAGAATCTGGGCTAAATGGCTTGCACTGAGCAGCTAGGTTCTCTGTATATAAGTTGCAGGTCAGTCTGGCTACCTTGACACCCGTGTTCTGAGACTACTATAGGTGAGCTCTGAGCGCACACATACACAGACATACAGACAGACAGAGAGACACACACACATTAGTGACACGTCTGTAAGTAGAGCATATGGTGAAGGCTGGGGCTGTCTGGTGTCTGTGGGCATGAGAGCTGCTGCCTTACAATATCTACAAGCCAGGTTTGAACCTGCCATCAATTAACACAGTGTAGGAGGTTTTTGACTTCTGGTTTCTTTCCAACTCATCTATTTATCTTTTCGCCTTCTCTGTCTCTAACTCTCACATGCTCTCACACATTCTGTGTTCACTGATTGATATTTTACTTAAATACTTATTTTATTGACAGGCTCATATATACAAAGAGACTTACCAGAGCTCTGCTTAGCTCTGGCTTGTTTTATTGGTGATATCACCTAGGCTACTGGAGCCACAGCTTGGTAAGTCTCTCTGACACAAGCCTTATTCTGTCTCCTCATTTCCATGGCAGTATATCTCAGACTTTATAATAAACATATATATATATATATATATATATATCATTTATAGAATTGTCAACCTATGTAATTGATCTTTATCAGAATTAACACATTTATAGCAGCTTCCTTTTTCATTAATAATTGTCCACCTAGTTGGAGCAGGTTTCAATACAATTATAAATAATAGATCCTTCCAGTAGCATTTCTAATAGCATTTCTATCAGCATCCTTATTGTAACTATCATAGTACAGAACTTGCCTCCTTTCTCTAGTGTCAGTTTCAGTACATATGAGTTTCTTTTCATTCTAATGAAATCTTAATTTCCCTGGACTCTGACGTGTCTCGGAATTTTTGAAGTAGCCCTCTGTTTCTCAGCAGATGGTTTCCATTTTCTGCTGTAATCAGGTCTTCTTGTGGTTTTTGTTTTTATTTTTCATTTTTTCAAATCCTCCTAGATCATCCCCATTTATTTGCATATTTATTTATTAGTCCTATATTACATGACTGTTCATTTCTTCTGTTTGATAGTATTTCTCTTATAATTAAAGGGAAGTTTACACTCAAAATATATTTCGTGTGGTAAATACTACACACATATTGCGAAGGCTGGGGCGGTCTGGCATCTGTGGACATGAGACTGCTGCCTTACAATCTCTACAACCCAGGTTTGAACCTGTCATGTATGAACACAGTGTGGGAGGTTTTTGACTTCTGGTCTCTTTCCCAATCTTCTACTTCTCTTCTTGCCTTCTCTGTCTCTGAATCCCACAGGCTCTCACTCACTCTGTCTGCACTCATTAATATTTTACTTATATACTTATTTTACTGACAGGCCCTGATATACAAAGAGAGTCACCAGGGCACTGCTGAGCTCTGGCTTGTTTTGTTGGCGATTTAACCTAGGATTCTGTAGCATCAGCTTTGTAATTCTATCTGGCACAAGCCATACTTTATCTCCTCATAGCCATGCCAGTAACACTCAGAGTCTATAATAAGGAAACACTTACATATATGTACATATATATACATATATATATCAGTCATTTTAGAATTGTTGACATTTTTATATGATCTTAATGAAGAATTACCACATTTATAACAGCCTCCTTATTCATAAATAATTGGTCACATAGTTGGAGCAGGATTCACTACAATTATAAATTATAAACCATCCAGGAGCAGTGTAACCTTTCCTCACAATCATAAAATAACAATGCCACTTGTAAAAAGTATGCATAGGCATGGAGGGTTTATCTTCAGTGCTCTGGCACTGATGAACACAGGGCCAGAATTTCTGTCCATTTAAGTCACTGTCATTCTGTCTCTCTGACTGTCTCTACGTGCTTTGTTCCCTGGGTCCTTACTGGAAGCAGTGCATGGATCGTGAACTCGGTCTTCCTGGTGTTGAAATGTTCATTTCTTTGCCCTTTGGATTATTTAGTCTTGTGCATATGGCGTAGTACAGAGGGGAACTTAGGAGACAGCGTTCCTGCTGCAGGTAACAGGCATATTTCCATCTCCAGCTGCCGCTGTCCAGGCCCTCTGTGCTTGTCTCCCATTCTCCAGGGCCCTGTGGCTGACACACAGCATAAATGCAGCCCTCCTCAAATTCCTGCACTGCATCCTTGTCCTCATTCCATGAGAGCCCAGGTCAAGAGAAGTGAAACTCTACCACCCTGGCACACACATTGTGCTTTCCCTCTATTGGGCTGAATGTAAAGTATCTGTGGTACTGATGGCCACACCAGTGTCCAGATTTTCCACGCAAAACGGAAGCTTCCATGGTTCAGAAAGAGGGTGTTTTGATGGCTGTGTAAAGTCTTTTCAAGTTCCTCATGGGGTTTCAAATACTTTTGAAACTTTAAATTCTTTCTTGTATCTAGAGAATATTCTCACCTCTGGCTAGAATGCCCTCCCAACTAGGAGCACAGCTATCCTGGGATCAGGAGGTCTGCCAGCCTGCTATCTCCTGAGGGATTCCTGAGTATGTTCTCATGGCACAAGTGGTAACAGTTGTTTCCAATTGCCTTTATTAGTATCCAGGCTCTCAGGTGAGGGGTGGGGCTGTGATCTCCACTGGAAGCTCGAATTCAGCCAATGGAGGCATCCATCTTTCTTTTGTCTGTGCATAGCAAGGGCCCGGGGAATTTGTGCTTCCTGCAAGCAGAGAGACTTTGTATGGGACACTCATGCATGCCTACTTCTGGGAATCTCTATGAGTGTGATGTGTGGACACCAGGACACCATGATCAGGGATGTGAGGCAACAGGAGCAATTGCCTTAGCCGTACCCAAAGGGTAGGTGTAAGGGACTGGGTTCATCCATTATTGTTTGGTTGAACATAGTTCCCATCTTTGTTGAAACACAGCTCTTTCTGGGTATTTTCTGAACTTGTAATCTGCTGCCGTGAGTAGTGGACTTAGAGCCTGGAGACTGAGTAGGCAGCCAAATGTGACTGGACAGGATCATGCCCCTGAATTCTGAGGGGTGCCCCAGCTTACCCCTGATGATAGATAATGAGGCATGGGATTTAATAGGGAACTCTGGAGATTTAGACATGAGTGTCCCTTTGCATATGCATTCTTGTTTAGCCAGAATCTGGGCTAGCTGGCTTGCCCTGACCAGCTAGGTTCTCTGTACATAAGTTGCAGGTGAGGAGGGATACCTTGCCACCCATGCTCTGAGACTACTACAGGTGAGCTCTGAGCACACACAGACACACACATTATTGTCAGGTCTGGTAGTACAGCATATGGTGAAGGTTGGGGCTGTCTGGGGTCTGTGGGCATGAGAGCTGCTGCCTTACAATCTCCACTAGCGAGGTTTGAACCTGTCATCAATGAACACAGTGTAGGAGGCTTTTGAATTCTGAGACACTGAAGAGGGAGAGGTTTTTGCCCTGACGCTTGCACTGGGAACTAGCAGCTGCCCTTGTGTGTTGCCAGACTAGGAAACTTGTGGTGCCTGTCCATGTGGAGAGTCTCCTGGGTGAGTTCCTTCTCGAGCCTTTTTTGATTGGTCCCATTGAATCTGCATATAGCTAATTATTTGGAGATTTTACTCCTTTGGACAATTCTTTTCCTGATGTACAGATTCTCTCCAGGTTTTAGCAATCAATTGTGTGAATGTCATATTGAATCCATTGTAGAAAATGACTACATCACTGTCTTGCTCTCTCTCTCTCTCTTCATATATATATATATATATATATATATATATATATATATATATGTAACATATATAGGTCTGAAAATATATTTTAGCTAGAGACCTGCACAGCTCTGGATTCTGGTAGTAATGATGATACACCTGGCCCTTCTGAGCCACAGTCATGAGAGACATCTCACAGAGCCATTCGTTTACCTCTTGTCACTCTACAAATCACTTTCAGCACCAATTACAGCTGCCAAATCATCTACTTCGTTCTTGCTCATTTTTCCAAGGAGTCCTATCCCAAAACTGTAAATCAAAGAATAAATAGACATACTGCAGTTCCCTGCACACAGGACAGGCTGATGCTGGACCAGGGAGATGCAATACGCCAGCCTGCATCTTGGCTGGAGCATCACTAAAACTACTTCCAATTTGGAGAGGCGAGGGCAGTTTTGGAGAGTGGGCTGCAGGCCAAGTGTTGCGTCTCAGAGTGGGCTAAGACCTAGATGTTCTAAGTGTAACCTTTCCTCACAAACATAATATAACAATGCCACTTGTAAGAAGTATGCATGGGCATGGAGGGTTTGTCTTCAGTGCTCTGGCACTGATCAACCCAGGGCCAGAATTTCTGTCCTTTTCAGTCACTGTCATTCTGTCTCTCTGACTGTCTCTTCGTGTCTTCTTCCCTGGACCCTTTGTGGAAGTCAGTGCATGCATCCTGAACTCGGTCTTCCTGGTGTTGATATTTTCCAGTCTTTGCCCTTTGGATTTTTTAGTCTTATGCGTATGGCATAGTACAGAGTGGAACTGAGGAGACAGCGTTCCTGCTGCAGGTAACAGGCATATGTCCATCTGCAGCTAAAGCTGTCCAGGCCTCCTGTGCTTGACTCCCATTCTCCATAGCTCTGAGGCTGACACTCAGCCTAAATGCAGCCCTCTTCAATTTCCTGCACTGCAACTTTATCCTTATTCCATGAGAGCCCAGGTCAAGAGAAGTGGAACTCTATCCCCATGGCACACACATTATGCTTTCCCTCTATTGGGCTGAATGTAAAGGATCTGTGGTACTGATGGCCACACCAGTGTCCAGATTTTCCATGCAAAACGGAAGCTTCCAGGGTTCTGAAATAGGGTGTTTTGATGGCTGTGAAAAGTCTTTTCCAAGTGCCTCATGGGGTAAATGTGTCCCAAGGAGAACTGCTCTCGGATGAGCTCTTTTAAAATTTTTAGCTTATCACTAGGTAAAGGCCACTGTTCCACCCAGACAGGCTCATTAGAAAGCCAGCTTAAGCAGGGTGTTTGGCTATGAACAGTGGCATTTTGTATTGGGGGTGCTGAATAGACCTGGTATCGCGGGAATGAGTTTTACACTCTGCAGAGGCGTCTGTGGATATCCTAACATCAAGACATTCCAGAATATCCCTGCCCAGTAAGTTGGTGCTTATATTAGCTACCAAAGGGCGGAAGTGTCCAGTAGATCCTTCTGGGTCTTCCCACATGAGCGAGTCTCTGTTGCAAAATGCTCTGGTCATCCCTCCAATTCCATGTAACTGGGTCCAGAGATAAATTCCCAATCTTGGGGAACCTCTTCTTGCCTTAAAATCTTCTTTTCTGCCCCCGTGTCAGTCAAAAAATTAAAAGGAATATTGCCAAACTTTACTGTCATAGTAGGGTCGCCCTGTTATAAAACAGGAGTGGTCCACAATATCTCCAAAGGGAGATGTTTTTGCCCTGAGGCTTGCACTGGGAACTACCAGATACACTGTGTCTGTTGCCAGACTAGGAAACTTGTGGTGCATGTCCATGTGGAGAGTCTCCTTGATGAGTTCCTTCTCGAGCCTTTATCGCTCTGTTCCGTTGGAGCTGCATATAGCTAATGATTTTGAGGTTTTACTACGTTGGACAATTCTTTTCCTGATGTACAGTTTCTCTCCAGGTTTTAGCAATCAATTGTCTGAATGTCATATCGAATCCATTGTAGAAAATGACTACATCAGTGCCTCTCTCTCTCTCTCTCTCTTTCTCTCTCTCTCTCTCTCTCTCTATATATATATATATATATATATATATATATATATAAATATATATATATCATGTAGAGATCTGAAAATATTTTTTAGCTAGAGACCTGAACAGCTCAGGATTAGGGTAGTAATGAGGATACACCTGGCCCTTCTGAACTACACTCATGAGAGACATCTCACAGAGCCATTCGTATACCTCTTATCACTCTACACATTTTTCTCAGCACAAACTACCACTGGCAAATCATCTACTTCCCTCTTGCTCTTTTTGTCTACCGAGTCCTATCCCAAAACTGTAAATCAATGAAGAAATAGACATAGTGCAGTTCCCTGCACACAGGACAGTCTGATACTGGATGAGGGAGATGCAATATGCCATCCTGCATCTTGGCTGGAGAATCACTAAGACTAGTTCCAAATTGGAGAGGCAAGGGCAGTTTTGGAGAGTGGGCTGCAGGCCAAGTGTTGCTTCTCAGAGTGCGCTAAGACCCAGATGTTCTAAGTGTAACCTTTCCTCACAAACATAAAATAACAATGCCACTTGTAAGAATTATGCATGGGCATGGAGGGTTTGTCTTCAGTGCTCTGGCACTGATCAACACAGGGACAGAATTTCAGTCCTTTTCTGTTTCTGTCATCCTGTCTCTCTGACTGTCTTTACGTGCCTTCTTCACTGGGCCTTATGGAAGTCACTGCATGCATTGTGAACTCGGACTTCCTGGTGTTGAAATTTTACAGTCTTTGCCCTTTGGATTATTCAGTCTCCTCCATATGGCTTAGTACATTGGGGAACAGAGGAGACAATGATCCTGCTGCAGGTAACAGGCATATGTCCATCTCTAGCTGAAGCTGTACAGGCCATCTGTGCTTTATTCCCATTTCCAGGGCCCTGAGGCTAACACTCAGCCTAAATGCAGCCCTCCTTACTTTCCTGCACCACATTCCTGTCCTTATTCCATGAGAGTCCAGGTCAAGAGAAGTGTAACTCCACCACCCTGGCACACACATTGTGCTTTCCCTCTATTGGGCCGAATGTAAAGGATCTGTAGTACTGATGGCCACACCAGTGTCCAGATTTTCCACGCAAAACGGAAGCTTCCAGGGTTCTGAAAGAGGGTGTTTTGATGGCTGTGAAAGTCTTTTCCAAGTACCTCATGGGGTTTCAAATCCTTTTGAAACCTGAAGTTCTTTCTTGTATCTAGGGAATTTTCTCACCTCTGGCCAGAATGCCCTCCCAACTAGGAGCACAGCTATTCTGGTGTCAGGAGGTCTGCCAACCTGCTAGCTCCTGATGGATTCCTGAGTATGTCCTCAGGCCCCAAGTGGTAACAGGTGTTTCCAATTGCCTTTATTAGCAGCAGCCAGGCCCTCAGGTGAGGGGTGGGGCTGTGATCTCCACTGGAAACTCCTAATTCAGCCAATGGAGGATTCCATCTTCCTTTTGTCTCTCCATAGCAAGGGCCCGGGGAGTTTGTGATTCCTGCAAGCAAAGCGACTTTGTATGGGACACTCATGGATGCCTACTTCTGGGAATCTCTCTGAGTGTGATGTCTGGACACCTGGACACCATGATCAGGGATTGTGAGGCCACAGGATCAATTGCTTTAGCCGGACCCAGGGGGAGGTGTAAGTGGCTGGGTTCAACCACTATTGTTTGGTCAAACACACTTCCCATCTATGTTGAGACACAGCTCTTTCTGGGTTCATTCTGGGCTTGTAATCTGCTGCCCTGAGCAGTGTACTGAGAGTCTGGAGGCTGAGTAGGCAGCCAAACGTGACTGGACAGGGTCCTACGTCTGTATTCTGAGGGGTGCCCCAGCTTACCCCGTTGGCAGTGTTTGGATGATAATGAGGCATGAGATTGAATCAGGAACTCAGTACACTGAGACATGAGAGTCCCTTTGCGTGTGCATTCTTGCTTAGCTAGAATCTGGGCTAGCTGGCTTGCCTTGACTAGCTAGGTTCTCTGTACATAAGTTGCAGGTCAGGCTGGCTACCTTCCCACCCATGCTCTGAGACTACTATAGGTGAGCGCTGAACACACACGGACAGACAGACAGACAGATAGACAGACAGACAGACAGACACACACACATTACTGTCAGGTCGGGTAGTACAGCATATGGTGAAGGATGAAGCTGTATGGGGTCTGCTGCCTTACAATCTCTACAAGCCCGCTTTGAACCAGTCATCCATGAACACAGTGTATGAGGTTTTTGAATTCTCATCTCCAGCAGTAGTGGCTGGTGGGCGGGCCTTCCAGAGGCTGCCCAATGAGCGTGCTAAGGGCTGTGTGGGCGGTGATCAAGGTTGCTGGCCCATCACTGACTAGGGTCCTTGACACTCCTGGGCGTCTCCTGCACACTGGCCAATGATATTGCTGGCAGGGGTTCTTTGCGTAGCCTAGGCCTCTGGCCTATCAGAGCATGGCTGTTGCCCTGTCAGCTGCCTTCTGAAGTAAGCCCGACAATGGTTGCTCAGAGCTGGCCTTAAAAGGCTGGGCGTGCTTCCAGGAAGTGCGAAGCAGAGTTCAGCCCAGGGCCCTACCTTGCAGAAGCTGTCCAGTGTGCATGTGTATAACTCCGTTTGTGCCTGTGCCTCTGTCGATGTGTGTGTGTGTGTGTGTGTAACTGTGAGAGTGTGTGTTTGTGTGTGTGTGTGTGTGTGTGTGAGGGAGAGAGAGATAGAACAACAGAATCACTGTGGCACAGGTGATTTTTTGCAAAACACTTGGCACATTCTGATTCACAGCTCAATATTTACACCATTGTAGCTCTCCTAGGCCCTTGGTCACTTTTCTTATTTTCATAAGTAAAGACACTGAAGAGGGAGAGCTTTTTCCCTGAGGCTTTCACTGGGAACTAGCAGTTGCCCTGTGTGTGTTGCCAGACTAGGAAACTTGTGGTGCCTGTCCATGTGGAGAGTATCCTGGATGAGTTCCTTCTTGAGCCTTTTTCGCAGGGTCCCATTAGAGCTGCATATAGCTAATGATTTTGAGATTTTACTCCTTTGGACAATTCTTTTCCTGATGCACAGTTTCACTCCAGGTTTTAGCAATCAATTGTCTGAATGTCATATTGCATCCATTGTAGAAAAATGTCTACATCAGTGTCTTGCTCTCTCTCTCTCTCTCTCTCTCTCTCTCTATATATATATATATATATATATATATATATATATATATATATATATATATAACATGTAGAGGTCTTAAAATGTATTTTAGCTAGAGACCTGCACAGCTCTGGATTTGGGTGGTAATGCGGATACACCTGGCCCTTATGAGCCACAGTCATGAGAGACATCTCACAGAGCCATTCGTTTACCTCTTGTCCCTCTGCAAATCACTTTCAGCACAAACTACAGCTGCCAAATATCTACTTCCCTCTTGCTCTTTTTGTCCACCAAGTCCTATCCCAAAACTGTAAATCAAAGAAGAAAGAGACATAGTGCAGTTTCCTGCACACAGGACAGACTGAGGCTGGAACAGGGAGATGAAATACGCCAACCTGCATTTGGCTGGAGCATCACTAAGACTACTTCCAATTTGGTAGATAAGGGCAGTTTTGGATAGTGTGCTACAGGCCAAGTGTTGCCTCTCAGAGTGGGCTAAGACCTAGATGTTCTAAGTGTAACCTTTCCTCACAAACATAAAATAACAATGCCATTTGTAAGAAGTATGCATGGGCATGGAGGCTTTGTCTTCAGTGCTCTGGCACTGATCAACACAGGGCCAGAATTTCTGTCCTTTTCAGTCATTGTCATTCTGTCTCTCTGTCTCTACGTGCCTTCTTCCCTGGACCCTTCGTGTAAGTCAGTGCATGCATCGTGAACTCGGTTTTCCTGGTGTTGAAATTTTCCTTTCTTTGCCCTTTGGATTACTTAGTCTCCTGCATAGGGAACTGAGGAGACAGCGTTCCTGCTGCAGGTAACAGGCATATGTCCATCTCCAGCTGCAGCTGTCCAGGCCCTCTGTGCCTGACTCCCATTCTCCAGGGCCCTGTGGCTGACACTCACACTAAATGCAGCTCTCCTCAATTTCCTTCACGGCATCCTTGTCCTTATTCCATGAGAGCCCAGGTCAAGAGAAGTGAAACTCTACCACCCTGGCACACACATTTTGCTTTCCCTCTATTGGGCCGAATTTAAAGGATCTGTGGTACTGATGGCCACACCAGTGTCCAGATTTTCCACGCAAAACGAAAGTTTACAGGGTTCAGAAAGAGGGTGTTTTGATGGCTGTGAAATGTCTTTTCCAAGTGCCTCCTGGTGTTTCAAATCCTTCTGAAACCTGAAGTTCTTTCTTGTATCTAGGGAATATTCTCACCTCTGGCCCGAAGGCCCTCCCAAGTAGGAGCACAGCTATCCCGGGTTCAGGAGGTCTGCCAGCCTGCTAGCTCCTGGAGGGATTGCTGAGTATGTCCTCAGGCCCCAAGTGGTAACAGGTGTTTCCAATTGCCTTTATTAGCAGAAGCCAGGCCCTCAGGTGAGGGGCGGGGCCATGATCTCAAGTGGAATCTCCTAATTCTGCCAATGGAGGCATCCATCTTCCTTTTGTCTCTCCATAGCAAGGGCTCGGCGGGTTTGTGCTTCCTGCAAACAAAGCGACTTTGTATGGAACACTCATGCATGCCTACTTCTGGGAATCTCTCTGAGTCTGATGTGTGGACACTAGGACACCATGATCACGGATTGTGAGGCCACAGGAGCAATTGCTTTAGCCGGACCCAAAGGGTAGGTGTGAGGGGCCTGGTTCATCCACTATTGTTTGGTCAAACACAGTTCCCATCTATGTTGAAACACAGCTCTTTCTGGGTTCTTTCTGGGCTTGTAATCCGCTGCCCTGAGCAGTGGACTGAGAGTCTGTAGGCTGAGTAGGCAGCCAAACGTGACTGCCTACTCAGCCTCATGCCATGAATTCTGAGGGGTGCCCCACCTTCCCCCGTTGGCAGTGTTTGGATGATAGTGAGGCATGAGATTGAATCGGGAACTCAGGAGAGGGAGACATGAGAGTCCCTTTGTATGTGTATTCTTGCTTAGCCAGAATCTGGGCTAGCTGGCTTGCCCTGACCAGCTTGGTTCTCTGTACATAAGTTGCAGGTGAGGCTGGCTACCTTGTCACCCATGCTCTGAGACTACTATAGGTGAGCTCTGAGCACACACAGACACACACAGTCAGACAGACAGACACACACACACACACACACACATTACTGTCAGATCTGGTAGTATATCATATGGTGAAGGCTGGGGTTGTATGGGGTCTGTGCACATGAGAGCTGCTGCCTTACAATCTCTACAAGCCAGGTTTGAACCTGCCATCAATGAACACAGTGTAGGAGGTTTTTTACTTCTGGTCTTTCCAACTCATCTATTTCTCTTCTCGCCTTCTCTGTCTCTAACTCTCACATGCTCTCACACACTCTGTCTTCACTGATTGATATTTTCCTTATATACTTATTTTACTGACAGGCCCAGATATACAGAGAGTTACCAGAGCAGTGCTGAGCTCTGGCTTGTTTCTTTGGTGATATCACGTAGGTTACTGGAGCCACAGGTTTATAAGTCTCTATGACACAAGCCATATTCTGTCTCCTCATTTCCATGGCAGTATATCTCAGACATTTTAATAAACATATATCCATATATATATATATATATATATATATATATATATATATATACACATATATACATATATATCTCATTTATAGAATTGTCGACCTATCTAATTGATCTTTATCAGAAATTACCCCTCATGTAATATAGGACTAAATAAATATGCAAATAAATGGTAAGATATAGGAGGATTGGAAAAAAATGAAAAATAAAAACAAAAAGAACAAGAAGACCTGATTACAGCAGAAAATGGAAACCTTCTGCTGAAACAGAGGGCTGCTTCAAAAATTCCGAGATACTTCAGAGTACAGGGAAATTAAGATTTCAGGAGAATGTAAAGAAACTCATATGTAATGAAGCTTACACTAGAGAAAGGAGCAAGTTCTGTACTATGATAGTTACAATAAGGATGCTGATAGAAATGCTATTAGAAATGCTACTGGAAGGTTCTATTATTTGTAATTGTATTGAATCCTGCTCCAACTAGGTGGACAATTATTAATGAAAAAGGAAGCTGTTATAAATGTGTTTACTGTCAGGTCTGGTAGTACATCATATGGTGAAGGCTGGTGTGTTCTGGGGTTGTGGACATGAGACTGCTTCCTTACAATCTCTACAACCCAGGTTTTAACCTGTCATGTATGAACACAGTGTGGGAAGTTTTTGACTTCTGGTCTCTTTCCCACTCTTCTATTTCTCTTCTTGCCTTCTCTGTCTCTGACTCTCACAGGCTCTCACTCACTCTGAACTCATTACTATTTTACTTATATACTTATTTTACTGACAGGCCCTGATATACAAGAGAGTCACCAGTGCACTGCTGAGCTCTGGCTTGTTTGTTGACGATTTCACCTAGGTTTCTGGAGCCTCAGCTTTGTAAGTCTCTCTGGCACAAGCCGTACTCTGTCTCCTCATAGCCATGCCAGTATCCCTCAGAGTCTATAATAAAGATACACTTAGATATATGTAAATATATATATACATATATATATTAGCATTTTTAGAATTGTTGACCTTTTTATTTGATCTTAATGCAGAATTTCCACATTTATAACAGCCATCCTCCTTATTCATAAATAATTGGTCACATAGTTGGAGCAGGATTCACTACAATTATAAATTATAAACCTTCTAGGAGTGTTTCCAATAGCCTTTCTATCAGTATCCTCATTGTAATTATCATAGCACAGAACTTGGTGAAGGCTGGGGTTGTATGGGGTCTGTGGGCATGAGAGCTGCTGCCTTACAATCTCTATATGCCAGATTTGAACCTGTCATCAATGAACACAGTGTAGGAGGTTTTTGAATTCTCATCTCTTTCCAGCAGAAGTGGCTAGTGGGCTGGTCTTCCAGAGGCTGCCCAATGAGCGTGCTGCAGGGCCATGTGGGCGGACTCAATGTTGCTGGCCAATCACTGACTAGGGGCCTTGGCACTCCTGGGCGTGTCCTAGCACACTGGCCAATGATATTGCTGGCAGGTGTTCTGGGCATGGCCTAGGCCTCTGGCATATCAGAGCATGGCTGGTGCCCTGTCTGCGGGCCTTCTGAAGTAAGCCCGACAATGGGAGCTCAGAGCTGGCCTTAAAAGGCTGGGCGTGCTTCCAGGAAGTGCGAAGCAGGGTTCACCCAGGGCCCTGCCTTGCAGAAGCTGTCCAGTATGCATGTGTATAACTCCGTGTGTGCCTGTGCCTCTGTGGATGTGTGCGTGTGTGTAACTGTGAGAGTGTGTGTTTGTGTGTCTGTGTGTGTCTGTGTGTGAGGGAGTGTGAGAGAAAGGGAACAACAGAATCACTGTGGCACAGGTGATTTTGTGCAAAACACTTGGCACATTCTGATTTACAGCTCAATATTGACACTGTTGTAGCTCTCCTTGGCCCTTGGTCACTTTCTTATTTTGATATGTAAAGACACTGAAGAGGGAGAGGTTTTTGCCCTGAGGCTTTCACTGGGAACTAGCAGTTGCCCTGTGTGTGTTGCCAGACTAGGAAACTTGTGGTGCCTGTCCATGTGGAGAGTCTCCGGGATGAGTTCCTTCTCAAGCGTTTTTCGCTATGTCCCGTTGGAACTGCATATAGCTAATGATTTGGAGATTTTACTCCTTTGGACAATTTTTTTCCTGATGCACAATTTCTCTCCAGATTTAGCAATCAATTGTCTGAATGTCACATCGCATCCATTGTAGAAAATGACTACATCAGTGTCTTGCTATCTCTCTCTCTCTCTGTATATATATATATATATATAACATGGAGAGATCTGAAAATATATTTTAGCTAGAGACCTGCACAGCTCTGGATTCGGGTAGTAATGCGGTTACACCTGGCCTTTCTGAGCCACTGACATGAGAGACATCTCACAGAGCAATTTTTTACCTTGTGTCACACTACAAATCTCTCTGCACAAACTACAGCTACCAAATCATCTACTTCCCTCTTGGTCATTTTGTCCTGGGAGTCCTATCCCAAAACTGTAAATCAAAGAATAAATAGACATAGTGCAGTTCCCTGCACACAGGACAGGCTGAGGCTGGACCAGGGAGATGAAATACGCCAGCCTCCATCGTGGATGGAACATCACTAAAACTACTTCCAATTTGGAGAGGCAAGGGCAGTTTTGGAGAGTGGGCTGCAGGACAAGTGTTGCTTCTCAGAGTGGGCTAAGACCTAGATGTTCTAAGTGTAACCTTTCCTCACAAACATAAAATAACAATGCCACTTGTAAGAAGTATGCATGGGCATCGAGGGTTTGTCTTCAGTGCTCTGGCACTGATCAACCCAGGGCCAGAATTTCTGTACTTGTCAGTCACTGTCATTCTGTCTGTATGACTGTCTCTGTGTGCCTTCTTCCCTGGACCCTTCGTGGAATTCAGTGCATGCATCGTGATCTCGGTCTTCCTGGTGTTGTAATTTTCCTTTCTTTGCCCTCTGGATTACTTAATCTCCTGCATATAGCGTAAACAGTGGGGATCTGAGGAACAGTGATCCTGCTGCAGGTAACAGGCATATGTCCATCTCCAGCTGCAGCTGTCCAGGCCCTCTGTGCTTGACTCCCATTCTCCAGGGCCCTGAGGCTGACACTCAGGCTAAATGCAGCCTCCTCAGTTTCTCGCACAGCATCCTTGTCCTTATTCCATGAGAGCCCAGGTCAAGAGAAGTGAAACTCTACCACCCTGGCACACACGTAGTGCTTTCCCTCTATTGGGCCGAATGTAAAGGATCTGTGGTACTGATGGCCACACTAGTGTCCAGATTTTCCACGCAAAATGGAAGCTTCAAGGGTTAAGAAAGAGGGTGTTTTGATGGCTGTGAAATGTCTTCTCCAAGTGCCTCCTGGGGTTTCAAATCCTTTTGAAATCTGAATTCATTCTTGTATCTAGGGAATATTCTCACCTCCCAACTAGATGCACAGCTATCCCGGGGTCAGGAGGTATGCCAGCCTGCTAGCTCCTGGAGTGATTGCTGAGTATGTCCTCAGGCCCCAAGTGGTAACAGGTGTTTCTAATTGCCTTTATTAGCAGCATCCAGGCCCTCAGGTGAGGGGCGGGGCTGTGATCTCCACTGGAAGCTCAGAATTCATCCAATGGAGACATCCATCTTCCTTTTGTCTCTCTATAGCAAGGTCCCGGGGAGTTTGTGCTTCCTGCAAGCAGAGCGACTTTGATTGGGACACTCATGCATGCCTTCTTCTGGGAATCTCTGAGTGTGATGTGTGGACACCAGGAAACGATGATCAGGGATTGTGAGGCCACAGGAGCAATTGCCTTAGCCGGACCCAAAGGGTAGGTGTGAGGGGCCAGGTTCATCCACTATTGTTTGGTCAAACACAGTTCCCATCTATGTTGAAACACAGCTCTTTCTGGGTTCTTTCTGGGCTTGTAATCTGCTGCCCTGAGCAGTGGACTGAGAGTCTGGAGGCTGAGTAGGCAGCCAAACGTGACTGGGCAGGCTCCTGTCCCTGAATTCTGAGGGGTGCACCAGCTTACCCCCTTGGCAGTGTTTGGATGATAGTGAGGCATGAGATTGAATTGGGAACTCAGGAGAGGGAGACATGAGTATCCCTTTGCATGTGCATTCTTGCTTAGCCAGAATCTGGGCTAGCTGGCTTGCCCTGACCAGCTAGGTTCTCTGTACATAAGTTGCAGGTGAGGCTGGCTACCTTCCCAGCCATGCTCTGAGACTACTATAGGTGAGCTCTGAGCACACACAGACAGACAGACAGACACACACACACACATGACTGTCAGGTCAGGTAGAACAGCATATGGTGAAGGCTCGGACTCCCTGGGGTCTTTGGGCATGAGAGGTGCTGTCTTACAATCTCTACATGTCAGCTTTGAACCTGTCATCAATGAACACAGTGTAGGAGGTTTTTGAATTCTCATCTCTTTCCAGCAGAAGTGGCTGGTGCACGGGCCTTCCAGAGGCTGCCCAATGAGCATGCTCCAGGTCCGTGTGGGCAGTGCTCAATGTTGCTGGCCAATCACTGACTAGGGGCTTTGACACTCCTGGGCGTGTCCTAGCTCACTGGCCAATGATATTGCTGGCAGGGGTTCTGGGCGTGGCCTAGGCATCTGGCCTATCAGAGCATGGCTGGTGCCCTGTCTGCGGGCCTTCTGAAGTAAGCCCGACAATGGGAGCTCAGAGCTGGCCTTAAAAGGCTGGGTGTGCTTCCAGGAAGTGCGAAGCAGAGTTCAGCCCAGGGCCCTGCCTTGCAGAAACTGTCTAGTGTGCATGTGTATAACTCCGTTTGTGCCTGTGCCTCTGTGGATGTGTGCGTGTGTGTAACTGTGAGAGTGTGTATTTGTGAGTGTGTGTGTGTGTGTGAGGGAGGGAGAGAGAGAGAACAACAGAATAACTGTTGCACAGGTGATTTTGTGCAAAACACTTGGCACATTGTGATTTACAGCTCAATATTGACACCATTGTAGCTCTCCTTGTCCCTTGGTCACTTTTCTTATTTTCAGATGTAAAGACACTGAAGAGGGAGAGGTTTTTGCCCTGACGCTTGCACTGGGAACTAGCAGCTGCCCTGTGTGTGTTGCCAGACTAGGAAACTTGTGGTGCCTGTCCATGTGGAGAGTCTCCTGGATGAGTTCCTTCTCGAGCGTTTTTAGCTAGGTCCCTTTGGAGCTGCATATAGCTAATGATTTGGAGAATTTACTCCTTTGGACAATTCTTTTCCTGATGCACAGTTTCTCTCCAGGTTTTAACAATCAATCGTCTGAATGTCACATCACATCCATTGTAGAAAATGACTACATCAGTGTCTTGCCCTCTCTCTCTCTCTCTCACTCTCTCTCTCCCTCTCTCTCTCTCTCTCTCTCTCTCTCTCTCTCTCTATATATATATATATATATATATATATATATATATATATATATATCATGTACATGTCTGAAAATATATTTTGGCTAGAGATGTCCACAGCTCTGCTTTTGCGATACACCTTGTCCTTCTGAGCCACAGTCATGAGAGACATCTCACATAGCCATTCGTTTACCTCTTGTCACTCTACAATTTTCTCTCAACACAAACTACAGCTGCCAAATCACCTACTTCCGTCTTGATCTTTTTTTCCACCGAGTCCTATCCCAAAACTGTTAGTGACAGGCCCAGATAACAAAGAGAGTTAACAGAGCACTGTTGAGCTTTGGCTTGTTGTGTTGGCGATTTCACCTAGGCTACTGGAGCCTCAGTTTGTAATTCTTTCTGACACAAGCCATATTCTGTCTCCTCCTTTCCATGCCAGTATCACTGAGTTTATAATAGAGATATACATACATATATATATATATATATATATATATACATATATATTTATACATTTGTCATTTTTTGAATTGTCTACCTATGTATTTGACCTTAATTCAGAATTACCAAATTTATAACAGCCTAGTTTTTCAGAAGTAATTGGCCATATAGTTGGAGCAGGATTCAATACAATTATAAATAATAGAACCTTCCAGTAGCATTTCTAATTGTGTTTCTATCAGCATCCTTATTGTAATTATCATAGCCCAGAACTTCCCTCCTTATTCTAATGTAACTTCAATATGTATGTGTTTGTTTTCTTTTTCTGGAAATCTTAATTTCCATGGACCCTGAAGTATTAGGGAATTTTTGAAGCAGCCCTCTGTTTCTCAGCAGATGATTTATATGTTTCTGTTGTAATCAGGTCTTCTTGTGGTTTTTGTTTTCATTATTTTTATTTTTTTAAGACCATTAAATCATCCCCGTTTATTTGCATATTTATTTATTTAGTCAGTATCACATGAGGGTCATTTCTTCTGCTTGATATATTTTCTCTTATATTTGAAGGGAACTCTTGACGCACAATGCATTTCCTGGGGCATATACTACACAATATGGTGAAGGCTTGGGTTGTCTGGGGTCTGTGGGCATTAGAGCTGCTGCCTTACGATCTCTACAACCTACGTTTGAACCTGTCATGAATGAACACAGTCTAGGGGGTTTTTGACGTCTGGTCTATTTCCAACTCCTCTATTTCTTTTCTCTCCTTCTCTGTCTCTGACTCTCACAGGCTCTCACTCACTCTGTCTGCACTCAGTAATATTTTACTTATATCCTTATTTTATTGACAGGCCCAGATATACAAAGAGAGTTGCCAGAGCACTGCTGAGCTCTGGCTTGTTTTGTTGGTGATTTTACCTAGGCTACTGGAGCCTCAGCTTTGTAAGTCTCTCTGACACAAGCCGTATTCTGTCTCCTCATATCCATGGCAGTATCTGATCAGACTTTAAAATAAAGATATATATCCGTATACATATATAAATAAACATATATATCTGTCATTTTTAGAATTGTCGACCTATGGTCTTCCTGTGGTGATTATTATTTTTTATTCTTTCAAATCTTCCTAGATCATCCCAATATATTCGCATATTTATTTATATATTTAGTCCGATATCAAAAGAGGGGTCATTTCTTCTGCCTGATAGATTTTATCTTATAATTGAGGGAACTTTGGACACACAATACATTTCCTTTTGCAGATACTACACACTACTAAAGCTACTACTGCACTGTTTTTACAGTGACATCCAATGCACAATGGATTAGTATTGCATGGCACTAAAGAATGTTCCCTATTTAACCTACAATGTTTTTAACCTCACAAATATATATTCTGTTCTTTCTTGGGGGAGGAATGTTTTACAGTCAACAGTTACATGTAATAGTTTGCACGGGGGTAATTTTTCCCACATTCCCTGTATTTCTGTACATTTTTGTAACTTTCCTATTGAGAAGGAAACCGTCATAAATTGAGGGAGCAGGGCCGAAGCAGGAAGAGAGACAGAGAGACAGCTGCAGCTCTGCTTTGCCACTAGCTCAGCTTTTCCCTAATTGGGTAAGTGGTGACTGGAGGCTCAAAATGGGGTCTTGGGCTTCCACATAGTTCTCTGGCATGCTTGCTTAGCCAGAATCTGGGCTAGGTGGTTTTCCCAGACCAGCTAGGTTCTATGTACATAAGTTGCAGGTAAGGCTGACTACCTTGACACCCATGCTCTGAGACAACTACAGGTGAGCTCTGAGCACACACAGACACACACACACAGAGACAGACACACACACACACACATTCATTACTGTCAGGTCTGGTAGTACAGCATATGGTGAAGACTGGTGCTGCCTGGGGTCTGTGGGCATGAGAGCTGGTGCCTTACAATCTCTAAAAGCCAGCTTTGAACCTGTCATCAATGAACACAGTGTAGGAGGTTTTTTAATTCTGGTATCTTTCCAACTCATCTTTTTCTCTTCTCGCCTTCTCTAACTCTCACATTCTCGGGCTGGATGGGTCGTGTCCCTGGGACAACAGGCCAATCAGAGTCGAGCTGATGTGGCTGGTGGGCGGGCCTTCCAGAGGCTGTCCAATGTGCCTGCTCCAAGGCCGTGTTGGAGGTGCTCAAGGCCGCTGGCTAATCACTGACTAGGTGCCCGGACTCTCCTGGGCGTGTCCAAGCACACTGGCCAATGAGATTGCTGGCATATTTATATATTTAGTCAGGTATCACATGAGGGTCATTTCTTCTTTTTGATATATTTTCTCTTATAATTGAAGGGAACTGTTGACGCACAATACATTTCCTGGGGCAAATATTACACACATATGGTGAATGCTTGGGTTGTCTGGGGTTTGTGGACATTAGAGCTGCTGCCTTACAATCTCTAAACCCAGGTTAGAACCTGTCATGAATGAACACAGTCTAGGGAGTTTTTGACTTCTGGTCTATTTCCAACTACTCTATTTCTTTTCTCACCTTCTCTGTCTCTGACTCTCACAGGCTCTCACTCACTCTGTCTGCACTCAGTAATATTTTACTTATATCCTTATATTATTGACAGGCCCAGATATACAAAGAGAGTTGCCAGAGCACTGCTGAGCTCTGGCTTGTTTTGTTGGTGATTTTACCTAGGCTACTGGAGCCTCAGCTTTGTAAGTCTCTCTGACACAAGCCATATTCTGTCTCCTCATATCCATGAAGTATCTCTCAGACTTTATAATAAAGATATACATCCATATACATATATATCTGTCATTTTTAGAATTGTCGACCTATGGTCTTCCTGTGGTTATTATTATTTTGTTATTTTTTCAAATCCTCCTAGATCATCCCCATATATTTGCATGTTATGTATATATTTAGTCTGAAATCACATGAGGGGTCATTTCTTCTGCCTGGTAGATTTTCTCTTATAGTTGAAGGGAACTTTTGACACACAATACATTTCCTTTTGCAGATACTACACACTACTACAACTACTACTGCACTGTTATTGACAGTGACATCCAATGCACAATGGATTAGTATTGCATGGCTCTAAAGAATGTTCCCTATTTAACCTACAATGTTTTTAACCTCACAAATATATATTCTCTTCTTTCATGGGGGAGGAATGGTTTACAGTCAACAGTTACATGTAATAGTTTGCACGGGGGTAATTTTTGCCACTTTCCCTGTATTTCTGTACATCATTTGTAACTTTCTTATTGAGGAGAAGGAAACAGTCATAAATTGAGAGAGCAGGGCCCAAGCAGGAAGAGAGACAGAGAGATAGCTGCAGCTCTGATTTGCCAGTAGTCCAGCTTTTCCCTAGCTGGGTAAGTGGTGACCAGGGGCTCAAAATGGGGTCCTGGGCATCCACATACTTCTCTGGCATTCTTGCTTAGCCAGAGTCAGGGCTAGCTGGCTTGCCCTGAACAACTAGGTTCTCTGTAAACAAGCTGAAGGTGAGGCTGGCTACCTTGACAGCCATGCTCCGAGACTACTACAGCTGAGCTCTGAGCACACACAGACACACACAGACACACAAACACACACACACACACACACACATTACTGTTTGGTCTGGTAGTACAGCAAATGGTGAAGGCTGGGGCTGTCTGTGGTTTGTGGGCTTGAGAGCTGCTGTCTTACAATCTCTACAAGCCAGGTTTGAACCTGTCATCAATGAACACAGTGTAGGAGGTTTTTGAATTCTGGTCTCTTTGCAACTCATCTTTTTCTCTTATCACCTTCTCTGTCCCTAACTCTCACATGCTCTCACACACTCTGTCTTCACTCATTAATATTTTAATTATATAATTATTTTACTGTCAGTCCCAGATATACAAATAGATTTACCAGAGCACTGCTGATCTCTGGCTTGTTGTGTTGGCGATTTCACCTAGGCTACTGAAGCCTCAGTTTGTAAGTCTTTCTGACACAAGCCATATTCTCCTCGATTCCATGCCAGTATCACTCAGAGATTATAATAAAGATATACATATATATATATACATATATATTTATATATCTGTCATTTTTAGAATTGTCTACCTATGTATTTGACCTTAATTCAGAATTACCACATTTATAACAGCCTAGTTTTTCAGAAATAATTGGCCATATAGTTGGAGCAGAATTTGGTACAATTATAAATAAAAGAACATTCCAGTAACATTTCTAATCGTGTTTCTATCAGCATGCTTATTGTAATTATCTTAGCCCAGAACTTCCCTCCTTTTTCTAGTGTAAGCTTCAATAAGTATGTGTTTGTTTTCTTTTTCCAGAAATCTTAATTTCCCTGGACCCTGAAGTGTTAGGGAATTTTTGAAGCAGCCCTCTGTTTCTCAGCAGATGGTTTCTATGTTTCTGCTGTAATCAGGTCATCTTGGGGTTTTTGTCTTTATTTTTGTTTTATTTTTTTCAAGTCCTCCTAGATCATCCCCATTTATTTGCATATTTATTTATTTAGTTAGGTATCACATGAGTGGTCATTTCTTCTGCTTGATAGATTTTCTCTTATAATTGAAGGGAACTTTTGACGCAAAATACATTTCCTGGGGAAATACTACACACATATGGTGAAGGTTTGGGTTGTCTGGGGTCTGTGGGCATGAGAGCTGCTACCTATAATCTCTACAAGCCAGGTTTGAACCTGTCATCAATGAACACAGTGTAGGAGGTTTTTGAATTCTGGTCTCTTTCCAACTCATCTATTTCTCTTCTTGCCTTCTCTGTCCCTAACTCTCACATGCTCTCACACACTGTCTTCAATCATTAATATTTTACTTATATACTTATTTTACTAACAGTCCCAGATATACAAAGAGTTACCAGAGCACTGCTGAGCTCTGGCTTGTTGTGTTGGCTATTTCACCTAGGCTACAGGAGCCTAAGTTTTTAAGTATTTCTGACACAAGCCATATTCTGTCTCCTCATTTCTATGCCAGTATCACTCAGAGTTTTTAATAAAGATATACATACATATATATATATATTTATATATCTGTCATTTTTAGAATTGTCGACCTATGTATTTGACCTTAATTCAGAATTACCACATTTATAACAGCCTAGTTTTTAGAAATAATTAGCCATATAGTTGGCACAGCATTTAATTCAAATATAAATAATAGATCTTTCCAGTAGAGTTTCTAATCGTGTTTCTCTCAGCATCCTTATTGTAATTATCATAGCCCAGAACTTCCCTCCTTTTTCTAGTATAAGCTTCAGTACCTATGTGTTTGTTTTCTTTTTCTGGAAATCTTAATTTCCTTGGACCCTGAAGTGTTAGGAAATTTTTGAAGCAGCCCTCTGTTTCTCAGCAGATGGTTTCTATGTTTCTGCTGTAATCAGGTCTTTTTGTGGTGTTTGTTTTCATTTTTTAAATTTTTTCAAGTCCTCCTAGATCATCCCCATTTATTTGCATATTTATTTATTTAGTCAGGTATCACATGAGGGGTCATTTCTTCTGCTTCATAGATTTTACCTTATAATTGAAGGGACCTTTTGACGCACAATACATTTCCTGGGGCAAATACTACACAAATATGGTGAAGGCTTGGGTTGTCTTGGGTCTGTGTGCATTAGAGCTGCTGCCTTTCAATTTCTACAAGCCAGGTTTGAACCTGTCATGAATGAACACAGTCTAGGGGGTTTTGACTTCTGGTCTATTTCCAGCTCTTCAATTTCCCTTCTAGCCTTCTCTGTATCTGACTCTCACAGGCTCTCACTCACTCTGTCTGCACTCAGTAATATTTTACTTATATCCTTATTTTATTGACAGGCCCATATATACAAAGAGGCCCATATATACCTGCTGAGCTCTGGCTTTTTTTTGTTGGTGTTTTCATCAAGGCTACTTGAGCCTCAGCTTTGTAATTCTCTCTGACACAAGCCATATTCTGTCTCCTCATATCCATGGCAGTATCTCTCAGAGTTTATAATAAAGACATATATATATATATATATATATATATATATATATATATATATATATATATCTGCCATTTTTGGAATTATCAACCTATGTAATTGATCTAAATCAGAATTAACACATTTAGCTTCCTTTTCATTAATAATTGGCCACATAGCTGGAGCAGGACTAAATACAATTATAAATAATAGAACCTTCCAGTAGCAATTCTAATAGAATTTCTATCAGCATCCTTATTGTAATTATCATAGTACAGAACTCACCTCCTTTCTCTAGCGTAAGCTTCAATACATATGAGTTTCTTTTCATTCTCCTGAAATCTTAATTTCCCTGGACTCTGAAGTGTCTTGGAATTTGTGAAGCAGCCCTCTGATTCTCAGCAGATGGTATCTATGTTTCTGCTGTAATCAGGTCTTCTTGTGCTTTTTGTTTTTATTTTTCATTCTTTTCAAATCCTCCTAGATCATCCCCATTTATATGCATATTTATTTATTTATTTATTTAGTCCTATATTACATGAGGGGTCATTTCTTCTGCTTGATAGATTTTTCTCTTATAATTGAAGGGAAGTTTAGACTCACAATACATTTCCTGTCATAAATACAACACACATATCATGAAGGCTGGGGTTGTCTGGGGTCTGTGGACATGAGACTGCTGCATTACAATCTCAACAAAGTAGGTTTGAACCTGTCATCAATGAACACAGTGTGGGAGGTTTTTGACTTCTGGTGTCTTTCCAACTCTTCTATATCTCTTCTTGCCTGCTCTGTCTCTGACTCTCACATGCTCTCACTCACTCTGTCTGCACTCATTAATATTTTACTTATATATTATTTTACTGACAGGCCCAGATATAAAAAGAGAGTCACCAGGGCACTACTGAGCTCTAGCTTGTTTTGTTGGCGATTTCACCTAGGTTTCTGGAGCCTCAGCTTTGTAAGTCTCTATGTCACAAAACATACTCTATCTCCTCATAGCCATGCCAGTATTCCTCATAGTTTATAATAAAGAAACACATACATATATGTACATATATACATATATATAGATATCAGTCATTTTTAGAATTTTTGACCTTTTTATTTGATCTTAATGCAGAATTACCACATTTATAACAACCTCCTTATACACAAATAATTAGTCACATAGTTGGAGCAGGATTCACTACAATTATAAATTATAAACCTTCCAGGAGCATTTCCAATAGCCTTTCTATCAGCATCCTTATTGTAATTATCATAGTACAGAACTTGCCTTCTTTCTCTAGTGTAAGCTTCAATACGTATGTGTTTCTTTTCATTCTCCAGAAATCTTAATTTGCCTGGACCCTGAAGTGTCAGGGAATTTTTGAAGCAGCCCTCTGTTTCTCAGCAGATGTTTTCTATATGTCTGCTGTAATCAGGTCTTCCTGTGGTTTTTGTTTTTATTTTTTATTTTTTTCAAATCCTCCTAGATCATCCCCATTTATTTGCATATTTATTTATTTATTTAGTCCCATATCACATGAGGGGTCATTTCTTCTGCCTGGTAGATTTTCTCTTATAATTGACGGGAAATTTGACACACAATATATTTCCTTTTGCAGATACTACACACTACTACAACTATTACTGTACTGTTTTTGACAGTGACATCCAATGCACAATGGATTATTATTGCATGGCTCTAAAGAATGTTCTGTATTTAACCTACAATGTTTTTAACCTCACAAATATTTATTCTGTTCTTTCTTGGGGGATGAATCGTTTACAGTCAACAGTTACATGTAATAGTGGGCACAGGGGTAATTTTTTTCCACTTTCCCTGTATTTCTGTACATCATTTGTAACTTTCTTATTGAGGAGAAGGAAACAGTCATAAATTGAGAGAGCAGGGCCCAAGCAGGAAGAGAGACAGAGAGACAGCTGCAGTTCTGATTTGACACTAGCCCAGCTTTTCCCTAGCTGGGTAAGTGGTGAGCAGGGGCTTAAAACGGGGTGCTGGGCTTCCACATAGTTCCCTGGCATCTCCAACAGCTGTGTCTCCAACCCATGCTCCCTTCATTGTGCAAGTAACTATCAATCTTCTCTAGGCACTTCTCACCTTCATATGCCAGAAACTTAACACTTCTCCCATCCACCCATGAAACTTTGACCTTTTACTTGAGTGCAAAATAGCAACACCAATCCACGTTATTTCAAGGAAAAGTGTGTGCGTCTCTGTGGGAGGGTGTGTGTGTGATTGTGTGTAAGTGTACATAAGTGTGTTTCAGTTATGATTACTGCTGTTGTTACTTTATTCCTGACGCAGGGTCTTAGGAACTGGGTTGTGCTATGACAAAGGAAGTTTCCACTGCACAAGTGGTTGTTCAAATATGAGTGTCACATTGGATATTCTGGACACTGTTGTGCATTCTCCCAGGTGGTCCTCAGATGGGTTCTTTCCTTTGCTATTCCCATGCTGTGTGTAATTTTCTGTGTAGATTCAAAGAGGAGTGGCATGGGGGAGCTCAGCTGCATTCTGCTGTGTGGCATCAAAGCCCATAGTTGAGTGTAGTGATTCTGTGGAATGAGCAAGTCTCTGGGATTTGTGGCCCATGGACAGCAAGATTGGATTGACGTAGAGTGCCCTAGACATCTGTTCTTTCCTGTGGGGTGGGGGGATCCCCCATTTGGCTTTGCAATTGGAAGGGGTTTCTCTCTTTGTCTGGGATGACTCTACTGGGAGTTTGTGAATCCCCGTGCTCAGCAGGAAGAGAGACAGAGAGACAGCGGAACCTCTGATTTGCCACTAGCCCAGCTTTTCCCTAATTCGGTAAGTGGTGACCAGGGGCTCAAAATGGGGTCTTGGGCTTCCACATTGTTCTCTGGCATTCTTGCTTACCCAGAATCTGGGCTAGCTGGCTTGCCCTGACCATCTATGTTCTCTGTACATAAGTTGCAGGTGAGGCTGGCTAGCTTGACGCTCATGCTCTGAGACCACTTTAGGTGAGCTCTGAGCACACATAGACACACACAGACAGACCCACAGACACAAACACACACTTTACTGTCAGGTCTGGTAGTACAGCATATGGTGAAGACTGGGGCTGTCTGGAGTCTGTGGGCATGAGAGCTGCTGCCTTACAATCTCTACAAGCCAGGTTTGAACCTGTCATCAATGAACACAGTGTAGGAGATTTTTGAATTCTGGTCTCTTTCCAACTCATCTATTTCTCTTCTCGCCTTCTCTAACTCTCACATTCTCTGGCTGGCTGGGGGCCTTGCAGAAGCTGTCCAGTGAGCATGTGTATAACTCCCTTTGTGCCTGTGCCTCTGTGGATGTGTGCATGTGTGACTGTATGAGTGTGTGTTTGTGTGTGTGTGTGAGTGAGGGAGAGACAGAGACAACAACAGAATCACATGTAGAGGTCTGAAAATATTTTTTTACCTAGAGACCTGCACAGCTCTGGATTATTGTAGTAATGCGGATACACCTGGCCCTTCTAATCCAGAGTTATGAGAGACATCTCACAGAGCCATTCCTATACCTCTTGTCACTCTACAAATCTCTCTCAGCACAAAGTACCACTCTCAAATGATCTACTTCCCTCTCGCTCTTTTTTTCCACCGAGTCCTATCCCAAAACTGTAAATCAAAGAAGAAATAGACATAGTGCAGTTCCCTGCACACAAGACAGACTGAGGCTGTACCAGGGAGATGCAATACGCCAGCCTGCATCTTGGCTGGAGCATCACTAAGACTACTTCCAATTTGGAGAGGCGAGGGCAGTTTTGGAGAGTGGGCTGCTGGCCAAGTGTTGCTTCTCAGAGTTGGGTAAGACCTAGATGTTCTAAGTTTAAGCTTTCCTCACAAACATAAAATAACAATGCCACTTGTAAGAAGTATGCATGGGCATGGAGTATTTGTCTTCAGTGCTCTGGCAATGATCAACACATGTCCAGAATTTCTGTACTTTACGGTCACTGTCATTCTGTCTATCTGACTGTCTCTACGTGCCTTCTTCACTGGGCCCTTACTGGAAGTCAGTGCATGCATCGTTAACTCGGGCTTCCTGGTGTTGAAATTTTCCAGTCTTTGCCCTTTGGATTATTTAATATTGTGTATATGGCATAGTACAGTGGGGAATTGAGGAGGCAGCGATCCTACTGCAGGTAACAGGCATATGTCCATCTCCAGCTGCAGCTGTCCAGGCCCTCTGTGCTTGACTCCCATTCTCCAGGGCCATGTGGCGGACACTCAGCCTAAATGCAGCCCTCCTCACCTTCCTGCACAGCATTCTAGTCCTTATTCCATGAGAGCCCAGGTCAAGAGAAGTGAAACTCTATCCCCCTGGCACACACATTGTGCTTTCCCTCTATTGGGCCGAAAGTAAAGGATCTGTGGTACTGATAGCCACACCAGTGTCCAGATTTTCTATGCAAAACGGAAGCTTCCAGGGTTCAGAAAGAGGGTGTTTTGATGGCTGTGCAATGTCTTTTCCAAGTGCCTCATGGGGATTCAAATCCTTTTGAAACCTGAAGTTCTTTCTTGTATCTAGGGAATATTCTCATGTCGTATGCTTTACATTGGCTTGTTCTAGCCCTCCCCCTCCAAGAGAATTGGATGAGTCCTGTTAATTTCGCGGGCCTGCTTGGCCCCGCCCCAAGGGACCCTGGGAGAGGGTTCCGGAGTCCGAGAGTTCCTGAGTTCCCCGAGTGACAGAGTTCCTGAGTTCCGGAGTGCGAGAGTGCGAGAGTTTCTGAGTTCGAGAGTAAGGAACCCTGAGGGAGGGTTCCTGAGTTCATGAGTCGGAGAGTTCCTGAGTTCCAGAGTAAGGGAGAGGGTTCCTGAGTTTGAGAGTGCCAGAGTTAGCCAGAGTTCCTGAGTTCCTGAGTTAGACAGAGTTCCTGAGTTCCAGAGTAAAAGAGAGAGTGCTTGCGCCACCGCAAAGAGACAGCAGAGTTCTGTTTGGTGATTAGTTTGTCTTAGTTTGTGAATCGTTGTTCCTGAATAAAGAAATACAGCTGCCCTGCCCAGCCATTGTCTCCGCGTCTCTGTTCACCACCGTGAAGCAAGCCAGCCCGGCTAGAGCCTCCGAAAATTTTAACAACATTCTCACATCTGGCCAGAAGGCCTTCCCAACTAGGAGCACATCTATCCCGGGGTCAGGAGGTCTGCCAGTCTGCTAGCTCCTGGAGGGATTCCTGAGTACGGGGGTAGCTTCACAAGTGGTGAAGCAGGAATGCATCTGTCTCTCCCTCTTCTCAGTTTCTCTGTCTCTACCTAATGAATATCTAAATTTCTTTTAATTGGACAGGACAGAGAAATCGAAAGGGATGGGGCAGCTAGAGAGGAAGAGAGACACCTGCTCGATCACTTGTGAAACAACCCCCTGGCAGGTGGGGAGACAAGGGCCTGGAATCGGGATTCTTGCGCGGGTCCTTGCACATCATACTATATGCGCTTAACCCGGTGTGTCACTACCAGGCCCAATACTAATTTAAAAAAATGAAATAATAATGGGTTAAGACAGCATGATGGTTATGAAAAAAAGACTCATGCCTGAGGTCCTAGGTTCAATCTCCAGCACCACTATAAGCCAGAGCTGAGTGTTGCTCTGATCAGTCTTCAGATCTCTTTCTCTTATCTTTGTGTCAGTATTTTATTAAAAAATAATGTAGGTCTGGTGGCCAGGTGATGGTGTACCTGGTTGAATGCACTTGTTACAACAATGTGCAAGGACCCAGTCCTCACCTGCAAGGGAGAAAGTCTCACAAGCAGTGCTGAAGGTGTCTCTCTATCTCTCCCTCCCCTATTGATTTATCTATCTCTAGCCTATAAACAAGTGAAATACTAAAAGCTAAAAGAGATTCTATAGGGGAAGCCGGGCGGTAGCGCAGCGAGTTAAGTGCACGGAGTGCAAAGCACAAGAACCTGTATAAGGATCCCTATTCTGAGCCCCCAACTTGGCTCCCCACCTGCAGGGAAGTCGCTTAACAAGCGGTGAAGTAGGTCTGCAGGTGTCTATCTTTCTCTCCCCCTCTCTGTCTTCCCCTCCTCTCTCCATTTCTTTATGTCTTATCCAACAACAACGACATCAATAACAAAAATAACTACAACAACAATAAATTTAAAAACAGTCAAAATTTCTGCAGTCAAAATTCCTGCAGTCAAAATTCGCTTCAATTTTAAGAGAAAATATATCAAACAGAAGAAATGACCCTCATGTGATACCTGACTAAATAAATAAATATGCAAATAAATGGAGATGATTTAGGAGGACTTGAAAAAATAAAAAAAATAATGAAAACAAAAACCACAAGAAGACCTGATTACAGCAGAAACATAGAAACCATCTGCTGAGAAACAGAGGGATGCTTCAAAAATTCCCTAACACTTCAGGGTCCAAGGAAATTAAGATTTCCGGAAAAAGAAAACAAACACATACGTATTGAAGGTTACACTAGAAAAAGGAGGGAATTTCTGGGCTATGATAATTACAATAAGGATGCTGATAGAAACAGGATTAGAAATGCTACTGGAAGGTTCTATTATTTATAATTGTATTGAATCCTGCTCCAACTATATGGCCAATTATTTCTGAAAAACTAGGCTGTTATAAATGTGGTAATTCTAAATTAAAGTCAAATACATAGGTCAACAATTCAAAAAATGACAGATATATAAATATATCTGTTTATATATATATATGTATGCATCTCGTTATTATAAACTCTGTGTGATACTGGCATGGAAATGAGGAGACAGCATATGGATTGTGTCAGAAAGACTTACAAACTGATGCTCCAGTAGCCTAGATGAAATCGCCAACACAACAAACCAGAGCTCAGCAGTGCTCTGGTAACTCTCTTTGTATATCTGGGCCTGTCAGTAAAATAAGTATATAAGTAAAATATAAATGAGTGTATACAGAGTGTATGAGAGCATGTGAGAGTTAGAGAAGGCGAGAAGATAAATACATGATTTGGAAAGAGACCAAATTCAAAAACCTCCTACACTGTGTTCATTGATGACAGGTTCAAAGCTGGCTTTTAGATTGTAAGGCAGCAGCTCTCATGCCCACAGACCCCAGACAGCCCCAGCCTTCACCATATGCTGTACTACCAAACCTGACAGTAATGTGTGTGTGTGTGTGTGTCTGTCTGTCTATCTGTGTGTGTCTGTGTGTGCTCTGGGCTCACCTATAGTAGTCTCAGAGCATGGGTGTCAAGTTAGCCAGCCTCACCTGCAACTTATGCACAGAGAACCTAGCTGGTCACAGCAAGCCAGCTATCCCAGACTCTGGCTAAGCAAGAATGCATAAGCAAAGGGGCCCTCATGTCTCGCTCTCCTGAGTTCCCCATTCAATTCCATGCTTCACGATCAATCAAACACTGCCAACGTGGGAAGCTGGGGCACCCCTCAGAATTCAGGGGCATGAGCCTGTCCAGTCATGTTTGGCTGCCTACTCAGCCTCCAGGCTCTCAGTCCACTGCTCATGTCAGCAGATTACAAGCACAGAAAGTACCCAGAAATAGCTGTGTCTCAACATAGATGTGAACTGTGTTCGACCAAACAATAGTGAATGAACCCGGTCCCTTACACCTACCCATTGGGTCCGGCTAAGGCAATTGCTCCTGTGGCCTCACAATCCCTGATCATGGTGTACTGGTGTCCACTCATCACACTCAGAGAGATTCCCAGAAGTAGGCATGCATGAGTGTCCCATACAAAGTCCCTCTGCTTACAGGAAGCACAAACTCCCCGGGCCCTTGCTATGGAGAGACAAAAGAATGATGGATGCCTCCATTGGCTGAATTAGGGTTTCCAGTGGAGATAACAGTCCCGCCCCTCATCTGAGGGCCTGGATGCTGCTAATAAAGGCAATTGGAAACAGTTGTTACCACTTGGGCCCTGAGGACATATTTAGGAATCCCTCCAGGAGCTAGCAGGCTGGCAGACCTCCTGACCCTGGGATAGGTGTGCTCCTAGTTGGGAAGGCCTTCTGGCCAGAGGCGAGAATATTCCCTAGATACAAGAAAGAACTTCAGGTTTCAAAAGGTTTTGAAACCCCATGAGGCACTTGGAAAAGACATTGCACAGCCATCAAAACAACCTCTTTCTGAACCCTAAAAGCTTCTGTTTTGCATGGAAAATATGGACACTGGTGTGGCCATCAGTACCACAGATCCTTTACATTCGACCCAATAGAGTGAAAGCACAATGTGTGTGCCAGGTGGATAGTGTTTCACTTCTCTTGACCTGGGCTCTCATGGAATAAGGACAAGTGTGGTGCAGGCAATTGAGGAGGGCTATATTTAGGCTGAGTGTCAGCCTCAGGCCCCTGGAGAATGGGAGTCAAGCACAGAGGGCCTGGACAGCTGCAGCTGGAGATGGACATATGCCTGTTAACTGCAGCAGGATCGCTTTCTTCTCAGTTCCTCTCTGTACTATGCCATATCCATGAGACTAAATAATCCAAAATGGCAAAGAATGGAAAATTTCAACTCCAGTAAGACTGAGTCTACAATGCATGCACTGACTTCCAGTAAGGGCCCAGTGAGGAAGGCACGTAGAGACAGTCAGAGAGACAGAATGACAGAGACAGAAATGGACTGAAATTCTGGCCCGCTTTTGATCAGTGCCAGAGCACTGAAGACAAACCCTCCATGCCCATGCACACTTCTTACAAGTGACATTGTTATTTTATGTTTGTGAGGAAAGGTTACACTTAGAACATCTAGGTCTTAGCCCACTCTGAGAAACAACACGGCTGCAACCAACTCTCCAAAACTGCCCTCGCCTCTCCAAATTGGAAATAATCTTAGTGATGCTCCAGCCAAGATGCAGGCTGGAGTATCCCATCTCCCTGTTCCAGCCTCAGCCTGTCCTGTGTGCAGGGAACTGCACTATGTCTATTTCTTCATTGATTTACAGTTTTGGGATAGGACTCCGTGGACGAAAAGAGCAAGAGGGAAGTAGATGATTTGGCAGCTGTAATTTGTGCTGAGATAGATTTCTAGAGTGATAAGAGGTATATGAGTGGCTCTGTGAGATGTCTCTCATGACTGTGGCTCAGAAGGGCCGGGTGTATGCACTTTTCTACCCTAATCCAGAGCTTTTCAGGTCTCTAGCTAAAAAATATTTTCAGACCTCTACATGTTATATATATATATATATATATATATATATATATATAGAGAGAGAGAGAGAGAGAGAGAGAGGGAGACTGATGTAGTCATTTTCTACAATGTATTCGATATGACATTCAGACAATTGATTGCTAAAACCTGGAGAGAAACTGTGCATTAGGAAAAGAATCGTCCAAAGGAGTAAAATCTCCAAATCATTAGCTATATGCAGCTCCATCGGTACCGATCGAAAAATGCTCCAGAAGGAACTCATACAGGAGACTCTCTACATGGACAGGAACCACAAGTTTCCTAGTCTGGCAACACACACAGGGCAGCTGCTAGTTCCCAGTGCAAGCCTCAGGGCAAAAACCTCTCCCTCTTCAGTGTCTCAGAATTCAAAAACCTCCTACACTGTGTTCATTGATGACAGGATCAAACCTGGCTTGTAGAGATTGTAAGGCAGCAGCTCTCATGCCCACAGACCCGAGACAGCCCCAGTCTTCATCATATGCTGTACTACCAGACCTGACAGTAATGTGTGTCTGTCTGTCTGTCTGTCTGACTGTGTGTGTCTGTGTGTGCTCAGAGCTCACCTGTAGTAGTCTCAGAGAATGGGTGTCAAGGTAGCCAGCCTCACCTGCAACTTATGTACAGAGAACCTAGCTGGTCAAGGCAAGCCAGCTAGCCCAGATTCTGGCTAAGCAAGAATGCATATGCAAATGGACTCTCATGTCTAAATCTCCTGAGTTCCCTATTCAATCCCATGCCTCACTATCTATCATCCAAACACTGCCAACGGGGGAAGCTGGGGCACCCCTCAGATTTCAGGGGCTGGACCCTGTCCAGTCATGTTTGGCTGCATAGTCAGCCTCCAGGCTCTCATCCACTGCTCAGGACAGCAGTTTACAAGCACAGAAAGTACCCAGAAAGAGCTGTGCTTCAACATAGATGGGAACTGTGTTTGACCCAGCAATAGTGAATGAACCCGGTCCCTTACACCTACCCATTGGGTGCGGCTAAGGCAATTGATCCTGTGGCCTCACAATACCTGATCATGGTGTACTGGTGTCCACTCATCACACTCAGAGAGATTCCCAGAAGTAGGCATGCATGAGTGTCCCATACAAAGTCGCTCTGCTTGCAGGGATCACAAACTCCCCGGGCCCTTGCTATAGACAGACAAAAGAATGATGGATGCCTCCATTGGCTGAATTCAGAGTTTCCAGTGGAGATCACAGCCCCGCACCTCACCTGAGGGCCTGGCTGCTGCTAATAAAGCCAATTGGAAACACCTGTTACCACATGGGCCCTAAGGACATACTAAGGAATCCCTCCATGAGCTAGCAGGCTGGCAGACCTCCTGACCTGGGATAGCTGTGCTCTGAGTTGGGCAGCACTTCTGGCCAGAGGTGAGATTATTCCCTTATACAAGAAAGAACATCAGGTTTCAAAAGGATTTGAAACCCCATGAGACACTTGGAAAACACATTTCACAGCCATCATAACACCCTCTTTCTGAACCCTGGAAGCTTCTGTTTTGCGTGGAAAGTCTGGACACTGGTGTGTACATCAGTACCACAGATACTTTACATTTGGCTTAATAGAGGGAAAGCACAATGTGTTTGCCAGGGGGATAGAGTTTCACTTCTCTTCACCTGGGCTCTCATGAAATAAGGACAAGGACACTGTGCAGGAAGGTGAGGAGGGCTTCATTTAGGCTGAGTGTCAGCCTCAAGGCCCTGGAGAATGGAAGTCAAGCATAGAGGGCCTGGACAGCTGCAGCTCCAAAAGGACATATGCCTTAAACCTGCAGTAGCAACACTGTCTCAGCAGTTCCCCTCTGTACTACACCATGTGCAGGAGACTAAATAATGCAAAGGGCAAAGGAACGAAAATTTCAATACCAGGATGACTGAGTTCATGATGCATGCACTGACTTCCAGTAAGAGCCCAGGGAAGAAGGCACATAGAGACAGTCAGAGAGACAGAATGACAGAGACAAAAAAGGACTGAAATTCTGGCCCTGTGTTAATCAGTGCCAGAGCACTGAAGACAAACCAGCCATGCCCATGCATACTTCTTACAAGTGGCATTGCTATTTTATGTTTTTGAGGAAAGGTAACACTTAGAACATCTAGGTATTAGGCACTCTGAGAAGCAACACTTGCCTGAAGCCCACCCTCAAAAACTGTCCCTGCGTCTCCAAATTGGAAGTAGTCTTAGTGATGCTCTAGCCAAGATGCAGGCTGGCGTATTGCATCTTCCTGGTCCAGCCTCAGCCTGACTTGTGTGCAGGGAACTGCACTATGTCTATTTCTTCTTTGATTTACAGTTTTTGGATAGGACTCGGTGGACAAAATGAGCAAGAGTGAAGTAGATGATCTGGCAGAGGTAGTTTGTGCTGAGAGAGATTTGTAGAGTGATAAACGATATGGCTCTGTGAGATGTCTCTCATGACTGTGGCTCAGAAGGGCCAGGTGTATCCACTTTACTACCCTAATCCAGAGCTGTGCAGGTCTCTAGCTAAAAATATTTTCAGAACTATACATGTTACATATATATATATATATATATATATATATATATATATATATATATATCTAGAGAGAGAGAGAGAGAGAGAGAGAGAGAGAGAGAGACACTGATGTAGTCATTTTCTACAATGGATTCAATATGACATTCAGACAGTTGAATGCTAAAACATGGAGAGAAACTGTGCATCAGGAAAAGAATTGTCCAAAGGATTAGAATCTCAAAATCATTAGCTATAAGCAGCTCCAATGGGACATAGCGAAAAAGGCTCGAGAAGGAATTCATCAAGGAGACTCTCCACATGTACAGCCACCACAAGTTTCCTAGTCTGGCAACAGACACAGTGCATCTGGTAGTTCCCAGTGCAAGCCTCGGGGCAAAAACCTCTCCCTCTTCAGTTTCTCAGAATTCAAATACCTCCTACACTGTGTTCATTGATGACAGGTTCAAAGCTGGCTTGTAGAGATTGTATGGCAGCAGCTGTCATGCCCAGAGACCCCAGACAGCCCTAGCTTTCACCATATGCTGTACTACCAGACCTGACAGTAATGTGTGTGTGTGTGTGTGTGTGTGTGTGTGTGTCTGTCTGTCTGTCTATGTGTTTGTGACTGTGTGTGCTCAGAACTCACGTATTTTAGTCTCAGAGCAAGGATGGCAAGGGAGCCAGCCTCACCTGCAACTTATGTACAGAGAACCTAGCTGGTTAGGGCAGCCAGCTAGCCCAGATTATGGCTAAGGAAGAATGCATATGCAAAGGGACTCTCATGTCTCGCTCTCCTGAGTTCCCAATTCAATCTCATGCCTCACTATCATCCAAACACTGCCAACGGGGGAAACTGGGGCACCCCTCAGAATTCATGGGCAGGACCCTGTCAAGTCACGTTTGGCTGCATACTCAGCCTTCAGGCTCTCAGTCCACTTCTCAGTGGACAGCATATTACAAGGCCAGAAAGAACCCAGAAAGAGCTGTGTCTCAACATAGATGGGAACTGTGTTTGACCAAACAATAGTGGATGAACCGGCCGCTTACATCTCCCCTTTGGGTCCTGCTAAGGTAATTGCTCCTGTGGCCTCACAATCTCTGATCATGGTGTCCTCGTGTCCACACATCACACTCAGAGAGATTCCCTGAAGTAGGCATCCATGAGTGTCCCATACATAGTCGCTATGCTTGCAGGAAGCAGAAACTCCCCAGGCCCTTGCTATGGAGAGACAAATGAAGATGGATGCCTCCATTGGCTGAATTAGGAATTTCCAGTGGAGATCACAGCCCTGCCGCTCACTTTAGGGCCTGGCTGCTGCTAATAAAGGCTATTGGAAACACCTGGTACCACTTGGCACCTGAGGACATAATACTCAGGAAACCATCCAGGAGCTAGCAGGCTGGTAGACCTCCTGACCCCAGATAGCTGTGCTCCTAGTTGGGAGGGCATTCAGCCCAGAGGTGAGAATATTCCCTAGATACAAGAAAGAACTTCAGGTTTCAAAAGGATTTGAAGCCCCATGAGGCACTTGGAAAAGACATTTCACAGCCATCAAAACACCCTCTTCAGAACCCTGGAAGCTTCCGTTTTGCGTGGAAAATCTGGACACTAGTGTGGACATCCGTACCACAGACACTTTACATTCGGCCCAATAGAGGGAAAGCACAATGTGTGTGCCAGGGGGATAGAGTTTCACTTCTTTTGACCTGGGATCTCATGGAATAAGGACAAGGATGTGGTGCAGGAAATTGAGGAGGGCTACATTTAGGCTGAGTTTCAGCCTCAGGGCCCTGGACAATGGGAGTCAAGCACAGAGGGCCTGGACAGCTGCAGCTGGAGATGGACATATGCCTGTTACCTGCAGCAGGAATGCTGTCTCCTCAGTTCCCCAATGTACTATGCCATATGGAGGAGACTGAATAATCCAAAGGGCAAAGAAATGAAAATTTCAACACCAGGAAGTCCGAGTTAATGATGCATACACTGACTTCCATAAGGGCCCAGTGAAGAAGGCACGTAGAGACAGTCAGAGAGACAGGATGACAGAGACAGAAAAGTACTGAAATTTTGGCCCTGTGTTGATCAGAACCAGAGCACTGAAGACAAACCCTCCATGCACATGCATGCTACTTACAAGGGGCATTGTTATTTTATGTTTGTGAGGAAAGGTTACACTTAGTACATCAAGGTCTTAGCCCATTCTGAGAAGCAACACTTGGCCTGCAGCCCACTCTCCAAAACTTCCCTTGTCTCTCCAATTTTGAAGTATTCTTAATGATGCTCCAGCCCTGATGGAGGCTGGTGTATTACAGCTCCCTGGTCCAGCCTCAGACTGTCCTGTGTGCAGGGAACTGCACTATGTCTATTTCTTCTTTGATTTACAGTTTTGGGATAGGACTCGGTGGACAAAAAGAGCAAGAGGGAAGTAGATGATTTGGCAGCAGTTGTTTGTTCTGAGAGAGATTTGTAGAGTGATAAGAGGTATACGAATGGCTCTGTGAGATGTGTCTCATGACTGTGGCTCAGAAGGGCCAGGTGTATCCGCATTACTACCCTAATCCATAGGTGTGCAGGACTCTAGATAAAAAATATTTTCAGATCTCTACATGTTACATATATATATATATATATATATATATATATATACATATATATATATATATATTAATAGGGAGAGAGACACAGAGAGAGAGAGAGAGAACGAGACACTGATATAGTCATTTTCTACAATGGTTTCGATATGAAATTCAGACAATTGATTGCTAAAACCTGGAGAGAAACTGTGCATCAGGAAAAGAATTGTCCAAAGGAGTAAAATCTCCAAATCATCAGCTATATGGAGCTCCAACGGGACATAGCGAAAAAGGATTGAGAAGGAACTCATCAAGGAGACTCTCCACATGGACAGGCACCACAAGTTTCCTAGTCTGGCAACAGACACAGTGCATCTGGTAGTTCCCAGTGCAAACCTCAGGGCAAAAACCTCTCCCTCTTCAGTGTTTTTACATCTGAAAAGAAGAAAAGTGACCAAGGGTCAAAGACAGCTACAATGGTGTCAATATTGAGTTATAATCAGAATGTACCACGTATTTTGCAAAAAAAAATCCCTGTATTATAAACTCTGAGTGATACTGGCATGGAAATGAGGAGACAGAATATGGCTTGTGTCAGAAAGACTTACAAACTGAGGCTCCAGTAGCTTAGGTAAAATCGCCAACACAACAAGCCAGAACTTTGTATATCTGGGCCTGTCAGTAAAATAAGTATATAACAGGTTAAGTGCAGGTGGCGCAAAGCACAAGGACCAGTATAAGGATCACGGTTCAAGCCCTGGCTCCCCACCTGCAGTGGAGTGGCTTCACAGGCGGTGAAGCTGGTCTGCAGGTGTCTATCTTTCTCTCCCCCTCTCTGTCTTCCCCTCCTCTCTCCATTTCTCTCTCTCCTATCCATAAACGACGACAAGAACAATAATAACTACAACAATAAAACAAGGGCAACAAAAGGGAATAAATAAATTAAATAAAATATAAAAAATAAAAAAGTATATAAGTAAAATATTAATGAGTGAAAACAGAGTGTGTGAGAGCATGTGAGAGTTAGAGACAGAGAAGGCGAGAAGAGAAATAGATGAGTTGGAAAGAGACCAGAATTCAAAAACCTCCTGCGCTGTGTTCATTGATGACAGGTTCAAACCTGGCTTGTAGAGATTGTAAGTCAGCAGCTCTCATGCCCACCGACCCCAGACAGCCCCAGCCTTCACCATATGCTGTACTACCAGAACTGACATGAATGTGTGTGTGTGTCTGTCTGTCTCTCTGTCTATCAGTGTGTGTCTCTGTGTGCTCAGAACTCACCTATAGTAGTCTCAGAGCATGGGTGGCAAGGTAGCCAGCCTCACCTGCAACTTATGTACAGAGAACCTAACTGGTTAGGGAAAGCCAGCTAGCCCAGATTCTGGATAAGCAAGAATGCATATGCAAAGGGTCTCTCATGTCTAGCTCTCCTGAGTTGCCGATTCAATCTCATGCCTCACTATCATCTAAACACTGCCAACGGGGGAAGTTGGGGCACCCCTCAGAATTCAGGGGCAGGACCCTGTCCAGTCACGTCTGGCTGCATACTCAGCCTCCAGGCTCCCAGTCCACTTCTCAGTGGACAGCAGATTACAAGGCTAGAAAGAACCCAGAAAGAGCTGTGTCTGAACATAGATAGGAACTGTGTTTGACCAAACAATAGTGGATGAACCTGGCCCCTTACACCTCCCGTTTGGGTCCTGCTAAGGCAATTGCTCTTGTGGCCTCACAATCTCTGATCAAGGTGTCCTGGTGTCCACACATCACACTCAGAGAGATTCCCAGAATTAGGCATCCATGAGTGTCCCGTACAAAGTCACTCTGCTTGCAGGAAGCACAAACTCCCCGGGTCCTTGCTGTGGAGAGACAAAAGGAAGATGGATGTCTCCATTGGCTGAATTAGGAGATTCCAGTGGAGATCACAGTCCCGCCCCTCAGTTGAGGGCCTGGCTGCTGCTAATAAAAGCAGTTGAAAACACCTGTTACCATTTGGGACCTGAGGACATAATACTCAGGAATCCCTCAAGGAGCTAGCAGGCTGGCAGACCTCCTGACCCCAGGATAGCTGTGCTCCTTGTTGGGAGTGCCTTCTAGCCAGAGGTGAGAATATTCCTTAGATACAAGTAAGAATTTCAGGTTTCAAAAGGATTTTAAACCCCATGAGGCACTTGGAAAAGACATTTCACAGCCATCATAACACCCTCTTTCAGAACCCTGGAAGCTTCTGTTATGCGTGGAAAATCTGGACATTGGTGTGGCAATCAGTACCACAAATCCTTTACATTAGACCCAATAGAGGGAAAGCACAATGTGTGTGCCAGGGGGATAGAGTTTCACTTCTCTTGACCTGGGCTCTCATGGAATAAAGACAAGGATGTGGTTCAGGAAATTGAGGAGGTCTACATTTAGGCTGAGTTTCAGCCTCAGGGCCCTGGACAATGGGAGTCAAGCACAGAGGACGTGGACAGCTGCAGCTGGATATGGACATATGCCTGTTACCTGCAACAGGATCCCTGTCTACTCAGTTCCCCAATGTACTCCGCCATATGCAGGAGACTGAATAACCCAAAGGGCAAAGAAAGGAAAATTTCAACACCAGGAAGTCTGAGTTCATGATGCATGCACTGACTTCCATAAGGGCCCAGTGAAGAAGGCACGTAGAGACAGTCAGAGAGACAGGATGGCAGATACAGAAAAGGACTGAAATTCTGGCCCTGTGTTGATCAGTGCCAGAGCACTGAAGACAAACCCTCCATGCCCATGCATACTTCTTACAAATGGCATTGTTATTTTAGTTTGTGAGGAAAGGTTACACTTAGAACATCTAGGTCGTATCCCACTCTGAGAAGCAACACTTGGCCTGTAGCTCGTTCTCCAAAACTGACCTCACCTCTCCAATTTGGAAGTAGCCTTAGTGATGCTCCAGCTAAGATGCAGGCTGGCGTATTATAGCTCCCTGGTCCAGCCTCAGTCTGTCCTGTGTGCAGGGAACTGCACTATGTCTATTTCTTCTTTGATTTACAGTTTTGGGATAGGACTCGGTGGACAAAAAGAGCAAGAGGGAAGTAGATGATTTGGCAGCAGTAGTTTGTGCTGAGAGAGATTTGTAGAGTGATAAGAGGTATACGAATGGCTCTGTGAGATGTCTCTCATGACTGTGGCTCAGAAGAGCCAGGTGTATCCGCATTACTACCATAATCCAGAGCTCTGCAGGTCTATAGCTAAAAAATATTTTCAGATCTCTACATGTTACATATATATATGTATATATATATTTATATATATATATATACAGAGAGAGAGGGAGAGAGAGAGAGGGGGAGAGAGAGAGAGCGAGACACTGATGTAGTCATTTCCTACAATGGATTCGATATGACATTTAGACAATTGATTGCTAAAACCTGGAGAGAAACTGTGCATCAGGAAAATAATTGTCCAAAAGAGTAAAATCTCAAAATCATTAGCTATATGCAGCTCCAATGGGACAGAGCGAAAAAGGCTTGAGAAGGAACTCATCAAGGAGACGCTCCACATGGACAGGCACCACAAGTTTCCTAGTCTCGCAACACACACAGGGCAGCTGCTAGTTCCCAGTTCAAGCCTCAGGACAAAAATCTCTCCCTCTTCAGTGTCTTTACATCTGAAAAGAAGAAAAGTGGCCAAGGGCCAAAGACAGCTACAATGGTGTCAATATTGAGTTGTAAATCAGAATGTACCTAGTGTTTTCCAAAAAAACTCACTTTATTATAAACTCTGAGTAATATTGGCATGAAAATGAGGAAACAGAATATGGCTTGTGTCAGAAAGACTTACAAACTGAGGCTCCAGTAGCCTAGGTGAAATCGCCAACACAACAAGTAGAGCTCAGCAGTGCTCTGGTAACTCTCTTTGTATATCTGGGCCTGTTAGTAAAATAAGTATATAAGTAAAATATTAATGAGTGAAAACAGAGTGTGTGAGAGCATGTGAGAGTTAGAGACAGAGAAGGCGAGAAGTAAAATAGATGACTTGGAAAGAGACCAGAATTCAAAAACCTCGTATAATGTGTTCATTGGTGACAGGTTCAAAGCTGGCTTGTAGAGCTTGTAAGGCAGCAGCTCTCATGCCCACAGACCCCAGACAGCCCCAGCCTTCACCATATGCTGCACTACCAGACCTGACAGTAATGTGTGTGTGTGTGTGTGTGTGTATGTCTGGCTGTCTTTCTGTCTGTCTGTGTCTGTGTGTGCTCAGAGCACACAGCTCACCTATAGTAGTCTCAGAGCATGGGTTGGAATGTAGCCAGCCTCACCTGCAACTTATGTACAGAGAACCTAGCTGGTCAGGGCAAGCCAGCTAGCCCAGATTCTGGCTAAGCAAGAATGCATATGCAAAGGGACTCTCATGTCTCGCTCTCCTGAATTCTCCATTCAATCCCATGCCTCACTATCTATCATATAAAAACTGCCAATGGGGGAAGCTGGGGAACCACTCAGAATTCATGGGAATCAGCCTGTCCAGTCACGTTTGGCTGCCTACTCAGCCTACAGGCTCTAAGTCCACTGCTCAGGGCAGCAGATTACAAGCACAAAAAGTACCCAGAAAGAGCTGTGTTTCAACATAGATGTGAACTGTGTTCGACAAAACAATCGTGGATGAACCCAGTCCCTTACACCTACCCTTTGGGTCCGGCTAAGGAAACTCCTCCTGTGGCCTCATATCCCTGACCATGGTGT
Source organism: Erinaceus europaeus (assembly GCF_950295315.1). Taxonomy (NCBI): domain Eukaryota; kingdom Metazoa; phylum Chordata; class Mammalia; order Eulipotyphla; family Erinaceidae; genus Erinaceus; species Erinaceus europaeus. The sequence continues at coordinate 800,322 of NW_026647188.1, read as the reverse complement.
CCTGGTGTCCACAGATCACACTAAGAGAGATTCCCAGAAGTAGGCATGCATGAGTGTCCCATACGAAGTCGCTCTGCTTGCAGGAAGCACAAAATCCCTGGTCCCTTTCTATAGACAAACAAAAGAAAGATGGATGCCTCCATTGGCTGAATTAGGAGCTTCCAGTGGAGATCACAGCTCCGCACCTCACCTGAGGGCCTGGATGTTGCTAATAAAGGCAATTGGAAACAACTGTTACCACTTCGGCCCTGAGGACATACTCAGGAATCCCTCCAGGAGCTAGCAGGCTGGCAGAGCTCCTGACCCCGGGATAGGTGTGCTCCTAGTTGGGCAGGCCTCCTGGCCAGAGGTGAGAATATTCCCTAGACACAAGAAAGAACATCAGTTTTCAAAAGGATTTGAAACCCCATGAGGAACTTGGAAAAGACATTGCACAGCCATCAAAACACCCTCTTTCTGAACCCTGGAAGCTTCTGTTTGCGTGGAAAATGTGGACACTGGTGTGGCCATCGTTACCACAGATGCTTTACATTTGGAGGAGTAGGACGAGGAGGAGGAGGAGGAGTAGGAGCAGGAGGGCAGCTGTCAGTAGGCAACTGGTTAATAGAGGCCTCCATTACGGAGGCATGTGTCCAGGCAGGCACCCACCAAGCCTCAGGGGCAGCTCAGGGCAACCAGGGACCTGGTGTAGGTATCTCTGGGGCGGGGACGGTCAGTCAGTCAGCAAGACTGTGCATCAGTGCACATGGTGAGACAGGGGCCTGGTGGAACTTGGTCCCCAGCCCTGGGCTGTCAGATGCCAGCCCCATGCCCAGACACATACCAATCTGCCCATAGCCCCTTGGCCCAGCCGACCTGCACCTGCTTTGGCCTGGGGCTCTGGCTCTGGTGGCTGGCCACCACCCCTCAGGTCAAGTTCAGCGTGGGGGTCATGGCTGCTGGTCAACAGGATGGGCGGGTTCCCCGTGGCGTAGCAACCACAGGAGCCGTCTGTGATGTCCTAGCCCCTGGCATTCTGTTTTGGCCACACTTTCATTGGGCCGCCCAATAGCCCTGCCACTAGGTCAGCCAGCATCACCCAGGCGCCTGGGCACTGGCACAGAGGGACGGAAGGATGGGAAGACAGTGGTGACCGAAGGGACCTCAGGGACCTCTGGCAGCCAAGAAAAGACAGGTGGAGGTGTGCCCGGGATCCAGGAAGCCCAAGCCAGAGCTGCCTGCATGCCTGCCTGCCTTCCTGGATGTCTGTATGCTGCCTTTGTCCAGGTAGGTTTCTCAGGTCCCCTCCACTCCTGTCCTCTCCTGTCCTCACCATCCACTCCAATCTCCTCTCCTATGCACTTTGCTTCTATCCTTTGTCTGTCCTCTCTTCCGGGTGCCCTGCTCAACAGCTCCAGCACTTGTGATGGTTCTCCAGTGAAAGCTGTTCGCAATTCCACCCCCTCCCTGCCCCTGACGTGACCCAGCTCACAGGGTCTCTGGCTCAACCCACCCACACCCACACCCCCCAACACATTAAATGGTTCAGCCCCTCTCCCCTATTCAGCCGAACTGGCCCCTTTGCAACCTACCTATGCATCGTGGTTTGTCTTCACCATTCAAAGAGATCTCCTTTTGTACTTAGCTTGGTTGACTGGTGGATGGATGGATGGATGGATGACTGGATAGCTGGATGGATAGCTGGATGGGTGGATGGATGGATGGACAGGTCAATGGATTGGTTTTGTAGAGGCTGAGTACCATCTAGGGGTACTTGAGACCGCTGGTGTCAGAGCCCTAATCTATGTCAAATGGAAAACATGAATTCATCAATAACAAAAATGAATAACCACCTAAATAAATAAATAAATAAATAAATATAAAAACTGGGTTAAAAAATACATGGCGTCTTTGCCTTTCTGCATATGGTATGCTGTGAGGATCTTAACAAGGAAAGCATTGTGCTGAGTAGCCCCTTTTAAGTAGTGGAATATTTCACTTTCCTTTTTCTTTTTTGACTTTGCATTTTCTTGATTATTTATTGGAATAAAAAGACAGGAATTTTGAGAGAAGGGAGGGATAGAGTGTTTGAGACACAGAGAGAGACAGCTGCAGCACTTCTGCACCACTTGTAAATATTTCCCCCGACAGGTGGGGACCAGGGTCTTGAAGCCCAGTCCTCTTGCATTGTAACATGAGTTAACTGGGTGTGGCACCACCTGGTACCCTTGATGGGACACTGTTTTTAGCTAGGAAAATAAATTCTCGTGGCAAGGTAATAAATAAATAAATGAAGAAATAAATAAAAGTGCATTGACATTACCTCAGTGGAAACACACAGGGACATATACATCTCTGTTACCTGTATTACTTATCCATTGATTGATTGATTGCCTCAAGGGGTTATTGCCACAGCTCCGTGCCTGCGACACGAATAATCCACAGCTCCTGCACTCCATTTGTTCCCCTTTCGCTGCCTTTGTTGCTTGGTCACTGTGGTGGTTATTGTTGCTGTTGTTGTTTTTACTGACACTTGCATCATACAGAGAGAAAAGGAGAGAGCAGGGGAAATACAGAGAAACATAGAGCCCCTAAAGACCTGCTTCACGCCCTGTAATGCGACTCCCCTGCAGGTGGGGTTCTGGACCCAGACCCCATATCCTTCCACCTGTCCCCTCTTTTCGTGAGCGCCACAATCCCTTAACCATCTGGCATACCGCCAAACCTCCCTGCATTTACTTTTTAAGGCAATATGACCTGCCTCGTTTTGAATCCTCATTATGCTGAGGATCAGTCCTGGAGAGTGTCATTACACGACACACAGAGATCCCTGGTATCAGAGAAAACCTGGAACAGAAGCTGGGGCTCTAGTGCCAGGGCAGGAGCCACTCCCCATATACCCTCCATGGAGTCCACCTGCCTACATTTTGGTCTTTTTCCCTCCAATAAAGGTTTTTCCATTTTTTTCATTGAGAAACAGGCAGGAGACAGGTTACCCAGGCAGGGGGAAAAAAATAAAAAGCTTTGTTTTGTTTTAACCATAGCGAATGTCGATATTCTGGGAAGTACAGATTTTGAACCTGAAAACTCTGTCTGTCTATCTCCTAGTCCACAGAAAGAGCCACTATCCCAGCCAGATCTCAAGCTCAGATGGGGTGTTTTTGCCAGTGAAAGGTCTGCACAGCTCAGTAGGGATTGGGCGGCCTGAGACCCAAATATAACATTGTAGATGTATTTTTTGCAGTTCTTGCTCCCCAGGACATTGGACTGTCTCAACTCCCTCCCCTACAGCATGAAAAAAAGACTCTTGACAACCTTGGAGCAAATGGAGTGGGGGCGAGGGGAGCTGTTTGCATGTCTGCGCTGTTCATGCCCAGGTGTCTGTGGGGGGCTGTGGCAGCAGCTGTAAGGGGGCTAGGGGGCAGAAGGAGACTGTTTGAGAGGCAGGCTGCAGGCAGGGGAGACCATGAGTGTGTGCAGGGCTGTGTGTGTGGGTGTGGTGGCAGGGGGTTAGGGCAGGTCCCCCTGCTGGATGGTGAGATGGCAGCTGGGCTGGCCCTGGGCCCCAGGGCTGAAGGGCAGACACAGGGTGGCAATAAAGTAGGGCAGGGAGGCACACAGTAGATGTTAGTTGGGGAGCTGGGGGACGGAGGGCAATGGGAAAGGGGGGATACTTGAGGAGGTATCTGGTCTAGAGAGTGGGGGGAGCTGTTGTCATGGAAGGTCCCAGGAACCATGGACTGACAGGAACAGATTCCTGCACCCACCCACTGGATAGAAGCTACAGCAGCCAGAGCAGCAGCCCTGGCTTGCCTAGGCCAAAGGCCCTGAGAGAGTCCCTCTCAGGATGAGGAAGAGAAAAAGGAGGAGGTAGAGGAGGTGGATTAGGAGGAGGAGGAGGAGGAGGAACAGGAGTAGGAAGAAGAGGAGGAGGAGGAAGAGGAGGAGGAGGGGCAGGAGGGCATCTGTCAGTAGGCAACGGGATTAATAGAGGCCTCCATTACAGAGGCATGTGTCCAGGCAGGCACACACCAATCCTCAGAAATAGCTCAGGGCACCCAAGGACCTGCTGTGGGTATCTCTGGGGCGGGGACTGTTAGTCAGTCAGCAAGACTGTGTGTCAGTGCACATGGTGGGACAGGGGCCTGGCGGAACTTGGTCCCAATCCCTGGGCTGTCAGATGCCAGCCCCATGCCCAGACACACACCAATCTGCCCATAGCCCCTTGGCCTGGCTGACCGACCGGCACCTGCTTTGACCTGGGGCTCTGGCTCTGGTGCCTGGCCAACACCCCTCAAGGTCAAGTTCAGGGTGGGGGTCATGGCTGCTGGTCAACTGGATGGGCGGGGTCCCCGTGGCCTAGCAACCACAGGAACCCTCTGTGATGTCCTAGCCCCTGGCAATCTGTGCTGGCCACACTGGCACTGGACAGCCCAACTGCACTGCCACTAGGTCAGCCAACAGCACCCTGACCCTGGGCCTTGGCACATTGGGACGGAAGGATGGGAAGACAGTGTTTACCGACGAGGGACCTCAGGGATGGCAGCCAAGAGACGACAGGTGGAGGTGCACGCGGGAACTTGGGAGCCTAGGCCAGAGCTGGCTGCATGCCTGCCTGCCTTCCTGGATGTCTGTATGCTGCCTTTGTCCAGGTAGGTTTCTCAGGTCCCCTCCACTCCTGTCCTCACCATCCTCTCCCCTCTCCTCTCCTCTGCACTTTGCTTCTCTCCTTTGTCTGTCTTCTCTTCTGGATGCCCTGCTCACCAACTCCAGCACTTGTGATGGATCTCCATTGACAGATGTTCGCAACCCCTTTGACCCCCTACCTGCCCCTGACGTGACCCAGCTCACAGGGTCTCTGGCTCACCCCACCCACACCCACACCCACACGCCCCAACACATTCCCTGGTTCAACCCCTCTGCCCTATTAAGCCAAACTGGCCCCTTTGCAACCTACCTGTGCATCGTTGATTGTCTTCACCATTCAAGGAGAGATCTCCTTTTGTACTTAGCTTGGTTGACTGGTGGATGGATGGATGGATGGATGGATGGATGGATGGTTGGATGGATGGATGGATGGATGAATGGATGGATGGATAGATGGATGGATGGGTGGATGAATGTATGGACAGGTCAATGGATCGGTTTTGTAGAGGCAGAGTAGCATATAGGGGTACTGCAGACCACTGGTGTCAGAACCTTAGTCAATGTCAAATGTAAAACATTAATTCATCAATAACAAAATGAATAAGCACCTAAATAAATAAATAAATATAAAAACTGGGTTAAAAATACATGGCGTCTTTGCCTTTATGCATATGGAATGCTGTGAGCATATTAATAAGGAAAGCAATGTCCTGAGTAGCCCATTTGAAGTAGTGGAATATTTCCTTTTCCTTTTTCTTTTTTTACTTTCTATTTTCTTGATTATTCACTGGAATAAATAGACAGGAATTGAGAGGGAAGGGAGGGAGAGCAGTTTGAGACATAGAGAGAGACACCTGCAGCACTTCTGCACCACTTGTAAACACACTCAAATGGGGTGTTTTTGCCTGTCAAATGTCTGCACAGCGCACTAGGGATTGGGGGACTGAGACTCAAATGTTACATTGTAGATGGACTGTTTGCAGTTCTTGCTCTCCAGGATATTGGACTGTCTCAACTCCCTCCCCTACAGCATGAAAAAAAAGACTCTTGACAACCTTGGTGCAAATGGAGTGGGGGCGAGGGGAGCTGTTTGCATGTCTGCGCTGCTCATGCCCAGGTGTCTGTGGCGGGCCGTGGCAGAGACTGTAAGGGGGCTAGGGTGCAGAAGGAGACTGTTTGAGAGGCAGGCTGTAGGCAGGGGAGCCCAGGAGTGTGTTCAGGGATGTGTTTGTGGGTGTGGTGACAGGGGGTTAGGGCAAGTCCCCTGCTGGATGGTGAGATGGCAGCTGGGCTGACCTTGGGCCCCTAGGGCTAAAGGGCAGAAGCAGGGTGGCTGTAAAGTAGCGCAGGGAGGCACACAGTAGATGTTAGTTGGGTATCTGGGGGACAGAGGGCAAGGGGAAATGGGGCATCCTTGAGGAGGGCTCTGGACTAGAGAGTGGGGGCAGCTGGAGGCATGGAAGGTCCCAGGAATCCGGGACTGACAGGAACAGATTCCTGCACCCACCCACTGGATAGAAGCTGCAGCATCCAGAGCACCAGTCCTGGCTTGCCTAGGCCAAGGGTCCTGAGTGAGTCCCTCTGAGGATGTGGAAGAGGAGGAGGAGGTGGAAGAGGAGGATGAGGAGGAGGAGGAGGAGGAAGAGGAGGAAAAGAAGAAGAGGAGGAGGAGGAGGAGGAGGGGCATGAGGGCAGCTGTCAGTACGCAACGGGATTAATAGAGGCCTCCATTACGGAGGCATGTGTCCAGGCAGGCACCCACCAACCCTCAGGGGCAGCTCAGGGCACCCATGGACCTGGTGTAGGTATTTCTAGGGCGGGGACTGTCAGTCAGTCAGCAAGACTGTGTGTGTCAGTGCACATGGTGGGACAGGGGCCTGGCGGAAATTGGTCCTCAGCCCTGGGCTGTCAGATGCCAGCCCCATGCCCAGACACACACCAATCTGCCCATAGCCCCTTGTCCCGGCAGACGGACCAGCACATGCTTTGGCCTGGGGCTCTGGCTCTGGTGGCTGGCCACCACCACTCCGGTCAAGTTCAGGGTGGTCGTCATGGCTGCTGGTCAACTGGATGGGCGGGGTCCCCGTGGCCTAGCAACCACAGGAGCCCTCTGCGATGTCCTAACCCCGGGCAATATGTGCTGGCCACACTGGCACTGGGCTGCCCAACTGCCCTGCCACTAGGTCAGCCAACAGTGCCCAGACGCCTGGGCCCTGGCACAGAGGGACGGAAGGATGGGAAGACACTGCTGACCGACGAGGGACCTCAGGGTTGGCAGCCAAGCGAAGACAGGTGGAGGTGCACCCGGGATCCAGGGAGCCCAGGCCAGAGCTGCCTGCATGCCTGCCTGCCTTCCTGGATGTCTGTATGCTGCCTTTGTCCAGGTAGGTTTCTCAGGTCCCCTCCACTCCTTTCCTCTCCTGTCCTCTCCTGTCCACACCATCCTCTCCTCTCTCCTCTCCTCTGCACTTTGCTTCTCTCCTTTGTGTCCTCTCTACCGGGTGAGCTGCTCAACATCTCCAGCACTTGTGATGGATCTCCAGTGACAGCTGTTCACAACACCTTCCACCCCCTGCCTGCCCCTGACGTGACCCAGCTCACAGGGTCTCCGGCTCAACCCACCCACACGCACACCCACACACCCCAACACATTCCCTGGTTCAGCCCCTCTGCCCTATTCAGCCAAACTGGCCCCTTTGCAACCTACATGTGCATTGTTGATTGTCTTCACCATTCAAGAAGAGATCTCCTTTTGTACTTAGCTTGGTTGACAGGTGGATGGATGGATGGATGGATGAATGGATTGATGGATGAATGGATGGATGCATAGATGGATGGGTGGATGGATGGATGGACAGTTCAATGGAACGGTTTTGTAGAGACAGAGTACCATCTAGGGGTACTGGAGACCGCTGGTGTCAGATCCTTAGTCAATGTCAAATGTGAAACATTAATTCATCAATAACAAAAACGAATAAGCACGTAAATAAATAAATAAATAAATAAATAAATAAATATAAAAACTGGGTTAAATATACATGGCGCCTTTGCCTTTCTGCATATGGAATGCTGTGAGGATCTTAACAAGGAAAGCATTCTCCTGAGTAGACCATATGAAGTACTGGAATATTTCCTTTTCCTTTTTCTTTCTTTACTTTCTATTTTCTTGATTATTCATTGGAATAAATAGACAGGAATTGAGAGGGAATGGAGGGAGAGGAGTTTGAGACACAGAGAGAGAGACCTGCAGCACTTCTGCACCACTTGTAACGATTTCCCCTGGCAGGTGGGGACCAGGCTGTTGAAGCCCAGTCCTCCTGCATTGTACCATGAGTGCATAACTGGGTGTGGCACCACCTGGTACCCTTGATGGGACACTTTTTTTTAGCAATGAAAAGAAATTCTCGTGGCAAGGTAATAAATAAATGTAGAAGTAAATAAAAGTTCATTTACAATAACTCAGTGAAAACACACAGGGACATATACGTCTCTGTTATCTGTATTACTTTTCCATTTATGGATTGATTGCCTCATGGGGATATTGCCACAGCTCAGTGCTTGCGCCACGAATAAGCCACACCTCCTGCACTCCATTTGTTCCCCTTTCGCTGCCCTTGTTGCTTGGTCACTGTGGTGGTTATTGTTGTTGTTGTTGTTACTGACCTTGCATCTGACAGACCCAAAAGGAGAGAGCAGATGAAATACAGAGTGGGAGAGAAAGATAGAGCTCCTAACGACCTGCTTCCCCCCCTGTAAAGCGACTCACCTGCACGTGGTGGTCTGAGGGCCAGACCCGGATCCTTCCACCTGCCCCCTCTTTTCGTGAGCAACACAAGCCCTTAACCCTCTGACATACTGCCAAACCTCCCTGGATTTACTTTTGAAGGCAATATAACCTGCCTCGTTTTGTATCCTCTGTATCCTGAGGGTCAGTCCTGGAGACAGTGTTATGACATGACACACGGAGATCTCTGGTATCAGAGAGCACCTGGAACAGCAGCTGGGTCTCTAGTGCCAGGGCAGGAGCAACTCCCCATCCACCGTCCACGGAGTCCACCTGCCTGCATTTTGGTCCTTTTCCCTCCAAAAAAGATCTTTCCCTTTTTTCACTGAGAACAAGCAGCAGAAAGTTTACCCAGGCAGGGGGAAAAATAAATAAAAAGCCTTTTTTTTTAACCTTAGCCAATGACCATCTTCTGGGAAGTATAGGTTTTGAACCTACAAACGCTGTCTGTCTGTGTCCTAGTCCACAGAAAGAGCCACTAGCCCAGCCAGATCTCACGCTCAGATGGGGTGTTTTGGCCAGTCAAAAGTCTGCACAGCACATTAGGGATTGGGCAGCCTGAGACACAAATGTTATATTGTAGATGGACTGTTTGCAGTTCTTGCCCCCCAGGACATTGGACTTTCTCAATTACCTCCCCTACAGCATGAAAAAAAGATTCTTGACCAACCTTAGAGCAAATGGAGTGGGGGCGAGTGGAGCTTGTTGCATGTCTGCGCTGCTCATGCCCAGGAGTCTGGTAGGGGCCATGGCAGAGGCTGTAAGGGGGATAGGGGGCAGAAGGAGACTGTTTGAGAGGCAGGCTGCAGGCAGGGGAGCCCGTGAATGTGTGCAGGGCTGTGTGTTTGGGTGTGGTTGCAGGGGGTTAGGGCAGATCCCCCTGCTGGATGGTGAGATTGCAGCTGGGCTGTGTCTGGTACCCCAGGGCTGAAGCGCAGAAGCAGGGTGGCAATAAAGTAGTGCAGGGAGGCACACAGTAGATGTTAATTGGGGAGCTGGGGACACAGGGCAAGGGGAAAGGGGGCATCCTTGAGGAGGGGTCTGGAGTAGAGAGTGGGGGAAGCTGGAGGCATGGAAGGTCCCAGGAAACAGAGATTGACAGGAACAGATTCCTGCACCCACCCACTGGATAGAAGCTGCAGCAGCCAGAGTACCAGCCCTGGCTTGCCAAGGCCAAGGGCCCTGAGTGTGTCCCTCTGAGGATCAGGAAGAGAAGGAGGAACAGGTGGAGTAAGAGTAGGAGGAGGAGGAGGAGGAAGATAAGGAGGAAGATGAGGAGGAGGAGTAGGAGGAGGAGGGGCAGTAGGGCAGCTATCAGTAGGCAATGGGATTAATAGCGGCCTCCATTACGGAGGCATGTGTCCAGGCAGGCACCCACCAATCCTCAGGGGCAGCTCAGGGCACCCAGGGACCTGGTGTGGGTATCTCTGGGGCGGGGACTGTCAGTCAGTCAGCAAAACTGTGTGTCAGTGCAAATGGTGGGTCAGGGGCCTGGCGGACCTTGGTCCCCAGCCCTGGGCTGTCAGATGCCAGCCCCATGCCCAGACACACACCAATCTGCCCATAACCCCTTGGCCCGGCCGACCAGCACCTGCTTTGGCCTTGGGCTCTGGCTCTGGTGGCTGGTCAACACCCCTCAGGTCAAGTTCAGGGTGGGGGTCATGGCTGCTGGTCAACTGGAAGGGCGGGGTTTCCGTGGCCTAGCAACCACAGGAGCCCTCTGTGATGTCCTAGCCCCTGGCATTCTGTGCTGGCCACACTGGCACTGGGCAGCCCAACTGCCCTGCCACTAGGTCAGCCAGCAGCGCCCAGACGCCTGGGCCCTGGCACAGAGGGACGGAATGATGGGAAGACAGTGCTGACCAACGAGTGACCTCAGGGCTGGCAGCCAAGAGAAGACAGGTGGAGGTGCGCCCGGGATGCAGGGAGCCCAGGCCACAACTGCCTGCATTCCTGCCTGCCTTCCTGGATGTCTGTATGCTGCCTTTGTCCAGGTAGGTTTCTCAGGTCCCCTCCACTCCTGTCCTCTCCTGCCCTCACCATCCTCTCCCCTCACCTCTCCTATGCCCTTTGCTTCTCTCCTTTGTCTGTCTTCTCTTCCGGGTGCCCTGCTCAACAGCTCCAGCACTTGTGATGGTTCTCCAGTGACAGCTGTTCGCAAGCGCTTCTACCCCCTCCATGCCCCTGAGGTGACCCAACTCACAGGTCTTCGGATCACCCCACCCACACCCACACCCACACCCCCCAACACATTCCCTGGTTCAGCCCCTCTGCCCTATTCAGCCGAACTCGCCCCTTTGCAACCTACCTATGCATCCTGGTTTGTCTTCACCTTTCAAGGAGAGATCTCCTTTTGTACTCAGCTTGGTTGACTGGTGGATGGATGGATGGATGGATGGTTGGATGGATGGATGGATGCATGGATGGATGGATGGATGGATGTATAGATTGATGGGTGGATGGATGGATGCATGGACAGCTCAATGGATTGGTTTTGTAGAGGCAGAGTACAATCTAGGTGTACTTGAGACCGCTGGTGTCAGAGCCAGAGTCTATGTCAAATGTAAAACATTAATTCATCAATAACAAAAGTGAATAAGCACCTAAACAAATAAATAAATATAAAAACTGGGTTAAAAAATACATGGCGTCTTTGCCTTTCTGCATATGGTATGCTGTTAGGATCTTAACTAGGAAAGCATTGTCCTGAGTAGCCCCATTGAAGTAGTAGAATATTTCCTTTTCCTTTTTCTTTTTTTACTTTCAATTTTCTTGATTATTTATTGGAATAAGTAGACAGGAATTGAGAGGGAAGGGAGGGATAGAGAGTTTGTGACACAGAGAGAGTCACCTGCAGCACTTCTGCACCACTTGTAAAGATTTCCCCCGGCAGGTGGGGACCAGGGTCTTGAAGCCCAGTCCCCCTGCATTGTCACATGAGTGCTTAACTGGGTGTGGCACCACCTGGTACCCTTGATGGGACACTTTTTTTTAGCAATGAAAAGAAATTCTCGTGGCAAGGTAATAAATTAATGAAGAAATAAACAAAAGTGCATTTACATGAACTCTGGAAACACACAGGGACATATACATCTCTGTTACCTGTATTACTTATTCATTGATTGATTGATTGCGTCAAGGGGTTATTGCCTCAGCTCAATGCCTGCCCCACGAATAATCCACAGCCCCTGCACTCCTTTTGTTCCCCTTTCGCTGCCCTTGTTGCTTGGTCACTGTGGTGGTTATTGTTGTGGTTGTTGTTGTTGTTTTGAACTTGCATCAGACAGAGAGAAAAGGAGAGAGCAGGGGAAACACAGAGTGGGAGAGAAAGATAGAGCCCCTAAAGACCTGTTTCACCCCCTGTAAAGCGACGCCCCTGCAGGTGGGGGTCTGAGCGCCAGACCCCAGACCCTTCCACCTGTCCCCTCTTTTCGTGAGCACCACAAGGCCTTAACCCTCTGACATACCGCCAAACCTCCCTTGATTTACTTTTGAAGGCAATATGACCTGCCTCGTTTTGAATCTCATTACCCTGAGGGTCAGTCCTGGAAACAGTGTCATGACACGAGACACGGAGATCCCTGGTATCAGAGAGCACCTGGAACAGCAGCTGGGTCTCTAGTGCCGGGGCAGGAGCAACTCCCCATGCACCCTCCACGGAGTCCACCTGCCTGCATTTTGTTCCTTTGCCCTCCAAAAAAGATCTTTCCCTTTTTTCACTGAGAAACAAGCAGCAGAAAGGTTACCCAGGCAGGGGGAAAAATAAATAAAAAGGCTTTTTTTTTTTTTAACCATAGCGAATGACCATCATCTGGGTAGTACAGGTTTTGAACCTACAAACTCTGTCTGTCTGTGTCCTAGTCCAAAGAAAGAGCCACTATCCCAGCCAGATCTCAGATGGGGTGTTTTTGCCAGTCAAAAGTCTGCACAGCGCATTAGGGATTGGGCAGCCTGAGACCCAGTTGTTACATTGTAGATGGACTGTTTGCAGTTCTTGCTCCCCAGGACATTGGACTTTCTCAACTCCCTGCCCTAAAGCATGAAAAAAAGATTCTTGACCAACCTTAGAGCAAATGGAGTGGGGGTGAGTGGAGCTTGTTGCATGTCTGCGCTGCTCATGCCCAGGTGTCAGTGGGGGGCCGTGGCAGAGGCTGTAAGGGGGCTAGGGGGCAGAAGGAGACTGTTTGAGAGGGAGGCTGCAGGCAGGGGAGCCCATGAGTGTGTGCAGGGCTGTGTGTGTGGGTGTGGTGGCAGGGGGTTAGGGCAGGTCTTCTTCTGGATGATGAGATGGCAGCTGGGCTGGCTCTGGGCCCCCAGGGCTGAAGCACAGAAGCAGGGTGGCAGTAAAGTAGTGCAGGGAGGCACACAGTAGATGTTAGTTGGGGAGCTGGGGGACAGAGGGCAAGAGGAAAGAGGGCATCCTTGAGGAGGGTTCTGGTGTAGAGAGTGGGGGGAGCTGGAGACATGGAAGGTCCCAGGAACCAGGGATTGAGAGGAACAGATTCCTGCACCCACCCACTGGATAGAAGCTGCAGCAGTCAGAGCACCAGCCCTGGCTTGCTTTCGACAAGGGCCCTGAGTGAGTCATTCTGAGGATCAGGAAGAGAAGGAGGAGGAGGTGGAGTAGGAGGAGGAGGAGGAGGAGGAGGAGGAGGAAGAAGAGGAGGAGGAGGCGGAGGGGCAGGAGGGCAGCTATCAGTAGGCAATGGGATTAATAGAGGCCTCCATTACAGAGGCATGTGTCCAGGCAGGCACCCACCAATCCTCAGGGGCAGCTCAGGGCACCTAGGGACCTGGTGTGGGTATCTCTGGGGCGGGGACTGTCAGTCAGTCAGCAAGACTCAGTGTCAGTGCAAATGGTGGGACAGGGGCCTGGCGGACCTTGGTCCCCAGCCCTGGGATGTCAGATGCCAGCCCCATGCCCAGACACACACCAATCTGCCCATAGCCCCTTGGCCCGGCCGACCTGCACCTGCTTTGGCCTGGGGCTCTGGCTCTGGTGGCTGGTCACCACCCCTCAAGGTCAAGTTCAGGGTGGGGGTCATGGCTGCTGGTCAACTGGATGGGCGGGGTCCCCGTGGCCTAGCAACCACAGGAGCCCTCTGTGATGTCCTAGCCCCTGGCATTCTGTGCTGGGCACACTGCCACTGGGCAGCCCAACTGCCCTGCCACTAGGTCAGCCAGCAGCGCCCAGACGCCTGGGCCCTGGCACAGAGGGACGGAAGGATGGGAAGCCAGTGCTGACCGACAAGAGACCTCAGGGCTGGCAGCCAAGAGAAGACAGGTGGAGGTGTGCCCGGGATCCAGGGAGCCCAGGCCAGAGCTGCCTGCATGCCTGCCTGCCTTCCTGGATGTCTGTATGCTGCCTTTGTCCAGGTAGGTTTCTCAGATCCCCTCCACTCCTGTCCTCTCCTATCCTCTCCTACCATCACCATCCTCTCCCCTCTCCTCTCCTCTCCTCTGCACTTTACTTCTCTCCTTTGTCTGTCTTCTCTTCCGTGTGCCCTGCTCAACAGCTCCAGCACTTGTGATGGTTCTCCAGTGACAGCTGTTCGCAACCCCTTCCACCCCCTTCCTTCCCCTAATGTGACCCAGCTCACAGGGTCTCCGGCTCACACCACCCACACCCACACCCCCCAACACATTCCCTGGTTCAGCCCCTCTGCCCTATTCAGCGGAACTCGCCCCTTTGCAACCTACCTATGCATCCTGGTTTGTCTTCACCATTCAAGGAGAGATCTCCTTTTGTACTTAGCTTGGTTGACTGGTGGATGGATGGTTGGATGGATGGATGGATGGATGGATGCATGGATGGATGGATGGATTGATGGATGTATAGATTGATGGTTGGATGGATGGATGCATGGACAGGTCTATGGATTGGTTTTGTAGAGGCAGAGTAACATCTAGGGGTACTTGAGACCGCTAGTGTCAGAGCCCGAGTCTATGTCAAATGTAAAACATTAATTCATCAATAACAAAAATGAATAAGCACCTAAATAAATAAATAAATAAATAAATATAAAAACTGGGTTAAAAAATAGATGGCGTCTTTGCCTTTCTGCATATGGTATGCTGTGAGGATCTTAACATGGAAAGCATTGTCCTGAGTAGCCCCATTGAAGTAGTGGAATATTTCCTTTCCCTTTTTCTTTTTTTACTTTCAATTTTCTTGATTATTTATTGGAATAAATAGACAAAAATTGAGAGGGAAGGGAGGGATAGAGAGTTTGTGACACAGAGAGAGTCACCTGCAGCCCTTCTGCACCACATGTAAAGATTTCCCCCGGCGGTGGGGACCAGGGTCTTGAAGCCCAGTCCCCCTGCATTGTAACATGAGTCCTTAACTAGGGCTGGCAGCCAAGAGAAGACAGGTGGAGGTTCGCCGGGATCCAGGGAGCCCAGGCCAGAGCTGCCTGCATGCCTGCCTGCCTTCCTGGATGTCTGTATGCTGCCTTTGTCCAGGTAGGTTTCTCAGATCCCCTCCAATCCTGTCCTCTCCTGTCCTCACCATCCTCTCCCCTCTCCTCTCCTCCGCACTTTGCTTCTCTCCTTTGTCTGTCCTCTCTTCCAGGTGCCCTGCTCACCAGCTCCAGCACTTGTGATGGTTCTCCAGTGACAGCTGTTCGCAACCCCTTCCACCCCCTGCCTGCCCCTAATGTGACCCAGCTCACAGGGTCTCCGGCTCACCCCACCCAAACCCACACGCCCCAACACATTCCCTGGTTCAGCCCCTCTGCCCTATTCAGCCAAACTGGGCCTTTGCAACCTACCTATGCATCGTTGTTTCTCCTCACCATTCAAGGAGAGATCTCCTTTTGTACTTAGCTTGGTTGACTGGTGGATGGATGGAGGGAAGGATGGATGGATGGATGAATGGATGGATAGATGTATGGGTGGATGGATGGATGGATGGACAGGTCAATGGATCGGTTTTGTAGAGGCAGAGTACCATATAGGGGTACTGGAGTCCGCTGGTGTCAGATCCTTAGTCAATGTCAAATGTAAAACATTAATTCATCAATAACAAAAATGAATAAGCACCTAAATAAATAAATAAATAAATAAATAAATATAAAAACTGGGTTAAAAATACATGGCGTCTTTGCCTTTCTGCATATGGAATGCTGTGAGGATCTTAACAAGGAAAGCATTGTCCTGAGTAGCCCATTTGAAGTCGTGGAATATTTCCTTTTCCTTTTTCTTTTTTTACTTTTTATTTTCTTGATTATTCACTGGAATAAATAGACAGGAATTGAGAGGGAAGGGAGGTAGAGAGAGTTTGAGACACAGAGAGAGACAACTGCAGCACTTCCGCACCACTTGTAAAGATTTCCCCTGGCAGGTGGGAACCAGGGTGTTGAAGCCCAGTCCTCCTGCATTGTAACATGAGTGCTTAACTGGGTAAGGCACACCTGGTACCCTTGATGGGACACTTTTTTTTAGCAATGAAAAGAAATTCTCGTGGCAAGGTAATAAATAAATGAAGAAGTCAATAAAAGTGCATTTACATTAACTCAGTGGAAACACACAGGGACATATACGTCTCTGTTACCTGTATTACTTCTTCATGTATGGATTGATTGCCTCAAGGGGTTATTGCCAGAGCTGAGTGCCTACGCCACAAATAATCCACAGCTCCTGCACTCAGTTTGTTCCCCTTTCGCTGCCATTGTTGCTTGGTCACTGTGGTGGTTATTGTTTTTGTTGTTGTTGTTGTTACTGACCTTGCATCTGACAGACACAAAAGGAGAGAGCAGAGGAAATACATGGTGGGAGAGAAAGATAGAGCTCCTAAAGGCCTGCTTCACCCCCTGTAAAGCGACTCCCCTGCAGGTGGCGGTCTGGGGGCCAGACCCCAAATCCTTCCACCTGTCCCCTCTATTCGTGAGCGCCACAAGCCCTTAACCCTCTGACATACCGCCAAACCTCCCTGGATTTACTTTTGAAGGCAGTATCACCTGCCTCGTTTTGAATCCTCATTATCCTGAGGGTCAGTCCTGGAGACAGTGTTATGACAGGACACACGGAGATCTCTGTTATCAGAGAGCACCTGGAACAGCAGCTGGTGCTCTAGTTCCAGGGCAGGAGCAACTCCCTATCCACCCTCCACGGAGTCCACCTGCCTGCATTTTGGTCCTCTTCCCTCCAAAAAAGATACAGGTAACAGAGACTCACCTCAGTTTAGAGACGACCGAATATGTTCTCAGACCTCCATCCAAGGATGGGAGAAGTTCTCCCTAAGCTATATCAAGCTTATTATAGTCAGGGCTAAGAGCCTGCACCAGGAATAAACTTCTCTTGTAGACCATTTTCCCCAATTGCTGCCCTTCTTGATTGATCATCATTGTGATTATTATTATTAATATTAGCACTCACCAAAATTTTTTTCAATCCCTTTTTTCACTGAGAAACAGGCATCAGACAAAAGAGCAAGACAGGGAAAACCCACTTTTTCTTTTTTAACAGTAGTGAATGAACAGCTTCTGGGAAATATAGGTTCTGAACCTGAAAATTGTCTGTCTCTGAGTCCACAGGAGGAGCCACTACCCCAGGCAGACCTTGTGCTCAGAGTAGGGTGTTTTTGCCAGTCATAGGCCTGCACAGCACACTGTAGATTGGGAGGGCCTGATATCCAAATGTTACATTGTTTATTGTTTGTTTGCAGTCTGTGCTCAACAGGATATTGAAAAGACTCAACTCCTTCCCCTACACCAAGAGAAAAAGAATCTTCACATCCTCAGAGCAAATGGAGTGTGTGTGGGGGGAGGGGCATGTGTGGGATTCTCATACCCAGTTGTGTGTGGGGAGACATGGCAGAGAAGGAAAGGGGGTGAAGGGCAGAGGAGACTGTCTGGGGGGCAGGCTGCAGGCAGGGGAGCCCCTGAGTGTGTGCAGGGCTGTGTGGGGGTGGTGGTGGGCAGTTAGGGCAGGTCCCCCTTGTGGATGGTGAGATGACAGCTGGGCTGTCCCAGGGCCCCCAGGGGTAGAGGGCAGCAGTAGGCTGGTAGGAAAGTAGTACAGGGAGACACAAAGTAGATGACAGTTGGGTAGCTGGGGAACAGGGGGTAAAGGGAAAGGGGATCCTTGCAGAGGGGGCTGGAGTGGAGAGTGGGTGGAGCTGGAGTCAGGCAGATCCTAAGAATCAGGGACTGACAGGTCCAGATACCTGCACCCATCCACTGGATAGCAGCTGCAGCAATCTGATCAGCAACTCTGGATTTCTAGGCCAAGGGCCTCATGTGAGTCCCTTCAGAGAAGAAGGAAGAGGAGGAGGAGGAAGGGGAGGAGGGCCACGGTCAGCAGGCAACAGGGTACACAGGGGCCTCCACTATGGAGGCCTGAGTCAAGGCAGCCACCCACAAAACCCGGGGCAGCTCAGGGCACCCAGAGACAACGGGGGTGTCTTTGGGGCGGGGGCTGTCAGTCAGTCTGTCAATCAGTGCACATGGTTGGACAGGGACCTGACGGCCATTGGCCCCCAGCCCTGGGATATCAGACGCCAGCCCCGCCCCTGGACACGAGACACTCTGCCCATAGCCCCTGGGCCCTACCCACCTGTTCTGGCTTTGGCCTGGGGCTCTGGCTCTGGTGGCTGGCCACTACCCCTCAGGTCAAGTTCGGGGTGGGGGTCATGGCCTCCCAAGGGGTCAACTGGATGGGTGGGGTCCCATGGCCTAGCAACCACGGGAGCCCTCTTTGATGCCCCCCCCGAGAATTCTGTGCTTAGGTGCACTGACACTGGGCAGACCAACTGCCCAGCCACTAGGTCAAGTGGCAGTGCACAGACCCCAGTGCCATAGCACAGAGCGACGGAAAGACTGAAGGACAACGCTGACTGATGATGGACTTTGGCAC
Organism: Erinaceus europaeus; assembly: GCF_950295315.1. Taxonomy (NCBI): domain Eukaryota; kingdom Metazoa; phylum Chordata; class Mammalia; order Eulipotyphla; family Erinaceidae; genus Erinaceus; species Erinaceus europaeus. Next base: position 782,054 of record NW_026647188.1, on the reverse strand, counting down.
TGACAGCAAAGAGAGGAAAGGAGGAGGTGAAGCCAGGAGCCAGGGAGACTAGGCCACAGTTTCCTCATGCCTGCCTACCTTCCTGGATGCCTGTATGCTGCCTCTGTCCAGGTGGGTTTCTCAGTTCCTCTCCTCTCCTCTCCTCTCCTCTCCTCTCCTTGCCTCTCCTCTCCTCTTTGCTTCTCTCCTCTTGTCCTCTATTCCTGGTGCCCTGCTCACGAGCTCCAGCACTTGTGACAGTTCTCCAGTGACAGCCTACCACATCCCCTTAACACCCTCCCTGCCCCGGATGTGACCCAGCTCACAGGCTCACAGGCTCACCCAACCCACACCCACACCCCCCAACACATTCCCTGGATCAGCCCCTCAGCCCTATTCAGCTGAACTGGCTACTTTGCAACCTACCTGTGCAGGCTTGATTGTCTTCATCATTCAAGGTTATATCTCCTTTTGTACTTAGCTTGGTTGATTGGTGGATGGATAGTTGGATGGATGGATGGATGGAAGGAAGAAAGGATGGATAGATGGATGGATGGATGGATGGATGGATGGATGGATGGATGGATGGAATTCTTCTTCTAGCGTTTGCCCTTCTTCCATAGCCAGTCAACAGCTTCAGGTTGAGCCTGATGTCTGCTTGTTGCTGGCTTTGAAAGTGACTGGGATCCATGTGGATTCAGTCGGCTAGGAAGGATCGTCAGTTTCCCCAATAAATGGGTACTCACGGGATGCACCACGAGAAGGTCGATCCAATGCAACCCATGGATGGATGGAATGATGCACGGGTTGTTCAATTGGTTTTGTAGAGGCAGAGAGCCATCTAGGGGTACTTGAGACCTCTGGCATCAGAGTCCTAGTCTGCTGTCGAATGTAAAACATTAACACCTCAATAAATAAATGAATAAATAAATTAAATAAACTATGTTAAAAAAACATGGTGTCTTTGCCCTTTCTTGATATGATATGCTGTGAAGATCTTAACAAGGAAAGCACTGTTCTGAGCAGCACCTTTAAATGTTGGGATATTTCATTTTCTTTTCTTTTTCTATTCTTTTTTTTTTACTTTCAATTATCTTGATTTAGTGATTGGAATAAATAGTCAGTAATTGAGAGGGAAGGGAGGGATAGAGAGTTTGAGAAACAGAGAGACACCTGCAGCACTTCTGCACCACTTGTAAAGATTTCCCTCTGCAGGTGGGGACCAGGGTCTTGAACCCAGGTCCTCGTGCACTATAATATGAGTGCTTTACCAGGTGAGGAACCACCTGGTACCCTTAATGTGGCATTTTTTAGCAATGAAAAGAAATTTTCTTGGATAGGTAATAAATAAATAAATAAATGAATAAATAAATAAATAAAAGTGCATTTACATTTACTCAGTGGAAACACACAGGGACATATACATGTATATTACCTGTATTATTTATTCATTTATTGATTGAATGTGTCCAGGGGTTATTGCCACAGCTCAGTGCCTACACCAGGAATCCACTGCTCCTGCAGAACTTTTTCCCCTTTTGCTGCCCTTGTTGCTTGATTACTGTGGTTATTATTATTTTTATTTTTATTATTGTTTTTGTTGTGATTGTTACTGTCCTTGTGGAGGACAGAGAAAAATGGAGAGAGGAGGGGAAAGAGAGATGGGGGAGAGAAAGACAGGCCCCTGAAGATCTGCTTCACTACATAAATAAAGTACATTTACATTTTACTAAGTAGAATCACAAAGGCATGTAGTATACATGTATATTACCTGTATTTTTTATTCATGTAGTCTTTATTGGTTTATTTAATTCATTTTTATGTATCCATTTATTGCTTCCAGGGTTATTGTCATGGCTGGTGCCTGCACAACGAAACCACTGCTCCTGCATCCCACTTTTTCCCTTTTGCTGCCCTTGTTGCCTGAACTTTGTTCTTGTTATTTTTTACAGTTGTTGTTGTTGTTACTGTTGTTGGATAGGACAGAGAGAAAAGGAGAGAGGAGTGGAAAGACATAGGGGATAGAAAAAGGTAGACCCCTGCAGATCTACTTCACTAGATAAATAAATGTGCATTTACATGTACTAAGTGGAAACACCAACACACATATACAGGTATATTACCTGTATTTTTTTCTCTATCAGTTTGTCTTTCTTTCATTATTTCTTTCTTACTTTCTTTCTTTATGTATTGCCTCCCGGATTATGGCCAGTGCTTGGTGACTTCACCAGGAATCTACTGCTCCTGCAGACCATTTGTTCCCCTTTTGCTGCCCTTGTTGCTTGATCATTGTTATGGTTATTATAATTATTGTTGTTCTTGTCATTACTGTCCTTGCATAGGAAAGAGGGAAAAGGAGAGAGGAGGGGAAACACAGAGTGGGTGAGAAAGTTAAACCCCCTAAAGATCTGCTTCACCCTCTGTAAAGCAACTCCCCTGCATATGGGGATCTGGGGGCAGACCTCTCATTCTTCCGCCTGTCCCCTGGTTATGGGCCACAAGAGTTTAACCCTCTGACATACTGCCCAACCTCCCTGGATTTACTTTTTTGCTGCAATATAACCTACCTGCTCTTGAATCCTCATTATCCTGAGGATCAGTCTTGAAAAAAGTTACATGACATGATACAGGGTGATCTCTGGTATGACAGAGATCCTGGAACAGCAGCTGGGATTCTGGAGCCAGGGCATGGGGCACCTATCCATCCACCCTCCACGGACTCCACCTGTCTGCATTTTGGACCTGTACCCTCCAAAAAAAGATTTTTCTCCTTTTTTCACTGAGTAACAGGAATCAGACAGGATAGCCAGGCAGGCAGAAAAAAAAGTTTTTTTTCTTTTTACCCTAGTTAATGACCAGCTTCTGGGAAGTACAGGTTTTGAACCTGAAAACGTTATCTGCCTCTGCCTGTCTCTGAGTCCACTGGAGGAGCCACTGCCCAGCCAGACCTTGTGCTCAGAGTGGGGAGTTTTTGCCAGTCCTAGGCTTGCACAGCGCACTTGGAATTGGGTGGCCTGAGACGCAAATGTTACATTGTAGATTGTTTGTTTGCAGTTCTGGCACCCCAGGACATTGGACAGACCCAACTCCCCCTGGGACACCAAGAGAAAAAGACTCTTCCCATCCTTAGTGCAAATGGAGTGGAGGGGGAGGGGAGCGAGTGCATGTGTGGGCTGCTCATGCCCAGGTGTGTGTGTGGGGCCATGGCAGGGGTCGGAAGGGGTTTGAGGGGCAGGAGACTGTTTGGGGCGCAGGCTGCAGGGAGGGGAGCCCATGAATAGGTGCAGCGCTGTGTGTGGGTGTGGTGGAAGGGGGTTAGGGCAGGTGTCCCTGCTGGATGGTGAGAAGGTAGCTGGGCTGGCCCAGGGACCCCAGGGACAGAGGGCAGCAGCAGGCTGGCAGGAAAGGAGCTCAGAGAAGGCACACAGTAGATGACAGTTGGGGAGCAGGGGGACAGGGGGCAAGGGTAAAAGGGGGCATCCTTGCGGAGGGGGAGGGGTCTGTACTGGAGACTGGGTGGACTTGAGGCAGGCAGGTCCCAAGAATCAGGGACTGACAGGACCAGATACCTGCACCCAACCACTGGATAGCAGCTGCAGCAGCCAGAGCCAGCAGCCCTGGCTTGCCTAGGCCAAGGGCCCTGAGTGAGTCCCTCTGAGGATGAGGAAGGGGAGGGCGATGGGGGGTAGGGCCACTGTCAGCAGGCAATGGGTCGACAGGGGCATCCACTATGGAGGCCTGTGTCAAGGTGGCCGCCCGCCAAACCCGGGGCAGCTCTGGGCAGCTCAGGGCTCCCAGGGCCCTGGGGATGTCTGTGGGGCGGGGGCTGCCAGTCAGTCAGTGTGTCCCTGTGTCAGCACACTTGCTTGGACAGGGGCTTGGAGGCCCTTGGCCCCCAGCCCTTGGCTGTCAGAAGCCGGCCCCGCCCCATGACACACCCACACCGCACCCCTTACCCCCGAGCCCTGCCCACCTGCACTGGCTTTGGCATGGGGCTCTGGCTCTGGTGGCTGGCCACCATCCCTCAGATCAAGTTCAGGGTGGGTGTCATGGCCGCCGCCTCCCTAGTGGTCAACTAAATGGGCGGGGTCCTCGTGACCTAGCAACCTCTGGAGCCCTCTGTGATGTCCCCCCCCAGGATTCTGTGCTCAGGCGCACTGACACTGGGCAGCCCAACTGCCCTGCCACTAGGTCAGGGGGCCTGGGCCCTGGCACAGAGGGACGGAAGGACTGGAGGACAGTGCTGACCAACGACAGACCTCGGGGCTGGCAGCCAAGGGAGCAAAGGAGGAGGTGCACCAGGGAGGCAGGGAGCACAGGCCACAGCTGCCTGCATGCCTGCCTGCCTTGCTGGATGCCTGTATGCTACCTCTGTCCAGGTGGGTTTCTCAGTTCCTCTCCTCTCCTATCCTCTCCTCTCCTCTCCTCTTCTCTCCTCTCCTCTCCTCTCCTCTCCTCTCCTCCTCTCCTCTCCTCTTGTCTCTCCTCTCTTCCGGGTACCCTGCTCACCAGCATGATCGCTTCTGACATTTCGCCTGTAAAAGCTGCCAGCACCTCCCCCTCCGAGCACCTGATGTGACCCAGCTCACAGGCTCACCTACTCACCCCACCCACACCCACACCCCTCACCACATTCCCTGGATCAGCTGCTCTGCCCTATTCAGCCGAACTGGCCACTTGGGAATGTATCTGTGCAGGCTTGACTGTCTTTATCATTCAAGGTTATATCTCCTTTTGTACTTAGCTTGGTTGATTGGTGGATGGATAGCTGGATGGATGGATGGATAGATGGATGGAAGGATGGAACGATGCACGGGTTGATTGATTGGTTTGTTAGAGGCAGAGAGCCATCTAGGGGTACTTGAGACCTCTGGCATCAGAGCCCTAGTCTGCTGTCGAATGTAAAACAATAACTGCTCAATAAATAAATTAATAAATCAATAAAATAAACTGGGTCAACAAAAAACACGGTGTCTTTGAGCTTTCTGAATATGGTATGCTGTAAGGATCTTAATAAGGAAAGCATTGTCCGGAGCAGCCCCTTGAAATGTTAGGATAATTCATTTTCCCCCCTTTTTCTTCTTCTTCTTCTTCTTCTTCTTCTTCTTCTTCTTCTTCTTCTTCTTCTTCTTCTTCTTCTTCTTCTTCTTCTTTTTGTTTCTTTGCTTTCTATTATCTTGATTTATTTTTTGGAATGGACAGTCAGGAATCGAGAGGGAAGGGAGGGATAGAGATTTTGAGAACCAGAGAGACACGTACAGCACTTCTGCACACTTGTAAAGATTTCCCACTGCAGATCGGAACCAGGGTCTTGAACCCAGGTCCTCCTACAGTGTAACATGAGTGTTTAACCAGGTGAGGCACCACCTGCTACCCTTAATGTGACATTTGTTTTAGCAATGAAAAGAAATTTTCTTGGCTAGGTAAGAAATAAATAAAATATAAATAAATAAATAAAAGTGCTTTTACATTTACACAGTGGATACACACACTCCAACATATTCAAGTATATTACGTGTACTATTTATTTATTTATTGCCACAAGGGGTTATTGCCACAGCACAGTGCCAGCACCTCGAATCCACTGCTCCTATGTTCCATTTTTTCCCCTTTTTGCTGTCCTTGTTGCTTGATTATTGTGGTTATTAACATTATTACTGTTGTTGTTGTTGTTGTGATGATTACTGTCCTTGCAGAGGACAGAGAAAAATGTAGAGAGGAGGGGAAAGAGAGATGGGGGAGAGAAAGCTAGGCCCCCTGAAGATCTGCTTCACTAAATAAATAAAGCACTGACATTTCACTCAGTAGAAACACAGAGAAACGTATACATGTATATTACCTGTATTTTTTATGTATTCTTTATCTGTTTGTTTATATATTTATGTATTTATGTATATATCCATTTATTGCCTCCAGGGTTATTCTCAGGGCTAGGGGCCTGCACCAGGAATCCATTGCTCCTGCAGACCACTTTTTCCCCTTTGGCTGCACTTGTTGCCTAATCTTTGTTGTGGTTATTATCCCCAGACCAGGATTCTGTGCTCAGGCGCACTGACACTGTGCAGCCCAACTGCCCTGCCACTAGGTCAGGCGGCCAGGGCCCTGGCACAGAGGGAATGAAGGACTGGAGGACAGCGCTGACCGACGACAGACCTCGGGGCTGGCAGCCAAGGGAGCAAAAGAGGAGGTACACCATGGAGCCAGGGAGCCCAGGCCACAGCTGCCTGCATTCCTGCCTGCCTTGCTGGATGCCTGTATGCTACCTCTGTCCAGGTGGGTTTCTCAGTTCCTCTCCTCTCCTCTCCTCTCCTCTCCTCTACTCTACTCTCCTATCCTCTCCTCTCAGCTCCTCTTGTCTCTCCTCACTTCCGGGTGCTCTGATCACCAGCTCGAGCGCTTTTGACATTTCGCCTGTGACAGCTGCCCACACCTCCACCTCTGAGCACCTGATGTGACCCAGCTCACAGGCTCACCTGCTCACCCCACCCACACCCACACGCCCCACCACATTCCCTGGATCAGCTCCTCTGCCCTAATCAGCCAAACTGCCCAGTTGGCAACGTATCTGTGCAGGCTTGACTGTCGTTGTCATTCAAGGTTATATCTCCTTTTGTACTTAGCTTGGTTGATTCGTCGATAGATAGTTGGATTGATGGATGGATGGATGGATGGATAGATGGATGGAAGGATGGATGGATGGAAGGATGGATGGAACAATGCACGGGTTGATTGATTGGTTTGGTAGAGGCAGAGAGCCATCTAGGGGTACTTGAGACCTCTGGCATCAGAGCCCTACTCATCTATCGAATGTAAAACATTAACACCTCAATAAATAAATGAATAAATGTATTAAATAAACTGGGTTAAAAAAAACGCTGTGTCTTTTCCCTTTCTGAATATGGTATGCTGTGAGGATCATAATAAGGAAAGCATTGTTCTGAGCAGCCCCTTGAAATATTGGGATATTTCATTTTGCCTTCTTCTTCTTCTTCTTCTTCATCTTTTTTTTTTTTTTTTGCTTTCTATTATCTTGATTTATTTTTTGGAATGGACAGTCAAGAATTGAGAGACAAGGGAGGGATAGAGATTTTGAGAACCAGAGAGATACCTGCAGCACATCTGCACCACTTGTAAAGATTTCCCACTGCAGGTGGGGACCAGGGTCTTGAACCCAGGTCCTCCTACAGTTTAACATGAGTGCTTAACCAGGTGAGGCACTACCTGCTAAGCTTAATGTGACATTTTATAGCAATGAAAAGAAATTCTCTTGGCTAGGTAAGAAATAAATAAAATATAAATAAGTAAATAAAAGTGATTATACGTTTACACAGTGGAAACACACACTGGGACATATTCTTGTCTATTACTTGTATTATTTATTTATTTATTTATTTATTGCCACAAAGAGTTATTGCCATATCGCAGTGCCAGTACCACTAATACACTGCTCCTATGTTCCATTTTTTCCCTTTTTGCTGCCCTTGTGGCTTGAATATTGTGGTTATTAATAATATTATTATTGTTGTTGTGATAGTTACTGTCCTTGCGGAGAACAGAGAAAAATGGAAAGAGGAGGTTAAAGAGAGATCGGGGAGAGAAAGATAGGCCCCCTGAAGATCTGCTTCACTAAATAAATAAAGCACATTTTCATTTGACTCAGTAGAAACACAGAGACACGTATACATGTATAATACCTGCATTTTTTATTTATGTATTCTTTATCTATTTATTGATTGATTGATTGATTGATTGATTGCCTCCAGGGTTATTGTCAGGGCTAGGGCCTGCACCACGAAGCCACTGCTCCTGCAGACCATGTTTTCCCCTTTGGCTGCCCTTGTTGCCTGAACTTTGTTGTGGTTATTATTATCATTGTTGTTGCTGTTAATGTCCTTGCATAGGACAGAGAGAAAGGGAGAGAGGAGTGGATACACAGAAGGGTGAGAAAAAGCTAGACCCCTGCAGGTCTGCATCACTAGATAAACAAAAGTGCATGTACATTTATTTACAAAGTGGATACACCGACACATGTATACATGTATATTACCTATATATTTTCTCTATGAGTTTATTTATATATATATATATATGTATATATATATATATATATATATATATATATATATGTATTTATTTATTGCATCCAGGGTCACTGCCGGTGCTCGATACATATACCTGGAATCCACTGCTCCTGCAGACCATTTATTCTCCTTTTGCTGCCCTTGTTGCTTGATCATTGTTGTGCTTCTTCTTCTTATTGTTGTTGTTGTTGTTACTGTCCTTGCATAGGACAGAGAGAAATGGTTAGGGGAGGGGAAAGTCAGAGGGGGTAGTGAAAGATAGAGCCCCTGAAGATCTGCTTCACCCCCTGTAAAGCTACTCCCCTGCAGGTGGGGGTCTGGGGGCCATACCGCAGATCCTTCTGCCTGTCCCCTCGTTTCCTCCACCACCTCTTAACCCTCTGACATTCGTCCAACCTCCCTGGATTTCCTTTTTACACCAATATGACCTGTCTATTTTTTTGAATCCTCAATATCGTGAGGATCAGTCTTGCAAATAGTCTCATGAGAAGCCACAGGGGGATCTCTGGAATCAGAGAGCGCCTGGAACAGCAGCTGGGGCTCTAGAGCCAGGGCATGGTCCATCTACCCATCCACCCTCCACGGAGTCCACCTGCCTGCATCTTGGTCTTGCTCCCTCCCAAAAAGATTTTTTTCCCTTGTTTCACTGAGAAACAGGCATCACACAGGAGAGTCAGGCAGTGGGGAAAAAAAAAAGCCTTTTTTTTTTTTTTTTTTACCCTACTGATGGACCAGCTTCTGGGAAGTACAGGTTTTGAACCTGAAAACGCTGTCTGCCTCTGCCTGTCTCTGAGTCCACTGGAGGAGCCACTGCCCCAGGCAGACCTTGTGCTCAGAGTGGGGTGTTTTCGCCAGTTCTAGGCTTGCACAGCGCACTTGGGATTGGGTTGCCTGAGATCCAAATGTTACATTGTAGATTGTTTGCAGTTCCGGCTCCCCAGGACATTGGACAGACCCAACTCCTCTGGGGATACCCAGAGAAAAAGACTCTTCCCATCCTTAGTGCAAATGGAGTGGAGGGGGAGGGGAGAGATGTGCATGTGTGGGATACTCATGCCCAGGTGTGTGTGAGGGGCCCTGACAGGGGTTAGAAGGGGGTTGAGGGGCAGAAGGAGACTGTTTGGGGGGCAGGCTGCAGGCAGGGGAGCCCCTGAATAGGTGCAGGGCTGTGTGTGCCTGTGGTGGCAGGGCGTTAGGGCAGGTCCCCCTGCAGGATGGTGAAGATGGCAGCTGGGCTGGCCCAGGGCCCCCAGGGCTGGAGGGCAGCAGCAGGCTGGCAGGAAAGGAGGCAAACAGTAGATGACAGTTGGGGAGCTAGGGGACAGGGGGCAAGGGGAAAAGGGGGCATCCTTGCGGAGGAGGGGCAGGGGGCTGGACTGGAGAGTGGGTGGAGCTGGAGGCAGGCAGGTCCCAAGAATCAGGAACTGACAGGGCCAGATACCTGCACCCACCCACTGGATAGCAGCTGCAGCAGCCACAGCAGCAGCCCTGGCTTGCCTAGGCCAAGGGCCCTGAGTGAGTCCCTCTGAGGATGAGGAAGGGGAGGGGGAGGGGTAGAGGGAGGGGGAGGAGGGCCGCTGTCAGCAGGCAACGGGGTCTACAGGGGCCTCCACTATGGAGGCCTGTGTCCAGGTGGCTGCCCGCCAGATCCGGGGCAGCTCAGGGCTCCCAGGGCCCTGGGGGGTGTCTGTGGGTTGGGGGCTGTCAGTCAGTCAGTCTGTCTGTGTGTCAGTGCACTTGCTTGGACAGGGGCCTGGCGGCCCTTGGACCCCAGCCCTGGGCTGTCAGATGCCGGCCCCGCCCCCCAGACACGCCCCCACCGTGCCCCTTGCCTCAGAGCCCCGCCCACCTGCGCTGGCTTTGGCCTGGGGCTCTGGCTCTGGTGGCTGGCCACCACCCCTCAGATCAAGTTCAGGGTGGGTGTCATGGCTGCTGCCACCACCACTGCCACCACCACCACTCCCTAGGGGTCAACTGGGTGGGCGGGGTCCTCGTGGCCTAGCAACCTCTCGAGCACTCTGTGATGTCCCCCTCCCAGGATTCTGTGCGCATGCGCACTGGCACTGGGCAGCCCAACTGTCCTGCCACTATGTCAAGCGGCAGCAACCAGACCCCTGGGCCCTGGCACAGAGGGACGGAAGAACGGGAGGACAGCGCTGACCTACGACGGACCTCGGGGCTGGCAGCCAAGAGAGCAAAGGAGGAGGTGCGCCCAGGAGCCAGGGAGCCCGGGCTACAGCTACCTACATGCCTGCCTGCCTTGCTGGATGCCGGTATGCTACCTCTGTCCAGGTGGCTTTCTCAGTTCCTCTCCTGTCCTCTCCTGTCCTCTCCTGTCCTCTCCTGGTCTCTCCTCTCCTCTCCTCTCCTGTCCGCTCCGCTCCGCTCCTCTTTTCTCTCCTCACTTCCGGGTGCCCTTATCACCAGCTCGAGCGCTTTTGACATTTCACCTTGACAGCTGCCCACACCACCCCTCCGCGTCCCTGACGTGACCCAGCTCACAGGCTCCCCTGCTCACCCCACCCACACCCACACGCCCCACCACATTCCCTGGATCAGCTCCTCTGCCCTATTCAGCCAAACTGCCCAGTTGGCAACGTATCTGTGCAGGTTTGACTGTCTTTATCATTCAAGGTTATATCTCCGTTTGTACTTAGCTTGGTTGATTGTCAATGGATAGTTGGATGGATGGATGGATGGATGGATGGATGGAAGGATGGATGGATGGATGGAAGGATGGAGTGATGCACGGGTTGATTGACTGGTTTTGTAGAGGCAGAGAGCCATCTAGGGGTACTTGAGACCTCTGGCATAAGAGCCCTAGTCTTCTGTCGATTGTAAAACATTAACACCTCAATAAATAAATGAATAAATGTATTAAATAAACTGGGTTTAAGAAACGCGGTGTCTTTTCCCTTTCTGAATATGGTATGCTGTGAGGATCATAATAAGGAAAGCATTGTTTTGAGCAGCCCCTTGAAATATTAGGATATTTCATTTTGCCTTCTTCTTCTTCTTCTTTTTTTTTTTTTTTTGCTTTCTATTATCTTGATTTATTTTTTGGAATGGACAGTCAAGAATTGAGAGACAAGGGAGGGATAGAGATTTTGAGAACCAGAGAGATACCTGCAGCACATGTGCACCACTTGTAAAGATTTCCCACTGCAGGTTGGAACCAGGGTCTTGAACCCAGGTCCTCCTACAGTTTAACATGAGTGCTTAACCAGGTGAGGCACCACCTGCTAAGCTTAATGTGACATTTTTTTAGGAGTGAAAAGAAATTCTCTTGGCAAGGAAAGAAATAAATAAAATATAAATAAGTAAATAAAAGTGCTTTTATGTTTACACAGTGGAAACACACACTGGGACATATTCTTGTCTATTACTTGTATTATTTATTTATTTATTTATTGCCACAAGGGGTTATTGCCATAGTGCAGTGCCAGTACCACTAATCCACTGCTCCTATGTTCCATTTTTTCCCCTTTTGCTGGTTTTCCCCTATTGTGGTTATTAATAATATTATTATTGTTGTTGTGATAGTTACTGTCCTTGCGGAGAACAGAGAAAAATGGAAAGAGGAGGTTAAAGAGAGATGGGGGAGAGAAAGATAGGCCCCCTGAAGATCTGCTTCACTAAATAAATAAAGCACATTTTCATTTGACTCAGTAGAAACACAGAGACACGTATACATGTATAATACCTGCATTTTTTATTTGTGTATTCTTTATCTATTGATTGATTGATTGACTGATTGATTGCCTCCAGGGTTATTGTCAGGGCTAGGGGCCTGCACCACGAACCCACTGCTCCTGCAGACCATGTTTTCCCCTTTGGCTGCCCTTGTTGCCTGAACTTTGTTGTGGTTATTATTATCGTTGTTGTTGCTGTTACTGTCCTTGCATAGGACAGAGAGAAAGGGAGAGAGGACTGGAAACACAGAAGGGTGAGAGAAAGATAGACCCCTGCAGGTCTGCTTCACTAGATAAACAAAAGTGCATGTACATTTATTTACAAAGTGGATACACCAACACATGTATACATGTATATTACCTGTATATTTTCTCTATGAGTTTTCATATATATATATATATATATATATATATATATGTATTTATTTATTTATTTATTGCTTCCAGGGTCACTGCCGGTGCTCCATACATATACCTGGAATCCACTGCTCCTGCAGACCATTTATTCTCCTTTTGCTGCCCTTGTTGCTTGATCATTGTTGTGCTTCTTCTTCTTATTGTTGTTGTTGTTGTTACTGTCCTTGCATAGGACAGAGAGAAAGGGATAGGGGAGGGGAAAGTCAGAGGGGGAAGTGAAAGATAGAGCCCCTGAAGATCTGCTTCACCCCCTGTAAAGCTACTCCCCTGCAGGTGGGGGTCTGGGGGCCATACCGCAGATCCTTCTGCCTGTCCCCTCGTTTCCTCCACCACCTCTTAACCCTATGACATTCGTCCAACCTCCCTGGATTTCCTTTTTACACCAATATGACCTGTCTATTTTTTGAATCCTCAATATCGTGAGGATCAGTCTTGGAAATAGTCTCATGAGAAGCCACAGGGGGATCTCTGGAATCAGAGAGCGCCTGGAACAGCAGCTGGGGCTCTAGAGCCAGGGCATGGTCCATCTACCCATCCACCCTCCACGGAGTCCACCTGCCTGCATCTTGGTCTTGCTCCCTCCCAAAAAGATTTTTTTCCCTTGTTTCACTGAGCAACAGGCATCACACAGGAGAGTCAGGCAGTGGGGAAAAAAAAAAGCCTTTTTTTTTTTTTTTTTTTTTTACCCTACTGATGGACCAGCTTCTGGGAAGTACAGGTTTTGAACCTGAAAACGCTGTCTGCCTCTGCCTGTCTCTGAGTCCACTGGAGGAGCCACTGCCCCAGGCAGACCTTGTGCTCAGGGTGGGGTGTTTTCGCCAGTCCTAGGCTTGCACAGCGCACTTGGGATTGGGTTGCCTGAGATCCAAATGTTACATTGTAGATTGTTTGCAGTTCCGGCTCCCCAGGACATTGGACAGACCCAACTCCTCTGGGGATACCCAGAGAAAAAGACTCTTCCCATCCTTAGTGCAAATGGAGTGGAGGGGGAGGGGAGAGATGTGCATGTGTGGGATACTCATGCCCAGGTGTGTGTGAGGGGCCCTGACAGGGGTTAGAAGGGGGTTGAGGGGCAGAAGGAGACTGTTTGGGGGGCAGGCTGCAGGCAGGGGAGCCCCTGAATAGGTGCAGGGCTGTGTGTGCCTGTGGTGGCAGGGCGTTAGGGCAGGTCCCCCTGCAGGATGGTGAAGATGGCAGCTGGGCTGGCCCAGGGCCCCCAGGGCTGGAGGGCAGCAGCAGGCTGGCAGGAAAGGAGGCAAACAGTAGATGACAGTTGGGGAGCTAGGGGACAGGGGGCAAGGGGAAAAGGGGGCATCCTTGCGGAGGAGGGGCAGGGGGCTGGACTGGAGAGTGGGTGGAGCTGGAGGCAGGCAGGTCCCAAGAATCAGGAACTGACAGGGCCAGATACCTGCACCCACCCACTGGATAGCAGCTGCAGCAGCCACAGCAGCAGCCCTGGCTTGCCTAGGCCAAGGGCCCTGAGTGAGTCCCTCTGAGGATGAGGAAGGGGAGGGGGAGGGGTAGACAGAGGGGGAGGAGGGCCGCTGTCAGCAGGCAACGGGGTCTACAGGGGCCTCCACTATGGAGGCCTGTGTCCAGGTGGCTGCCCGCCAGATCCGGGGCAGCTCAGGGCTCCCAGGGCCCTGGGGGGTGTCTGTGGGTTGGGGGCTGTCAGTCAGTCAGTCTGTCTGTGTGTCAGTGCACTTGCTTGGACAGGGGCCTGGCGGCCCTTGGACCCCAGCCCTGGGCTGTCAGATGCCGGCCCCGCCCCCAGACACGCCCCCACCGTGCCCCTTGCCTCAGAGCCCCGCCCACCTGCGCTGGCTTTGGCCTGGGGCTCTGGCTCTGGTGGCTGGCCACCACCCCTCAGATCAAGTTCAGGGTGGGTGTCATGGCTGCTGCCACCACCACTGCCACCACCACCACTCCCTAGGGGTCAACTGGGTGGGCGGGGTCCTCGTGGCCTAGCAACCTCTCGAGCCCTCTTTGATGTCCCCCTCCTAGGATTCTGTGCGCATGCGCACTGGCACTGGGCAGCCCAACTGTCCTGCCACTATGTCAAGCGGCAGCAACCAGACCCCTGGGCCCTGGCACAGAGGGACGGAAGAACGGGAGGACAGCGCTGACCTACGACGGACCTCGGGGCTGGCAGCCAAGAGAGCAAAGGAGGAGGTGCGCCCAGGAGCCAGGGAGCCCGGGCTACAGCTACCTACATGCCTGCCTGCCTTGCTGGATGCCGGTATGCTACCTCTGTCCAGGTGGCTTTCTCAGTTCCTCTCCTGTCCTCTCCTGTCCTCTCCTGTCCTCTCCTGTCCTCTCCTCTCCTCTCCTGTCCGCTCCGCTCCGCTTCTCTTTTCTCTCCTCACTTCCGGGTGCCCTTATCACCAGCTCGAGCGCTTTTGACATTTCACCTTGACAGCTGCCCACACCACCCCTCCGCGTCCCTGACGTGACCCAGCTCACAGGCTCCCCTGCTCACCCCACCCACACCCACACGCCCCACCACATTCCCTGGATCAGCTCCTCTGCCCTATTCAGCCAAACTGCCCAGTTGGCAACGTATCTGTGCAGGTTTGACTGTCTTTATCATTCAAGGTTATATCTCCGTTTGTACTTAGCTTGGTTGATTGTCAATGGATAGTTGGATGGATGGATGGATGGATGGATGGATGGATGGATGGATGGATGGATGGAAGGATGGATGGATGGAAGGATGGAGTGATGCACGAGTTGATTGACTGGTTTTGTAGAGGCAGAGAGCCATCTAGGGGTACTTGAGACCTCTGGCATAAGAGCCCTAGTCTTCTGTCGATTGTAAAACATTAACACCTCAATAAATAAATGAATAAATGTATTAAATAAACTGGGTTTAAGAAACGCGGTGTCTTTTCCCTTTCTGAATATGGTATGCTGTGAGGATCATAATAAGGAAAGCATTGTTTTGAGCAGCCCCTTGAAATATTAGGATATTTCATTTTGCCTTCTTCTTCTTCTTTTTTTTTTTTTTTGCTTTCTATTATCTTGATTTATTTTTTGGAATGGACAGTCAAGAATTGAGAGACAAGGGAGGGATAGAGATTTTGAGAACCAGAGAGATACCTGCAGCACATGTGCACCACTTGTAAAGATTTCCCACTGCAGGTTGGAACCAGGGTCTTGAACCCAGGTCCTCCTACAGTTTAACATGAGTGCTTAACCAGGTGAGGCACCACCTGCTAAGCTTAATGTGACATTTTTTTAGGAGTGAAAAGAAATTCTCTTGGCTAGGAAAGAAATAAATAAAATATAAATAAGTAAATAAAATTGCTTTTATGTTTACACAGTGGAAACACACACTGGGACATATTCTTGTCTATTACTTGTATTATTTATTTATTTATTTATTTATTTATTGCCACAAGGGGTTATTGCCATAGTGCAGTGCCAGTACCACTAATCCACTGCTCCTATGTTCCATTTTTTCCCCTTTTGCTGCCCTTGTGGCTTGAATATTGCGGTTATTAATAATATTATTATTGTTGTTGTGATAGTTACTGTCCTTGCTGAGAACAGAGAAAAATGGAAAGAGGAGGTTAAAGAGAGATGGGGGAGAGAAAGATAGGCCCCCTGAAGATCTGCTTCACTAAATAAATAAAGCACATTTTCATTAGACTCAGTAGAAACACAGAGACATGTATACATGTATAATACCTGCATTTTTTATTTGTGTATTCTTTATCTATTGATTGATTGATTGACTGATTGATTGCCTCCAGGGTTATTGTCAGGGCTAGGGGCCTGCACCACGAACCCACTGCTCCTGCAGACCATGTTTTCCCCTTTGGCTGCCCTTGTTGCCTGAACTTTGTTGTGGTTATTATTATCGTTGTTGTTGCTGTTACTGTCCTTGCATAGGACAGAGAGAAAGGGAGAGAGGACTGGAAACACAGAAGGGTGAGAGAAAGGTAGACCCCTGCAGGTCTGCTTCACTAGATAAACAAAAGTGCATGTACATTTATTTACAAAGTGGATACACCAACACATGTATACATGTATATTACCTGTATATTTTCTCTATGAGTTTTCATATATATATATATATATATATATATATATATGTATTTATTTATTTATTTATTTATTGCTTCCAGGGTCACTGCCGGTGCTCCATACATATACCTGGAATCCACTGCTCCTGCAGACCATTTATTCTCCTTTTGCTGCCCTTGTTGCTTGATCATTGTTGTGCTTCTTCTTCTTATTGTTGTTGTTGTTGTTACTGTCCTTGCATAGGACAGAGAGAAAGGGATAGGGGAGGGGAAAGTCAGAGGGGGTAGTGAAAGATAGAGCCCCTGAAGATCTGCTTCACCCCCTGTAAAGCTACTCCCCTGCAGGTGGGGGTCTGGGGGCCATACCGCAGATCCTTCTGCCTGTCCCCTCGTTTCCTCCACCACCTCTTAACCCTCTGACATTCGTCCAACCTCCCTGGATTTCCTTTTTACACCAATATGACCTGTCTATTTTTTGAATCCTCAATATCGTGAGGATCAGTCTTGCAAATAGTCTCATGAGAAGCCACAGGGGGATCTCTGGAATCAGAGAGCGCCTGGAACAGCAGCTGGGGCTCTAGAGCCAGGGCATGGTCCATCTACCCATCCACCCTCCACGGAGTCCACCTGCCTGCATCTTGGTCCTGCTCCCTCCCAAAAAGATTTTTTTCCCTTGTTTCACTGAGAAACAGGCATCACACAGGAGAGTCAGGCAGTGGGGAAAAAAAAAAAGCCTTTTTTTTTTTTTTTTTTACCCTACTGATGGACCAGCTTCTGGGAAGTACAGGTTTTGAACCTGAAAACGCTGTCTGCCTCTGCCTGTCTCTGAGTCCACTGGAGGAGCCACTGCCCCAGGCAGACCTTGTGCTCAGAGTGGGGTGTTTTCGCCAGTCCTAGGCTTGCACAGCGCACTTGGGATTGGGTTGCCTGAGATCCAAATGTTACATTGTAGATTTTTTGCAGTTCTGGCTCCCCAGGACATTGGACAGACCCAACTCCTCTGGGGATACCCAGAGAAAAAGACTCTTCCCATCCTTAGTGCAAATGGAGTGGAGGGGGAGGGGAGAGATGTGCATGTGTGGGATACTCATGCCCAGGTGTGTGTGAGGGGCCCTGACAGGGGTTAGAAGGGGGTTGAGGGGCAGAAGGAGACTGTTTGGGGGGCAGGCTGCAGGCAGGGGAGCCCCTGAATAGGTGCAGGGCTGTGTGTGCCTGTGGTGGCAGGGCGTTAGGGCAGGTCCCCCTGCAGGATGGTGCAGATGGCAGCTGGGCTGGCCCAGGGCCCCCAGGGCTGGAGGGCAGCAGCAGGCTGGCAGGAAAGGAGGCAAACAGTAGATGACAGTTGGGGAGCTGGGGGACAGGGGGCAAGGGGAAAAGGGGGCATCCTTGCGGAGGAGGGGCAGGGGGCTGGACTGGAGAGTGGGTGGAGCTGGAGGCAGGCAGGTCCCAAGAATCAGGAACTGACAGGGCCAGATACCTGCACCCACCCACTGGATAGCAGCTGCAGCAGCCACAGCAGCAGCCCTGGCTTGCCTAGGCCAAGGGCCCTGAGTGAGTCCCTCTGAGGATGAGGAAGGGGAGGGGGAGGGGTAGAGAGAGGGGGAGGAGGGCCGCTGTCAGCAGGCAACGGGGTCTACAGGGGCCTCCACTATGGAGGCCTGTGTCCAGGTGGCTGCCCGCCAGATCCGGGGCAGCTCAGGGCTCCCAGGGCCCTGGGGGGTGTCTGTGGGTTGGGGGCTGTCAGTCAGTCAGTCTGTCTGTGTGTCAGTGCACTTGCTTGGACAGGGGCCTGGCGGCCCTTGGACCCCAGCCCTGGGCTGTCAGATGCCGGCCCCGCCCCCAGACACGCCCCCACCGTGCCCCTTGCCTCAGAGCCCCGCCCACCTGCTCTGGCTTTGGCCTGGGGCTCTGGCTCTGGTGGCTGGCCACCACCCCTCAGATCAAGTTCAGGGTGGGTGTCATGGCTGCTGCCACCACCACTGCCACCACCACCACTCCCTAGGGGTCAACTGGGTGGGCGGGGTCCTCGTGGCCTAGCAACCTCTCGAGCCCTCTGTGATGTCCCCCTCCCAGGATTCTGTGCACATGCGCACTGGCACTGGGCAGCCCAACTGTCCTGCCACTATGTCAAGCGGCAGCAACCAGACCCCTGGGCCCTGGCACAGAGGGACGGAAGAACGGGAGGACAGCGCTGACCTACGACGGACCTCGGGGCTGGCAGCCAAGAGAGCAAAGGAGGAGGTGCGCCCAGGAGCCAGGGAGCCCGGGCTACAGCTACCTACATGCCTGCCTGCCTTGCTGGATGCCGGTATGCTACCTCTGTCCAGGTGGCTTTCTCAGTTCTTCTCCTGTCCTCTCCTGTCCTCTCCTGTCCTCTCCTGTCCTCTCCTCTCCTCTCCTCTCCTGTCCGCTCCGCTCCGCTCCTTTTTTCTCTCCTCACTTCCGGGTGCCCTTATCACCAGCTCGAGCGCTTTTGACATTTCACCTTGACAGCTGCCCACACCACCCCTCCGCGTCCCTGACGTGACCCAGCTCACAGGCTCCCCTGCTCACCCCACCCACACCCACACGCCCCACCACATTCCCTGGATCAGCTCCTCTGCCCTATTCAGCCAAACTGCCCAGTTGGCAACGTATCTGTGCAGGTTTGACTGTCTTTATCATTCAAGGTTATATCTCCGTTTGTACTTAGCTTGGTTGATTGTCAATGGATAGTTGGATGGATGGATGGATGGATGGATGGATGGATGGATGGATGGATGGATGGAAGGATGGATGGATGGAAGGATGGAGTGATGCACGAGTTGATTGACTGGTTTTGTAGAGGCAGAGAGCCATCTAGGGGTACTTGAGACCTCTGGCATAAGAGCCCTAGTCTTCTGTCGATTGTAAAACATTAACACCTCAATAAATAAATGAATAAATGTATTAAATAAACTGGGTTTAAGAAACGCGGTTTCTTTTCCCTTTCTGAATATGGTATGCTGTGAGGATCATAATAAGGAAAGCATTGTTTTGAGCAGCCCCTTGAAATATTAGGATATTTCATTTTGCCTTCTTCTTCTTCTTCTTTTTTTTTTTTTTTTGCTTTCTATTATCTTGATTTATTTTTTGGAATGGACAGTCAAGAATTGAGAGACAAGGGAGGGATAGAGATTTTGAGAACCAGAGAGATACCTGCAGCACATGTGCACCACTTGTAAAGATTTCCCACTGCAGGTTGGAACCAGGGTCTTGAACCCAGGTCCTCCTACAGTTTAACATGAGTGCTTAACCAGGTGAGGCACCACCTGCTAAGCTTAATGTGACATTTTTTTAGGAGTGAAAAGAAATTCTCTTGGCTAGGAAAGAAATAAATAAAATATAAATAAGTAAATAAAAGTGCTTTTATGTTTACACAGTGGAAACACACACTGGGACATATTCTTGTCTATTACTTGTGTTATTTATTTATTTATTTATTTATTTATTTATTTATTGCCACAAGGGGTTATTGCCATAGCGCAGTGCCAGTACCACTAATCCACTGCTCCTATGTTCCACTTTTTCCCCTTTTGCTGCCCTTGTGGCTTGAATATTGTGGTTATTAATAATATTATTATTGTTGTTGTGATAGTTACTGTCCTTGCTGAGAACAGAGAAAAATGGAAAGAGGAGGTTAAAGAGAGATGGGGGAGAGAAAGATAGGCCCCCTGAAGATCTGCTTCACTAAATAAATAAAGCACATTTTCATTTGACTCAGTAGAAACACAGAGACACGTATACATGTATAATACCTGCATTTTTTATTTGTGTATTCTTTATTGATTGATTGATTGACTGATTGATTGCCTCCAGGGTTATTGTCAGGGCTAGGGGCCTGCACCACGAACCCACTGCTCCTGCAGACCATGTTTTCCCCTTTGGCTGCCCTTGTTGCCTGAACTTTGTTGTGGTTATTATTATCGTTGTTGTTGCTGTTACTGTCCTTGCATAGGACAGAGAGAAAGGGAGAGAGGACTGGAAACACAGAAGGGTGAGAGAAAGGTAGACCCCTGCAGGTCTGCTTCACTAGATAAACAAAAGTGCATGTACATTTATTTACAAAGTGGATACACCAACACATGTATACATGTATATTACCTGTATATTTTCTCTATGAGTTTTCATATATATATATATATATATATATATATATATATATATATATGTATGTATGTATTTATTTATTTATTGCTTCCAGGGTCACTGCCGGTGCTCCATACATATACCTGGAATCCACTGCTCCTGCAGACCATTTATTCTCCTTTTGCTGCCCTTGTTGCTTGATCATTGTTGTGCTTCTTCTTATTATTGTTGTTGTTGTTGTTACTGTCCTTGCATAGGACAGAGAGAAAGGGATAGGGGAGGGGAAAGTCAGAGGGGGAAGTGAAAGATAGAGCCCCTGAAGATCTGCTTCACCCCCTGTAAAGCTACTCCCCTGCAGGTGGGGGTCTGGGGGCCATACCGCAGATCCTTCTGCCTGTCCCCTCGTTTCCTCCACCACCTCTTAACCCTCTGACATTCGTCCAACCTCCCTGGATTTCCTTTTTACACCAATATGACCTGTCTATTTTTTGAATCCTCAATATCGTGAGGATCAGTCTTGGAAATAGTCTCATGAGAAGCCACAGGGGGATCTCTGGAATCAGAGAGCGCCTGGAACAGCAGCTGGGGCTCTAGAGCCAGGGCATGGTCCATCTACCCATCCACCCTCCACGGAGTCTACCTGCCTGCATCTTGGTCTTGCTCCCTCCCAAAAAGATTTTTTTCCCTTGTTTCACTGAGAAACAGGCATCACACAGGAGAGTCAGGCAGTGGGGAAAAAAAAAGCCTTTTTTTTTTTTTTTTTTTTTTTTTTACCCTACTGATGGACCAGCTTCTGGGAAGTACAGGTTTTGAACCTGAAAACGCTGTCTGCCTCTGCCTGTCTCTGAGTCCACTGGAGGAGCCACTGCCCCAGGCAGACCTTGTGCTCAGAGTGGGGTGTTTTCGCCAGTCCTAGGCTTGCACAGCGCACTTGGGATTGGGTTGCCTGAGATCCAAATGTTACATTGTAGATTGTTTGCAGTTCCGGCTCCCCAGGACATTGGACAGACCCAACTCCTCTGGGGATACCCAGAGAAAAAGACTCTTCCCATCCTTAGTGCAAATGGAGTGGAGGGGGAGGGGAGAGATGTGCATGTGTGGGATACTCATGCCCAGGTGTGTGTGAGGGGCCCTGACAGGGGTTAGAAGGGGGTTGAGGGGCAGAAGGAGACTGTTTGGGGGGCAGGCTGCAGGCAGGGGAGCCCCTGAATAGGTGCAGGGCTGTGTGTGCCTGTGGTGGCAGGGCGTTAGGGCAGGTCCCCCTGCAGGATGGTGCAGATGGCAGCTGGGCTGGCCCAGGGCCCCCAGGGCTGGAGGGCAGCAGCAGGCTGGCAGGAAAGGAGGCAAACAGTAGATGACAGTTGGGGAGCTGGGGGACAGGGGGCAAGGGGAAAAGGGGGCATCCTTGCGGAGGAGGGGCAGGGGGCTGGACTGGAGAGTGGGTGGAGCTGGAGGCAGGCAGGTCCCAAGAATCAGGAACTGACAGGGCCAGATACCTGCACCCACCCACTGGATAGCAGCTGCAGCAGCCACAGCAGCAGCCCTGGCTTGCCTAGGCCAAGGGCCCTGAGTGAGTCCCTCTGAGGATGAGGAAGGGGAGGGGGAGGGGTAGAGAGAGGGGGAGGAGGGCCGCTGTCAGCAGGCAACGGGGTCTACAGGGGCCTCCACTATGGAGGCCAGTGTCCAGGTGGCTGCCCGCCAGATCCGGGGCAGCTCAGGGCTCCCAGGGCCCTGGGGGGTGTCTGTGGGTTGGGGGCTGTCAGTCAGTCAGTCTGTCTGTGTGTCAGTGCACTTGCTTGGACAGGGGCCTGGCGGCCCTTGGACCCCAGCCCTGGGCTGTCAGATGCCGGCCCCGCCCCCAGACACGCCCCCACCGTGCCCCTTGCCTCAGAGCCCCGCCCACCTGCGCTGGCTTTGGCCTGGGGCTCTGGCTCTGGTGGCTGGCCACCACCCCTCAGATCAAGTTCAGGGTGGGTGTCATGGCTGCTGCCACCACCACTGCCACCACCACCACTCCCTAGGGGTCAACTGGGTGGGCGGGGTCCTCGTGGCCTAGCAACCTCTCGAGCCCTCTGTGATGTCCCCCTCCCAGGATTCTGTGCGCATGCGCACTGGCACTGGGCAGCCCAACTGTCCTGCCACTATGTCAAGCGGCAGCAACCAGACCCCTGGGCCCTGGCACAGAGGGACGGAAGAACGGGAGGACAGCGCTGACCTACGACGGACCTCGGGGCTGGCAGCCAAGAGAGCAAAGGAGGAGGTGCGCCCAGGAGCCAGGGAGCCCAGGCTACAGCTACCTACATGCCTGCCTGCCTTGCTGGATGCCGGTATGCTACCTCTGTCCAGGTGGCTTTCTCAGTTCCTCTCCTGTCCTCTCCTGTCCTCTCCTGTCCTCTCCTCTCCTCTCCTCTCCTCTCCTCTACTGTCCGCTCCGCTCCGCTCCTCTTTTCTCTCCTCACTTCCGGGTGCCCTTATCACCAGCTCGAGCGCTTTTGACATTTCACCTTGACAGCTGCCCACACCACCCCTCCGCGTCCCTGACGTGACCCAGCTCACAGGCTCCCCTGCTCACCCCACCCACACCCACACGCCCCACTACATTCCCTGGATCAGCTCCTCTGCCCTATTCAGCCAAACTGCCCAGTTGGCAACGTATCTGTGCAGGTTTGACTGTCTTTATCATTCAAGGTTATATCTCCGTTTGTACTTAGCTTGGTTGATTGTCAATGGATAGTTGGATGGATGGATGGATGGATGGATGGATGGATGGATGGATGGAAGGATGGATGGATGGAAGGATGGAGTGATGCACGAGTTGATTGACTGGTTTTGTAGAGGCAGAGAGCCATCTAGGGGTACTTGAGACCTCTGGCATAAGAGCCCTAGTCTTCTGTCGATTGTAAAACATTAACACCTCAATAAATAAATGAATAAATGTATTAAATAAACTGGGTTTAAGAAACGCGGTGTCTTTTCCCTTTCTGAATATGGTATGCTGTGAGGATCATAATAAGGAAAGCATTGTTTTGAGCAGCCCCTTGAAATATTAGGATATTTCATTTTGCCTTCTTCTTCTTCTTCTTTTTTTTTTTTTTTTGCTTTCTATTATCTTGATTTATTTTTTGGAATGGACAGTCAAGAATTGAGAGACAAGGGAGGGATAGAGATTTTGAGAACCAGAGAGATACCTGCAGCACATGTGCACCACTTGTAAAGATTTCCCACTGCAGGTTGGAACCAGGGTCTTGAACCCAGGTCCTCCTACAGTTTAACATGAGTGCTTAACCAGGTGAGGCACCACCTGCTAAGCTTAATGTGACATTTTTTTAGCAGTGAAAAGAAATTCTCTTGGCTAGGAAAGAAATAAATAAAATATAAATAAGTAAATAAAAGTGCTTTTATGTTTACACAGTGGAAACACACACTGGGACATATTCTTGTCTATTACTTGTATTATTTATTTATTTATTTATTTATTGCCACAAGGGGTTATTGCCATAGCGCAGTGCCAGTACCACTAATCCACTGCTCCTATGTTCCATTTTTTCCCCTTTTGCTGCCCTTGTGGCTTGAATATTGTGGTTATTAATAATATTATTATTGTTGTTGTGATAGTTACTGTCCTTGCTGAGAACAGAGAAAAATGGAAAGAGGAGGTTAAAGAGAGATGGGGGAGAGAAAGATAGGCCCCCTGAAGATCTGCTTCACTAAATAAATAAAGCACATTTTCATTAGACTCAGTAGAAACACAGAGACACATATACATGTATAATACCTGCATTTTTTATTTGTGTATTCTTTATCTATTGATTGATTGATTGACTGATTGATTGCCTCCAGGGTTATTGTCAGGGCTAGGGGCCTGCACCACGAACCCACTGCTCCTGCAGACCATGTTTTCCCCTTTGGCTGCCCTTGTTGCCTGAACTTTGTTGTGGTTATTATTATCGTTGTTGTTGCTGTTACTGTCCTTGCATAGGACAGAGAGAAAGGGAGAGAGGACTGGAAACACAGAAGGGTGAGAGAAAGGTAGACCCCTGCAGGTCTGCTTCACTAGATAAACAAAAGTGCATGTACATTTATTTACAAAGTGGATACACCAACACATGTATACATGTATATTACCTGTATATTTTCTCTATGAGTTTTCATATATATATATATATATATATATATATATGTATTTATTTATTTATTTATTGCTTCCAGGGTCACTGCCGGTGCTCCATACATATACCTGGAATCCACTGCTCCTGCAGACCATTTATTCTCCTTTTGCTGCCCTTGTTGCTTGATCATTGTTGTGCTTCTTCTTCTTATTGTTGTTGTTGTTGTTACTGTCCTTGCGTAGGACAGAGAGAAAGGGATAGGGGAGGGGAAAGTCAGAGGGGGAAGTGAAAGATAGAGCCCCTGAAGATCTGCTTCATCCCCTGTAAAGCTACTCCCCTGCAGGTGGGGGTCTGGGGGCCATACCGCAGATCCTTCTGCCTGTCCCCTCGTTTCCTCCACCACCTCTTAACCCTCTGACATTCGTCCAACCTCCCTGGATTTCCTTTTTACACCAATATGACCTGTCTATTTTTTGAATCCTCAATATCGTGAGGATCAGTCTTGGAAATAGTCTCATGAGAAGCCACAGGGGGATCTCTGGAATCAGAGAGCGCCTGGAACAGCAGCTGGGGCTCTAGAGCCAGGGCATGGTCCATCTACCTATCCACCCTCCACGGAATCCACCTGCCTGCATCTTGGTCTTGCTCCCTCCCAAAAAGATTTTTTTCCCTTGTTTCACTGAGAAACAGGCATCACACAGGAGAGTCAGGCAGTGGGGAAAAAAAAAAAAAAGCCTTTTTTTTTTACCCTACTGATGGACCAGCTTCTGGGAAGTACAGGTTTTGAACCTGAAAAAGCTGTCTGCCTCTGCCTGTCTCTGAGTTCACTGGAGGAGCCACTGCCCCAGGCAGACCTTGTGCTCAGAGTGGGGTGTTTTCGCCCGTCCTAGACTTGCACAGCGCACTTGGGATTGGGTTGCCTGAGATCCAAATGTTACATTGTAGATTGTTTGCAGTTCCGGCTCCCCAGGACATTGGACAGACCCAACTCCTCTGGGGATACCCAGAGAAAAAGACTCTTCCCATCCTTAGTGCAAATGGAGTGGAGGGGGAGGGGAGAGATGTGCATGTGTGGGATACTCATGCCCAGGTGTGTGTGAGGGGCCCTGACAGGGGTTAGAAGGGGGTTGAGGGGCAGAAGGAGACTGTTTGGGGGGCAGGCTGCAGGCAGGGGAGCCCCTGAATAGGTGCTGGGCTGTGTGTGCCTGTGGTGGCAGGGCGTTAGGGCAGGTCCCCCTGCAGGATGGTGAAGATGGCAGCTGGGCTGGCCCAGGGCCCCCAGGGCTGGAGGGCAGCAGCAGGCTGGCAGGAATGGAGGCAAACAGTAGATGACAGTTGGGGAGCTAGGGGACAGGGGGCAAGGGGAAAAGGGGGCATCCTTGCGGAGGAGGGGCAGGGGGCTGGACTGGAGAGTGGGTGGAGCTGGAGGCAGGCAGGTCCCAAGAATCAGGAACTGACAGGGCCAGATACCTGCACCCACCCACTGGATAGCAGCTGCAGCAGCCACAGCAGCAGCCCTGGCTTGCCTAGGCCAAGGGCCCTGAGTGAGTCCCTCTGAGGATGAGGAAGGGGAGGGGGAGGGGTAGAGAGAGGGGGAGGAGGGCCGCTGTCAGCAGGCAACGGGGTCTACAGGGGCCTCCACTATGGAGGCCTGTGTCCAGGTGGCTGCCCGCCAGATCCGGGGCAGCTCAGGGCTCCCAGGGCCCTGGGGGGTGTCTGTGGGTTGGGGGCTGTCAGTCAGTCAGTCTGTCTGTGTGTCAGTGCACTTGCTTGGACAGGGGCCTGGCGGCCCTTGGACCCCAGCCCTGGGCTGTCAGATGCCGGCCCCGCCCCCAGACACGCCCCCACCGTGCCCCTTGCCTCAGAGCCCCGCCCACCTGCGCTGGCTTTGGCCTGGGGCTCTGGCTCTGGTGGCTGGCCACCACCCCTCAGATCAAGTTCAGGGTGGGTGTCATGGCTGCTGCCACCACCACTGCCACCACCACCACTCCCTAGGGGTCAACTGGGTGGGCGGGGTCCTCGTGGCCTAGCAACCTCTCGAGCCCTCTTTGATGTCCCCCTCCCAGGATTCTGTGCGCATGCGCACTGGCACTGGGCAGCCCAATTGTCCTGCCACTATGTCAAGCGGCAGCAACCAGACCCCTGGGCCCTGGCACAGAGGGACGGAAGAAAGGGAGGACAGCGCTGACCTACGACGGACCTCGGGGCTGGCAGCCAAGAGAGCAAAGGAGGAGGTGCGCCCAGGAGCCAGGGAGCCCGGGCTACAGCTACCTACATGCCTGCCTGCCTTGCTGGATGCCGGTATGCTACCTCTGTCCAGGTGGCTTTCTCAGTTCCTCTCCTGTCCTCTCCTGTCCTCTCCTGTCCTCTCCTGTCCTCTCCTCTCCTCTCCTCTCCTGTCTGCTCCGCTCCTCTTTTCTCTCCTCACTGCCGGGTGCCCTTATCACCAGCTCGAGCGCTTTTGACATTTCACCTTGACAGCTGCCCACACCACCCCTCCGCGTCCCTGACGTGACCCAGCTCACAGGCTCCCCTGCTCACCCCACCCACACCCACACGCCCCACCACATTCCCTGGATCAGCTCCTCTGCCCTATTCAGCCAAACTGCCCAGTTGGCAACGTATCTGTGCAGGTTTGACTCTCTTTATCATTCAAGGTTTTATCTCCGTTTGTACTTAGCTTGGTTGATTGTCAATGGATAGTTGGATGGATGGATGGATGGATGGATGGAAGGATGGATGGATGGATGAAGGATGGAGTGATGCACTGGGTTGATTGACTGGTTTTGTAGAGGCAGAGAGCCATCTAGGGGTACTTGAGACCTCTGGCATAAGAGCCCTAGTCTTCTGTCGATTGTAAAACATTAACACCTCAATAAATAAATGAATAAATGTATTAAATAAACTGGGTTTAAGAAACGCGGTGTCTTTTCCCTTTCTGAATATGGTATGCTGTGAGGATCATAATAAGGAAAGCATTGTTTTGAGCAGCCCCTTGAAATATTAGGATATTTCATTTTGCCTTCTCCTTCTTCTTTTTTTTTTTTTTTTGCTTTCTATTATCTTGATTTATTTTTTGGAATGGACAGTCAAGAATTGAGAGACAAGGGAGGGATAGAGATTTTGAGAACCAGAGAGATACCTGCAGCACATGTGCACCACTTGTAAAGATTTCCCACTGCAGGTTGGAACCAGGGTCTTGAACCCAGGTCCTCCTACAGTTTAACATGAGTGCTTAACCAGGTGAGGCACCACCTGCTAAGCTTAATGTGACATTTTTTTAGCAGTGAAAAGAAATTCTCTTGGCTAGGAAAGAAATAAATAAAATATAAATAAGTAAATAAAAGTGCTTTTATGTTTACACAGTGGAAACACACACTGGGACATATAATTGTCTATTACTTGTATTATTTATTTATTTATTTATTTATTGCCACAAGGGGTTATTGCCATAGCGCAGTGCCAGTACCACTAATCCACTGCTCCTATGTTCCATTTTTTCCCCTTTTGCTGCCCTTGTGGCTTGAATATTGTGGTTATTAATAATATTATTATTGTTGTTGTGATAGTTACTGTCCTTGCGGAGAACAGAGAAAAATGGAAAGAGGAGGTTAAAGAGAGATGGGGGAGAGAAAGATAGGCCCCCTGAAGATCTGCTTCACTAAATAAATAAAGCACATTTTCATTTGACTCAGTAGAAACACAGAGACACGTATACATGTATAATATCTGCATTTTTTATTTGTGTATTCTTTATCTATTGATTGATTGATTGACTGATTGATTGCCTCCAGGGTTATTGTCAGGGCTAGGGGCCTGCACCACGAACCCACTGCTCCTGCAGACCATGTTTTCCCCTTTGGCTGCCCTTGTTGCCTGAACTTTGTTGTGGTTATTATTATCGTTGTTGTTGCTGTTACTGTCCTTGCATAGGACAGAGAGAAAGGGAGAGAGGACTGGAAACACAGAAGGGTGAGAGAAAGGTAGACCCCTGCAGGTCTGCTTCACTAGATAAACAAAAGTGCATGTACATTTATTTACAAAGTGGATACACCAACACATGTATACATGTATATTACCTGTATATTTTCTCTATGAGTTTTCATATATATATATATATATATATATATATATATATGTATTTATTTGTTTATTTATTTATTGCTTCCAGGGTCACTGCCGGTGCTCCATACATATACCTGGAATCCACTGCTCCTGCAGACCATTTATTCTCCTTTTGCTGCCCTTGTTGCTTGATCATTGTTGTGCTTCTTCTTCTTATTGTTGTTGTTGTTGTTACTGTCCTTGCATAGGACAGAGAGAAAGGGAGAGAGGACTGGAAACACAGAAGGGTGAGAGAAAGGTAGACCCCTGCAGGTCTGCTTCACTAGATAAACAAAAGTGCATGTACATTTATTTACAAAGTGGATACACCAACACATGTATACATGTATATTACCTGTATATTTTCTCTATGAGTTTTCATATATATATATATATATATATATATATGTGTGTGTGTGTATTTATTTATTCATTTATTGCTTCCAGGGTCACTGCAGGTGCTCCATACATATACCTGGAATCCACTGCTCCTGCACACCATTTATTCTCCTTTTGCTGCCCTTGTTGCTTGATCATTGTTGTGCTTCTTCTTCTTATTGTTGTTGTTGTTGTTACTGTCCTTGCGTAGGACAGAGAGAAAGGGATAGGGGAGGGGAAAGTCAGAGGGGGTAGTGAAAGATAGAGCCCCTGAAGATCTGCTTCACCCCCTGTAAAGCTACTCCCCTGCAGGTGGGGGTCTGGGGGCCATACCGCAAATCCTTCTGCCTGTCCCCTCGTTTCCTCCACCACCTCTTAACCCTCTGACATTCGTCCAACCTCCCTGGATTTCCTTTTTACACCAATATGACCTGTCTATTTTTTGAATCCTCAATATCGTGAGGATCAGTCTTGCAAATAGTCTCATGAGAAGCCACAGGGGGATCTCTGGAATCAGAGAGCGCCTGGAACAGCAGCTGGGGCTCTAGAGCCAGGGCATGGTCCATCTACCCATCCACCCTCCACGGAGTCCACCTGCCTGCATCTTGGTCTTGCTCCCTCCCAAAAAGATTTTTTTCCCTTGTTTCACTGAGAAACAGGCATCACACAGGAGAGTCAGGCAGTGGGGAAAAAAAAAGCCTTTTCTTTTTTTTTTTTTTTTTTTTTTTACCCTACTGATGGACCAGCTTCTGGGAAGTACAGGTTTTGAACCTGAAAACGCTGTCTGCCTCTGCCTGTCTCTGAGTCCACTGGAGGAGCCACTGCCCCAGGCAGACCTTGTGCTCAGAGTGGGGTGTTTTCGCCAGTTCTAGGCTTGCACAGCGCACTTGGGATTGGGTTGCCTGAGATCCAAATGTTACATTGTAGATTGTTTGCAGTTCTGGCTCCCCAGGACATTGGACAGACCCAACTCCTCTGGGGATACCCAGAGAAAAAGACTCTTCCCATCCTTAGTGCAAATGGAGTGGAGGGGGAGGGGAGAGATGTGCATGTGTGGGATACTCATGCCCAGGTGTGTGTGAGGGGCCCTGACAGGGGTTAGAAGGGGGTTGAGGGGCAGAAGGAGACTGTTTGGGGGGCAGGCTGCAGGCAGGGGAGCCCCTGAATAGGTGCAGGGCTGTGTGTGCCTGTGGTGGCAGGGCGTTAGGGCAGGTCCCCCTGCAGGATGGTGCAGATGGCAGCTGGGCTGGCCCAGGGCCCCCAGGGCTGGAGGGCAGCAGCAGGCTGGCAGGAAAGGAGGCAAACAGTAGATGACAGTTGGGGAGCTAGGGGACAGGGGGCAAGGGGAAAAGGGGGCATCCTTGCGGAGGAGGGGCAGGGGGCTGGACTGGAGAGTGGGTGGAGCTGGAGGCAGGCAGGTCCCAAGAATCAGGAACTGACAGGGCCAGATACCTGCACCCACCCACTGGATAGCAGCTGCAGCAGCCACAGCAGCAGCCTTGGCTTGCCTAGGCCAAGGGCCCTGAGTGAGTCCCTCTGAGGATGAGGAAGGGGAGGGGGAGGGGTAGAAGGAGGGGGAGGAGGGCCGCTGTCAGCAGGCAACGGGGTCTACAGGGGCCTCCACTATGGAGGCCTGTGTCCAGGTGGCTGCCCGCCAGATCCGGGGCAGCTCAGGGCTCCCAGGGCCCTGCGGGGTGTCTGTGGGTTGGTGGCTGTCAGTCAGTCAGTCTGTCTGTGTGTCAGTGCACTTGCTTGGACAGGGGCCTGGCGGCCCTTGGACCCCAGCCCTGGGCTGTCAGATGCCGGCCCCGCCCCCAGACACGCCCCCACCGTGCCCCTTGCCTCAGAGCCCCGCCCACCTGCGCTGGCTTTGGCCTGGGGCTCTGGCTCTGGTGGCTGGCCACCACCCCTCAGATCAAGTTCAGGGTGGGTGTCATGGCTGCTGCCACCACCACTGCCACCACCACCACTCCCTAGGGGTCAACTGGGTGGGCGGGGTCCTCGTGGCCTAGCAACCTCTCGAGCCCTCTTTGATGTCCCCCTCCTAGGATTCTGTGCGCATGCGCACTGG
The DNA here is from genome assembly GCF_950295315.1 of Erinaceus europaeus. Taxonomy (NCBI): domain Eukaryota; kingdom Metazoa; phylum Chordata; class Mammalia; order Eulipotyphla; family Erinaceidae; genus Erinaceus; species Erinaceus europaeus. The sequence continues at coordinate 751,088 of NW_026647188.1, read as the reverse complement.
CACTGGGCAGCCCAACTGTCCTGCCACTATGTCAAGCGGCAGCAACCAGACCCCTGGGCCCTGGCACAGAGGGACGGAAGAAAGGGAGGACAGCGCTGACCTACGACGGACCTCGGGGCTGGCAGCCAAGAGAGCAAAGGAGGAGGTGCGCCCAGGAGCCAGGGAGCCCGGGCTACAGCTACCTACATGCCTGCCTGCCTTGCTGGATGCCGGTATGCTACCTCTGTCCAGGTGGCTTTCTCAGTTCCTCTCCTGTCCTCTCCTGTCCTCTCCTGTCCTCTCCTCTCCTCTCCTCTCCTCTCCTGTCTGCTCCGCTCCTCTTTTCTCTCCTCACTGCCGGGTGCCCTTATCACCAGCTCGAGCGCTTTTGACATTTCACCTTGACAGCTGCCCACACCACCCCTCCGCGTCCCTGACGTGACCCAGCTCACAGGCTCCCCTGCTCACCCCACCCACACCCACACGCCCCACCACATTCCCTGGATCAGCTCCTCTGCCCTATTCAGCCAAACTGCCCAGTTGGCAACGTATCTGTGCAGGTTTGACTCTCTTTATCATTCAAGGTTTTATCTCCGTTTGTACTTAGCTTGGTTGATTGTCAATGGATAGTTGGATGGATGGATGGATGGATGGATGGAAGGATGGATGGATGGATGAAGGATGGAGTGATGCACTGGGTTGATTGACTGGTTTTGTAGAGGCAGAGAGCCATCTAGGGGTACTTGAGACCTCTGGCATAAGAGCCCTAGTCTTCTGTCGATTGTAAAACATTAACACCTCAATAAATAAATGAATAAATGTATTAAATAAACTGGGTTTAAGAAACGCGGTGTCTTTTCCCTTTCTGAATATGGTATGCTGTGAGGATCATAATAAGGAAAGCATTGTTTTGAGCAGCCCCTTGAAATATTAGGATATTTCATTTTGCCTTCTCCTTCTTCTTTTTTTTTTTTTTTGCTTTCTATTATCTTGATTTATTTTTTGGAATGGACAGTCAAGAATTGAGAGACAAGGGAGGGATAGAGATTTTGAGAACCAGAGAGATACCTGCAGCACATGTGCACCACTTGTAAAGATTTCCCACTGCAGGTTGGAACCAGGGTCTTGAACCCAGGTCCTCCTACAGTTTAACATGAGTGCTTAACCAGGTGAGGCACCACCTGCTAAGCTTAATGTGACATTTTTTTAGCAGTGAAAAGAAATTCTCTTGGCTAGGAAAGAAATAAATAAAATATAAATAAGTAAATAAAAGTGCTTTTATGTTTACACAGTGGAAACACACACTGGGGCATATTCTTGTCTATTACTTGTATTATTTATTTATTTATTTATTTATTGCCACAAGGGGTTATTGCCATAGCGCAGTGCCAGTACCACTAATCCACTGCTCCTATGTTCCATTTTTTCCCCTTTTGCTGCCCTTGTGGCTTGAATATTGTGGTTATTAATAATATTATTATTGTTGTTGTGATAGTTACTGTCCTTGCGGAGAACAGAGAAAAATGGAAAGAGGAGGTTAAAGAGAGATGGGGGAGAGAAAGATAGGCCCCCTGAAGATCTGCTTCACTAAATAAATAAAGCACATTTTCATTTGACTCAGTAGAAACACAGAGACACGTATACATGTATAATATCTGCATTTTTTATTTGTGTATTCTTTATCTATTGATTGATTGATTGACTGATTGATTGCCTCCAGGGTTATTGTCAGGGCTAGGGGCCTGCACCACGAACCCACTGCTCCTGCAGACCATGTTTTCCCCTTTGGCTGCCCTTGTTGCCTGAACTTTGTTGTGGTTATTATTATCGTTGTTGTTGCTGTTACTGTCCTTGCATAGGACAGAGAGAAAGGGAGAGAGGACTGGAAACACAGAAGGGTGAGAGAAAGGTAGACCCCTGCAGGTCTGCTTCACTAGATAAACAAAAGTGCATGTACATTTATTTACAAAGTGGATACACCAACACATGTATACATGTATATTACCTGTATATTTTCTCTATGAGTTTTCATATATATATATATATATATATGTATTTATTTGTTTATTTATTTATTGCTTCCAGGGTCACTGCCGGTGCTCCATACATATACCTGGAATCCACTGCTCCTGCAGACCATTTATTCTCCTTTTGCTGCCCTTGTTGCTTGATCATTGTTGTGCTTCTTCTTCTTATTGTTGTTGTTGTTGTTACTGTCCTTGCATAGGACAGAGAGAAAGGGAGAGAGGACTGGAAACACAGAAGGGTGAGAGAAAGGTAGACCCCTGCAGGTCTGCTTCACTAGATAAACAAAAGTGCATGTACATTTATTTACAAAGTGGATACACCAACACATGTATACATGTATATTACCTGTATATTTTCTCTATGAGTTTTCATATATATATATATATATATATATATATATGTGTGTGTGTGTGTGTGTGTGTTTGTGTATTTATTTATTCATTTATTGCTTCCAGGGTCACTGCAGGTGCTCCATACATATACCTGGAATCCACTGCTCCTGCACACCATTTATTCTCCTTTTGCTGCCCTTGTTGCTTGATCATTGTTGTGCTTCTTCTTCTTATTGTTGTTGTTGTTGTTACTGTCCTTGCGTAGGACAGAGAGAAAGGGATAGGGGAGGGGAAAGTCAGAGGGGGTAGTGAAAGATAGAGCCCCTGAAGATCTGCTTCACCCCCTGTAAAGCTACTCCCCTGCAGGTGGGGGTCTGGGGGCCATACCGCAAATCCTTCTGCCTGTCCCCTCGTTTCCTCCACCACCTCTTAACCCTCTGACATTCGTCCAACCTCCCTGGATTTCCTTTTTACACCAATATGACCTGTCTATTTTTTGAATCCTCAATATCGTGAGGATCAGTCTTGCAAATAGTCTCATGAGAAGCCACAGGGGGATCTCTGGAATCAGAGAGCGCCTGGAACAGCAGCTGGGGCTCTAGAGCCAGGGCATGGTCCATCTACCCATCCACCCTCCACGGAGTCCACCTGCCTGCATCTTGGTCTTGCTCCCTCCCAAAAAGATTTTTTTCCCTTGTTTCACTGAGAAACAGGCATCACACAGGAGAGTCAGGCAGTGGGGAAAAAAAAAGCCTTTTCTTTTTTTTTTTTTTTTTTTTTTTACCCTACTGATGGACCAGCTTCTGGGAAGTACAGGTTTTGAACCTGAAAACGCTGTCTGCCTCTGCCTGTCTCTGAGTCCACTGGAGGAGCCACTGCCCCAGGCAGACCTTGTGCTCAGAGTGGGGTGTTTTCGCCAGTTCTAGGCTTGCACAGCGCACTTGGGATTTGGTTGCCTGAGATCCAAATGTTACATTGTAGATTGTTTGCAGTTCTGGCTCCCCAGGACATTGGACAGACCCAACTCCTCTGGGGATACCCAGAGAAAAAGACTCTTCCCATCCTTAGTGCAAATGGAGTGGAGGGGGAGGGGAGAGATGTGCATGTGTGGGATACTCATGCCCAGGTGTGTGTGAGGGGCCCTGACAGGGGTTAGAAGGGGGTTGAGGGGCAGAAGGAGACTGTTTGGGGGGCAGGCTGCAGGCAGGGGAGCCCCTGAATAGGTGCAGGGCTGTGTGTGCCTGTGGTGGCAGGGCGTTAGGGCAGGTCCCCCTGCAGGATGGTGCAGATGGCAGCTGGGCTGGCCCAGGGCCCCCAGGGCTGGAGGGCAGCAGCAGGCTGGCAGGAAAGGAGGCAAACAGTAGATGACAGTTGGGGAGCTAGGGGACAGGGGGCAAGGGGAAAAGGGGGCATCCTTGCGGAGGAGGGGCAGGGGGCTGGACTGGAGAGTGGGTGGAGCTGGAGGCAGGCAGGTCCCAAGAATCAGGAACTGACAGGGCCAGATACCTGCACCCACCCACTGGATAGCAGCTGCAGCAGCCACAGCAGCAGCCTTGGCTTGCCTAGGCCAAGGGCCCTGAGTGAGTCCCTCTGAGGATGAGGAAGGGGAGGGGGAGGGGTAGAAGGAGGGGGAGGAGGGCCGCTGTCAGCAGGCAACGGGGTCTACAGGGGCCTCCACTATGGAGGCCTGTGTCCAGGTGGCTGCCCGCCAGATCCGGGGCAGCTCAGGGCTCCCAGGGCCCTGCGGGGTGTCTGTGGGTTGGTGGCTGTCAGTCAGTCAGTCTGTCTGTGTGTCAGTGCACTTGCTTGGACAGGGGCCTGGCGGCCCTTGGACCCCAGCCCTGGGCTGTCAGATGCCGGCCCCGCCCCCAGACACGCCCCCACCGTGCCCCTTGCCTCAGAGCCCCGCCCACCTGCGCTGGCTTTGGCCTGGGGCTCTGGCTCTGGTGGCTGGCCACCACCCCTCAGATCAAGTTCAGGGTGGGTGTCATGGCTGCTGCCACCACCACTGCCACCACCACCACTCCCTAGGGGTCAACTGGGTGGGCGGGGTCCTCGTGGCCTAGCAACCTCTCGAGCCCTCTTTGATGTCCCCCTCCTAGGATTCTGTGCGCATGCGCACTGGCACTGGGCAGCCCAACTGTCCTGCCACTATGTCAAGCGGCAGCAACCAGACCCCTGGGCCCTGGCACAGAGGGACGGAAGAAAGGGAGGACAGCGCTGACCTACGACGGACCTCGGGGCTGGCAGCCAAGAGAGCAAAGGAGGAGGTGCGCCCAGGAGCCAGGGAGCCCGGGCTACAGCTACCTACATGCCTGCCTGCCTTGCTGGATGCCGGTATGCTACCTCTGTCCAGGTGGCTTTCTCAGTTCCTCTCCTGTCCTCTCCTGTCCTCTCCTGTCCTCTCCTCTCCTCTCCTCTCCTCTCCTCTCCTGTCTGCTCCGCTCCTCTTTTCTCTCCTCACTGCCGGGTGCCCTTATCACCAGCTCGAGCGCTTTTGACATTTCACCTTGACAGCTGCCCACACCACCCCTCCGCGTCCCTGACGTGACCCAGCTCACAGGCTCCCCTGCTCACCGCACCCACACCCACACGCCCCACCACATTCCCTGGATCAGCTCCTCTGCCCTATTCAGCCAAACTGCCCAGTTGGCAACGTATCTGTGCAGGTTTGACTCTCTTTATCATTCAAGGTTTTATCTCCGTTTGTACTTAGCTTGGTTGATTGTCAATGGATAGTTGGATGGATGGATGGATGGATGGATGGAAGGATGGATGGATGGATGAAGGATGGAGTGATGCACTGGGTTGATTGACTGGTTTTGTAGAGGCAGAGAGCCATCTAGGGGTAATTGAGACCTCTGGCATAAGAGCCCTAGTCTTCTGTCGATTGTAAAACATTAACACCTCAATAAATAAATGAATAAATGTATTAAATAAACTGGGTTTAAGAAACGCGGTGTCTTTTCCCTTTCTGAATATGGTATGCTGTGAGGATCATAATAAGGAAAGCATTGTTTTGAGCAGCCCCTTGAAATATTAGGATATTTCATTTTGCCTTCTCCTTCTTCTTTTTTTTTTTTTTGCTTTCTATTATCTTGATTTATTTTTTGGAATGGACAGTCAAGAATTGAGAGACAAGGGAGGGATAGAGATTTTGAGAACCAGAGAGATACCTGCAGCACATGTGCACCACTTGTAAAGATTTCCCACTGCAGGTTGGAACCAGGGTCTTGAACCCAGGTCCTCCTACAGTTTAACATGAGTGCTTAACCAGGTGAGGCACCACCTGCTAAGCTTAATGTGACATTTTTTTAGCAGTGAAAAGAAATTCTCTTGGCTAGGAAAGAAATAAATAAAATATAAATAAGTAAATAAAAGTGCTTTTATGTTTACACAGTGGAAACACACACTGGGACATATAATTGTCTATTACTTGTATTATTTATTTATTTATTTATTTATTGCCACAAGGGGTTATTGCCATAGCGCAGTGCCAGTACCACTAATCCACTGCTCCTATGTTCCATTTTTTCCCCTTTTGCTGCCCTTGTGGCTTGAATATTGTGGTTATTAATAATATTATTATTGTTGTTGTGATAGTTACTGTCCTTGCGGAGAACAGAGAAAAATGGAAAGAGGAGGTTAAAGAGAGATGGGGGAGAGAAAGATAGGCCCCCTGAAGATCTGCTTCACTAAATAAATAAAGCACATTTTCATTTGACTCAGTAGAAACACAGAGACACGTATACATGTATAATATCTGCATTTTTTATTTGTGTATTCTTTATCTATTGATTGATTGATTGACTGATTGATTGCCTCCAGGGTTATTGTCAGGGCTAGGGGCCTGCACCACGAACCCACTGCTCCTGCAGACCATGTTTTCCCCTTTGGCTGCCCTTGTTGCCTGAACTTTGTTGTGGTTATTATTATCGTTGTTGTTGCTGTTACTGTCCTTGCATAGGACAGACAGAAAGGGAGAGAGGACTGGAAACACAGAAGGGTGAGAGAAAGGTAGACCCCTGCAGGTCTGCTTCACTAGATAAACAAAAGTGCATGTACATTTATTTACAAAGTGGATACACCAACACATGTATACATGTATATTACCTGTATATTTTCTCTATGAGTTTTCATATATATATATATATATATATATATATATATATGTATTTATTTGTTTATTTATTTATTGCTTCCAGGGTCACTGCCGGTGCTCCATACATATACCTGGAATCCACTGCTCCTGCAGACCATTTATTCTCCTTTTGCTGCCCTTATTGCTTGATCATTGTTGTGCTTCTTCTTCTTATTGTTGTTGTTGTTGTTACTGTCCTTGCATAGGACAGAGAGAAAGGGAGAGAGGACTGGAAACACAGAAGGGTGAGAGAAAGGTAGACCCCTGCAGGTCTGCTTCACTAGATAAACAAAAGTGCATGTACATTTATTTACAAAGTGGATACACCAACACATGTATACATGTATATTACCTGTATATTTTCTCTATGAGTTTTCATATATATATATATATATATATATATATATGTGTGTGTGTGTGTGTGTGTGTGTGTGTGTGTGTGTGTGTGTGTGTATTTATTTATTTATTTATTGCTTCCAGGGTCACTGCCGGTGCTCCATACATATACCTGGAATCCACTGCTCCTGCACACCATTTATTCTCCTTTTGCTGCCCTTGTTGCTTGATCATTGTTGTGCTTCTTCTTCTTATTGTTGTTGTTGTTGTTACTGTCCTTGCGTAGGACAGAGAGAAAGGGATAGGGGAGGGGAAAGTCAGAGGGAGTAGTGAAAGATAGAGCCCCTGAAGATCTGCTTCACCCCCTGTAAAGCTACTCCCCTGCAGGTGGGGTTCTGGGGGCCATACCGCAGATCCTTCTGCCTGTCCCCTCGTTTCCTCCACCACCTCTTAACCCTCTGACATTCGTCCAACCTCCCTGGATTTCCTTTTTACACCAATATGACCTGTCTATTTTTTGAATCCTCAATATCGTGAGGATCAGTCTTGCAAATAGTCTCATGAGAAGCCACAGGGGGATCTCTGGAATCAGAGAGCGCCTGGAACAGCAGCTGGGGCTCTAGAGCCAGGGCATGGTCCATCTACCCATCCACCCTCCACGGAGTCCACCTGCCTGCATCTTGGTCTTGCTCCCTCCCAAAAAGATTTTTTTCCCTTGTTTCACTGAGAAACAGGCATCACACAGGAGAGTCAGGCAGTGGGGAAAAAAAAAGCCTTTTTTTTTTTTTTTACCCTACTGATGGACCAGCTTCTGGGAAGTACAGGTTTTGAACCTGAAAACGCTGTCTGCCTCTGCCTGTCTCTGAGTCCACTGGAGGAGCCACTGCCCCAGGCAGACCTTGTGCTCAGAGTGGGGTGTTTTCGCCAGTTCTAGGCTTGCACAGCGCACTTGGAATTGGGTTGCCTGAGATCCAAATGTTACATTGTAGATTGCAGTTCCGGCCCCCCAGGACATTGGACAGACCCAACTCCTCTGGGGATACCCAGAGAAAAAGACTCTTCCCATCCTTAGTGCAAATGGAGTGGAGGGGGAGGGGAGAGATGTGCATGTGTGGGATACTCATGCCCAGGTGTGTGTGAGGGGCCCTGACAGGGGTTAGAAGGGGATTGAGGGGCAGAAGGAGACTGTTTGGGGGGCAGGCTGCAGGCAGGGGAGCCCCTGAATAGGTGCAGGGCTGTGTGTGCCTGTGGTGGCAGGGCGTTAGGGCAGGTCCCCCTGCAGGATGGTGCAGATGGCAGCTGGGCTGGCCCAGGGCCCCCAGGGCTGGAGGGCAGCAGCAGGCTGGCAGGAAAGGAGGCAAACAGTAGATGACAGTTGGGGAGCTAGGGGACAGGGGGCAAGGGGAAAAGGGGGCATCCTTGCGGAGGAGGGGCAGGGGGCTGGACTGGAGAGTGGGTGGAGCTGGAGGCAGGCAGGTCCCAAGAATCAGGAACTGACAGGGCCAGATACCTGCACCCACCCACTGGATAGCAGCTGCAGCAGCCACAGCAGCAGCCTTGGCTTGCCTAGGCCAAGGGCCCTGAGTGAGTCCCTCTGAGGATGAGGAAGGGGAGGGGGAGGGGTAGAAGGAGGGGGAGGAGGGCCGCTGTCAGCAGGCAACGGGGTCTACAGGGGCCTCCACTATGGAGGCCTGTGTCCAGGTGGCTGCCCGCCAGATCCGGGGCAGCTCAGGGCTCCCAGGGCCCTGCGGGGTGTCTGTGGGTTGGTGGCTGTCAGTCAGTCAGTCTGTCTGTGTGTCAGTGCACTTGCTTGGACAGGGGCCTGGCGGCCCTTGGACCCCAGCCCTGGGCTGTCAGATGCCGGCCCCGCCCCCAGACACGCCCCCACCGTGCCCCTTGCCTCAGAGCCCCGCCCACCTGCGCTGGCTTTGGCCTGGGGCTCTGGCTCTGGTGGCTGGCCACCACCCCTCAGATCAAGTTCAGGGTGGGTGTCATGGCTGCTGCCACCACCACTGCCACCACCACCACTCCCTAGGGGTCAACTGGGTGGGCGGGGTCCTCGTGGCCTAGCAACCTCTCGAGCCCTCTGTGATGTCCCCCTCCCAGGATTCTGTGCGCATGCGCACTGGCACTGGGCAGCCCAACTGTCCTGCCACTATGTCAAGCGGCAGCAACCAGACCCCTGGGCCCTGGCACAGAGGGACGGAAGAACGGGAGGACAGCGCTGACCTACGACGGACCTCGGGGCTGGCAGCCAAGAGAGCAAAGGAGGAGGTGCGCCCAGGAGCCAGGGAGCCCGGGCTACAGCTACCTACATGCCTGCCTGGCTTGCTGGATGCCGGTATGCTACCTCTGTCCAGGTGGCTTTCTCAGTTCCTCTCCTGTCCTTTCCTGTCCTCTCCTGTCCTCTCCTCTCCTCTCCTGTCCTCTCCTCTCCTCTCCTGTCCGCTCCGCTCCTCTTTTCTCTCCTCACTTCCGGGTGCCCTTATCACCAGCTCGAGCGCTTTTGACATTTCACCTTGACAGCTGCCCACACCACCCCTCCGCGTCCCTGACGTGACCCAGCTCACAGGCTCCCCTGCTCACCCCACCCACACCCACACGCCCAACCACATTCCCTGGATCAGCTCCTCTGCCCTATTGAGCCAAACTGCCCAGTTGGCAACGTATCTGTGCAGGTTATATCTCCGTTTGTACTTAGCTTGGTTGATTGTCAATGGATAGTTGGATGGATGGATGGATGGATGGATGGATGGATGGATGGAAGGATGGATGGAAGGATGGAGTGATGCACGGGTTGATTGATTGGTTTTGTAGAGGCAGAGAGCCATCTAGGGGTACTTGAGACCTCTGGCATAAGAGCCCTAGTCTTCTGTCGATTGTAAAACATTAACACCTCAATAAATAAATGAATAAATGTATTAAATAAACTGGGTTTAAGAAACGCGGTGTCTTTTCCCTTTCTGAATATGGTATGCTGTGAGGATCATAATAAGGAAAGCATTGTTTTGAGCAGCCCCTTGAAATATTAGGATATTTCATTTTGCCTTCTCCTTCTTCTTTTTTTTTTTTTTGCTTTCTATTATCTTGATTTATTTTTTGGAATGGACAGTCAAGAATTGAGAGACAAGGGAGGGATAGAGATTTTGAGAACCAGAGAGATACCTGCAGCACATGTGCACCACTTGTAAAGATTTCCCACTGCAGGTTGGAACCAGGGTCTTGAACCCAGGTCCTCCTACAGTTTAACATGAGTGCTTAACCAGGTGAGGCACCACCTGCTAAGCTTAATGTGACATTTTTTTAGCAGTGAAAAGAAATTCTCTTGGCTAGGAAAGAAATAAATAAAATGTAAATAAGTAAATAAAAGTGCTTTTATGTTTACACAGTGGGAACACACACTGGGACATATTCTTGTCTATTACTTGTATTATTTATTTATTTATTGCCACAAGGGGTTATTGCCATAGCGCAGTGCCAGTACCACTAATCCACTGCTCCTATGTTCCATTTTTTCCCCTTTTGCTGCCCTTGTGGCTTGAATATTGTGGTTATTAATAATATTATTATTGTTGTTGTGATAGTTACTGTCCTTGCGGAGAACAGAGAAAAATGGAAAGAGGAGGTTAAAGAGAGATGGGGGAGAGAAAGATAGGCCCCCTGAAGATCTGCTTCACTAAATAAATAAAGCACATTTTCATTTGACTCAGTAGAAACACAGAGACACGTATACATGTATAATACCTGCATTTTTTATTTGTGTATTCTTTATCTATTGATTGATTGATTGACTGATTGATTGCCTCCAGGGTTATTGTCAGGGCTAGGGGCCTGCACCACGAACCCACTGCTCCTGCAGACCATGTTTTCCCCTTTGGCTGCCCTTGTTGCCTGAACTTTGTTGTGGTTATTATTATCGTTGTTGTTGCTGTTACTGTCCTTGCATAGGACAGAGAGAAAGGGAGAGAGGACTGGAAACACAGAAGGGTGAGAGAAAGGTAGACCCCTGCAGGTCTGCTTCACTAGATAAACAAAAGTGCATGTACATTTATTTACAAAGTGGATACACCAACACATGTATACATGTATATTACCTGTATATTTTCTCTATGAGTTTTCATATATATATATATATATATATATATATATATGTATTTATTTGTTTATTTATTTATTGCTTCCAGGGTCACTGCTGGTGCTCCATACATATACCTGGAATCCACTGCTCCTGCAGACCATTTATTCTCCTTTTGCTGCCCTTGTTGCTTGATCATTGTTGTGCTTCTTCTTCTTATTGTTGTTGTTGTTGTTACTGTCCTTGCATAGGACAGAGAGAAAGGGAGAGAGGACTGGAAACACAGAAGGGTGAGAGAAAGGTAGACCCCTGCAGGTCTGCTTCACTAGATAAACAAAAGTGCATGTACATTTATTTACAAAGTGGATACACCAACACATGTATACATGTATATTACCTGTATATTTTCTCTATGAGTTTTCATATATATATATATATATATATATATATATATATATATGTGTGTGTGTGTGTGTGTGTGTGTGTATTTATTTATTTATTTATTGCTTCCAGGGTCACTGCCGGTGCTCCATACATATACCTGGAATCCACTGCTCCTGCACACCATTTATTCTCCTTTTGCTGCCCTTGTTGCTTGATCATTGTTGTGCTTCTTCTTCTTATTGTTGTTGTTGTTGTTACTGTCCTTGCGTAGGACAGAGAGAAAGGGATAGGGGAGGGGAAAGTCAGAGGGAGTAGTGAAAGATAGAGCCCCTGAAGATCTGCTTCACCCCCTGTAAAGCTACTCCCCTGCAGGTGGAGGTCTGGGGGCCATACCGCAGATCCTTCTGCCTGTCCCCTCGTTTCCTCCACCACCTCTTAACCCTCTGACATTCGTCCAACCTCCCTGGATTTCCTTTTTACACCAATATGACCTGTCTATTTTTTGAATCCTCAATATCGTGAGGATCAGTCTTGCAAATAGTCTCATGAGAAGCCACAGGGGGATCTCTGGAATCAGAGAGCTCCTGGAACAGCAGCTGGGGCTCTAGAGCCAGGGCATGGTCCATCTACCCATCCACCCTCCACGGAGTCCACCTGCCTGCATCTTGGTCTTGCTCCCTCCCAAAAAGATTTTTTTCCCTTGTTTCACTGAGAAACAGGCATCACACAGGAGAGTCAGGCAGTGGGGAAAAAAAAAGCCTTTTTTTTTTTTTTTTTTTACCCTACTGATGGACCAGCTTCTGGGAAGTACAGGTTTTGAACCTGAAAACGCTGTCTGCCTCTGCCTGTCTCTGAGTCCACTGGAGGAGCCACTGCCCCAGGCAGACCTTGTGCTCAGAGTGGGGTGTTTTCGCCAGTTCTAGGCTTGCACAGCGCACTTGGGATTGGGTTGCCTGAGATCCAAATGTTACATTGTAGATTGCAGTTCCGGCTCCCCAGGACATTGGACAGACCCAACTCCTCTGGGGATACCCAGAGAAAAAGACTCTTCCCATCCTTAGTGCAAATGGAGTGGAGGGGGAGGGGAGAGATGTGCATGTGTGGGATACTCATGCCCAGGTGTGTGTGAGGGGCCCTGACAGGGGTTAGAAGGGGGTTGAGGGGCAGAAGGAGACTGTTTGGGGGGCAGGCTGCAGGCAGGGGAGCCCCTGAATAGGTGCAGGGCTGTGTGTGCCTGTGGTGGCAGGGCGTTAGGGCAGGTCCCCCTGCAGGATGGTGCAGATGGCAGCTGGGCTGGCCCAGGGCCCCCAGGGCTGGAGGGCAGCAGCAGGCTGGCAGGAAAGGAGGCAAACAGTAGATGACAGTTGGGGAGCTAGGGGACAGGGGGCAAGGGGAAAAGGGGGCATCCTTGCGGAGGAGGGGCAGGGGGCTGGACTGGAGAGTGGGTGGAGCTGGAGGCAGGCAGGTCCCAAGAATCAGGAACTGACAGGGCCAGATACCTGCACCCACCCACTGGATAGCAGCTGCAGCAGCCACAGCAGCAGCCTTGGCTTGCCTAGGCCAAGGGCCCTGAGTGAGTCCCTCTGAGGATGAGGAAGGGGAGGGGGAGGGGTAGAAGGAGGGGGAGGAGGGCCGCTGTCAGCAGGCAACGGGGTCTACAGGGGCCTCCACTATGGAGGCCTGTGTCCAGGTGGCTGCCCGCCAGATCCGGGGCAGCTCAGGGCTCCCAGGGCCCTGCGGGGTGTCTGTGGGTTGGTGGCTGTCAGTCAGTCAGTCTGTCTGTGTGTCAGTGCACTTGCTTGGACAGGGGCCTGGCGGCCCTTGGACCCCAGCCCTGGGCTGTCAGATGCCGGCCCCGCCCCCAGACACGCCCCCACCGTGCCCCTTGCCTCAGAGCCCCGCCCACCTGCGCTGGCTTTGGCCTGGGGCTCTGGCTCTGGTGGCTGGCCACCACCCCTCAGATCAAGTTCAGGGTGGGTGTCATGGCTGCTGCCACCACCACTGCCACCACCACCACTCCCTAGGGGTCAACTGGGTGGGCGGGGTCCTCGTGGCCTAGCAACCTCTCGAGCCCTCTGTGATGTCCCCCTCCCAGGATTCTGTGCGCATGCGCACTGGCACTGGGCAGCCCAACTGTCCTGCCACTATGTCAAGCGGCAGCAACCAGACCCCTGGGCCCTGGCACAGAGGGACGGAAGAACGGGAGGACAGCGCTGACCTACGACGGACCTCGGGGCTGGCAGCCAAGAGAGCAAAGGAGGAGGTGCGCCCAGGAGCCAGGGAGCCCGGGCTACAGCTACCTACATGCCTGCCTGGCTTGCTGGATGCCGGTATGCTACCTCTGTCCAGGTGGCTTTCTCAGTTCCTCTCCTGTCCTTTCCTGTCCTCTCCTGTCCTCTCCTCTCCTCTCCTGTCCTCTCCTCTCCTCTCCTGTCCACTCCGCTCCTCTTTTCTCTCCTCACTTCCGGGTGCCCTTATCACCAGCTCGAGCGCTTTTGACATTTCACCTTGACAGCTGCCCACACCACCCCTCCGCGTCCCTGACGTGACCCAGCTCACAGGCTCCCCTGCTCACCCCACCCACACCCACACGCCCAACCACATTCCCTGGATCAGCTCCTCTGCCCTATTGAGCCAAACTGCCCAGTTGGCAACGTATCTGTGCAGGTTATATCTCCGTTTGTACTTAGCTTGGTTGATTGTCAATGGATAGTTGGATGGATGGATGGATGGATGGATGGATGGATGGATGGATGGATGGAAGGATGGATGGAAGGATGGAGTGATGCACGGGTTGATTGATTGGTTTTGTAGAGGCAGAGAGCCATCTAGGGGTACTTGAGACCTCTGGCATAAGAGCCCTAGTCTTCTGTCGATTGTAAAACATTAACACCTCAATAAATAAATGAATAAATGTATTAAATAAACTGGGTTTAAGAAACGCGGTGTCTTTTCCCTTTCTGAATATGGTATGCTGTGAGGATCATAATAAGGAAAGCATTGTTTTGAGCAGCCCCTTGAAATATTAGGATATTTCATTTTGCCTTCTCCTTCTTCTTTTTTTTTTTTTTGCTTTCTATTATCTTGATTTATTTTTTGGAATGGACAGTCAAGAATTGAGAGACAAGGGAGGGATAGAGATTTTGAGAACCAGAGAGATACCTGCAGCACATGTGCACCACTTGTAAAGATTTCCCACTGCAGGTTGGAACCAGGGTCTTGAACCCAGGTCCTCCTACAGTTTAACATGAGTGCTTAACCAGGTGAGGCACCACCTGCTAAGCTTAATGTGACATTTTTTTAGCAGTGAAAAGAAATTCTCTTGGCTAGGAAAGAAATAAATAAAATGTAAATAAGTAAATAAAAGTGCTTTTATGTTTACACAGTGGGAACACACACTGGGACATATTCTTGTCTATTACTTGTATTATTTATTTATTTATTGCCACAAGGGGTTATTGCCATAGCGCAGTGCCAGTACCACTAATCCACTGCTCCTATGTTCCATTTTTTCCCCTTTTGCTGCCCTTGTGGCTTGAATATTGTGGTTATTAATAATATTATTATTGTTGTTGTGATAGTTACTGTCCTTGCGGAGAACAGAGAAAAATGGAAAGAGGAGGTTAAAGAGAGATGGGGGAGAGAAAGATAGGCCCCCTGAAGATCTGCTTCACTAAATAAATAAAGCACATTTTCATTTGACTCAGTAGAAACACAGAGACACGTATACATGTATAATACCTGCATTTTTTATTTGTGTATTCTTTATCTATTGATTGATTGATTGACTGATTGATTGCCTCCAGGGTTATTGTCAGGGCTAGGGGCCTGCACCACGAACCCACTGCTCCTGCAGACCATGTTTTCCCCTTTGGCTGCCCTTGTTGCCTGAACTTTGTTGTGGTTATTATTATCGTTGTTGTTGCTGTTACTGTCCTTGCATAGGACAGAGAGAAAGGGAGAGAGGACTGGAAACACAGAAGGGTGAGAGAAAGGTAGACCCCTGCAGGTCTGCTTCACTAGATAAACAAAAGTGCATGTACATTTATTTACAAAGTGGATACACCAACACATGTATACATGTATATTACCTGTATATTTTCTCTATGAGTTTTCATATATATATATATATATATATATATATATATATGTATTTATTTGTTTATTTATTTATTGCTTCCAGGGTCACTGCTGGTGCTCCATACATATACCTGGAATCCACTGCTCCTGCAGACCATTTATTCTCCTTTTGCTGCCCTTGTTGCTTGATCATTGTTGTGCTTCTTCTTCTTATTGTTGTTGTTGTTGTTACTGTCCTTGCATAGGACAGAGAGAAAGGGAGAGAGGACTGGAAACACAGAAGGGTGAGAGAAAGGTAGACCCCTGCAGGTCTGCTTCACTAGATAAACAAAAGTGCATGTACATTTATTTACAAAGTGGATACACCAACACATGTATACATGTATATTACCTGTATATTTTCTCTATGAGTTTTCATATATATATATATATATATATATATGTGTGTGTGTGTGTGTGTGTGTGTGTGTGTGTGTGTGTATTTATTTATTTATTTATTGCTTCCAGGGTCACTGCCGGTGCTCCATACATATACCTGGAATCCACTGCTCCTGCACACCATTTATTCTCCTTTTGCTGCCCTTGTTGCTTGATCATTGTTGTGCTTCTTCTTCTTATTGTTGTTGTTGTTGTTACTGTCCTTGCGTAGGACAGAGAGAAAGGGATAGGGGAGGGGAAAGTCAGAATGAGTAGTGAAAGATAGAGCCCCTGAAGATCTGCTTCACCCCCTGTAAAGCTACTCCCCTGCAGGTGGAGGTCTGGGGGCCATACCGCAGATCCTTCTGCCTGTCCCCTCGTTTCCTCCACCACCTCTTAACCCTCTGACATTCGTCCAACCTCCCTGGATTTCCTTTTTACACCAATATGACCTGTCTATTTTTTGAATCCTCAATATCGTGAGGATCAGTCTTGCAAATAGTCTCATGAGAAGCCACAGGGGGATCTCTGGAATCAGAGAGCTCCTGGAACAGCAGCTGGGGCTCTAGAGCCAGGGCATGGTCCATCTACCCATCCACCCTCCACGGAGTCCACCTGCCTGCATCTTGGTCTTGCTCCCTCCCAAAAAGATTTTTTTCCCTTGTTTCACTGAGAAACAGGCATCACACAGGAGAGTCAGGCAGTGGGGAAAAAAAAAGCCTTTTTTTTTTTTTTTTTTTACCCTACTGATGGACCAGCTTCTGGGAAGTACAGGTTTTGAACCTGAAAACGCTGTCTGCCTCTGCCTGTCTCTGAGTCCACTGGAGGAGCCACTGCCCCAGGCAGACCTTGTGCTCAGAGTGGGGTGTTTTCGCCAGTTCTAGGCTTGCACAGCGCACTTGGGATTGGGTTGCCTGAGATCCAAATGTTACATTGTAGATTGCAGTTCCGGCTCCCCAGGACATTGGACAGACCCAACTCCTCTGGGGATACCCAGAGAAAAAGACTCTTCCCATCCTTAGTGCAAATGGAGTGGAGGGGGAGGGGAGAGATGTGCATGTGTGGGATACTCATGCCCAGGTGTGTGTGAGGGGCCCTGACAGGGGTTAGAAGGGGGTTGAGGGGCAGAAGGAGACTGTTTGGGGGGCAGGCTGCAGGCAGGGGAGCCCCTGAATAGGTGCAGGGCTGTGTGTGCCTGTGGTGGCAGGGCGTTAGGGCAGGTCCCCCTGCAGGATGGTGCAGATGGCAGCTGGGCTGGCCCAGGGCCCCCAGGGCTGGAGGGCAGCAGCAGGCTGGCAGGAAAGGAGGCAAACAGTAGATGACAGTTGGGGAGCTAGGGGACAGGGGGCAAGGGGAAAAGGGGGCATCCTTGCGGAGGAGGGGCAGGGGGCTGGACTGGAGAGTGGGTGGAGCTGGAGGCAGGCAGGTCCCAAGAATCAGGAACTGACAGGGCCAGATACCTGCACCCACCCACTGGATAGCAGCTGCAGCAGCCACAGCAGCAGCCTTGGCTTGCCTAGGCCAAGGGCCCTGAGTGAGTCCCTCTGAGGATGAGGAAGGGGAGGGGGAGGGGTAGAAGGAGGGGGAGGAGGGCCGCTGTCAGCAGGCAACGGGGTCTACAGGGGCCTCCACTATGGAGGCCTGTGTCCAGGTGGCTGCCCGCCAGATCCGGGGCAGCTCAGGGCTCCCAGGGCCCTGCGGGGTGTCTGTGGGTTGGTGGCTGTCAGTCAGTCAGTCTGTCTGTGTGTCAGTGCACTTGCTTGGACAGGGGCCTGGCGGCCCTTGGACCCCAGCCCTGGGCTGTCAGATGCCGGCCCCGCCCCCAGACACGCCCCCACCGTGCCCCTTGCCTCAGAGCCCCGCCCACCTGCGCTGGCTTTGGCCTGGGGCTCTGGCTCTGGTGGCTGGCCACCACCCCTCAGATCAAGTTCAGGGTGGGTGTCATGGCTGCTGCCACCACCACTGCCACCACCACCACTCCCTAGGGGTCAACTGGGTGGGCGGGGTCCTCGTGGCCTAGCAACCTCTCGAGCCCTCTGTGATGTCCCCCTCCCAGGATTCTGTGCGCATGCGCACTGGCACTGGGCAGCCCAACTGTCCTGCCACTATGTCAAGCGGCAGCAACCAGACCCCTGGGCCCTGGCACAGAGGGACGGAAGAACGGGAGGACAGCGCTGACCTACGACGGACCTCGGGGCTGGCAGCCAAGAGAGCAAAGGAGGAGGTGCGCCCAGGAGCCAGGGAGCCCGGGCTACAGCTACCTACATGCCTGCCTGGCTTGCTGGATGCCGGTATGCTACCTCTGTCCAGGTGGCTTTCTCAGTTCCTCTCCTGTCCTTTCCTGTCCTCTCCTGTCCTCTCCTCTCCTCTCCTGTCCTCTCCTCTCCTCTCCTGTCCACTCCGCTCCTCTTTTCTCTCCTCACTTCCGGGTGCCCTTATCACCAGCTCGAGCGCTTTTGACATTTCACCTTGACAGCTGCCCACACCACCCCTCCGCGTCCCTGACGTGACCCAGCTCACAGGCTCCCCTGCTCACCCCACCCACACCCACACGCCCAACCACATTCCCTGGATCAGCTCCTCTGCCCTATTGAGCCAAACTGCCCAGTTGGCAACGTATCTGTGCAGGTTATATCTCCGTTTGTACTTAGCTTGGTTGATTGTCAATGGATAGTTGGATGGATGGATGGATGGATGGATGGATGGATGGAAGGATGGATGGAAGGATGGAGTGATGCACGGGTTGATTGATTGGTTTTGATTGGTTTTGTAGAGGCAGAGAGCCATCTAGGGGTACTTGAGACCTCTGGCATAAGAGCCCTAGTCTTCTGTCGATTGTAAAACATTAACACCTCAATAAATAAATGAATAAATGTATTAAATAAACTGGGTTTAAGAAACGCGGTGTCTTTTCCCTTTCTGAATATGGTATGCTGTGAGGATCATAATAAGGAAAGCATTGTTTTGAGCAGCCCCTTGAAATATTAGGATATTTCATTTTGCCTTCTCCTTCTTCTTTTTTTTTTTTTTGCTTTCTATTATCTTGATTTATTTTTTGGAATGGACAGTCAAGAATTGAGAGACAAGGGAGGGATAGAGATTTTGAGAACCAGAGAGATACCTGCAGCACATGTGCACCACTTGTAAAGATTTCCCACTGCAGGTTGGAACCAGGGTCTTGAACCCAGGTCCTCCTACAGTTTAACATGAGTGCTTAACCAGGTGAGGCACCACCTGCTAAGCTTAATGTGACATTTTTTTAGCAGTGAAAAGAAATTCTCTTGGCTAGGAAAGAAATAAATAAAATGTAAATAAGTAAATAAAAGTGCTTTTATGTTTACACAGTGGGAACACACACTGGGACATATTCTTGTCTATTACTTGTATTATTTATTTATTTATTGCCACAAGGGGTTATTGCCATAGCGCAGTGCCAGTACCACTAATCCACTGCTCCTATGTTCCATTTTTTCCCCTTTTGCTGCCCTTGTGGCTTGAATATTGTGGTTATTAATAATATTATTATTGTTGTTGTGATAGTTACTGTCCTTGCGGAGAACAGAGAAAAATGGAAAGAGGAGGTTAAAGAGAGATGGGGGAGAGAAAGATAGGCCCCCTGAAGATCTGCTTCACTAAATAAATAAAGCACATTTTCATTTGACTCAGTAGAAACACAGAGACACGTATACATGTATAATACCTGCATTTTTTATTTGTGTATTCTTTATCTATTGATTGATTGATTGACTGATTGATTGCCTCCAGGGTTATTGTCAGGGCTAGGGGCCTGCACCACGAACCCACTGCTCCTGCAGACCATGTTTTCCCCTTTGGCTGCCCTTGTTGCCTGAACTTTGTTGTGGTTATTATTATCGTTGTTGTTGCTGTTACTGTCCTTGCATAGGACAGAGAGAAAGGGAGAGAGGACTGGAAACACAGAAGGGTGAGAGAAAGGTAGACCCCTGCAGGTCTGCTTCACTAGATAAACAAAAGTGCATGTACATTTATTTACAAAGTGGATACACCAACACATGTATACATGTATATTACCTGTATATTTTCTCTATGAGTTTTCATATATATATATATATATATATATATATATGTATTTATTTGTTTATTTATTTATTGCTTCCAGGGTCACTGCTGGTGCTCCATACATATACCTGGAATCCACTGCTCCTGCAGACCATTTATTCTCCTTTTGCTGCCCTTGTTGCTTGATCATTGTTGTGCTTCTTCTTCTTATTGTTGTTGTTGTTGTTACTGTCCTTGCATAGGACAGAGAGAAAGGGAGAGAGGACTGGAAACACAGAAGGGTGAGAGAAAGGTAGACCCCTGCAGGTCTGCTTCACTAGATAAACAAAAGTGCATGTACATTTATTTACAAAGTGGATACACCAACACATGTATACATGTATATTACCTGTATATTTTCTCTATGAGTTTTCATATATATATATATATATATATATATATGTGTGTGTGTGTGTGTGTGTGTGTGTGTGTGTGTGTGTGTGTATTTATTTATTTATTTATTGCTTCCAGGGTCACTGCCGGTGCTCCATACATATACCTGGAATCCACTGCTCCTGCACACCATTTATTCTCCTTTTGCTGCCCTTGTTGCTTGATCATTGTTGTGCTTCTTCTTCTTATTGTTGTTGTTGTTGTTACTGTCCTTGCGTAGGACAGAGAGAAAGGGATAGGGGAGGGGAAAGTCAGAGGGAGTAGTGAAAGATAGAGCCCCTGAAGATCTGCTTCACCCCCTGTAAAGCTACTCCCCTGCAGGTGGAGGTCTGGGGGCCATACCGCAGATCCTTCTGCCTGTCCCCTCGTTTCCTCCACCACCTCTTAACCCTCTGACATTCGTCCAACCTCCCTGGATTTCCTTTTTACACCAATATGACCTGTCTATTTTTTGAATCCTCAATATCGTGAGGATCAGTCTTGCAAATAGTCTCATGAGAAGCCACAGGGGGATCTCTGGAATCAGAGAGCTCCTGGAACAGCAGCTGGGGCTCTAGAGCCAGGGCATGGTCCATCTACCCATCCACCCTCCACGGAGTCCACCTGCCTGCATCTTGGTCTTGCTCCCTCCCAAAAAGATTTTTTTCCCTTGTTTCACTGAGAAACAGGCATCACACAGGAGAGTCAGGCAGTGGGGAAAAAAAAAGCCTTTTTTTTTTTTTTTTTTTACCCTACTGATGGACCAGCTTCTGGGAAGTACAGGTTTTGAACCTGAAAACGCTGTCTGCCTCTGCCTGTCTCTGAGTCCACTGGAGGAGCCACTGCCCCAGGCAGACCTTGTGCTCAGAGTGGGGTGTTTTCGCCAGTTCTAGGCTTGCACAGCGCACTTGGGATTGGGTTGCCTGAGATCCAAATGTTACATTGTAGATTGCAGTTCCGGCTCCCCAGGACATTGGACAGACCCAACTCCTCTGGGGATACCCAGAGAAAAAGACTCTTCCCATCCTTAGTGCAAATGGAGTGGAGGGGGAGGGGAGAGATGTGCATGTGTGGGATACTCATGCCCAGGTGTGTGTGAGGGGCCCTGACAGGGGTTAGAAGGGGGTTGAGGGGCAGAAGGAGACTGTTTGGGGGGCAGGCTGCAGGCAGGGGAGCCCCTGAATAGGTGCAGGGCTGTGTGTGCCTGTGGTGGCAGGGCGTTAGGGCAGGTCCCCCTGCAGGATGGTGCAGATGGCAGCTGGGCTGGCCCAGGGCCCCCAGGGCTGGAGGGCAGCAGCAGGCTGGCAGGAAAGGAGGCAAACAGTAGATGACAGTTGGGGAGCTAGGGGACAGGGGGCAAGGGGAAAAGGGGGCATCCTTGCGGAGGAGGGGCAGGGGGCTGGACTGGAGAGTGGGTGGAGCTGGAGGCAGGCAGGTCCCAAGAATCAGGAACTGACAGGGCCAGATACCTGCACCCACCCACTGGATAGCAGCTGCAGCAGCCACAGCAGCAGCCTTGGCTTGCCTAGGCCAAGGGCCCTGAGTGAGTCCCTCTGAGGATGAGGAAGGGGAGGGGGAGGGGTAGAAGGAGGGGGAGGAGGGCCGCTGTCAGCAGGCAACGGGGTCTACAGGGGCCTCCACTATGGAGGCCTGTGTCCAGGTGGCTGCCCGCCAGATCCGGGGCAGCTCAGGGCTCCCAGGGCCCTGCGGGGTGTCTGTGGGTTGGTGGCTGTCAGTCAGTCAGTCTGTCTGTGTGTCAGTGCACTTGCTTGGACAGGGGCCTGGCGGCCCTTGGACCCCAGCCCTGGGCTGTCAGATGCCGGCCCCGCCCCCAGACACGCCCCCACCGTGCCCCTTGCCTCAGAGCCCCGCCCACCTGCGCTGGCTTTGGCCTGGGGCTCTGGCTCTGGTGGCTGGCCACCACCCCTCAGATCAAGTTCAGGGTGGGTGTCATGGCTGCTGCCACCACCACTGCCACCACCACCACTCCCTAGGGGTCAACTGGGTGGGCGGGGTCCTCGTGGCCTAGCAACCTCTCGAGCCCTCTGTGATGTCCCCCTCCCAGGATTCTGTGCGCATGCGCACTGGCACTGGGCAGCCCAACTGTCCTGCCACTATGTCAAGCGGCAGCAACCAGACCCCTGGGCCCTGGCACAGAGGGACGGAAGAACGGGAGGACAGCGCTGACCTACGACGGACCTCGGGGCTGGCAGCCAAGAGAGCAAAGGAGGAGGTGCGCCCAGGAGCCAGGGAGCCCGGGCTACAGCTACCTACATGCCTGCCTGGCTTGCTGGATGCCGGTATGCTACCTCTGTCCAGGTGGCTTTCTCAGTTCCTCTCCTGTCCTTTCCTGTCCTCTCCTGTCCTCTCCTCTCCTCTCCTGTCCTCTCCTCTCCTCTCCTGTCCACTCCGCTCCTCTTTTCTCTCCTCACTTCCGGGTGCCCTTATCACCAGCTCGAGCGCTTTTGACATTTCACCTTGACAGCTGCCCACACCACCCCTCCGCGTCCCTGACGTGACCCAGCTCACAGGCTCCCCTGCTCACCCCACCCACACCCACACGCCCAACCACATTCCCTGGATCAGCTCCTCTGCCCTATTGAGCCAAACTGCCCAGTTGGCAACGTATCTGTGCAGGTTATATCTCCGTTTGTACTTAGCTTGGTTGATTGTCAATGGATAGTTGGATGGATGGATGGATGGATGGATGGATGGATGGATGGAAGGATGGATGGAAGGATGGAGTGATGCACGGGTTGATTGATTGGTTTTGTAGAGGCAGAGAGCCATCTAGGGGTACTTGAGACCTCTGGCATAAGAGCCCTAGTCTTCTGTCGATTGTAAAACATTAACACCTCAATAAATAAATGAATAAATGTATTAAATAAACTGGGTTTAAGAAACGCGGTGTCTTTTCCCTTTCTGAATATGGTATGCTGTGAGGATCATAATAAGGAAAGCATTGTTTTGAGCAGCCCCTTGAAATATTAGGATATTTCATTTTGCCTTCTCCTTCTTCTTTTTTTTTTTTTTGCTTTCTATTATCTTGATTTATTTTTTGGAATGGACAGTCAAGAATTGAGAGACAAGGGAGGGATAGAGATTTTGAGAACCAGAGAGATACCTGCAGCACATGTGCACCACTTGTAAAGATTTCCCACTGCAGGTTGGAACCAGGGTCTTGAACCCAGGTCCTCCTACAGTTTAACATGAGTGCTTAACCAGGTGAGGCACCACCTGCTAAGCTTAATGTGACATTTTTTTAGCAGTGAAAAGAAATTCTCTTGGCTAGGAAAGAAATAAATAAAATGTAAATAAGTAAATAAAAGTGCTTTTATGTTTACACAGTGGGAACACACACTGGGACATATTCTTGTCTATTACTTGTATTATTTATTTATTTATTGCCACAAGGGGTTATTGCCATAGCGCAGTGCCAGTACCACTAATCCACTGCTCCTATGTTCCATTTTTTCCCCTTTTGCTGCCCTTGTGGCTTGAATATTGTGGTTATTAATAATATTATTATTGTTGTTGTGATAGTTACTGTCCTTGCGGAGAACAGAGAAAAATGGAAAGAGGAGGTTAAAGAGAGATGGGGGAGAGAAAGATAGGCCCCCTGAAGATCTGCTTCACTAAATAAATAAAGCACATTTTCATTTGACTCAGTAGAAACACAGAGACACGTATACATGTATAATACCTGCATTTTTTATTTGTGTATTCTTTATCTATTGATTGATTGATTGACTGATTGATTGCCTCCAGGGTTATTGTCAGGGCTAGGGGCCTGCACCACGAACCCACTGCTCCTGCAGACCATGTTTTCCCCTTTGGCTGCCCTTGTTGCCTGAACTTTGTTGTGGTTATTATTATCGTTGTTGTTGCTGTTACTGTCCTTGCATAGGACAGAGAGAAAGGGAGAGAGGACTGGAAACACAGAAGGGTGAGAGAAAGGTAGACCCCTGCAGGTCTGCTTCACTAGATAAACAAAAGTGCATGTACATTTATTTACAAAGTGGATACACCAACACATGTATACATGTATATTACCTGTATATTTTCTCTATGAGTTTTCATATATATATATATATATATATATATATATATATATATATATGTATTTATTTGTTTATTTATTTATTGCTTCCAGGGTCACTGCTGGTGCTCCATACATATACCTGGAATCCACTGCTCCTGCAGACCATTTATTCTCCTTTTGCTGCCCTTGTTGCTTGATCATTGTTGTGCTTCTTCTTCTTATTGTTGTTGTTGTTGTTACTGTCCTTGCATAGGACAGAGAGAAAGGGAGAGAGGACTGGAAACACAGAAGGGTGAGAGAAAGGTAGACCCCTGCAGGTCTGCTTCACTAGATAAACAAAAGTGCATGTACATTTATTTACAAAGTGGATACACCAACACATGTATACATGTATATTACCTGTATATTTTCTCTATGAGTTTTCATATATATATATATATATATATATATGTGTGTGTGTGTGTGTGTGTGTGTGTGTGTGTGTGTGTGTATTTATTTATTTATTTATTGCTTCCAGGGTCACTGCCGGTGCTCCATACATATACCTGGAATCCACTGCTCCTGCACACCATTTATTCTCCTTTTGCTGCCCTTGTTGCTTGATCATTGTTGTGCTTCTTCTTCTTATTGTTGTTGTTGTTGTTACTGTCCTTGCGTAGGACAGAGAGAAAGGGATAGGGGAGGGGAAAGTCAGAATGAGTAGTGAAAGATAGAGCCCCTGAAGATCTGCTTCACCCCCTGTAAAGCTACTCCCCTGCAGGTGGAGGTCTGGGGGCCATACCGCAGATCCTTCTGCCTGTCCCCTCGTTTCCTCCACCACCTCTTAACCCTCTGACATTCGTCCAACCTCCCTGGATTTCCTTTTTACACCAATATGACCTGTCTATTTTTTGAATCCTCAATATCGTGAGGATCAGTCTTGCAAATAGTCTCATGAGAAGCCACAGGGGGATCTCTGGAATCAGAGAGCTCCTGGAACAGCAGCTGGGGCTCTAGAGCCAGGGCATGGTCCATCTACCCATCCACCCTCCACGGAGTCCACCTGCCTGCATCTTGGTCTTGCTCCCTCCCAAAAAGATTTTTTTCCCTTGTTTCACTGAGAAACAGGCATCACACAGGAGAGTCAGGCAGTGGGGAAAAAAAAAGCCTTTTTTTTTTTTTTTTTTTACCCTACTGATGGACCAGCTTCTGGGAAGTACAGGTTTTGAACCTGAAAACGCTGTCTGCCTCTGCCTGTCTCTGAGTCCACTGGAGGAGCCACTGCCCCAGGCAGACCTTGTGCTCAGAGTGGGGTGTTTTCGCCAGTTCTAGGCTTGCACAGCGCACTTGGGATTGGGTTGCCTGAGATCCAAATGTTACATTGTAGATTGCAGTTCCGGCTCCCCAGGACATTGGACAGACCCAACTCCTCTGGGGATACCCAGAGAAAAAGACTCTTCCCATCCTTAGTGCAAATGGAGTGGAGGGGGAGGGGAGAGATGTGCATGTGTGGGATACTCATGCCCAGGTGTGTGTGAGGGGCCCTGACAGGGGTTAGAAGGGGGTTGAGGGGCAGAAGGAGACTGTTTGGGGGGCAGGCTGCAGGCAGGGGAGCCCCTGAATAGGTGCAGGGCTGTGTGTGCCTGTGGTGGCAGGGCGTTAGGGCAGGTCCCCCTGCAGGATGGTGCAGATGGCAGCTGGGCTGGCCCAGGGCCCCCAGGGCTGGAGGGCAGCAGCAGGCTGGCAGGAAAGGAGGCAAACAGTAGATGACAGTTGGGGAGCTAGGGGACAGGGGGCAAGGGGAAAAGGGGGCATCCTTGCGGAGGAGGGGCAGGGGGCTGGACTGGAGAGTGGGTGGAGCTGGAGGCAGGCAGGTCCCAAGAATCAGGAACTGACAGGGCCAGATACCTGCACCCACCCACTGGATAGCAGCTGCAGCAGCCACAGCAGCAGCCTTGGCTTGCCTAGGCCAAGGGCCCTGAGTGAGTCCCTCTGAGGATGAGGAAGGGGAGGGGGAGGGGTAGAAGGAGGGGGAGGAGGGCCGCTGTCAGCAGGCAACGGGGTCTACAGGGGCCTCCACTATGGAGGCCTGTGTCCAGGTGGCTGCCCGCCAGATCCGGGGCAGCTCAGGGCTCCCAGGGCCCTGCGGGGTGTCTGTGGGTTGGTGGCTGTCAGTCAGTCAGTCTGTCTGTGTGTCAGTGCACTTGCTTGGACAGGGGCCTGGCGGCCCTTGGACCCCAGCCCTGGGCTGTCAGATGCCGGCCCCGCCCCCAGACACGCCCCCACCGTGCCCCTTGCCTCAGAGCCCCGCCCACCTGCGCTGGCTTTGGCCTGGGGCTCTGGCTCTGGTGGCTGGCCACCACCCCTCAGATCAAGTTCAGGGTGGGTGTCATGGCTGCTGCCACCACCACTGCCACCACCACCACTCCCTAGGGGTCAACTGGGTGGGCGGGGTCCTCGTGGCCTAGCAACCTCTCGAGCCCTCTGTGATGTCCCCCTCCCAGGATTCTGTGCGCATGCGCACTGGCACTGGGCAGCCCAACTGTCCTGCCACTATGTCAAGCGGCAGCAACCAGACCCCTGGGCCCTGGCACAGAGGGACGGAAGAACGGGAGGACAGCGCTGACCTACGACGGACCTCGGGGCTGGCAGCCAAGAGAGCAAAGGAGGAGGTGCGCCCAGGAGCCAGGGAGCCCGGGCTACAGCTACCTACATGCCTGCCTGGCTTGCTGGATGCCGGTATGCTACCTCTGTCCAGGTGGCTTTCTCAGTTCCTCTCCTGTCCTTTCCTGTCCTCTCCTGTCCTCTCCTCTCCTCTCCTGTCCTCTCCTCTCCTCTCCTGTCCACTCCGCTCCTCTTTTCTCTCCTCACTTCCGGGTGCCCTTATCACCAGCTCGAGCGCTTTTGACATTTCACCTTGACAGCTGCCCACACCACCCCTCCGCGTCCCTGACGTGACCCAGCTCACAGGCTCCCCTGCTCACCCCACCCACACCCACACGCCCAACCACATTCCCTGGATCAGCTCCTCTGCCCTATTGAGCCAAACTGCCCAGTTGGCAACGTATCTGTGCAGGTTATATCTCCGTTTGTACTTAGCTTGGTTGATTGTCAATGGATAGTTGGATGGATGGATGGATGGATGGATGGATGGATGGATGGAAGGATGGATGGAAGGATGGAGTGATGCACGGGTTGATTGATTGGTTTTGTAGAGGCAGAGAGCCATCTAGGGGTACTTGAGACCTCTGGCATAAGAGCCCTAGTCTTCTGTCGATTGTAAAACATTAACACCTCAATAAATAAATGAATAAATGTATTAAATAAACTGGGTTTAAGAAACGCGGTGTCTTTTCCCTTTCTGAATATGGTATGCTGTGAGGATCATAATAAGGAAAGCATTGTTTTGAGCAGCCCCTTGAAATATTAGGATATTTCATTTTGCCTTCTCCTTCTTCTTTTTTTTTTTTTTGCTTTCTATTATCTTGATTTATTTTTTGGAATGGACAGTCAAGAATTGAGAGACAAGGGAGGGATAGAGATTTTGAGAACCAGAGAGATACCTGCAGCACATGTGCACCACTTGTAAAGATTTCCCACTGCAGGTTGGAACCAGGGTCTTGAACCCAGGTCCTCCTACAGTTTAACATGAGTGCTTAACCAGGTGAGGCACCACCTGCTAAGCTTAATGTGACATTTTTTTAGCAGTGAAAAGAAATTCTCTTGGCTAGGAAAGAAATAAATAAAATGTAAATAAGTAAATAAAAGTGCTTTTATGTTTACACAGTGGGAACACACACTGGGACATATTCTTGTCTATTACTTGTATTATTTATTTATTTATTGCCACAAGGGGTTATTGCCATAGCGCAGTGCCAGTACCACTAATCCACTGCTCCTATGTTCCATTTTTTCCCCTTTTGCTGCCCTTGTGGCTTGAATATTGTGGTTATTAATAATATTATTATTGTTGTTGTGATAGTTACTGTCCTTGCGGAGAACAGAGAAAAATGGAAAGAGGAGGTTAAAGAGAGATGGGGGAGAGAAAGATAGGCCCCCTGAAGATCTGCTTCACTAAATAAATAAAGCACATTTTCATTTGACTCAGTAGAAACACAGAGACACGTATACATGTATAATACCTGCATTTTTTATTTGTGTATTCTTTATCTATTGATTGATTGATTGACTGATTGATTGCCTCCAGGGTTATTGTCAGGGCTAGGGGCCTGCACCACGAACCCACTGCTCCTGCAGACCATGTTTTCCCCTTTGGCTGCCCTTGTTGCCTGAACTTTGTTGTGGTTATTATTATCGTTGTTGTTGCTGTTACTGTCCTTGCATAGGACAGAGAGAAAGGGAGAGAGGACTGGAAACACAGAAGGGTGAGAGAAAGGTAGACCCCTGCAGGTCTGCTTCACTAGATAAACAAAAGTGCATGTACATTTATTTACAAAGTGGATACACCAACACATGTATACATGTATATTACCTGTATATTTTCTCTATGAGTTTTCATATATATATATATATATATATATATATATATATATATATATATGTGTGTGTGTGTGTGTGTGTGTGTGTGTGTGTGTGTGTGTGTGTGTGTATTTATTTATTTATTTATTGCTTCCAGGGTCACTGCCGGTGCTCCATACATATACCTGGAATCCACTGCTCCTGCAGACCATTTATTCTCCTTTTGCTGCCCTTGTTGCTTGATCATTGTTGTGCTTCTTCTTCTTATTGTTGTTGTTGTTGTTACTGTCCTTGCGTAGGACAGAGAGAAAGGGATAGGGGAGGGGAAAGTCAGAGGGAGTAGTGAAAGATAGAGCCCCTGAAGATCTGCTTCACCCCCTGTAAAGCTACTCCCCTGCAGGTGGGGGTCTGGGGGCCATACCGCAGATCCTTCTGCCTGTCCCCTCGTTTCCTCCACCACCTCTTAACCCTCTGACATTCGTCCAACCTCCCTGGATTTCCTTTTTACACCAATATGACCTGTCTATTTTTTGAATCCTCAATATCGTGAGGATCAGTCTTGGAAATAGTCTCATGAGAAGCCACAGGGGGATCTCTGGAATCAGAGAGCTCCTGGAACAGCAGCTGGGGCTCTAGAGCCAGGGCATGGTCCATCTACCCATCCACCCTCCACGGAGTCCACCTGCCTGCATCTTGGTCTTGCTCCCTCCCAAAAAGATTTTTTTCCCTTGTTTCACTGAGAAACAGGCATCACACAGGAGAGTCAGGCAGTGGGGAAAAAAAAAGCCTTTTTTTTTTTTTTTTTTTTACCCTACTGATGGACCAGCTTCTGGGAAGTACAGGTTTTGAACCTGAAAACGCTGTCTGCCTCTGCCTGTCTCTGAGTCCACTGGAGGAGCCACTGCCCCAGGCAGACCTTGTGCTCAGAGTGGGGTGTTTTCGCCAGTTCTAGGCTTGCACAGCGCACTTGGGATTGGGTTGCCTGAGATCCAAATGTTACATTGTAGATTGCAGTTCCGGCTCCCCAGGACATTGGACAGACCCAACTCCTCTGGGGATACCCAGAGAAAAAGACTCTTCCCATCCTTAGTGCAAATGGAGTGGAGGGGGAGGGGAGAGATGTGCATGTGTGGGATACTCATGCCCAGGTGTGTGTGAGGGGCCCTGACAGGGGTTAGAAGGGGGTTGAGGGGCAGAAGGAGACTGTTTGGGGGGCAGGCTGCAGGCAGGGGAGCCCCTGAATAGGTGCAGGGCTGTGTGTGCCTGTGGTGGCAGGGCGTTAGGGCAGGTCCCCCTGCAGGATGGTGCAGATGGCAGCTGGGCTGGCCCAGGGCCCCCAGGGCTGGAGGGCAGCAGCAGGCTGGCAGGAAAGGAGGCAAACAGTAGATGACAGTTGGGGAGCTAGGGGACAGGGGGCAAGGGGAAAAGGGGGCATCCTTGCGGAGGAGGGGCAGGGGGCTGGACTGGAGAGTGGGTGGAGCTGGAGGCAGGCAGGTCCCAAGAATCAGGAACTGACAGGGCCAGATACCTGCACCCACCCACTGGATAGCAGCTGCAGCAGCCACAGCAGCAGCCTTGGCTTGCCTGGGCAAGGGCCCTGAGTGAGTCCCTCTGAGGATGAGGAAGGGGAGGGGGAGGGGTAGAAGGAGGGGGAGGAGGGCCGCTGTCAGCAGGCAACGGGGTCTACAGGGGCCTCCACTATGGAGGCCTGTGTCCAGGTGGCTGCCCGCCAGATCCGGGGCAGCTCAGGGCTCCCAGGGCCCTGCGGGGTGTCTGTGGGTTGGTGGCTGTCAGTCAGTCAGTCTGTCTGTGTGTCAGTGCACTTGCTTGGACAGGGGCCTGGCGGCCCTTGGACCCCAGCCCTGGGCTGTCAGATGCCGGCCCCGCCCCCAGACACGCCCCCACCGTGCCCCTTGCCTCAGAGCCCCGCCCACCTGCGCTGGCTTTGGCCTGGGGCTCTGGCTCTGGTGGCTGGCCACCACCCCTCAGATCAAGTTCAGGGTGGGTGTCATGGCTGCTGCCACCACCACTGCCACCACCACCACTCCCTAGGGGTCAACTGGGTGGGCGGGGTCCTCGTGGCCTAGCAACCTCTCGAGCCCTCTGTGATGTCCCCCTCCCAGGATTCTGTGCGCATGCGCACTGGCACTGGGCAGCCCAACTGTCCTGCCACTATGTCAAGCGGCAGCAACCAGACCCCTGGGCCCTGGCACAGAGGGACGGAAGAACGGGAGGACAGCGCTGACCTACGACGGACGTCGGGGCTGGCAGCCAAGAGAGCAAAGGAGGAGGTGCACCCAGGAGCCAGGGAGCCCGGGCTACAGCTACCTACATGCCTGCCTGCCTTGCTGGATGCCGGTATGCTACCTCTGTCCAGGTGGCTTTCTCAGTTCCTCTCCTGTCCTTTCCTGTCCTCTCCTGTCCTCTCCTCTCCTCTCCTGTCCTCTCCTCTCCTCTCCTGTCCGCTCCGCTCCTCTTTTCTCTCCTCACTTCCGGGTGCCCTTATCACCAGCTCGAGCGCTTTTGACATTTCACCTTGACAGCTGCCCACACCACCCCTCCGCGTCCCTGACGTGACCCAGCTCACAGGCTCCCCTGCTCACCCCACCCACACCCACACGCCCAACCACATTCCCTGGATCAGCTCCTCTGCCCTATTGAGCCAAACTGCCCAGTTGGCAACGTATCTGTGCAGGTTATATCTCCGTTTGTACTTAGCTTGGTTGATTGTCAATGGATAGTTGGATGGATGGATGGATGGATGGATGGATGGATGGATGGATGGAAGGATGGATGGAAGGATGGAGTGATGCACGGGTTGATTGATTGGTTTTGTAGAGGCAGAGAGCCATCTAGGGGTACTTGAGACCTCTGGCATAAGAGCCCTAGTCTTCTGTCGATTGTAAAACATTAACACCTCAATAAATAAATGAATAAATGTATTAAATAAACTGGGTTTAAGAAACGCGGTGTCTTTTCCCTTTCTGAATATGGTATGCTGTGAGGATCATAATAAGGAAAGCATTGTTTTGAGCAGCCCCTTGAAATATTAGGATATTTCATTTTGCCTTCTCCTTCTTCTTTTTTTTTTTTTTTGCTTTCTATTATCTTGATTTATTTTTTGGAATGGACAGTCAAGAATTGAGAGACAAGGGAGGGATAGAGATTTTGAGAACCAGAGAGATACCTGCAGCACATGTGCACCACTTGTAAAGATTTCCCACTGCAGGTTGGAACCAGGGTCTTGAACCCAGGTCCTCCTACAGTTTAACATGAGTGCTTAACCAGGTGAGGCACCACCTGCTAAGCTTAATGTGACATTTTTTTAGCAGTGAAAAGAAATTCTCTTGGCTAGGAAAGAAATAAATAAAATATAAATAAGTAAATAAAAGTGCTTTTATGTTTACACAGTGGGAACACACACTGGGACATATTCTTGTCTATTACTTGTATTATTTATTTATTTATTGCCACAAGGGGTTATTGCCATAGCGCAGTGCCAGTACCACTAATCCACTGCTCCTATGTTCCATTTTTTCCCCTTTTGCTGCCCTTGTGGCTTGAATATTGTGGTTATTAATAATATTATTATTGTTGTTGTGATAGTTACTGTCCTTGCGGAGAACAGAGAAAAATGGAAAGAGGAGGTTAAAGAGAGATGGGGGAGAGAAAGATAGGCCCCCTGAAGATCTGCTTCACTAAATAAATAAAGCACATTTTCATTTGACTCAGTAGAAACACAGAGACACGTATACATGTATAATACCTGCATTTTTTATTTGTGTATTCTTTATCTATTGATTGATTGATTGACTGATTGATTGCCTCCAGGGTTATTGTCAGGGCTAGGGGCCTGCACCACGAACCCACTGCTCCTGCAGACCATGTTTTCCCCTTTGGCTGCCCTTGTTGCCTGAACTTTGTTGTGGTTATTATTATCGTTGTTGTTGCTGTTACTGTCCTTGCATAGGACAGAGAGAAAGGGAGAGAGGACTGGAAACACAGAAGGGTGAGAGAAAGATAGACCCCTGCAGGTCTGCTTCACTAGATAAACAAAAGTGCATGTACATTTATTTACAAAGTGGATACACCAACACATGTATACATGTATATTACCTGTATATTTTCTCTATGAGTTTTCATATATATATATATATATATATATATATATATATATATATGTATTTATTTATTTATTTATTGCTTCCAGGGTCACTGCCGGTGCTCCATACATATACCTGGAATCCACTGCTCCTGCAGACCATTTATTCTCCTTTTGCTGCCCTTGTTGCTTGATCATTGTTGTGCTTCTTCTTCTTATTGTTGTTGTTGTTGTTACTGTCCTTGCATAGGACAGAGAGAAAGGGATAGGGGAGGGGAAAGTCAGAGGGGGAAGTGAAAGATAGAGCCCCTGAAGATCTGCTTCACCCCCTGTAAAGCTACTCCCCTGCAGGTGGGGGTCTGGGGGCCATACCGCAGATCCTTCTGCCTGTCCCCTCGTTTCCTCCACCACCTCTTAACCCTCTGACATTCGTCCAACCGCCCTGGATTTCCTTTTTACACCAATATGACCTGTCTATTTTTTGAATCCTCAATATCGTGAGGATCAGTCTTGGAAATAGTCTCATGAGAAGCCACAGGGGGATCTCTGGAATCAGAGAGCGCCTGGAACAGCAGCTGGGGCTCTAGAGCCAGGGCATGGTCCATCTACCCATCCACCCTCCACGGAGTCCACCTGCCTGCATCTTGGTCTTGCTCCCTCCCAAAAAGATTTTTTTCCCTTGTTTCACTGAGAAACAGGCATCACACAGGAGAGTCAGGCAGTGGGGAAAAAAAAAAGCCTTTTTTTTTTTTTTTTTTTTTTTTACCCTACTGATGGACCAGCTTCTGGGAAGTACAGGTTTTGAACCTGAAAACGCTGTCTGCCTCTGCCTGTCTCTGAGTCCACTGGAGGAGCCACTGCCACAGGCAGACCTTGTGCTCAGAGTGGGGTGTTTTCGCCAGTCCTAGGCTTGCACAGCGCACTTGGGATTGGGTTGCCTGAGATCCAAATGTTACATTGTAGATTGTTTGC
This sequence comes from Erinaceus europaeus, assembly GCF_950295315.1. NCBI lineage: Eukaryota > Metazoa > Chordata > Mammalia > Eulipotyphla > Erinaceidae > Erinaceus > Erinaceus europaeus. The sequence goes on along the minus strand of NW_026647188.1, from coordinate 717,293 downwards.
AGTTTCGGCTCCCCAGGACATTGGACAGACCCAACTCCTCTGGGGATACCCAGAGAAAAAGACTCTTCCCATCCTTAGTGCAAATGGAGTGGAGGGGGAGGGGAGAGATGTGCATGTGTGGGATACTCATGCCCAGGTGTGTGTGAGGGGCCCTGACAGGGGTTAGAAGGGGGTTGAGGGGCAGAAGGAGACTGTTTGGGGGGCAGGCTGCAGGCAGGGGAGCCCCTGAATAGGTGCAGGGCTGTGTGTGCCTGTGGTGGCAGGGCGTTAGGGCAGGTCCCCCTGCAGGATGGTGAAGATGGCAGCTGGGCTGGCCCATGGCCCCCAGGGCTGGAGGGCAGCAGCAGGCTGGCAGGAAAGGAGGCAAACAGTAGATGACAGTTGGGGAGCTGGGGGACAGGGGGCAAGGGGAAAAGGGGGCATCCTTGCGGAGGAGGGGCAGGGGGCTGGACTGGAGAGTGGGTGGAGCTGGAGGCAGGCAGGTCCCAAGAATCAGGAACTGACAGGGCCAGATACCTGCACCCACCCACTGGATAGCAGCTGCAGCAGCCACAGCAGCAGCCCTGGCTTGCCTAGGCCAAGGGCCCTGAGTGAGTCCCTCTGAGGATGAGGAAGGGGAGGGGGAGGGGTAGAGAGAGGGGGAGGAGGGCCGCTGTCAGCAGGCAACGGGGTCTACAGGGGCCTCCACTATGGAGGCCAGTGTCCAGGTGGCTGCCCGCCAGATCCGGGGCAGCTCAGGGCTCCCAGGGCCCTGGGGGGTGTCTGTGGGTTGGGGGCTGTCAGTCAGTCAGTCTGTCTGTGTGTCAGTGCACTTGCTTGGACAGGGGCCTGGCGGCCCTTGGACCCCAGCCCTGGGCTGTCAGATGCCGGCCCCGCCCCCAGACACGCCCCCACCGTGCCCCTTGCCTCAGAGCCCCGCCCACCTGCGCTGGCTTTGGCCTGGGGCTCTGGCTCTGGTGGCTGGCCACCACCCCTCAGATCAAGTTCAGGGTGGGTGTCATGGCTGCTGCCACCACCACTGCCACCACCACCACTCCCTAGGGGTCAACTGGGTGGGCGGGGTCCTCGTGGCCTAGCAACCTCTCGAGCCCTCTGTGATGTCCCCCTCCCAGGATTCTGTGCGCATGCGCACTGGCACTGGGCAGCCCAACTGTCCTGCCACTATGTCAAGCGGCAGCAACCAGACCCCTGGGCCCTGGCACAGAGGGACGGAAGAACGGGAGGACTGCGCTGACCTACGACGGACCTCGGGGCTGGCAGCCAAGAGAGCAAAGGAGGAGGTGCGCCCAGGAGCCAGGGAGCCCGGGCTACAGCTACCTACATGCCTGCCTGCCTTGCTGGATGCCGGTATGCTACCTCTGTCCAGGTGGCTTTCTCAGTTCCTCTCCTGTCCTCTCCTGTCCTCTCCTGTCCTCTCCTGTCCTCTCCTGTCCTCTCCTCTACTCTACTGTCCGCTCCGCTCCGCTCCTCTTTTCTCTCCTCACTTCCGGGTGCCCTTATCACCAGCTCGAGCGCTTTTGACATTTCACCTTGACAGCTGCCCACACCACCCCTCCGCGTCCCTGACGTGACCCAGCTCACAGGCTCCCCTGCTCACCCCACCCACACCCACACGCCCCACCACATTCCCTGGATCAGCTCCTCTGCCCTATTCAGCCAAACTGCCCAGTTGGCAACGTATCTGTGCAGGTTTGACTGTCTTTATCATTCAAGGTTATATCTCCGTTTGTACTTAGCTTGGTTGATTGTCAATGGATAGTTGGATGGATGGATGGATGGATGGATGGATGGATGGATGGAAGGATGGATGGATGGAAGGATGGAGTGATGCACGAGTTGATTGACTGGTTTTGTAGAGGCAGAGAGCCATCTAGGGGTACTTGAGACCTCTGGCATAAGAGCCCTAGTCTTCTGTCGATTGTAAAACATTAACACCTCAATAAATAAATGAATAAATGTATTAAATAAACTGGGTTTAAGAAACGCGGTGTCTTTTCCCTTTCTGAATATGGTATGCTGTGAGGATCATAATAAGGAAAGCATTGTTTTGAGCAGCCCCTTGAAATATTAGGATATTTCATTTTGCCTTCTTCTTCTTCTTCTTTTTTTTTTTTTTTTTTGCTTTCTATTATCTTGATTTATTTTTTGGAATGGACAGTCAAGAATTGAGAGACAAGGGAGGGATAGAGATTTTGAGAACCAGAGAGATACCTGCAGCACATGTGCACCACTTGTAAAGATTTCCCACTGCAGGTTGGAACCAGGGTCTTGAACCCAGGTCCTCCTACAGTTTAACATGAGTGCTTAACCAGGTGAGGCACCACCTGCTAAGCTTAATGTGACATTTTTTTAGGAGTGAAAAGAAATTCTCTTGGCTAGGAAAGAAATAAATAAAATATAAATAAGTAAATAAAAGTGCTTTTATGTTTACACAGTGGAAACACACACTGGGACATATTCTTGTCTATTACTTGTATTATTTATTTATTTATTTATTTATTTATTTATTGCCACAAGGGGTTATTGCCATAGTGCAGTGCCAGTACCACTAATCCACTGCTCCTATGTTCCATTTTTTCCCCTTTTGCTGCCCTTGTGGCTTGAATATTGCGGTTATTAATAATATTATTATTGTTGTTGTGATAGTTACTGTCCTTGCTGAGAACAGAGAAAAATGGAAAGAGGAGGTTAAAGAGAGGTTGGGGAGAGAAAGATAGGCCCCCTGAAGATCTGCTTCACTAAATAAATAAAGCACATTTTCATTAGACTCAGTAGAAACACAGAGACACGTATACATGTATAATACCTGCATTTTTTATTTGTGTATTCTTTATCTATTGATTGATTGATTGACTGATTGATTGCCTCCAGGGTTATTGTCAGGGCTAGGGGCCTGCACCACGAACCCACTGCTCCTGCAGACCATGTTTTCCCCTTTGGCTGCCCTTGTTGCCTGAACTTTGTTGTGGTTATTATTATCGTTGTTGTTGCTGTTACTGTCCTTGCATAGGACAGAGAGAAAGGGAGAGAGGACTGGAAACACAGAAGGGTGAGAGAAAGGTAGACCCCTGCAGGTCTGCTTCACTAGATAAACAAAAGTGCATGTACATTTATTTACAAAGTGGATACACCAACACATGTATACATGTATATTACCTGTATATTTTCTCTATGAGTTTTCATATATATATATATATATATATATGTATTTATTTATTTATTTATTTATTGCTTCCAGGGTCACTGCTGGTGCTCCATACATATACCTGGAATCCACTGCTCCTGCAGACCATTTATTCTCCTTTTGCTGCCCTTGTTGCTTGATCATTGTTGTGCTTCTTCTTCTTATTGTTGTTGTTGTTGTTACTGTCCTTGCATAGGACAGAGAGAAAGGGATAGGGGAGGGGAAAGTCAGAGGGGGTAGTGAAAGATAGAGCCCCTGAAGATCTGCTTCACCCCCTGTAAAGCTACTCCCCTGCAGGTGGGGGTCTGGGGGCCATACCGCAGATCCTTCTGCCTGTCCCCTCGTTTCCTCCACCACCTCTTAACCCTCTGACATTCGTCCAACCTCCCTGGATTTCCTTTTTACACCAATATGACCTGTCTATTTTTTGAATCCTCAATATCGTGAGGATCAGTCTTGCAAATAGTCTCATGAGAAGCCACAGGGGGATCTCTGGAATCAGAGAGCGCCTGGAACAGCAGCTGGGGCTCTAGAGCCGGGGCATGGTCCATCTACCCATCCACCCTCCACGGAGTCCACCTGCCTGCATCTTGGTCCTGCTCCCTCCCAAAAAGATTTTTTTCCCTTATTTCACTGAGAAACAGGCATCACACAGGAGAGTCAGGCAGTGGGGAAAAAAAAAAAGCCTTTTTTTTTTTTTTACCCTACTGATGGACCAGCTTCTGGGAAGTACAGGTTTTGAACCTGAAAACGCTGTCTGCCTCTGCCTGTCTCTGAGTCCACTGGAGGAGCCACTGCCCCAGGCAGACCTTGTGCTCAGAGTGGGGTGTTTTCGCCAGTCCTAGGCTTGCACAGCGCACTTGGGATTGGGTTGCCTGAGATCCAAATGTTACATTGTAGATTTTTTGCAGTTCTGGCTCCCCAGGACATTGGACAGACCCAACTCCTCTGGGGATACCCAGAGAAAAAGACTCTTCCCATCCTTAGTGCAAATGGAGTGGAGGGGGAGGGGAGAGATGTGCATGTGTGGGATACTCATGCCCAGGTGTGTGTGAGGGGCCCTGACAGGGGTTAGAAGGGGGTTGAGGGGCAGAAGGAGACTGTTTGGGGGGCAGGCTGCAGGCAGGGGAGCCCCTGAATAGGTGCAGGGCTGTGTGTGCCTGTGGTGGCAGGGCGTTAGGGCATGTCCCCCTGCAGGATGGTGAAGATGGCAGCTGGGCTGGCCCAGGGCCCCCAGGGCTGGAGGGCAGCAGCAGGCTGGCAGGAAAGGAGGCAAACAGTAGATGACAGTTGGGGAGCTGGGGGACAGGGGGCAAGGGGAAAAGGGGGCATCCTTGCGGAGGAGGGGCAGGCGGCTGGACTGGAGAGTGGGTGGAGCTGGAGGCAGGCAGGTCCCAAGAATCAGGAACTGACAGGGCCAGATACCTGCACCCACCCACTGGATAGCAGCTGCAGCAGCCACAGCAGCAGCCCTGGCTTTCCTAGGCCAAGGGCCCTGAGTGAGTCCCTCTGAGGATGAGGAAGGGGAGGGGGAGGGGTAGAGAGAGGGGGAGGAGGGCCGCTGTCAGCAGGCAACGGGGTCTACAGGGGCCTCCACTATGGAGGCCTGTGTCCAGGTGGCTGCCCGCCAGATCCGGGGCAGCTCAGGGCTCCCAGGGCCCTGGGGGGTGTCTGTGGGTTGGGGGCTGTCAGTCAGTCAGTCTGTCTGTGTGTCAGTGCACTTGCTTGGACAGGGGCCTGGCGGCCCTTGGACCCCAGCCCTGGGCTGTCAGATGCCGGCCCCGCCCCCAGACACGCCCCCACCGTGCCCCTTGCCTCAGAGCCCCGCCCACCTGCTCTGGCTTTGGCCTGGGGCTCTGGCTCTGGTGGCTGGCCACCACCCCTCAGATCAAGTTCAGGGTGGGTGTCATGGCTGCTGCCACCACCACTGCCACCACCACCACTCCCTAGGGGTCAACTGGGTGGGCGGGGTCCTCGTGGCCTAGCAACCTCTCGAGCCCTCTGTGATGTCCCCCTCCCAGGATTCTGTGCACATGCGCACTGGCACTGGGCAGCCCAACTGTCCTGCCACTATGTCAAGCGGCAGCAACCAGACCCCTGGGCCCTGGCACAGAGGGACGGAAGAACGGGAGGACAGCGCTGACCTACGACGGACCTCGGGGCTGGCAGCCAAGAGAGCAAAGGAGGAGGTGCGCCCAGGAGCCAGGGAGCCCGGGCTACAGCTACCTACATGCCTGCCTGCCTTGCTGGATGCCGGTATGCTACCTCTGTCCAGGTGGCTTTCTCAGTTCTTCTCCTGTCCTCTCCTGTCCTCTCCTGTCCTCTCCTGTCCTCTCCTGTCCTCTCCTCTCCTCTCCTCTCCTCTCCTCTCCTGTCCGCTCCGCTCCGCTACTTTTTTCTCTCCTCACTTCCGGGTGCCCTTATCACCAGCTCGAGCGCTTTTGACATTTCACCTTGACAGCTGCCCACACCACCCCTCCGCGTCCCTGACGTGACCCAGCTCACAGGCTCCCCTGCTCACCCCACCCACAGCCACACGCCCCACCACATTCCCTGGATCAGCTCCTCTGCCCTATTCAGCCAAACTGCCCAGTTGGCAACGTATCTGTGCAGGTTTGACTGTCTTTATCATTCAAGGTTATATCTCCGTTTGTACTTAGCTTGGTTGATTGTCAATGGATAGTTGGATGGATGGATGGATGGATGGATGGATGGATGGATGGATGGATGGAAGGATGGATGGATGGAAGGATGGAGTGATGCACGAGTTGATTGACTGGTTTTGTAGAGGCAGAGAGCCATCTAGGGGTACTTGAGACCTCTGGCATAAGAGCCCTAGTCTTCTGTCGATTGTAAAACATTAACACCTCAATAAATAAATGAATAAATGTATTAAATAAACTGGGTTTAAGAAACGCGGTGTCTTTTCCCTTTCTGAATATGGTATGCTGTGAGGATCATAATAAGGAAAGCATTGTTTTGAGCAGCCCCTTGAAATATTAGGATATTTCATTTTGCCTTCTTCTTCTTCTTCTTCTTTTTTTTTTTTTTTGCTTTCTATTATCTTGATTTATTTTTTGGAATGGACAGTCAAGAATTGAGAGACAAGGGAGGGATAGAGATTTTGAGAACCAGAGAGATACCTGCAGCACATGTGCACCACTTGTAAAGATTTCCCACTGCAGGTTGGAACCAGGGTCTTGAACCCAGGTCCTCCTACAGTTTAACATGAGTGCTTAACCAGGTGAGGCACCACCTGCTAAGCTTAATGTGACATTTTTTTAGGAGTGAAAAGAAATTCTCTTGGCTAGGAAAGAAATAAATAAAATATAAATAAGTAAATAAAAGTGCTTTTATGTTTACACAGTGGAAACACACACTGGGACATATTCTTGTCTATTACTTGTATTATTTATTTATTTATTTATTTATTTATTGCCACAAGGGGTTATTGCCATAGCGCAGTGCCAGTACCACTAATCCACTGCTCCTATGTTCCATTTTTTCCCCTTTTGCTGCCCTTGTGGCTTGAATATTGTGGTTATTAATAATATTATTATTGTTGTTGTGATAGTTACTGTCCTTGCTGAGAACAGAGAAAAATGGAAAGAGGAGGTTAAAGAGAGATGGGGGAGAGAAAGATAGGCCCCCTGAAGATCTGCTTCACTAAATAAATAAAGCACATTTTCATTAGACTCAGTAGAAACACAGAGACACGTATACATGTATAATACCTGCATTTTTTATTTGTGTATTCTTTATCTATTGATTGATTGATTGACTGATTGATTGCCTCCAGGGTTATTGTCAGGGCTAGGGGCCTGCACCACAAACCCACTGCTCCTGCAGACCATGTTTTCCCCTTTGGCTGCCCTTGTTGCCTGAACTTTGTTGTGGTTATTATTATCGTTGTTGTTGCTGTTACTGTCCTTGCATAGGACAGAGAGAAAGGGAGAGAGGACTGGAAACACATAAGGGTGAGAGAAAGGTAGACCCCTGCAGGTCTGCTTCACTAGATAAACAAAAGTGCATGTACATTTATTTACAAAGTGGATACACCAACACATGTATACATGTATATTACCTGTATATTTTCTCTATGAGTTTTCATATATATATATATATATATATATATATATATATATATATGTATGTATGTATTTATTTATTTATTTATTGCTTCCAGGGTCACTGCCGGTGCTCCATACATATACCTGGAATCCACTGCTCCTGCAGACCATTTATTCTCCTTTTGCTGCCCTTGTTGCTTGATCATTGTTGTGCTTCTTCTTATTATTGTTGTTGTTGTTGTTACTGTCCTTGCATAGGACAGAGAGAAAGGGATAGGGGAGGGGAAAGTCAGAGGGGGAAGTGAAAGATAGAGCCCCTGAAGATCTGCTTCACCCCCTGTAAAGCTACTCCCCTGCAGGTGGGGGTCTGGGGGCCATACCGCAGATCCTTCTGCCTGTCCCCTCATTTCCTCCACCACCTCTTAACCCTCTGACATTCGTCCAACCTCCCTGGATTTCCTTTTTACACCAATATGACCTGTCTATTTTTTGAATCCTCAATATCGTGAGGATCAGTCTTGGAAATAGTCTCATGAGAAGCCACAGGGGGATCTCTGGAATCAGAGAGCGCCTGGAACAGCAGCTGGGGCTCTAGAGCCAGGGCATCGTCCATCTACCCATCCACCCTCCACGGAGTCTACCTGCCTGCATCTTGGTCTTGCTCCCTCCCAAAAAGATTTTTTTCCCTTGTTTCACTGAGAAACAGGCATCACACAGGAGAGTCAGGCAGTGGGGAAAAAAAAAAGCCTTTTTTTTTTTTTTTTTTTTTTTTTTTTACCCTACTGATGGACCAGCTTCTGGGAAGTACAGGTTTTGAATCTGAAAACGCTGTCTGCCTCTGCCTGTCTCTGAGTCCACTGGAGGAGCCACTGCCCCAGGCAGACTTGTGCTCAGAGTGGGGTGTTTTCGCCAGTCCTAGGCTTGCACAGCGCACTTGGGATTGGGTTGCCTGAGATCCAAATGTTACATTGTAGATTGTTTGCAGTTCCGGCTCCCCAGGACATTGGACAGACCCAACTCCTCTGGGGATACCCAGAGAAAAAGACTCTTCCCATCCTTAGTGCAAATGGAGTGGAGGGGGAGGGGAGAGATGTGCATGTGTGGGATACTCATGCCCAGGTGTGTGTGAGGGGCCCTGACAGGGGTTAGAAGGGGGTTGAGGGGCAGAAGGAGACTGTTTGGGGGGCAGGCTGCAGGCAGGGGAGCCCCTGAATAGGTGCAGGGCTGTGTGTGCCTGTGGTGGCAGGGCGTTAGGGCAGGTCCCCCTGCAGGATGGTGAAGATGGCAGCTGGGCTGGCCCAGGGCCCCCAGGGCTGGAGGGCAGCAGCAGGCTGGCAGGAAAGGAGGCAAACAGTAGATGACATTTGGGGAGCTGGGGGACAGGGGGCAAGGGGAAAAGGGGGCATCCTTGCGGAGGAGGGGCAGGGGGCTGGACTGGAGAGTGGGTGGAGCTGGAGGCAGGCAGGTCCCAAGAATCAGGAACTGACAGGGCCAGATACCTGCACCCACCCACTGGATAGCAGCTGCAGCAGCCACAGCAGCAGCCCTGGCTTGCCTAGGCCAAGGGCCCTGAGTGAGTCCCTCTGAGGATGAGGAAGGGGAGGGGGAGGGGTAGAGAGAGGGGGAGGAGGGCCGCTGTCAGCAGGCAACGGGGTCTACAGGGGCCTCCACTATGGAGGCCAGTGTCCAGGTGGCTGCCCGCCAGATCCGGGGCAGCTCAGGGCTCCCAGGGCCCTGGGGGGTGTCTGTGGGTTGGGGGCTGTCAGTCAGTCAGTCTGTCTGTGTGTCAGTGCACTTGCTTGGACAGGGGCCTGGCGGCCCTTGGACCCCAGCCCTGGGCTGTCAGATGCCGGCCCCGCCCCCAGACACGCCCCCACCGTGCCCCTTGCCTCAGAGCCCCGCCCACCTGCGCTGGCTTTGGCCTGGGGCTCTGGCTCTGGTGGCTGGCCACCACCCCTCAGATCAAGTTCAGGGTGGGTGTCATGGCTGCTGCCACCACCACTGCCACCACCACCACTCCCTAGGGGTCAACTGGGTGGGCGGGGTCCTCGTGGCCTAGCAACCTCTCGAGCCCTCTGTGATGTCCCCCTCCCAGGATTCTGTGCGCATGCGCACTGGCACTGGGCAGCCCAACTGTCCTGCCACTATGTCAAGCGGCAGCAACCAGACCCCTGGGCCCTGGCACAGAGGGACGGAAGAACGGGAGGACAGCGCTGACCTACGACGGACCTCGGGGCTGGCAGCCAAGAGAGCAAAGGAGGAGGTGCGCCCAGGAGCCAGGGAGCCCAGGCTACAGCTACCTACATGCCTGCCTGCCTTGCTGGATGCCGGTATGCTACCTCTGTCCAGGTGGCTTTCTCAGTTCCTCTCCTGTCCTCTCCTGTCCTCTCCTGTCCTCTCCTGTCCTCTCCTCTCCTCTCCTCTCCTCTACTGTCCGCTCCGCTCCGCTCCTCTTTTCTCTCCTCACTTCCGGGTGCCCTTATCACCAGCTCGAGCGCTTTTGACATTTCACCTTGACAGCTGCCCACACCACCCCTCCGCGTCCCTGACGTGACCCAGCTCACAGGCTCCCCTGCTCACCCCACCCACACCCACACGCCCCACCACATTCCCTGGATCAGCTCCTCTGCCCTATTCAGCCAAACTGCCCAGTTGGCAACGTATCTGTGCAGGTTTGACTGTCTTTATCATTCAAGGTTATATCTCCGTTTGTACTTAGCTTGGTTGATTGTCAATGGATAGTTGGATGGATGGATGGATGGATGGATGGATGGATGGATGGATGGATGGATGGAAGGATGGATGGATGGAAGGATGGAGTGATGCACGAGTTGATTGACTGGTTTTGTAGAGGCAGAGAGCCATCTAGGGGTACTTGAGACCTCTGGCATAAGAGCCCTAGTCTTCTGTCGATTGTAAAACATTAACACCTCAATAAATAAATGAATAAATGTATTAAATAAACTGGGTTTAAGAAACGCGGTGTCTTTTCCCTTTCTGAATATGGTATGCTGTGAGGATCATAATAAGGAAAGCATTGTTTTGAGCAGCCCCTTGAAATATTAGGATATTTCATTTTGCCTTCTTCTTCTTCTTCTTTTTTTTTTTTTTTGCTTTCTATTATCTTGATTTATTTTTTGGAATGGACAGTCAAGAATTGAGAGACAAGGGAGGGATAGAGATTTTGAGAACCAGAGAGATACCTGCAGCACATGTGCACCACTTGTAAAGATTTCCCACTGCAGGTTGGAACCAGGGTCTTGAACCCAGGTCCTCCTACAGTTTAACATGAGTGCTTAACCAGGTGAGGCACCACCTGCTAAGCTTAATGTGACATTTTTTTAGCAGTGAAAAGAAATTCTCTTGGCTAGGAAAGAAATAAATAAAATATAAATAAGTAAATAAAAGTGCTTTTATGTTTACACAGTGGAAACACACACTGGGACATATTCTTGTCTATTACTTGTATTATTTATTTATTTATTTATTTATTGCCACAAGGGGTTATTGCCATAGCGCAGTGCCAGTACCACTAATCCACTGCTCCTATGTTCCATTTTTTCCCCTTTTGCTGCCCTTGTGGCTTGAATATTGTGGTTATTAATAATATTATTATTGTTGTTGTGATAGTTACTGTCCTTGCTGAGAACAGAGAAAAATGGAAAGAGGAGGTTAAAGAGAGATGGGGGAGAGAAAGATAGGCCCCCTGAAGATCTGCTTCACTAAATAAATAAAGCACATTTTCATTAGACTCAGTAGAAACACAGAGACACATATACATGTATAATACCTGCATTTTTTATTTGTGTATTCTTTATCTATTGATTGATTGATTGACTGATTGATTGCCTCCAGGGTTATTGTCAGGGCTAGGGGCCTGCACCACGAACCCACTGCTCCTGCAGACCATGTTTTCCCCTTTGGCTGCCCTTGTTGCCTGAACTTTGTTGTGGTTATTATTATCGTTGTTGTTGCTGTTACTGTCCTTGCATAGGACAGAGAGAAAGGGAGAGAGGACTGGAAACACAGAAGGGTGAGAGAAAGGTAGACCCCTGCAGGTCTGCTTCACTAGATAAACAAAAGTGCATGTACATTTATTTACAAAGTGGATACACCAACACATGTATACATGTATATTACCTGTATATTTTCTCTATGAGTTTTCATATATATATATATATATATATATATATATATATATATATATGTATTTATTTATTTATTTATTGCTTCCAGGGTCACTGCCGGTGCTCCATACATATACCTGGAATCCACTGCTCCTGCAGACCATTTATTCTCCTTTTGCTGCCCTTGTTGCTTGATCATTGTTGTGCTTCTTCTTCTTATTGTTGTTGTTGTTGTTACTGTCCTTGCGTAGGACAGAGAGAAAGGGATAGGGGAGGGGAAAGTCAGAGGGGGAAGTGAAAGATAGAGCCCCTGAAGATCTGCTTCACCCCCTGTAAAGCTACTCCCCTGCAGGTGGGGGTCTGGGGGCCATACCGCAGATCCTTCTGCCTGTCCCCTCGTTTCCTCCACCACCTCTTAACCCTCTGACATTCGTCCAACCTCCCTGGATTTCCTTTTTACACCAATATGACCTGTCTATTTTTTGAATCCTCAATATCGTGAGGATCAGTCTTGGAAATAGTCTCATGAGAAGCCACAGGGGGATCTCTGGAATCAGAGAGCGCCTGGAACAGCAGCTGGGGCTCTAGAGCCAGGGCATGGTCCATCTACCTATCCACCCTCCACGGAATCCACCTGCCTGCATCTTGGTCTTGCTCCCTCCCAAAAAGATTTTTTTCCCTTGTTTCACTGAGAAACAGGCATCACACAGGAGAGTCAGGCAGTGGGGAAAAAAAAAAAAGCCTTTTTTTTTTTACCCTACTGATGGACCAGCTTCTGGGAAGTACAGGTTTTGAACCTGAAAAAGCTGTCTGCCTCTGCCTGTCTCTGAGTTCACTGGAGGAGCCACTGCCCCAGGCAGACCTTGTGCTCAGAGTGGGGTGTTTTCGCCCGTCCTAGACTTGCACAGCGCACTTGGGATTGGGTTGCCTGAGATCCAAATGTTACATTGTAGATTGTTTGCAGTTCCGGCTCCCCAGGACATTGGACAGACCCAACTCCTCTGGGGATACCCAGAGAAAAAGACTCTTCCCATCCTTAGTGCAAATGGAGTGGAGGGGGAGGGGAGAGATGTGCATGTGTGGGATACTCATGCCCAGGTGTGTGTGAGGGGCCCTGACAGGGGTTAGAAGGGGGTTGAGGGGCAGAAGGAGACTGTTTGGGGGGCAGGCTGCAGGCAGGGGAGCCCCTGAATAGGTGCTGGGCTGTGTGTGCCTGTGGTGGCAGGGCGTTAGGGCAGGTCCCCCTGCAGGATGGTGAAGATGGCAGCTGGGCTGGCCCAGGGCCCCCAGGGCTGGAGGGCAGCAGCAGGCTGGCAGGAATGGAGGCAAACAGTAGATGACAGTTGGGGAGCTAGGGGACAGGGGGCAAGGGGAAAAGGGGGCATCCTTGCGGAGGAGGGGCAGGGGGCTGGACTGGAGAGTGGGTGGAGCTGGAGGCAGGCAGGTCCCAAGAATCAGGAACTGACAGGGCCAGATACCTGCACCCACCCACTGGATAGCAGCTGCAGCAGCCACAGCAGCAGCCCTGGCTTGCCTAGGCCAAGGGCCCTGAGTGAGTCCCTCTGAGGATGAGGAAGGGGAGGGGGAGGGGTAGAGAGAGGGGGAGGAGGGCCGCTGTCAGCAGGCAACGGGGTCTACAGGGGCCTCCACTATGGAGGCCTGTGTCCAGGTGGCTGCCCGCCAGATCCGGGGCAGCTCAGGGCTCCCAGGGCCCTGGGGGCTGTCTGTGGGTTGGGGGCTGTCAGTCAGTCAGTCTGTCTGTGTGTCAGTGCACTTGCTTGGACAGGGGCCTGGCGGCCCTTGGACCCCAGCCCTGGGCTGTCAGATGCCGGCCCCGCCCCCAGACACGCCCCCACCGTGCCCCTTGCCTCAGAGCCCCGCCCACCTGCGCTGGCTTTGGCCTGGGGCTCTGGCTCTGGTGGCTGGCCACCACCCCTCAGATCAAGTTCAGGGTGGGTGTCATGGCTGCTGCCACCACCACTGCCACCACCACCACTCCCTAGGGGTCAACTGGGTGGGCGGGGTCCTCGTGGCCTAGCAACCTCTCGAGCCCTCTTTGATGTCCCCCTCCTAGGATTCTGTGCGCATGCGCACTGGCACTGGGCAGCCCAACTGTCCTGCCACTATGTCAAGCGGCAGCAACCAGACCCCTGGGCCCTGGCACAGAGGGACGGAAGAAAGGGAGGACAGCGCTGACCTACGACGGACCTCGGGGCTGGCAGCCAAGAGAGCAAAGGAGGAGGTGCGCCCAGGAGCCAGGGAGCCCGGGCTACAGCTACCTACATGCCTGCCTGCCTTGCTGGATGCCGGTATGCTACCTCTGTCCAGGTGGCTTTCTCAGTTCCTCTCCTGTCCTCTCCTGTCCTCTCCTCTCCTCTCCTCTCCTCTCCTCTCCTCTCCTCTCCTGTCTGCTCCGCTCCTCTTTTCTCTCCTCACAGCCGGGTGCCCTTATCACCAGCTCGAGCGCTTTTGACATTTCACCTTGACAGCTGCCCACACCACCCCTCCGCGTCCCTGACGTGACCCAGCTCACAGGCTCCCCTGCTCACCCCACCCACACCCACACGCCCCACCACATTCCCTGGATCAGCTCCTCTGCCCTATTCAGCCAAACTGCCCAGTTGGCAACGTATCTGTGCAGGTTTGACTCTCTTTATCACTCAAGGTTTTATCTCCGTTTGTACTTAGCTTGGTTGATTGTCAATGGATAGTTGGATGGATGGATGGATGGATGGATGGAAGGATGGATGGATGGATGAAGGATGGAGTGATGCACTGGGTTGATTGACTGGTTTTGTAGAGGCAGAGAGCCATCTAGGGGTACTTGAGACCTCTGGCATAAGAGCCCTAGTCTTCTGTCGATTGTAAAACATTAACACCTCAATAAATAAATGAATAAATGTATTAAATAAACTGGGTTTAAGAAACGCGGTGTCTTTTCCCTTTCTGAATATGGTATGCTGTGAGGATCATAATAAGGAAAGCATTGTTTTGAGCAGCCCCTTGAAATATTAGGATATTTCATTTTGCCTTCTCCTTCTTCTTTTTTTTTTTTTTTTGCTTTCTATTATCTTGATTTATTTTTTGGAATGGACAGTCAAGAATTGAGAGACAAGGGAGGGATAGAGATTTTGAGAACCAGAGAGATACCTGCAGCACATGTGCACCACTTGTAAAGATTTCCCACTGCAGGTTGGAACCAGGGTCTTGAACCCAGGTCCTCCTACAGTTTAACATGAGTGCTTAACCAGGTGAGGCACCACCTGCTAAGCTTAATGTGACATTTTTTTAGCAGTGAAAAGAAATTCTCTTGGCTAGGAAAGAAATAAATAAAATATAAATAAGTAAATAAAAGTGCTTTTATGTTTACACAGTGGAAACACACACTGGGACATATAATTGTCTATTACTTGTATTATTTATTTATTTATTTATTTATTGCCACAAGGGGTTATTGCCATAGCGCAGTGCCAGTACCACTAATCCACTGCTCCTATGTTCCATTTTTTCCCCTTTTGCTGCCCTTGTGGCTTGAATATTGTGGTTATTAATAATATTATTATTGTTGTTGTGATAGTTACTGTCCTTGCGGAGAACAGAGAAAAATGGAAAGAGGAGGTTAAAGAGAGATGGGGGAGAGAAAGATAGGCCCCCTGAAGATCTGCTTCACTAAATAAATAAAGCACATTTTCATTTGACTCAGTAGAAACACAGAGACACGTATACATGTATAATATCTGCATTTTTTATTTGTGTATTCTTTATCTATTGATTGATTGATTGACTGATTGATTGCCTCCAGGGTTATTGTCAGGGCTAGGGGCCTGCACCACGAACCCACTGCTCCTGCAGACCATGTTTTCCCCTTTGGCTGGCCTTGTTGCCTGAACTTTGTTGTGGTTATTATTATCGTTGTTGTTGCTGTTACTGTCCTTGCATAGGACAGAGAGAAAGGGAGAGAGGACTGGAAACACAGAAGGGTGAGAGAAAGGTAGACCCCTGCAGGTCTGCTTCACTAGATAAACAAAAGTGCATGTACATTTATTTACAAAGTGGATACACCAACACATGTATACATGTATATTACCTGTATATTTTCTCTATGAGTTTTCATATATATATATTTATATATATATATGTATTTATTTGTTTATTTATTTATTGCTTCCAGGGTCACTGCCGGTGCTCCATACATATACCTGGAATCCACTGCTCCTGCAGACCATTTATTCTCCTTTGCTGCCCTTGTTGCTTGATCATTGTTGTGCTTCTTCTTCTTATTGTTGTTGTTGTTGTTACTGTCCTTGCATAGGACAGAGAGAAAGGGAGAGAGGACTGGAAACACAGAAGGGTGAGAGAAAGGTAGACCCCTGCAGGTCTGCTTCACTAGATAAACAAAAGTGCATGTACATTTATTTACAAAGTGGATACACCAACACATGTATACATGTATATTACCTGTATATTTTCTCTATGAGTTTTCATATATATATATATATATATATATATATATATATATATGTGTGTGTGTGTGTGTGTGTGTGTGTGTGTGTGTATTTATTTATTTATTTATTGCTTCCAGGGTCACTGCAGGTGCTCCATACATATACCTGGAATCCACTGCTCCTGCACACCATTTATTCTCCTTTTGCTGCCCTTGTTGCTTGATCATTGTTGTGCTTCTTCTTCTTATTGTTGTTGTTGTTGTTACTGTCCTTGCGTAGGACAGCGAGAAAGGGATAGGGGAGGGGAAAGTCAGAGGGAGTAGTGAAAGATAGAGCCCCTGAAGATCTGCTTCACCCCCTGTAAAGCTACTCCCCTGCAGGTGGGGGTCTGGGGGCCATACCGCAGATCCTTCTGCCTGTCCCCTTGTTTCCTCCACCACCTCTTAACCCTCTGACATTCGTCCAACCTCCCTGGATTTCCTTTTTACACCAATAAGACCTGTCTATTTTTTGAATCCTCAATATCGTGAGGATCAGTCTTGCAAATAGTCTCATGAGAAGCCACAGGGGGATCTCTGGAATCAGAGAGCGCCTGGAACAGCAGCTGGGGCTCTAGAGCCAGGGCATGGTCCATCTACCCATCCACCCTCCACGGAGTCCACCTGCCTGCATCTTGGTCTTGCTCCCTCCCAAAAAGATTTTTTTCCCTTGTTTCACTGAGAAACAGGCATCACACAGGAGAGTCAGGCAGTGGGGAAAAAAAAAGCCTTTTCTTTTTTTTTTTTTTTTTTTTTTTTTTACCCTACTGATGGACCAGCTTCTGGGAAGTACAGGTTTTGAACCTGAAAACGCTGTCTGCCTCTGCCTGTCTCTGAGTCCACTGGAGGAGCCACTGCCCCAGGCAGACCTTGTGCTCAGAGTGGGGTGTTTTCGCCAGTTCTAGGCTTGCACAGCGCACTTGGGATTGGGTTGCCTGAGATCCAAATGTTACATTGTAGATTGTTTGCAGTTCCGGCTCCCCAGGACATTGGACAGACCCAACTCCTCTGGGGATACCCAGAGAAAAAGACTCTTCCCATCCTTAGTGCAAATGGAGTGGAGGGGGAGGGGAGAGATGTGCATGTGTGGGATACTCATGCCCAGGTGTGTGTGAGGGGCCCTGACAGGGGTTAGAAGGGGGTTGAGGGGCAGAAGGAGACTGTTTGGGGGGCAGGCTGCAGGCAGGGGAGCCCCTGAATAGGTGCAGGGCTGTGTGTGCCTGTGGTGGCAGGGCGTTAGGGCAGGTCCCCCTGCAGGATGGTGCAGATGGCAGCTGGGCTGGCCCAGGGCCCCCAGGGCTGGAGGGCAGCAGCAGGCTGGCAGGAAAGGAGGCAAACAGTAGATGACAGTTGGGGAGCTAGGGGACAGGGGGCAAGGGGAAAAGGGGGCATCCTTGCGGAGGAGGGGCAGGGGGCTGGACTGGAGAGTGGGTGGAGCTGGAGGCAGGCAGGTCCCAAGAATCAGGAACTGACAGGGCCAGATACCTGCACCCACCCACTGGATAGCAGCTGCAGCAGCCACAGCAGCAGCCTTGGCTTGCCTAGGCCAAGGGCCCTGAGTGAGTCCCTCTGAGGATGAGGAAGGGGAGGGGGAGGGGTAGAAGGAGGGGGAGGAGGGCCGCTGTCAGCAGGCAACGGGGTCTACAGGGGCCTCCACTATGGAGGCCTGTGTCCAGGTGGCTGCCCGCCAGATCCGGGGCAGCTCAGGGCTCCCAGGGCCCTGCGGGGTGTCTGTGGGTTGGTGGCTGTCAGTCAGTCAGTCTGTCTGTGTGTCAGTGCACTTGCTTGGACAGGGGCCTGGCGGCCCTTGGACCCCAGCCCTGGGCTGTCAGATGCCGGCCCCGCCCCCAGACACGCCCCCACCGTGCCCCTTGCCTCAGAGCCCCGCCCACCTGCGCTGGCTTTGGCCTGGGGCTCTGGCTCTGGTGGCTGGCCACCACCCCTCAGATCAAGTTCAGGGTGGGTGTCATGGCTGCTGCCACCACCACTGCCACCACCACCACTCCCTAGGGGTCAACTGGGTGGGCGGGGTCCTCGTGGCCTAGCAACCTCTCGAGCCCTCTGTGATGTCCCCCTCCCAGGATTCTGTGCGCATGCGCACTGGCACTGGGCAGCCCAACTGTCCTGCCACTATGTCAAGCGGCAGCAACCAGACCCCTGGGCCCTGGCACAGAGGGACGGAAGAACGGGAGGACAGCGCTGACCTACGACGGACCTCGGGGCTGGCAGCCAAGAGAGCAAAGGAGGAGGTGCGCCCAGGAGCCAGGGAGCCCGGGCTACAGCTACCTACATGCCTGCCTGGCTTGCTGGATGCCGGTATGCTACCTCTGTCCAGGTGGCTTTCTCAGTTCCTCTCCTGTCCTTTCCTGTCCTCTCCTGTCCTCTCCTCTCCTCTCCTGTCCTCTCCTCTCCTCTCCTGTCCGCTCCGCTCCTCTTTTCTCTCCTCACTTCCGGGTGCCCTTATCACCAGCTCGAGCGCTTTTGACATTTCACCTTGACAGCTGCCCACACCACCCCTCCGCGTCCCTGACGTGACCCAGCTCACAGGCTCCCCTGCTCACCCCACCCACACCCACACGCCCAACCACATTCCCTGGATCAGCTCCTCTGCCCTATTCAGCCAAACTGCCCAGTTGGCAACGTATCTGTGCAGGTTATATCTCCGTTTGTACTTAGCTTGGTTGATTGTCAATGGATAGTTGGATGGATGGATGGATGGATGGATGGATGGATGGAAGGATGGATGGAAGGATGGAGTGATGCACGGGTTGATTGATTGGTTTTGTAGAGGCAGAGAGCCATCTAGGGGTACTTGAGACCTCTGGCATAAGAGCCCTAGTCTTCTGTCGATTGTAAAACATTAACACCTCAATAAATAAATGAATAAATGTATTAAATAAACTGGGTTTAAGAAACGCGGTGTCTTTTCCCTTTCTGAATATGGTATGCTGTGAGGATCATAATAAGGAAAGCATTGTTTTGAGCAGCCCCTTGAAATATTAGGATATTTCATTTTGCCTTCTCCTTCTTCTTTTTTTTTTTTTTGCTTTCTATTATCTTGATTTATTTTTTGGAATGGACAGTCAAGAATTGAGAGACAAGGGAGGGATAGAGATTTTGAGAACCAGAGAGATACCTGCAGCACATGTGCACCACTTGTAAAGATTTCCCACTGCAGGTTGGAACCAGGGTCTTGAACCCAGGTCCTCCTACAGTTTAACATGAGTGCTTAACCAGGTGAGGCACCACCTGCTAAGCTTAATGTGACATTTTTTTAGCAGTGAAAAGAAATTCTCTTGGCTAGGAAAGAAATAAATAAAATGTAAATAAGTAAATAAAAGTGCTTTTATGTTTACACAGTGGGAACACACACTGGGACATATTCTTGTCTATTACTTGTATTATTTATTTATTTATTGCCACAAGGGGTTATTGCCATAGCGCAGTGCCAGTACCACTAATCCACTGCTCCTATGTTCCATTTTTTCCCCTTTTGCTGCCCTTGTGGCTTGAATATTGTGGTTATTAATAATATTATTATTGTTGTTGTGATAGTTACTGTCCTTGCGGAGAACAGAGAAAAATGGAAAGAGGAGGTTAAAGAGAGATGGGGGAGAGAAAGATAGGCCCCCTGAAGATCTGCTTCACTAAATAAATAAAGCACATTTTCATTTGACTCAGTAGAAACACAGAGACACGTATACATGTATAATACCTGCATTTTTTATTTGTGTATTCTTTATCTATTGATTGATTGATTGACTGATTGATTGCCTCCAGGGTTATTGTCAGGGCTAGGGGCCTGCACCACGAACCCACTGCTCCTGCAGACCATGTTTTCCCCTTTGGCTGCCCTTGTTGCCTGAACTTTGTTGTGGTTATTATTATCGTTGTTGTTGCTGTTACTGTCCTTGCATAGGACAGAGAGAAAGGGAGAGAGGACTGGAAACACAGAAGGGTGAGAGAAAGGTAGACCCCTGCAGGTCTGCTTCACTAGATAAACAAAAGTGCATGTACATTTATTTACAAAGTGGATACACCAACACATGTATACATGTATATTACCTGTATATTTTCTCTATGAGTTTTCATATATATATATATATATATATATATATATGTATTTATTTGTTTATTTATTTATTGCTTCCAGGGTCACTGCTGGTGCTCCATACATATACCTGGAATCCACTGCTCCTGCAGACCATTTATTCTCCTTTTGCTGCCCTTGTTGCTTGATCATTGTTGTGCTTCTTCTTCTTATTGTTGTTGTTGTTGTTACTGTCCTTGCATAGGACAGAGAGAAAGGGAGAGAGGACTGGAAACACAGAAGGGTGAGAGAAAGGTAGACCCCTGCAGGTCTGCTTCACTAGATAAACAAAAGTGCATGTACATTTATTTACAAAGTGGATACACCAACACATGTATACATGTATATTACCTGTATATTTTCTCTATGAGTTTTCATATATATATATATATATATATATATATATGTGTGTGTGTGTGTGTGTGTGTGTGTGTGTGTGTGTGTGTGTATTTATTTATTTATTTATTGCTTCCAGGGTCACTGCCGGTGCTCCATACATATACCTGGAATCCACTGCTCCTGCACACCATTTATTCTCCTTTTGCTGCCCTTGTTGCTTGATCATTGTTGTGCTTCTTCTTCTTATTGTTGTTGTTGTTGTTACTGTCCTTGCGTAGGACAGAGAGAAAGGGATAGGGGAGGGGAAAGTCAGAGGGAGTAGTGAAAGATAGAGCCCCTGAAGATCTGCTTCACCCCCTGTAAAGCTACTCCCCTGCAGGTGGAGGTCTGGGGGCCATACCGCAGATCCTTCTGCCTGTCCCCTCGTTTCCTCCACCACCTCTTAACCCTCTGACATTCGTCCAACCTCCCTGGATTTCCTTTTTACACCAATATGACCTGTCTATTTTTTGAATCCTCAATATCGTGAGGATCAGTCTTGCAAATAGTCTCATGAGAAGCCACAGGGGGATCTCTGGAATCAGAGAGCTCCTGGAACAGCAGCTGGGGCTCTAGAGCCAGGGCATGGTCCATCTACCCATCCACCCTCCACGGAGTCCACCTGCCTGCATCTTGGTCTTGCTCCCTCCCAAAAAGATTTTTTTCCCTTGTTTCACTGAGAAACAGGCATCACACAGGAGAGTCAGGCAGTGGGGAAAAAAAAAGCCTTTTTTTTTTTTTTTTTTACCCTACTGATGGACCAGCTTCTGGGAAGTACAGGTTTTGAACCTGAAAACGCTGTCTGCCTCTGCCTGTCTCTGAGTCCACTGGAGGAGCCACTGCCCCAGGCAGACCTTGTGCTCAGAGTGGGGTGTTTTCGCCAGTTCTAGGCTTGCACAGCGCACTTGGGATTGGGTTGCCTGAGATCCAAATGTTACATTGTAGATTGCAGTTCCGGCTCCCCAGGACATTGGACAGACCCAACTCCTCTGGGGATACCCAGAGAAAAAGACTCTTCCCATCCTTAGTGCAAATGGAGTGGAGGGGGAGGGGAGAGATGTGCATGTGTGGGATACTCATGCCCAGGTGTGTGTGAGGGGCCCTGACAGGGGTTAGAAGGGGGTTGAGGGGCAGAAGGAGACTGTTTGGGGGGCAGGCTGCAGGCAGGGGAGCCCCTGAATAGGTGCAGGGCTGTGTGTGCCTGTGGTGGCAGGGCGTTAGGGCAGGTCCCCCTGCAGGATGGTGCAGATGGCAGCTGGGCTGGCCCAGGGCCCCCAGGGCTGGAGGGCAGCAGCAGGCTGGCAGGAAAGGAGGCAAACAGTAGATGACAGTTGGGGAGCTAGGGGACAGGGGGCAAGGGGAAAAGGGGGCATCCTTGCGGAGGAGGGGCAGGGGGCTGGACTGGAGAGTGGGTGGAGCTGGAGGCAGGCAGGTCCCAAGAATCAGGAACTGACAGGGCCAGATACCTGCACCCACCCACTGGATAGCAGCTGCAGCAGCCACAGCAGCAGCCTTGGCTTGCCTAGGCCAAGGGCCCTGAGTGAGTCCCTCTGAGGATGAGGAAGGGGAGGGGGAGGGGTAGAAGGAGGGGGAGGAGGGCCGCTGTCAGCAGGCAACGGGGTCTACAGGGGCCTCCACTATGGAGGCCTGTGTCCAGGTGGCTGCCCGCCAGATCCGGGGCAGCTCAGGGCTCCCAGGGCCCTGCGGGGTGTCTGTGGGTTGGTGGCTGTCAGTCAGTCAGTCTGTCTGTGTGTCAGTGCACTTGCTTGGACAGGGGCCTGGCGGCCCTTGGACCCCAGCCCTGGGCTGTCAGATGCCGGCCCCGCCCCCAGACACGCCCCCACCGTGCCCCTTGCCTCAGAGCCCCGCCCACCTGCGCTGGCTTTGGCCTGGGGCTCTGGCTCTGGTGGCTGGCCACCACCCCTCAGATCAAGTTCAGGGTGGGTGTCATGGCTGCTGCCACCACCACTGCCACCACCACCACTCCCTAGGGGTCAACTGGGTGGGCGGGGTCCTCGTGGCCTAGCAAGTTCTCGAGCCCTCTGTGATGTCCCCCTCCCAGGATTCTGTGCGCATGCGCACTGGCACTGGGCAGCCCAACTGTCCTGCCACTATGTCAAGCGGCAGCAACCAGACCCCTGGGCCCTGGCACAGAGGGACGGAAGAACGGGAGGACAGCGCTGACCTACGACGGACCTCGGGGCTGGCAGCCAAGAGAGCAAAGGAGGAGGTGCGCCCAGGAGCCAGGGAGCCCGGGCTACAGCTACCTACATGCCTGCCTGGCTTGCTGGATGCCGGTATGCTACCTCTGTCCAGGTGGCTTTCTCAGTTCCTCTCCTGTCCTTTCCTGTCCTCTCCTGTCCTCTCCTCTCCTCTCCTGTCCTCTCCTCTCCTCTCCTGTCCGCTCCGCTCCTCTTTTCTCTCCTCACTTCCGGGTGCCCTTATCACCAGCTCGAGCGCTTTTGACATTTCACCTTGACAGCTGCCCACACCACCCCTCCGCGTCCCTGACGTGACCCAGCTCACAGGCTCCCCTGCTCACCCCACCCACACCCACACGCCCAACCACATTCCCTGGATCAGCTCCTCTGCCCTATTGAGCCAAACTGCCCAGTTGGCAACGTATCTGTGCAGGTTATATCTCCGTTTGTACTTAGCTTGGTTGATTGTCAATGGATAGTTGGATGGATGGATGGATGGATGGATGGATGGATGGATGGAAGGATGGATGGAAGGATGGAGTGATGCACGGGTTGATTGATTGGTTTTGTAGAGGCAGAGAGCCATCTAGGGGTACTTGAGACCTCTGGCATAAGAGCCCTAGTCTTCTGTCGATTGTAAAACATTAACACCTCAATAAATAAATGAATAAATGTATTAAATAAACTGGGTTTAAGAAACGCGGTGTCTTTTCCCTTTCTGAATATGGTATGCTGTGAGGATCATAATAAGGAAAGCATTGTTTTGAGCAGCCCCTTGAAATATTAGGATATTTCATTTTGCCTTCTCCTTCTTCTTTTTTTTTTTTTTTGCTTTCTATTATCTTGATTTATTTTTTGGAATGGACAGTCAAGAATTGAGAGACAAGGGAGGGATAGAGATTTTGAGAACCAGAGAGATACCTGCAGCACATGTGCACCACTTGTAAAGATTTCCCACTGCAGGTTGGAACCAGGGTCTTGAACCCAGGTCCTCCTACAGTTTAACATGAGTGCTTAACCAGGTGAGGCACCACCTGCTAAGCTTAATGTGACATTTTTTTAGCAGTGAAAAGAAATTCTCTTGGCTAGGAAAGAAATAAATAAAATGTAAATAAGTAAATAAAAGTGCTTTTATGTTTACACAGTGGGAACACACACTGGGACATATTCTTGTCTATTACTTGTATTATTTATTTATTTATTGCCACAAGGGGTTATTGCCATAGCGCAGTGCCAGTACCACTAATCCACTGCTCCTATGTTCCATTTTTTCCCCTTTTGCTGCCCTTGTGGCTTGAATATTGTGGTTATTAATAATATTATTATTGTTGTTGTGATAGTTACTGTCCTTGCGGAGAACAGAGAAAAATGGAAAGAGGAGGTTAAAGAGAGATGGGGGAGAGAAAGATAGGCCCCCTGAAGATCTGCTTCACTAAATAAATAAAGCACATTTTCATTTGACTCAGTAGAAACACAGAGACACGTATACATGTATAATACCTGCATTTTTTATTTGTGTATTCTTTATCTATTGATTGATTGATTGACTGATTGATTGCCTCCAGGGTTATTGTCAGGGCTAGGGGCCTGCACCACGAACCCACTGCTCCTGCAGACCATGTTTTCCCCTTTGGCTGCCCTTGTTGCCTGAACTTTGTTGTGGTTATTATTATCGTTGTTGTTGCTGTTACTGTCCTTGCATAGGACAGAGAGAAAGGGAGAGAGGACTGGAAACACAGAAGGGTGAGAGAAAGGTAGACCCCTGCAGGTCTGCTTCACTAGATAAACAAAAGTGCATGTACATTTATTTACAAAGTGGATACACCAACACATGTATACATGTATATTACCTGTATATTTTCTCTATGAGTTTTCATATATATATATATATATATATATATATATATATATATATATGTATTTATTTGTTTATTTATTTATTGCTTCCAGGGTCACTGCTGGTGCTCCATACATATACCTGGAATCCACTGCTCCTGCAGACCATTTATTCTCCTTTTGCTGCCCTTGTTGCTTGATCATTGTTGTGCTTCTTCTTCTTATTGTTGTTGTTGTTGTTACTGTCCTTGCATAGGACAGAGAGAAAGGGAGAGAGGACTGGAAACACAGAAGGGTGAGAGAAAGGTAGACCCCTGCAGGTCTGCTTCACTAGATAAACAAAAGTGCATGTACATTTATTTACAAAGTGGATACACCAACACATGTATACATGTATATTACCTGTATATTTTCTCTATGAGTTTTCATATATATATATATATATATATATATATATATATGTGTGTGTGTGTGTGTGTGTGTGTGTGTGTGTGTGTGTGTGTGTATTTATTTATTTATTTATTGCTTCCAGGGTCACTGCCGGTGCTCCATACATATACCTGGAATCCACTGCTCCTGCACACCATTTATTCTCCTTTTGCTGCCCTTGTTGCTTGATCATTGTTGTGCTTCTTCTTCTTATTGTTGTTGTTGTTGTTACTGTCCTTGCGTAGGACAGAGAGAAAGGGATAGGGGAGGGGAAAGTCAGAGGGAGTAGTGAAAGATAGAGCCCCTGAAGATCTGCTTCACCCCCTGTAAAGCTACTCCCCTGCAGGTGGAGGTCTGGGGGCCATACCGCAGATCCTTCTGCCTGTCCCCTCGTTTCCTCCACCACCTCTTAACCCTCTGACATTCGTCCAACCTCCCTGGATTTCCTTTTTACACCAATATGACCTGTCTATTTTTTGAATCCTCAATATCGTGAGGATCAGTCTTGCAAATAGTCTCATGAGAAGCCACAGGGGGATCTCTGGAATCAGAGAGCTCCTGGAACAGCAGCTGGGGCTCTAGAGCCAGGGCATGGTCCATCTACCCATCCACCCTCCACGGAGTCCACCTGCCTGCATCTTGGTCTTGCTCCCTCCCAAAAAGATTTTTTTCCCTTGTTTCACTGAGAAACAGGCATCACACAGGAGAGTCAGGCAGTGGGGAAAAAAAAAGCCTTTTTTTTTTTTTTTTTTTACCCTACTGATGGACCAGCTTCTGGGAAGTACAGGTTTTGAACCTGAAAACGCTGTCTGCCTCTGCCTGTCTCTGAGTCCACTGGAGGAGCCACTGCCCCAGGCAGACCTTGTGCTCAGAGTGGGGTGTTTTCGCCAGTTCTAGGCTTGCACAGCGCACTTGGGATTGGGTTGCCTGAGATCCAAATGTTACATTGTAGATTGCAGTTCCGGCTCCCCAGGACATTGGACAGACCCAACTCCTCTGGGGATACCCAGAGAAAAAGACTCTTCCCATCCTTAGTGCAAATGGAGTGGAGGGGGAGGGGAGAGATGTGCATGTGTGGGATACTCATGCCCAGGTGTGTGTGAGGGGCCCTGACAGGGGTTAGAAGGGGGTTGAGGGGCAGAAGGAGACTGTTTGGGGGGCAGGCTGCAGGCAGGGGAGCCCCTGAATAGGTGCAGGGCTGTGTGTGCCTGTGGTGGCAGGGCGTTAGGGCAGGTCCCCCTGCAGGATGGTGCAGATGGCAGCTGGGCTGGCCCAGGGCCCCCAGGGCTGGAGGGCAGCAGCAGGCTGGCAGGAAAGGAGGCAAACAGTAGATGACAGTTGGGGAGCTAGGGGACAGGGGGCAAGGGGAAAAGGGGGCATCCTTGCGGAGGAGGGGCAGGGGGCTGGACTGGAGAGTGGGTGGAGCTGGAGGCAGGCAGGTCCCAAGAATCAGGAACTGACAGGGCCAGATACCTGCACCCACCCACTGGATAGCAGCTGCAGCAGCCACAGCAGCAGCCTTGGCTTGCCTAGGCCAAGGGCCCTGAGTGAGTCCCTCTGAGGATGAGGAAGGGGAGGGGGAGGGGTAGAAGGAGGGGGAGGAGGGCCGCTGTCAGCAGGCAACGGGGTCTACAGGGGCCTCCACTATGGAGGCCTGTGTCCAGGTGGCTGCCCGCCAGATCCGGGGCAGCTCAGGGCTCCCAGGGCCCTGCGGGGTGTCTGTGGGTTGGTGGCTGTCAGTCAGTCAGTCTGTCTGTGTGTCAGTGCACTTGCTTGGACAGGGGCCTGGCGGCCCTTGGACCCCAGCCCTGGGCTGTCAGATGCCGGCCCCGCCCCCAGACACGCCCCCACCGTGCCCCTTGCCTCAGAGCCCCGCCCACCTGCGCTGGCTTTGGCCTGGGGCTCTGGCTCTGGTGGCTGGCCACCACCCCTCAGATCAAGTTCAGGGTGGGTGTCATGGCTGCTGCCACCACCACTGCCACCACCACCACTCCCTAGGGGTCAACTGGGTGGGCGGGGTCCTCGTGGCCTAGCAACCTCTCGAGCCCTCTGTGATGTCCCCCTCCCAGGATTCTGTGCGCATGCGCACTGGCACTGGGCAGCCCAACTGTCCTGCCACTATGTCAAGCGGCAGCAACCAGACCCCTGGGCCCTGGCACAGAGGGACGGAAGAACGGGAGGACAGCGCTGACCTACGACGGACCTCGGGGCTGGCAGCCAAGAGAGCAAAGGAGGAGGTGCGCCCAGGAGCCAGGGAGCCCGGGCTACAGCTACCTACATGCCTGCCTGCCTTGCTGGATGCCGGTATGCTACCTCTGTCCAGGTGGCTTTCTCAGTTCCTCTCCTGTCCTTTCCTGTCCTCTCCTGTCCTCTCCTCTCCTCTCCTGTCCTCTCCTCTCCTCTCCTGTCCGCTCCGCTCCTCTTTTCTCTCCTCACTTCCGGGTGCCCTTATCACCAGCTCGAGCGCTTTTGACATTTCACCTTGACAGCTGCCCACACCACCCCTCCGCGTCCCTGACGTGACCCAGCTCACAGGCTCCCCTGCTCACCCCACCCACACCCACACGCCCAACCACATTCCCTGGATCAGCTCCTCTGCCCTATTGAGCCAAACTGCCCAGTTGGCAACGTATCTGTGCAGGTTATATCTCCGTTTGTACTTAGCTTGGTTGATTGTCAATGGATAGTTGGATGGATGGATGGATGGATGGATGGATGGATGGATGGATGGAAGGATGGATGGAAGGATGGAGTGATGCACGGGTTGATTGATTGGTTTTGTAGAGGCAGAGAGCCATCTAGGGGTACTTGAGACCTCTGGCATAAGAGCCCTAGTCTTCTGTCGATTGTAAAACATTAACACCTCAATAAATAAATGAATAAATGTATTAAATAAACTGGGTTTAAGAAACGCGGTGTCTTTTCCCTTTCTGAATATGGTATGCTGTGAGGATCATAATAAGGAAAGCATTGTTTTGAGCAGCCCCTTGAAATATTAGGATATTTCATTTTGCCTTCTCCTTCTTCTTTTTTTTTTTTTTTTGCTTTCTATTATCTTGATTTATTTTTTGGAATGGACAGTCAAGAATTGAGAGACAAGGGAGGGATAGAGATTTTGAGAACCAGAGAGATACCTGCAGCACATGTGCACCACTTGTAAAGATTTCCCACTGCAGGTTGGAACCAGGGTCTTGAACCCAGGTCCTCCTACAGTTTAACATGAGTGCTTAACCAGGTGAGGCACCACCTGCTAAGCTTAATGTGACATTTTTTTAGCAGTGAAAAGAAATTCTCTTGGCTAGGAAAGAAATAAATAAAATATAAATAAGTAAATAAAAGTGCTTTTATGTTTACACAGTGGGAACACACACTGGGACATATTCTTGTCTATTACTTGTATTATTTATTTATTTATTGCCACAAGGGGTTATTGCCATAGCGCAGTGCCAGTACCACTAATCCACTGCTCCTATGTTCCATTTTTTCCCCTTTTGCTGCCCTTGTGGCTTGAATATTGTGGTTATTAATAATATTATTATTGTTGTTGTGATAGTTACTGTCCTTGCGGAGAACAGAGAAAAATGGAAAGAGGAGGTTAAAGAGAGATGGGGGAGAGAAAGATAGGCCCCCTGAAGATCTGCTTCACTAAATAAATAAAGCACATTTTCATTTGACTCAGTAGAAACACAGAGACACGTATACATGTATAATACCTGCATTTTTTATTTGTGTATTCTTTATCTATTGATTGATTGATTGACTGATTGATTGCCTCCAGGGTTATTGTCAGGGCTAGGGGCCTGCACCACGAACCCACTGCTCCTGCAGACCATGTTTTCCCCTTTGGCTGCCCTTGTTGCCTGAACTTTGTTGTGGTTATTATTATCGTTGTTGTTGCTGTTACTGTCCTTGCATAGGACAGAGAGAAAGGGAGAGAGGACTGGAAACACAGAAGGGTGAGAGAAAGGTAGACCCCTGCAGGTCTGCTTCACTAGATAAACAAAAGTGCATGTACATTTATTTACAAAGTGGATACACCAACACATGTATACATGTATATTACCTGTATATTTTCTCTATGAGTTTTCATATATATATATATATATATATATATATATATATATATATATGTGTGTGTGTGTGTGTGTGTGTGTGTGTGTGTGTGTGTGTGTGTGTGTGTGTATTTATTTATTTATTTATTGCTTCCAGGGTCACTGCCGGTGCTCCATACATATACCTGGAATCCACTGCTCCTGCACACCATTTATTCTCCTTTTGCTGCCCTTGTTGCTTGATCATTGTTGTGCTTCTTCTTCTTATTGTTGTTGTTGTTGTTACTGTCCTTGCGTAGGACAGAGAGAAAGGGATATAGGAGGGGAAAGTCAGAGGGAGTAGTGAAAGATAGAGCCCCTGAAGATCTGCTTCACCCCCTGTAAAGCTACTCCCCTGCAGGTGGGGGTCTGGGGGCCATACCGCAGATCCTTCTGCCTGTCCCCTCGTTTCCTCCACCACCTCTTAACCCTCTGACATTCGTCCAACCTCCCTGGATTTCCTTTTTACACCAATATGACCTGTCTATTTTTTGAATCCTCAATATCGTGAGGATCAGTCTTGCAAATAGTCTCATGAGAAGCCACAGGGGGATCTCTGGAATCAGAGAGCTCCTGGAACAGCAGCTGGGGCTCTAGAGCCAGGGCATGGTCCATCTACCCATCCACCCTCCACGGAGTCCACCTGCCTGCATCTTGGTCTTGCTCCCTCCCAAAAAGATTTTTTTCCCTTGTTTCACTGAGAAACAGGCATCACACAGGAGAGTCAGGCAGTGGGGAAAAAAAAAAGCCTTTTTTTTTTTTTTTTTTTTACCCTACTGATGGACCAGCTTCTGGGAAGTACAGGTTTTGAACCTGAAAACGCTGTCTGCCTCTGCCTGTCTCTGAGTCCACTGGAGGAGCCACTGCCCCAGGCAGACCTTGTGCTCAGAGTGGGGTGTTTTCGCCAGTTCTAGGCTTGCACAGCGCACTTGGGATTGGGTTGCCTGAGATCCAAATGTTACATTGTAGATTGCAGTTCCGGCTCCCCAGGACATTGGACAGACCCAACTCCTCTGGGGATACCCAGAGAAAAAGACTCTTCCCATCCTTAGTGCAAATGGAGTGGAGGGGGAGGGGAGAGATGTGCATGTGTGGGATACTCATGCCCAGGTGTGTGTGAGGGGCCCTGACAGGGGTTAGAAGGGGGTTGAGGGGCAGAAGGAGACTGTTTGGGGGGCAGGCTGCAGGCAGGGGAGCCCCTGAATAGGTGCAGGGCTGTGTGTGCCTGTGGTGGCAGGGCGTTAGGGCAGGTCCCCCTGCAGGATGGTGCAGATGGCAGCTGGGCTGGCCCAGGGCCCCCAGGGCTGGAGGGCAGCAGCAGGCTGGCAGGAAAGGAGGCAAACAGTAGATGACAGTTGGGGAGCTAGGGGACAGGGGGCAAGGGGAAAAGGGGGCATCCTTGCGGAGGAGGGGCAGGGGGCTGGACTGGAGAGTGGGTGGAGCTGGAGGCAGGCAGGTCCCAAGAATCAGGAACTGACAGGGCCAGATACCTGCACCCACCCACTGGATAGCAGCTGCAGCAGCCACAGCAGCAGCCTTGGCTTGCCTGGGCAAGGGCCCTGAGTGAGTCCCTCTGAGGATGAGGAAGGGGAGGGGGAGGGGTAGAAGGAGGGGGAGGAGGGCCGCTGTCAGCAGGCAACGGGGTCTACAGGGGCCTCCACTATGGAGGCCTGTGTCCAGGTGGCTGCCCGCCAGATCCGGGGCAGCTCAGGGCTCCCAGGGCCCTGCGGGGTGTCTGTGGGTTGGTGGCTGTCAGTCAGTCAGTCTGTCTGTGTGTCAGTGCACTTGCTTGGACAGGGGCCTGGCGGCCCTTGGACCCCAGCCCTGGGCTGTCAGATGCCGGCCCCGCCCCCAGACACGCCCCCACCGTGCCCCTTGCCTCAGAGCCCCGCCCACCTGCGCTGGCTTTGGCCTGGGGCTCTGGCTCTGGTGGCTGGCCACCACCCCTCAGATCAAGTTCAGGGTGGGTGTCATGGCTGCTGCCACCACCACTGCCACCACCACCACTCCCTAGGGGTCAACTGGGTGGGCGGGGTCCTCGTGGCCTAGCAACCTCTCGAGCCCTCTGTGATGTCCCCCTCCCAGGATTCTGTGCGCATGCGCACTGGCACTGGGCAGCCCAACTGTCCTGCCACTATGTCAAGCGGCAGCAACCAGACCCCTGGGCCCTGGCACAGAGGGACGGAAGAACGGGAGGACAGCGCTGACCTACGACGGACCTCGGGGCTGGCAGCCAAGAGAGCAAAGGAGGAGGTGCACCCAGGAGCCAGGGAGCCCGGGCTACAGCTACCTACATGCCTGCCTGCCTTGCTGGATGCCGGTATGCTACCTCTGTCCAGGTGGCTTTCTCAGTTCCTCTCCTGTCCTTTCCTGTCCTCTCCTGTCCTCTCCTCTCCTCTCCTGTCCTCTCCTCTCCTCTCCTGTCCGCTCCGCTCCTCTTTTCTCTCCTCACTTCCGGGTGCCCTTATCACCAGCTCGAGCGCTTTTGACATTTCACCTTGACAGCTGCCCACACCACCCCTCCGCGTCCCTGACGTGACCCAGCTCACAGGCTCCCCTGCTCACCCCACCCACACCCACACGCCCAACCACATTCCCTGGATCAGCTCCTCTGCCCTATTCAGCCAAACTGCCCAGTTGGCAACGTATCTGTGCAGGTTATATCTCCGTTTGTACTTAGCTTGGTTGATTGTCAATGGATAGTTGGATGGATGGATGGATGGATGGATGGATGGATGGATGGATGGATGGATGGAAGGATGGATGGAAGGATGGAGTGATGCACGGGTTGATTGATTGGTTTTGTAGAGGCAGAGAGCCATCTAGGGGTACTTGAGACCTCTGGCATAAGAGCCCTAGTCTTCTGTCGATTGTAAAACATTAACACCTCAATAAATAAATGAATAAATGTATTAAATAAACTGGGTTTAAGAAACGCGGTGTCTTTTCCCTTTCTGAATATGGTATGCTGTGAGGATCATAATAAGGAAAGCATTGTTTTGAGCAGCCCCTTGAAATATTAGGATATTTCATTTTGCCTTCTCCTTCTTCTTTTTTTTTTTTTTGCTTTCTATTATCTTGATTTATTTTTTGGAATGGACAGTCAAGAATTGAGAGACAAGGGAGGGATAGAGATTTTGAGAACCAGAGAGATACCTGCAGCACATGTGCACCACTTGTAAAGATTTCCCACTGCAGGTTGGAACCAGGGTCTTGAACCCAGGTCCTCCTACAGTTTAACATGAGTGCTTAACCAGGTGAGGAACCACCTGCTAAGCTTAATGTGACATTTTTTTAGCAGTGAAAAGAAATTCTCTTGGCTAGGAAAGAAATAAATAAAATATAAATAAGTAAATAAAAGTGCTTTTATGTTTACACAGTGGAAACACACACTGGGACATATTCGTGTCTATTACTTGTATTATTTATTTATTTATTGCCACAAGGGGTTATTGCCATAGCGCAGTGCCAGTACCACTAATCCACTGCTCCTATGTTCCATTTTTTCCCCTTTTGCTGCCCTTGTGGCTTGAATATTGTGGTTATTAATAATATTATTATTGTTGTTGTGATAGTTACTGTCCTTGCGGAGAACAGAGAAAAATGGAAAGAGGAGGTTAAAGAGAGATGGGGGAGAGAAAGATAGGCCCCCTGAAGATCTGCTTCACTAAATAAATAAAGCACATTTTCATTTGACTCAGTAGAAACACAGAGACACGTATACATGTATAATACCTGCATTTTTTATTTGTGTATTCTTTATCTATTGATTGATTGATTGACTGATTGATTGCCTCCAGGGTTATTGTCAGGGCTAGGGGCCTGCACCACGAACCCACTGCTCCTGCAGACCATGTTTTCCCCTTTGGCTGCCCTTGTTGCCTGAACTTTGTTGTGGTTATTATTATCGTTGTTGTTGCTGTTACTGTCCTTGCATAGGACAGAGAGAAAGGGAGAGAGGACTGGAAACACAGAAGGGTGAGAGAAAGGTAGACCCCTGCAGGTCTGCTTCACTAGATAAACAAAAGTGCATGTACATTTATTTACAAAGTGGATACACCAACACATGTATACATGTATATTACCTGTATATTTTCTCTATGAGTTTTCATATATATATATATATATATATATATGTATATGTATTTATTTGTTTATTTATTTATTGCTTCCAGGGTCACTGCTGGTGCTCCATACATATACCTGGAATCCACTGCTCCTGCAGACCATTTATTCTCCTTTTGCTGCCCTTGTTGCTTGATCATTGTTGTGCTTCTTCTTCTTATTGTTGTTGTTGTTGTTACTGTCCTTGCATAGGACAGAGAGAAAGGGAGAGAGGACTGGAAACACAGAAGGGTGAGAGAAAGGTAGACCCCTGCAGGTCTGCTTCACTAGATAAACAAAAGTGCATGTACATTTATTTACAAAGTGGATACACCAACACATGTATACATGTATATTACCTGTATATTTTCTCTATGAGTTTTCATATATATATATATATATATATATATATATATGTGTGTGTGTGTGTGTGTGTGTGTGTGTGTGTGTATTTATTTATTTATTTATTGCTTCCAGGGTCACTGCCGGTGCTCCATACATATACCTGGAATCCACTGCTCCTGCACACCATTTATTCTCCTTTTGCTGCCCTTGTTGCTTGATCATTGTTGTGCTTCTTCTTCTTATTGTTGTTGTTGTTGTTACTGTCCTTGCGTAGGACAGAGAGAAAGGGATAGGGGAGGGGAAAGTCAGAGGGAGTAGTGAAGATAGAGCCCCTGAAGATCTGCTTCACCCCCTGTAAAGCTACTCCCCTGCAGGTGGGGGTCTGGGGGCCATACCGCAAATCCTTCTGCCTGTCCCCTCGTTTCCTCCACCACCTCTTAACCCTCTGACATTCGTCCAACCTCCCTGGATTTCCTTTTTACACCAATATGACCTGTCTATTTTTTGAATCCTCAATATCGTGAGGATCAGTCTTGCAAATAGTCTCATGAGAAGCCACAGGGGGATCTCTGGAATCAGAGAGTTCCTGGAACAGCAGCTGGGGCTCTAGAGCCAGGGCATGGTCCATCTACCCATCCACCCTCCACGGAGTCCACCTGCCTGCATCTTGGTCTTGCTCCCTCCCAAAAAGATTTTTTTCCCTTGTTTCACTGAGAAACAGGCATCACACAGGAGAGTCAGGCAGTGGGGAAAAAAAAAGCCTTTTTTTTTTTTTTTTTACCCTACTGATGGACCAGCTTCTGGGAAGTACAGGTTTTGAACCTGAAAACGCTGTCTGCCTCTGCCTGTCTCTGAGTCCACTGGAGGAGCCACTGCCCCAGGCAGACCTTGTGCTCAGAGTGGGGTGTTTTCGCCAGTTCTAGGCTTGCACAGCGCACTTGGGATTGGGTTGCCTGAGATCCAAATGTTACATTGTAGATTGCAGTTCCGGCTCCCCAGGACATTGGACAGACCCAACTCCTCTGGGGATACCCAGAGAAAAAGACTCTTCCCATCCTTAGTGCAAATGGAGTGGAGGGGGAGGGGAGAGATGTGCATGTGTGGGATACTCATGCCCAGGTGTGTGTGAGGGGCCCTGACAGGGGTTAGAAGGGGGTTGAGGGGCAGAAGGAGACTGTTTGGGGGGCAGGCTGCAGGCAGGGGAGCCCCTGAATAGGTGCAGGGCTGTGTGTGCCTGTGGTGGCAGGGCGTTAGGGCAGGTCCCCCTGCAGGATGGTGCAGATGGCAGCTGGGCTGGCCCAGGGCCCCCAGGGCTGGAGGGCAGCAGCAGGCTGGCAGGAAAGGAGGCAAACAGTAGATGACAGTTGGGGAGCTAGGGGACAGGGGGCAAGGGGAAAAGGGGGCATCCTTGCGGAGGAGGGGCAGGGGGCTGGACTGGAGAGTGGGTGGAGCTGGAGGCAGGCAGGTCCCAAGAATCAGGAACTGACAGGGCCAGATACCTGCACCCACCCACTGGATAGCAGCTGCAGCAGCCACAGCAGCAGCCCTGGCTTGCCTAGGCCAAGGGCCCTGAGTGAGTCCCTCTGAGGATGAGGAAGGGGAGGGGGAGGGGTGGAGGGAGGGGGAGGAGGGCCGCTGTCAGCAGGCAACGGGGTCTACAGGGGCCTCCACTATGGAGGCCTGTGTCCAGGTGGCTGCTCGCCAGATCCGGGGCAGCTCAGGGCTCCCAGGTCCCTGGGGGGTGTCTGTGGGTTGGGGGCTGTCAGTCAGTCAGTCTGTCTGTGTGTCAGTGCACTTGCTTGGACAGGGGCCTGGCGGCCCTTGGACCCCAGCCCTGGGCTGTCAGATGCCGGCCCCGCCCCCAGACACGCCCCCACCGTGCCCCTTGCCTCAGAGCCCCGCCCACCTGCGCTGGCTTTGGCCTGGGGCTCTGGCTCTGGTGGCTGGCCACCACCCCTCAGATCAAGTTCAGGGTGGGTGTCATGGCTGCTGCCACCACCACTGCCACCACCACCACTCCCTAGGGGTCAGCTGGGTGGGCGGGGTCCTCGTGGCCTAGCAACCTCTCGAGCCCTCTGTGATGTCCCCCTCCCAGGATTCTGTGCGCATGCGCACTGGCACTGGGCAGCCCAACTGTCCTGCCACTATGTCAAGCGGCAGCAACCAGACCCCTGGGCCCTGGCACAGAGGGACGGAAGAACGGGAGGACAGCGCTGACCTACGACGGACCTCGGGGCTGGCAGCCAAGAGAGCAAAGGAGGAGGTGCGCCCAGGAGCCAGGGAGCCCGGGCTACAGCTACCTACATGCCTGCCTGCCTTGCTGGATGCCGGTATGCTACCTCTGTCCAGGTGGCTTTCTCAGTTCCTCTCCTGTCCTCTCCTGTCCTCTCCTCTCCTCTCCTGTCCTCTCCTCTCCTCTCCTGTCCGCTCCGCTCCTCTTTTCTCTCCTCACTTCCGGGTGCCCTTATCACCAGCTCGAGCGCTTTTGACATTTCACCTTGACAGCTGCCCACACCACCCCTCCGCGTCCCTGACGTGACCCAGCTCACAGGCTCCCCTGCTCACCCCACCCACACCCACACGCCCAACCACATTCCCTGGATCAGCTCCTCTGCCCTATTGAGCCAAACTGCCCAGTTGGCAACGTATCTGTGCAGGTTATATCTCCGTTTGTACTTAGCTTGGTTGATTGTCAATGGATAGTTGGATGGATGGATGGAAGGATGGATGGAAGGATGGAGTGATGCACGGGTTGATTGATTGGTTTTGTAGAGGCAGAGAGCCATCTAGGGGTACTTGAGACCTCTGGCATAAGAGCCCTAGTCTTCTGTCGATTGTAAAACATTAACACCTCAATAAATAAATGAATAAATGTATTAAATAAACTGGGTTTAAGAAACGCGGTGTCTTTTCCCTTTCTGAATATGGTATGCTGTGAGGATCATAATAAGGAAAGCATTGTTTTGAGCAGCCCCTTGAAATATTAGGATATTTCATTTTGCCTTCTCCTTCTTCTTTTTTTTTTTTTTTTTTGCTTTCTATTATCTTGATTTATTTTTTGGAATGGACAGTCAAGAATTGAGAGACAAGGGAGGGATAGAGATTTTGAGAACCAGAGAGATACCTGCAGCACATGTGCACCACTTGTAGAGATTTCCCACTGCAGGTTGGAACCAGGGTCTTGAACCCAGGTCCTCCTACAGTTTAACATGAGTGCTTAACCAGGTGAGGCACCACCTGCTAAGCTTAATGTGACATTTTTTTAGCAGTGAAAAGAAATTCTCTTGGCTAGGAAAGAAATAAATAAAATATAAATAAGTAAATAAAAGTGCTTTTATGTTTACACAGTGGGAACACACACTGGGACATATTCTTGTCTATTACTTGTATTATTTATTTATTTATTGCCACAAGGGGTTATTGCCATAGCGCAGTGCCAGTACCACTAATCCACTGCTCCTATGTTCCATTTTTTCCCCTTTTGCTGCCCTTGTGGCTTGAATATTGTGGTTATTAATAATATTATTATTGTTGTTGTGATAGTTACTGTCCTTGCGGAGAACAGAGAAAAATGGAAAGAGGAGGTTAAAGAGAGATGGGGGAGAGAAAGATAGGCCCCCTGAAGATCTGCTTCACTAAATAAATAAAGCACATTTTCATTTGACTCAGTAGAAACACAGAGACACCTATACATGTATAATACCTGCATTTTTTATTTGTGTATTCTTTATCTATTGATTGATTGATTGACTGATTGATTGCCTCCAGGGTTATTGTCAGGGCTAGGGGCCTGCACCACGAACCCACTGCTCCTGCAGACCATGTTTTCCCCTTTGGCTGCCCTTGTTGCCTGAACTTTGTTGTGGTTATTATTATCGTTGTTGTTGCTGTTACTGTCCTTGCATAGGACAGAGAGAAAGGGAGAGAGGACTGGAAACACAGAAGGGTGAGAGAAAGATAGACCCCTGCAGGTCTGCTTCACTAGATAAACAAAAGTGCATGTACATTTATTTACAAAGTGGATACACCAACACATGTATACATGTATATTACCTGTATATTTTCTCTATGAGTTTTCATATATATATATATATATATGTATTTATTTGTTTATTTATTTATTGCTTCCAGGGTCACTGCCGGTGCTCCATACATATACCTGGAATCCACTGCTCCTGCAGACCATTTATTCTCCTTTTGCTGCCCTTGTTGCTTGATCATTGTTGTGCTTCTTCTTCTTATTGTTGTTGTTGTTGTTACTGTCCTTGCATAGGACAGAGAGAAAGGGATAGGGGAGGGGAAAGTCAGAGGGGGAAGTGAAAGATAGAGCCCCTGAAGATCTGCTTCACCCCCTGTAAAGCTACTCCCCTGCAGGTGGGGGTCTGGGGGCCATACCGCAGATCCTTCTGCCTGTCCCCTCGTTTCCTCCACCACCTCTTAACCCTCTGACATTCGTCCAACCTCCCTGGATTTCCTTTTTACACCAATATGACCTGTCTATTTTTTGAATCCTCAATATCGTGAGGATCAGTCTTGGAAATAGTCTCATGAGAAGCCACAGGGGGATCTCTGGAATCAGAGAGCGCCTGGAACAGCAGCTGGGGCTCTAGAGCCAGGGCATGGTCCATCTACCCATCCACCCTCCACGGAGTCCACCTGCCTGCATCTTGGTCTTGCTCCCTCCCAAAAAGATTTTTTTCCCTTGTTTCACTGAGAAACAGGCATCACACAGGAGAGTCAGGCAGTGGGGAAAAAAAAAAGCCTTTTTTTTTTTTTTTTTTTTTTTTACCCTACTGATGGACCAGCTTCTGGGAAGTACAGGTTTTGAACCTGAAAACGCTGTCTGCCTCTGCCTGTCTCTGAGTCCACTGGAGGAGCCACTGCCACAGGCAGACCTTGTGCTCAGAGTGGGGTGTTTTCGCCAGTCCTAGGCTTGCACAGCGCACTTGGGATTGGGTTGCCTGAGATCCAAATGTTACATTGTAGATTGTTTGCAGTTTCGGCTCCCCAGGACATTGGACAGACCCAACTCCTCTGGGGATACCCAGAGAAAAAGACTCTTCCCATCCTTAGTGCAAATGGAGTGGAGGGGGAGGGGAGAGATGTGCATGTGTGGGATACTCATGCCCAGGTGTGTGTGAGGGGCCCTGACAGGGGTTAGAAGGGGGTTGAGGGGCAGAAGGAGACTGTTTGGGGGGCAGGCTGCAGGCAGGGGAGCCCCTGAATAGGTGCAGGGCTGTGTGTGCCTGTGGTGGCAGGGCGTTAGGGCAGGTCCCCCTGCAGGATGGTGCAGATGGCAGCTGGGCTGGCCCAGGGCCCCCAGGGCTGGAGGGCAGCAGCAGGCTGGCAGGAAAGGAGGCAAACAGTAGATGACAGTTGGGGAGCTGGGGGACAGGGGGCAAGTGGAAAAGGGGGCATCCTTGCGGAGGAGGGGCAGGGGGCTGGACTGGAGAGTGGGTGGAGCTGGAGGCAGGCAGGTCCCAAGAATCAGGAACTGACAGGGCCAGATACCTGCACCCACCCACTGGATAGCAGCTGCAGCAGCCACAGCAGCAGCCCTGGCTTGCCTAGGCCAAGGGCCCTGAGTGAGTCCCTCTGAGGATGAGGAAGGGGAGGGGGAGGGGTAGAGAGAGGGGGAGGAGGGCCGCTGTCAGCAGGCAACGGGGTCTACAGGGGCCTCCACTATGGAGGCCAGTGTCCAGGTGGCTGCCCGCCAGATCCGGGGCAGCTCAGGGCTCCCAGGGCCCTGGGGGGTGTCTGTGGGTTGGGGGCTGTCAGTCAGTCAGTCTGTCTGTGTGTCAGTGCACTTGCTTGGACAGGGGCCTGGCGGCCCTTGGACCCCAGCCCTGGGCTGTCAGATGCCGGCCCCGCCCCCAGACACGCCCCCACCGTGCCCCTTGCCTCAGAGCCCCGCCCACCTGCGCTGGCTTTGGCCTGGGGCTCTGGCTCTGGTGGCTGGCCACCACCCCTCAGATCAAGTTCAGGGTGGGTGTCATGGCTGCTGCCACCACCACTGCCACCACCACCACTCCCTAGGGGTCAACTGGGTGGGCGGGGTCCTCGTGGCCTAGCAACCTCTTGAGCCCTCTGTGATGTCCCCCTCCCAGGATTCTGTGCGCATGCGCACTGGCACTGGGCAGCCCAACTGTCCTGCCACTATGTCAAGCGGCAGCAACCAGACCCCTGGGCCCTGGCACAG
This sequence comes from Erinaceus europaeus, assembly GCF_950295315.1. Taxonomy (NCBI): domain Eukaryota; kingdom Metazoa; phylum Chordata; class Mammalia; order Eulipotyphla; family Erinaceidae; genus Erinaceus; species Erinaceus europaeus. The sequence continues at coordinate 677,756 of NW_026647188.1, read as the reverse complement.
AGGGACGGAAGAACGGGAGGACAGCGCTGACCTACGACGGACCTCGGGGCTGGCAGCCAAGAGAGCAAAGGAGGAGGTGCGCCCAGGAGCCAGGGAGCCCGGGCTACAGCTACCTACATGCCTGCCTGCCTTGCTGGATGCCGGTATGCTACCTCTGTCCAGGTGGCTTTCTCAGTTCCTCTCCTGTCCTCTCCTGTCCTCTCCTGTCCTCTCCTGTCCTCTCCTGTCCTCTCCTGTCCTCTCCTCTCCTCTACTGTCCGCTCCGCTCCGCTCCTCTTTTCTCTCCTCACTTCCGGGTGCCCTTATCACCAGCTCGAGCGCTTTTGACATTTCACCTTGACAGCTGCCCACACCACCCCTCCGCGTCCCTGACGTGACCCAGCTCACAGGCTCCCCTGCTCACCCCACCCACACCCACACGCCCCACCACATTCCCTGGATCAGCTCCTCTGCCCTATTCAGCCAAACTGCCCAGTTGGCAACGTATCTGTGCAGGTTTGACTGTCTTTATCATTCAAGGTTATATCTCCGTTTGTACTTAGCTTGGTTGATTGTCAATGGATAGTTGGATGGATGGATGGATGGATGGATGGATGGATGGATGGATGGATGGATGGAAGGATGGATGGATGGAAGGATGGAGTGATGCACGAGTTGATTGACTGGTTTTGTAGAGGCAGAGAGCCATCTAGGGGTACTTGAGACCTCTGGCATAAGAGCCCTAGTCTTCTGTCGATTGTAAAACATTAACACCTCAATAAATAAATGAATAAATGTATTAAATAAACTGGGTTTAAGAAACGCGGTGTCTTTTCCCTTTCTGAATATGGTATGCTGTGAGGATCATAATAAGGAAAGCATTGTTTTGAGCAGCCCCTTGAAATATTAGGATATTTCATTTTGCCTTCTTCTTCTTCTTCTTTTTTTTTTTTTTTGCTTTCTATTATCTTGATTTATTTTTTGGAATGGACAGTCAAGAATTGAGAGACAAGGGAGGGATAGAGATTTTGAGAACCAGAGAGATACCTGCAGCACATGTGCACCACTTGTAAAGATTTCCCACTGCAGGTTGGAACCAGGGTCTTGAACCCAGGTCCTCCTACAGTTTAACATGAGTGCTTAACCAGGTGAGGCACCACCTGCTAAGCTTAATGTGACATTTTTTTAGGAGTGAAAAGAAATTCTCTTGGCTAGGAAAGAAATAAATAAAATATAAATAAGTAAATAAAAGTGCTTTTATGTTTACACAGTGGAAACACACACTGGGACATATTCTTGTCTATTACTTGTATTATTTATTTATTTATTTATTTATTGCCACAAGGGGTTATTGCCATAGTGCAGTGCCAGTACCACTAATCCACTGCTCCTATGTTCCATTTTTTCCCCTTTTGCTGCCCTTGTGGCTTGAATATTGCGGTTATTAATAATATTATTATTGTTGTTGTGATAGTTACTGTCCTTGCTGAGAACAGAGAAAAATGGAAAGAGGAGGTTAAAGAGAGATGGGGGAGAGAAAGATAGGCCCCCTGAAGATCTGCTTCACTAAATAAATAAAGCACATTTTCATTAGACTCAGTAGAAACACAGAGACACGTATACATGTATAATACCTGCATTTTTTATTTGTGTATTCTTTATCTATTGATTGATTGATTGACTGATTGATTGCCTCCAGGGTTATTGTCAGGGCTAGGGGCCTGCACCACGAACCCACTGCTCCTGCAGACCATGTTTTCCCCTTTGGCTGCCCTTGTTGCCTGAACTTTGTTGTGGTTATTATTATCGTTGTTGTTGCTGTTACTGTCCTTGCATAGGACAGAGAGAAAGGGAGAGAGGACTGGAAACACAGAAGGGTGAGAGAAAGGTAGACCCCTGCAGGTCTGCTTCACTAGATAAACAAAAGTGCATGTACATTTATTTACAAAGTGGATACACCAACACATGTATACATGTATATTACCTGTATATTTTCTCTATGAGTTTTCATATATATATATATATATATATGTATTTATTTATTTATTTATTTATTGCTTCCAGGGTCACTGCTGGTGCTCCATACATATACCTGGAATCCACTGCTCCTGCAGACCATTTATTCTCCTTTTGCTGCCCTTGTTGCTTGATCATTGTTGTGCTTCTTCTTCTTATTGTTGTTGTTGTTGTTACTGTCCTTGCATAGGACAGAGAGAAAGGGATAGGGGAGGGGAAAGTCAGAGGGGGTAGTGAAAGATAGAGCCCCTGAAGATCTGCTTCACCCCCTGTAAAGCTACTCCCCTGCAGGTGGGGGTCTGGGGGCCATACCGCAGATCCTTCTGCCTGTCCCCTCGTTTCCTCCACCACCTCTTAACCCTCTGACATTCGTCCAACCTCCCTGGATTTCCTTTTTACACCAATATGACCTGTCTATTTTTTGAATCCTCAATATCGTGAGGATCAGTCTTGCAAATAGTCTCATGAGAAGCCACAGGGGGATCTCTGGAATCAGAGAGCGCCTGGAACAGCAGCTGGGGCTCTAGAGCCGGGGCATGGTCCATCTACCCATCCACCCTCCACGGAGTCCACCTGCCTGCATCTTGGTCCTGCTCCCTCCCAAAAAGATTTTTTTCCCTTATTTAACTGAGAAACAGGCATCACACAGGAGAGTCAGGCAGTGGGGAAAAAAAAAAAAGCCTTTTTTTTTTTTTTACCCTACTGATGGACCAGCTTCTGGGAAGTACAGGTTTTGAACCTGAAAACGCTGTCTGCCTCTGCCTGTCTCTGAGTCCACTGGAGGAGCCACTGCCCCAGGCAGACCTTGTGCTCAGAGTGGGGTGTTTTCGCCAGTCCTAGGCTTGCACAGCGCACTTGGGATTGGGTTGCCTGAGATCCAAATGTTACATTGTAGATTTTTTGCAGTTCTGGCTCCCCAGGACATTGGACAGACCCAACTCCTCTGGGGATACCCAGAGAAAAAGACTCTTCCCATCCTTAGTGCAAATGGAGTGGAGGGGGAGGGGAGAGATGTGCATGTGTGGGATACTCATGCCCAGGTGTGTGTGAGGGGCCCTGACAGGGGTTAGAAGGGGGTTGAGGGGCAGAAGGAGACTGTTTGGGGGGCAGGCTGCAGGCAGGGGAGCCCCTGAATAGGTGCAGGGCTGTGTGTGCCTGTGGTGGCAGGGCGTTAGGGCATGTCCCCCTGCAGGATGGTGAAGATGGCAGCTGGGCTGGCCCAGGGCCCCCAGGGCTGGAGGGCAGCAGCAGGCTGGCAGGAAAGGAGGCAAACAGTAGATGACAGTTGGGGAGCTGGGGGACAGGGGGCAAGGGGAAAAGGGGGCATCCTTGCGGAGGAGGGGCAGGCGGCTGGACTGGAGAGTGGGTGGAGCTGGAGGCAGGCAGGTCCCAAGAATCAGGAACTGACAGGGCCAGATACCTGCACCCACCCACTGGATAGCAGCTGCAGCAGCCACAGCAGCAGCCCTGGCTTGCCTAGGCCAAGGGCCCTGAGTGAGTCCCTCTGAGGATGAGGAAGGGGAGGGGGAGGGGTAGAGAGAGGGGGAGGAGGGCCGCTGTCAGCAGGCAACGGGGTCTACAGGGGCCTCCACTATGGAGGCCTGTGTCCAGGTGGCTGCCCGCCAGATCCGGGGCAGCTCAGGGCTCCCAGGGCCCTGGGGGGTGTCTGTGGGTTGGGGGCTGTCAGTCAGTCAGTCTGTCTGTGTGTCAGTGCACTTGCTTGGACAGGGGCCTGGCGGCCCTTGGACCCCAGCCCTGGGCTGTCAGATGCCGGCCCCGCCCCCAGACACGCCCCCACCGTGCCCCTTGCCTCAGAGCCCCGCCCACCTGCTCTGGCTTTGGCCTGGGGCTCTGGCTCTGGTGGCTGGCCACCACCCCTCAGATCAAGTTCAGGGTGGGTGTCATGGCTGCTGCCACCACCACTGCCACCACCACCACTCCCTAGGGGTCAACTGGGTGGGCGGGGTCCTCGTGGCCTAGCAACCTCTCGAGCCCTCTGTGATGTCCCCCTCCCAGGATTCTGTGCACATGCGCACTGGCACTGGGCAGCCCAACTGTCCTGCCACTATGTCAAGCGGCAGCAACCAGACCCCTGGGCCCTGGCACAGAGGGACGGAAGAACGGGAGGACAGCGCTGACCTACGACGGACCTCGGGGCTGGCAGCCAAGAGAGCAAAGGAGGAGGTGCGCCCAGGAGCCAGGGAGCCCGGGCTACAGCTACCTACATGCCTGCCTGCCTTGCTGGATGCCGGTATGCTACCTCTGTCCAGGTGGCTTTCTCAGTTCTTCTCCTGTCCTCTCCTGTCCTCTCCTGTCCTCTCCTGTCCTCTCCTCTCCTCTCCTCTCCTCTCCTCTCCTGTCCGCTCCGCTCCGCTACTTTTTTCTCTCCTCACTTCCGGGTGCCCTTATCACCAGCTCGAGCGCTTTTGACATTTCACCTTGACAGCTGCCCACACCACCCCTCCGCGTCCCTGACGTGACCCAGCTCACAGGCTCCCCTGCTCACCCCACCCACACCCACACGCCCCACCACATTCCCTGGATCAGCTCCTCTGCCCTATTCAGCCAAACTGCCCAGTTGGCAACGTATCTGTGCAGGTTTGACTGTCTTTATCATTCAAGGTTATATCTCCGTTTGTACTTAGCTTGGTTGATTGTCAATGGATAGTTGGATGGATGGATGGATGGATGGATGGATGGATGGATGGATGGATGGAAGGATGGATGGATGGAAGGATGGAGTGATGCACGAGTTGATTGACTGGTTTTGTAGAGGCAGAGAGCCATCTAGGGGTACTTGAGACCTCTGGCATAAGAGCCCTAGTCTTCTGTCGATTGTAAAACATTAACACCTCAATAAATAAATGAATAAATGTATTAAATAAACTGGGTTTAAGAAACGCGGTGTCTTTTCCCTTTCTGAATATGGTATGCTGTGAGGATCATAATAAGGAAAGCATTGTTTTGAGCAGCCCCTTGAAATATTAGGATATTTCATTTTGCCTTCTTCTTCTTCTTCTTTTTTTTTTTTGCTTTCTATTATCTTGATTTATTTTTTGGAATGGACAGTCAAGAATTGAGAGACAAGGGAGGGATAGAGATTTTGAGAACCAGAGAGATACCTGCAGCACATGTGCACCACTTGTAAAGATTTCCCACTGCAGGTTGGAACCAGGGTCTTGAACCCAGGTCCTCCTACAGTTTAACATGAGTGCTTAACCAGGTGAGGCACCACCTGCTAAGCTTAATGTGACATTTTTTTAGGAGTGAAAAGAAATTCTCTTGGCTAGGAAAGAAATAAATAAAATATAAATAAGTAAATAAAAGTGCTTTTATGTTTACACAGTGGAAACACACACTGGGACATATTCTTGTCTATTACTTGTATTATTTATTTATTTATTTATTTATTTATTGCCACAAGGGGTTATTGCCATAGCGCAGTGCCAGTACCACTAATCCACTGCTCCTATGTTCCATTTTTTCCCCTTTTGCTGCCCTTGTGGCTTGAATATTGTGGTTATTAATAATATTATTATTGTTGTTGTGATAGTTACTGTCCTTGCTGAGAACAGAGAAAAATGGAAAGAGGAGGTTAAAGAGAGATGGGGGAGAGAAAGATAGGCCCCCTGAAGATCTGCTTCACTAAATAAATAAAGCACATTTTCATTAGACTCAGTAGAAACACAGAGACACGTATACATGTATAATACCTGCATTTTTTATTTGTGTATTCTTTATCTATTGATTGATTGATTGACTGATTGATTGCCTCCAGGGTTATTGTCAGGGCTAGGGGCCTGCACCACAAACCCACTGCTCCTGCAGACCATGTTTTCCCCTTTGGCTGCCCTTGTTGCCTGAACTTTGTTGTGGTTATTATTATCGTTGTTGTTGCTGTTACTGTCCTTGCATAGGACAGAGAGAAAGGGAGAGAGGACTGGAAACACATAAGGGTGAGAGAAAGGTAGACCCCTGCAGGTCTGCTTCACTAGATAAACAAAAGTGCATGTACATTTATTTACAAAGTGGATACACCAACACATGTATACATGTATATTACCTGTATATTTTCTCTATGAGTTTTCATATATATATATATATATATATATATATATATATGTATGTATGTATTTATTTATTTATTTATTGCTTCCAGGGTCACTGCCGGTGCTCCATACATATACCTGGAATCCACTGCTCCTGCAGACCATTTATTCTCCTTTTGCTGCCCTTGTTGCTTGATCATTGTTGTGCTTCTTCTTATTATTGTTGTTGTTGTTGTTACTGTCCTTGCATAGGACAGAGAGAAGGGATAGGGGAGGGGAAAGTCAGAGGGGGAAGTGAAAGATAGAGCCCCTGAAGATCTGCTTCACCCCCTGTAAAGCTACTCCCCTGCAGGTGGGGGTCTGGGGGCCATACCGCAGATCCTTCTGCCTGTCCCCTCATTTCCTCCACCACCTCTTAACCCTCTGACATTCGTCCAACCTCCCTGGATTTCCTTTTTACACCAATATGACCTGTCTATTTTTTGAATCCTCAATATCGTGAGGATCAGTCTTGGAAATAGTCTCATGAGAAGCCACAGGGGGATCTCTGGAATCAGAGAGCGCCTGGAACAGCAGCTGGGGCTCTAGAGCCAGGGCATGGTCCATCTACCCATCCACCCTCCACGGAGTCTACCTGCCTGCATCTTGGTCTTGCTCCCTCCCAAAAAGATTTTTTTCCCTTGTTTCACTGAGAAACAGGCATCACACAGGAGAGTCAGGCAGTGGGGAAAAAAAAAAGCCTTTTTTTTTTTTTTTTTTTTTTTTTTTTTTACCCTACTGATGGACCAGCTTCTGGGAAGTACAGGTTTTGAATCTGAAAACGCTGTCTGCCTCTGCCTGTCTCTGAGTCCACTGGAGGAGCCACTGCCCCAGGCAGACTTGTGCTCAGAGTGGGGTGTTTTCGCCAGTCCTAGGCTTGCACAGCGCACTTGGGATTGGGTTGCCTGAGATCCAAATGTTACATTGTAGATTGTTTGCAGTTCCGGCTCCCCAGGACATTGGACAGACCCAACTCCTCTGGGGATACCCAGAGAAAAAGACTCTTCCCATCCTTAGTGCAAATGGAGTGGAGGGGGAGGGGAGAGATGTGCATGTGTGGGATACTCATGCCCAGGTGTGTGTGAGGGGCCCTGACAGGGGTTAGAAGGGGGTTGAGGGTCAGAAGGAGACTGTTTGGGGGGCAGGCTGCAGGCAGGGGAGCCCCTGAATAGGTGCAGGGCTGTGTGTGCCTGTGGTGGCAGGGCGTTAGGGCAGGTCCCCCTGCAGGATGGTGAAGATGGCAGCTGGGCTGGCCCAGGGCCCCCAGGGCTGGAGGGCAGCAGCAGGCTGGCAGGAAAGGAGGCAAACAGTAGATGACATTTGGGGAGCTGGGGGACAGGGGGCAAGGGGAAAAGGGGGCATCCTTGCGGAGGAGGGGCAGGGGGCTGGACTGGAGAGTGGGTGGAGCTGGAGGCAGGCAGGTCCCAAGAATCAGGAACTGACAGGGCCAGATACCTGCACCCACCCACTGGATAGCAGCTGCAGCAGCCACAGCAGCAGCCCTGGCTTGCCTAGGCCAAGGGCCCTGAGTGAGTCCCTCTGAGGATGAGGAAGGGGAGGGGGAGGGGTAGAGAGAGGGGGAGGAGGGCCGCTGTCAGCAGGCAACGGGGTCTACAGGGGCCTCCACTATGGAGGCCAGTGTCCAGGTGGCTGCCCGCCAGATCCGTGGCAGCTCAGGGCTCCCAGGGCCCTGGGGGGTGTCTGTGGGTTGGGGGCTGTCAGTCAGTCAGTCTGTCTGTGTGTCAGTGCACTTGCTTGGACAGGGGCCTGGCGGCCCTTGGACCCCAGCCCTGGGCTGTCAGATGCCGGCCCCGCCCCCAGACACGCCCCCACCGTGCCCCTTGCCTCAGAGCCCCGCCCACCTGCGCTGGCTTTGGCCTGGGGCTCTGGCTCTGGTGGCTGGCCACCACCCCTCAGATCAAGTTCAGGGTGGGTGTCATGGCTGCTGCCACCACCACTGCCACCACCACCACTCCCTAGGGGTCAACTGGGTGGGCGGGGTCCTCGTGGCCTAGCAACCTCTCGAGCCCTCTGTGATGTCCCCCTCCCAGGATTCTGTGCGCATGCGCACTGGCACTGGGCAGCCCAACTGTCCTGCCACTATGTCAAGCGGCAGCAACCAGACCCCTGGGCCCTGGCACAGAGGGACGGAAGAACGGGAGGACAGCGCTGACCTACGACGGACCTCGGGGCTGGCAGCCAAGAGAGCAAAGGAGGAGGTGCGCCCAGGAGCCAGGGAGCCCAGGCTACAGCTACCTACATGCCTGCCTGCCTTGCTGGATGCCGGTATGCTACCTCTGTCCAGGTGGCTTTCTCAGTTCCTCTCCTGTCCTCTCCTGTCCTCTCCTGTCCTCTCCTGTCCTCTCCTCTCCTCTCCTCTCCTCTACTGTCCGCTCCGCTCCGCTCCTCTTTTCTCTCCTCACTTCCGGGTGCCCTTATCACCAGCTCGAGCGCTTTTGACATTTCACCTTGACAGCTGCCCACACCACCCCTCCGCGTCCCTGACGTGACCCAGCTCACAGGCTCCCCTGCTCACCCCACCCACACCCACACGCCCCACCACATTCCCTGGATCAGCTCCTCTGCCCTATTCAGCCAAACTGCCCAGTTGGCAACGTATCTGTGCAGGTTTGACTGTCTTTATCATTCAAGGTTATATCTCCGTTTGTACTTAGCTTGGTTGATTGTCAATGGATAGTTGGATGGATGGATGGATGGATGGATGGATGGATGGATGGATGGATGGATGGAAGGATGGATGGATGGAAGGATGGAGTGATGCACGAGTTGATTGACTGGTTTTGTAGAGGCAGAGAGCCATCTAGGGGTACTTGAGACCTCTGGCATAAGAGCCCTAGTCTTCTGTCGATTGTAAAACATTAACACCTCAATAAATAAATGAATAAATGTATTAAATAAACTGAGTTTAAGAAACGCGGTGTCTTTTCCCTTTCTGAATATGGTATGCTGTGAGGATCATAATAAGGAAAGCATTGTTTTGAGCAGCCCCTTGAAATATTAGGATATTTCATTTTGCCTTCTTCTTCTTCTTCTTTTTTTTTTTTTTTGCTTTCTATTATCTTGATTTATTTTTTGGAATGGACAGTCAAGAATTGAGAGACAAGGGAGGGATAGAGATTTTGAGAACCAGAGAGATACCTGCAGCACATGTGCACCACTTGTAAAGATTTCCCACTGCAGGTTGGAACCAGGGTCTTGAACCCAGGTCCTCCTACAGTTTAACATGAGTGCTTAACCAGGTGAGGCACCACCTGCTAAGCTTAATGTGACATTTTTTTAGCAGTGAAAAGAAATTCTCTTGGCTAGGAAAGAAATAAATAAAATATAAATAAGTAAATAAAAGTGCTTTTATGTTTACACAGTGGAAACACACACTGGGACATATTCTTGTCTATTACTTGTATTATTTATTTATTTATTTATTTATTGCCACAAGGGGTTATTGCCATAGCGCAGTGCCAGTACCACTAATCCACTGCTCCTATGTTCCATTTTTTCCCCTTTTGCTGCCCTTGTGGCTTGAATATTGTGGTTATTAATAATATTATTATTGTTGTTGTGATAGTTACTGTCCTTGCTGAGAACAGAGAAAAATGGAAAGAGGAGGTTAAAGAGAGATGGGGGAGAGAAAGATAGGCCCCCTGAAGATCTGCTTCACTAAATAAATAAAGCACATTTTCATTAGACTCAGTAGAAACACAGAGACACATATACATGTATAATACCTGCATTTTTTATTTGTGTATTCTTTATCTATTGATTGATTGATTGACTGATTGATTGCCTCCAGGGTTATTGTCAGGGCTAGGGGCCTGCACCACGAACCCACTGCTCCTGCAGACCATGTTTTCCCCTTTGGCTGCCCTTGTTGCCTGAACTTTGTTGTGGTTATTATTATCGTTGTTGTTGCTGTTACTGTCCTTGCATAGGACAGAGAGAAAGGGAGAGAGGACTGGAAACACAGAAGGGTGAGAGAAAGGTAGACCCCTGCAGGTCTGCTTCACTAGATAAACAAAAGTGCATGTACATTTATTTACAAAGTGGATACACCAACACATGTATACATGTATATTACCTGTATATTTTCTCTATGAGTTTTCATATATATATATATATATATATATATATATATATATATATATATGTATTTATTTATTTATTTATTGCTTCCAGGGTCACTGCCGGTGCTCCATACATATACCTGGAATCCACTGCTCCTGCAGACCATTTATTCTCCTTTTGCTGCCCTTGTTGCTTGATCATTGTTGTGCTTCTTCTTCTTATTGTTGTTGTTGTTGTTACTGTCCTTGCGTAGGACAGAGAGAAAGGGATAGGGGAGGGGAAAGTCAGAGGGGGAAGTGAAAGATAGAGCCCCTGAAGATCTGCTTCACCCCCTGTAAAGCTACTCCCCTGCAGGTGGGGGTCTGGGGGCCATACCGCAGATCCTTCTGCCTGTCCCCTCTTTTCCTCCACCACCTCTTAACCCTCTGACATTCGTCCAACCTCCCTGGATTTCCTTTTTACACCAATATGACCTGTCTATTTTTTGAATCCTCAATATCGTGAGGATCAGTCTTGGAAATAGTCTCATGAGAAGCCACAGGGGGATCTCTGGAATCAGAGAGCGCCTGGAACAGCAGCTGGGGCTCTAGAGCCAGGGCATGGTCCATCTACCTATCCACCCTCCACGGAATCCACCTGCCTGCATCTTGGTCTTGCTCCCTCCCAAAAAGATTTTTTTCCCTTGTTTCACTGAGAAACAGGCATCACACAGGAGAGTCAGGCAGTGGGGAAAAAAAAAAAAGCCTTTTTTTTTTTACCCTACTGATGGACCAGCTTCTGGGAAGTACAGGTTTTGAACCTGAAAAAGCTGTCTGCCTCTGCCTGTCTCTGAGTTCACTGGAGGAGCCACTGCCCCAGGCAGACCTTGTGCTCAGAGTGGGGTGTTTTCGCCCGTCCTAGACTTGCACAGCGCACTTGGGATTGGGTTGCCTGAGATCCAAATGTTACATTGTAGATTGTTTGCAGTTCCGGCTCCCCAGGACATTGGACAGACCCAACTCCTCTGGGGATACCCAGAGAAAAAGACTCTTCCCATCCTTAGTGCAAATGGAGTGGAGGGGGAGGGGAGAGATGTGCATGTGTGGGATACTCATGCCCAGGTGTGTGTGAGGGGCCCTGACAGGGGTTAGAAGGGGGTGGAGGGGCAGAAGGAGACTGTTTGGGGGGCAGGCTGCAGGCAGGGGAGCCCCTGAATAGGTGCTGGGCTGTGTGTGCCTGTGGTGGCAGGGCGTTAGGGCAGGTCCCCCTGCAGGATGGTGAAGATGGCAGCTGGGCTGGCCCAGGGCCCCCAGGGCTGGAGGGCAGCAGCAGGCTGGCAGGAATGGAGGCAAACAGTAGATGACAGTTGGGGAGCTAGGGGACAGGGGGCAAGGGGAAAAGGGGGCATCCTTGCGGAGGAGGGGCAGGGGGCTGGACTGGAGAGTGGGTGGAGCTGGAGGCAGGCAGGTCCCAAGAATCAGGAACTGACAGGGCCAGATACCTGCACCCACCCACTGGATAGCAGCTGCAGCAGCCACAGCAGCAGCCCTGGCTTGCCTAGGCCAAGGGCCCTGAGTGAGTCCCTCGGAGGATGAGGAAGGGGAGGGGGAGGGGTGGAGGGAGGGGGAGGAGGGCCGCTGTCAGCAGGCAACGGGGTCTACAGGGGCCTCCACTATGGAGGCCTGTGTCCAGGTGGCTGCTCGCCAGATCCGGGGCAGCTCAGGGCTCCCAGGTCCCTGGGGGGTGTCTGTGGGTTGGGGGCTGTCAGTCAGTCAGTCTGTCTGTGTGTCAGTGCACTTGCTTGGACAGGGGCCTGGCGGCCCTTGGACCCCAGCCCTGGGCTGTCAGATGCCGGCCCCGCCCCCAGACACGCCCCCACCGTGCCCCTTGCCTCAGAGCCCCGCCCACCTGCGCTGGCTTTGGCCTGGGCCTCTGGCTCTGGTGGCTGGCCACCACCCCTCAGATCAAGTTCAGGGTGGGTGTCATGGCTGCTGCCACCACCACTGCCACCACCACCACTCCCTAGGGGTCAACTGGGTGGGCGGGGTCCTCGTGGCCTAGCAACCTCTCGAGCCCTCTTTGATGTCCCCCTCCTAGGATTCTGTGCGCATGCGCACTGGCACTGGGCAGCCCAACTGTCCTGCCACTATGTCAAGCGGCAGCAACCAGACCCCTGGGCCCTGGCACAGAGGGACGGAAGAAGGGGAGGACAGCGCTGACCTACGACGGACCTCGGGGCTGGCAGCCAAGAGAGCAAAGGAGGAGGTGCGCCCAGGAGCCAGGGAGCCCGGGCTACAGCTACCTACATGCCTGCCTGCCTTGCTGGATGCCGGTATGCTACCTCTGTCCAGGTGGCTTTCTCAGTTCCTCTCCTGTCCTCTCCTGTCCTCTCCTCTCCTCTCCTCTCCTCTCCTCTCCTGTCTGCTCCGCTCCTCTTTTCTCTCCTCACAGCCGGGTGCCCTTATCACCAGCTCGAGCGCTTTTGACATTTCACCTTGACAGCTGCCCACACCACCCCTCCGCGTCCCTGACGTGACCCAGCTCACAGGCTCCCCTGCTCACCCCACCCACACCCACACGCCCCACCACATTCCCTGGATCAGCTCCTCTGCCCTATTCAGCCAAACTGCCCAGTTGGCAACGTATCTGTGCAGGTTTGACTCTCTTTATCACTCAAGGTTTTATCTCCGTTTGTACTTAGCTTGGTTGATTGTCAATGGATAGTTGGATGGATGGATGGATGGATGGATGGAAGGATGGATGGATGGATGAAGGATGGAGTGATGCACTGGGTTGATTGACTGGTTTTGTAGAGGCAGAGAGCCATCTAGGGGTACTTGAGACCTCTGGCATAAGAGCCCTAGTCTTCTGTCGATTGTAAAACATTAACACCTCAATAAATAAATGAATAAATGTATTAAATAAACTGGGTTTAAGAAACGCGGTGTCTTTTCCCTTTCTGAATATGGTATGCTGTGAGGATCATAATAAGGAAAGCATTGTTTTGAGCAGCCCCTTGAAATATTAGGATATTTCATTTTGCCTTCTCCTTCTTCTTTTTTTTTTTTTTGCTTTCTATTATCTTGATTTATTTTTTGGAATGGACAGTCAAGAATTGAGAGACAAGGGAGGGATAGAGATTTTGAGAACCAGAGAGATACCTGCAGCACATGTGCACCACTTGTAAAGATTTCCCACTGCAGGTTGGAACCAGGGTCTTGAACCCAGGTCCTCCTACAGTTTAACATGAGTGCTTAACCAGGTGAGGCACCACCTGCTAAGCTTAATGTGACATTTTTTTAGCAGTGAAAAGAAATTCTCTTGGCTAGGAAAGAAATAAATAAAATATAAATAAGTAAATAAAAGTGCTTTTATGTTTACACAGTGGAAACACACACTGGGACATATAATTGTCTATTACTTGTATTATTTATTTATTTATTTATTTATTGCCACAAGGGGTTATTGCCATAGCGCAGTGCCAGTACCACTAATCCACTGCTCCTATGTTCCATTTTTTCCCCTTTTGCTGCCCTTGTGGCTTGAATATTGTGGTTATTAATAATATTATTATTGTTGTTGTGATAGTTACTGTCCTTGCGGAGAACAGAGAAAAATGGAAAGAGGAGGTTAAAGAGAGATGGGGGAGAGAAAGATAGGCCCCCTGAAGATCTGCTTCACTAAATAAATAAAGCACATTTTCATTTGACTCAGTAGAAACACAGAGACACGTATACATGTATAATATCTGCATTTTTTATTTGTGTATTCTTTATCTATTGATTGATTGATTGACTGATTGATTGCCTCCAGGGTTATTGTCAGGGCTAGGGGCCTGCACCACGAACCCACTGCTCCTGCAGACCATGTTTTCCCCTTTGGCTGGCCTTGTTGCCTGAACTTTGTTGTGGTTATTATTATCGTTGTTGTTGCTGTTACTGTCCTTGCATAGGACAGAGAGAAAGGGAGAGAGGACTGGAAACACAGAAGGGTGAGAGAAAGGTAGACCCCTGCAGGTCTGCTTCACTAGATAAACAAAAGTGCATGTACATTTATTTACAAAGTGGATACACCAACACATGTATACATGTATATTACCTGTATATTTTCTCTATGAGTTTTCATATATATATATTTATATATATATATGTATTTATTTGTTTATTTATTTATTGCTTCCAGGGTCACTGCCGGTGCTCCATACATATACCTGGAATCCACTGCTCCTGCAGACCATTTATTCTCCTTTGCTGCCCTTGTTGCTTGATCATTGTTGTGCTTCTTCTTCTTATTGTTGTTGTTGTTGTTACTGTCCTTGCATAGGACAGAGAGAAAGGGAGAGAGGACTGGAAACACAGAAGGGTGAGAGAAAGGTAGACCCCTGCAGGTCTGCTTCACTAGATAAACAAAAGTGCATGTACATTTATTTACAAAGTGGATACACCAACACATGTATACATGTATATTACCTGTATATTTTCTCTATGAGTTTTCATATATATATATATATATATATATATATATATATATATATATATGTGTGTGTGTGTGTGTGTGTGTGTGTGTGTGTGTATTTATTTATTTATTTATTGCTTCCAGGGTCACTGCAGGTGCTCCATACATATACCTGGAATCCACTGCTCCTGCACACCATTTATTCTCCTTTTGCTGCCCTTGTTGCTTGATCATTGTTGTGCTTCTTCTTATTATTGTTGTTGTTGTTGTTACTGTCCTTGCGTAGGACAGAGAGAAAGGGATAGGGGAGGGGAAAGTCAGAGGGAGTAGTGAAAGATAGAGCCCCTGAAGATCTGCTTCACCCCCTGTAAAGCTACTCCCCTGCAGGTGAGGGTCTGGGGGCCATACCGCAGATCCTTCTGCCTGTCCCCTTGTTTCCTCCACCACCTCTTAACCCTCTGACATTCGTCCAACCTCCCTGGATTTCCTTTTTACACCAATAAGACCTGTCTATTTTTTGAATCCTCAATATCGTGAGGATCAGTCTTGCAAATAGTCTCATGAGAAGCCACAGGGGGATCTCTGGAATCAGAGAGCGCCTGGAACAGCAGCTGGGGCTCTAGAGCCAGGGCATGGTCCATCTACCCATCCACCCTCCACGGAGTCCACCTGCCTGCATCTTGGTCTTGCTCCCTCCCAAAAAGATTTTTTTCCCTTGTTTCACTGAGAAACAGGCATCACACAGGAGAGTCAGGCAGTGGGGAAAAAAAAAGCCTTTTCTTTTTTTTTTTTTTTTTTTTTTTTTTACCCTACTGATGGACCAGCTTCTGGGAAGTACAGGTTTTGAACCTGAAAACGCTGTCTGCCTCTGCCTGTCTCTGAGTCCACTGGAGGAGCCACTGCCCCAGGCAGACCTTGTGCTCAGAGTGGGGTGTTTTCGCCAGTTCTAGGCTTGCACAGCGCACTTGGGATTGGGTTGCCTGAGATCCAAATGTTACATTGTAGATTGTTTGCAGTTCCGGCTCCCCAGGACATTGGACAGACCCAACTCCTCTGGGGATACCCAGAGAAAAAGACTCTTCCCATCCTTAGTGCAAATGGAGTGGAGGGGGAGGGGAGAGATGTGCATGTGTGGGATACTCATGCCCAGGTGTGTGTGAGGGGCCCTGACAGGGGTTAGAAGGGGGTTGAGGGGCAGAAGGAGACTGTTTGGGGGGCAGGCTGCAGGCAGGGGAGCCCCTGAATAGGTGCAGGGCTGTGTGTGCCTGTGGTGGCAGGGCGTTAGGGCAGGTCCCCCTGCAGGATGGTGCAGATGGCAGCTGGGCTGGCCCAGGGCCCCCAGGGCTGGAGGGCAGCAGCAGGCTGGCAGGAAAGGAGGCAAACAGTAGATGACAGTTGGGGAGCTAGGGGACAGGGGGCAAGGGGAAAAGGGGGCATCCTTGCGGAGGAGGGGCAGGGGGCTGGACTGGAGAGTGGGTGGAGCTGGAGGCAGGCAGGTCCCAAGAATCAGGAACTGACAGGGCCAGATACCTGCACCCACCCACTGGATAGCAGCTGCAGCAGCCACAGCAGCAGCCCTGGCTTGCCTAGGCCAAGGGCCCTGAGTGAGTCCCTCTGAGGATGAGGAAGGGGAGGGGGAGGGGTAGAGGGAGGGGGAGGAGGGCCGCTGTCAGCAGGCAACGGGGTCTACAGGGGCCTCCACTATGGAGGCCTGTGTCCAGGTGGCTGCCCGCCAGATCCGGGGCAGCTCAGGGCTCCCAGGGCCCTGCGGGGTGTCTGTGGGTTGGTGGCTGTCAGTCAGTCAGTCTGTCTGTGTGTCAGTGCACTTGCTTGGACAGGGGCCTGGCGGCCCTTGGACCCCAGCCCTGGGCTGTCAGATGCCGGCCCCGCCCCCAGACACGCCCCCACCGTGCCCCTTGCCTCAGAGCCCCGCCCACCTGCGCTGGCTTTGGCCTGGGGCTCTGGCTCTGGTGGCTGGCCACCACCCCTCAGATCAAGTTCAGGGTGGGTGTCATGGCTGCTGCCACCACCACTGCCACCACCACCACTCCCTAGGGGTCATCTGGGTGGGCGGGGTCCTCGTGGCCTAGCAACCTCTCGAGCCCTCTGTGATGTCCCCCTCCCAGGATTCTGTGCGCATGCGCACTGGCACTGGGCAGCCCAACTGTCCTGCCACTATGTCAAGCGGCAGCAACCAGACCCCTGGGCCCTGGCACAGAGGGACGGAAGAACGGGAGGACAGCGCTGACCTACGACGGACCTCGGGGCTGGCAGCCAAGAGAGCAAAGGAGGAGGTGCGCCCAGGAGCCAGGGAGCCCGGGCTACAGCTACCTACATGCCTGCCTGCCTTGCTGGATGCCGGTATGCTACCTCTGTCCAGGTGGCTTTCTCAGTTCCTCTCCTGTCCTTTCCTGTCCTCTCCTGTCCTCTCCTCTCCTCTCCTGTCCTCTCCTCTCCTCTCCTGTCCGCTCCGCTCCTCTTTTCTCTCCTCACTTCCGGGTGCCCTTATCACCAGCTCGAGCGCTTTTGACATTTCACCTTGACAGCTGCCCACACCACCCCTCCGCGTCCCTGACGTGACCCAGCTCACAGGCTCCCCTGCTCACCCCACCCACACCCACACGCCCAACCACATTCCCTGGATCAGCTCCTCTGCCCTATTCAGCCAAACTGCCCAGTTGGCAACGTATCTGTGCAGGTTATATCTCCGTTTGTACTTAGCTTGGTTGATTGTCAATGGATAGTTGGATGGATGGATGGATGGATGGATGGATGGAAGGATGGATGGAAGGATGGAGTGATGCACGGGTTGATTGATTGGTTTTGTAGAGGCAGAGAGCCATCTAGGGGTACTTGAGACCTCTGGCATAAGAGCCCTAGTCTTCTGTCGATTGTAAAACATTAACACCTCAATAAATAAATGAATAAATGTATTAAATAAACTGGGTTTAAGAAACGCGGTGTCTTTTCCCTTTCTGAATATGGAATGCTGTGAGGATCATAATAAGGAAAGCATTGTTTTGAGCAGCCCCTTGAAATATTAGGATATTTCATTTTGCCTTCTCCTTCTTCTTTTTTTTTTTTTTGCTTTCTATTATCTTGATTTATTTTTTGGAATGGACAGTCAAGAATTGAGAGACAAGGGAGGGATAGAGATTTTGAGAACCAGAGAGATACCTGCAGCACATGTGCACCACTTGTAAAGATTTCCCACTGCAGGTTGGAACCAGGGTCTTGAACCCAGGTCCTCCTACAGTTTAACATGAGTGCTTAACCAGGTGAGGCACCACCTGCTAAGCTTAATGTGACATTTTTTTAGCAGTGAAAAGAAATTCTCTTGGCTAGGAAAGAAATAAATAAAATGTAAATAAGTAAATAAAAGTGCTTTTATGTTTACACAGTGGGAACACACACTGGGACATATTCTTGTCTATTACTTGTATTATTTATTTATTTATTGCCACAAGGGGTTATTGCCATAGCGCAGTGCCAGTACCACTAATCCACTGCTCCTATGTTCCATTTTTTCCCCTTTTGCTGCCCTTGTGGCTTGAATATTGTGGTTATTAATAATATTATTATTGTTGTTGTGATAGTTACTGTCCTTGCGGAGAACAGAGAAAAATGGAAAGAGGAGGTTAAAGAGAGATGGGGGAGAGAAAGATAGGCCCCCTGAAGATCTGCTTCACTAAATAAATAAAGCACATTTTCATTTGACTCAGTAGAAACACAGAGACACGTATACATGTATAATACCTGCATTTTTTATTTGTGTATTCTTTATCTATTGATTGATTGATTGACTGATTGATTGCCTCCAGGGTTATTGTCAGGGCTAGGGGCCTGCACCACGAACCCACTGCTCCTGCAGACCATGTTTTCCCCTTTGGCTGCCCTTGTTGCCTGAACTTTGTTGTGGTTATTATTATCGTTGTTGTTGCTGTTACTGTCCTTGCATAGGACAGAGAGAAAGGGAGAGAGGACTGGAAACACAGAAGGGTGAGAGAAAGGTAGACCCCTGCAGGTCTGCTTCACTAGATAAACAAAAGTGCATGTACATTTATTTACAAAGTGGATACACCAACACATGTATACATGTATATTACCTGTATATTTTCTCTATGAGTTTTCATATATATATATATATATATATATATGTATTTATTTGTTTATTTATTTATTGCTTCCAGGGTCACTGCTGGTGCTCCATACATATACCTGGAATCCACTGCTCCTGCAGACCATTTATTCTCCTTTTGCTGCCCTTGTTGCTTGATCATTGTTGTGCTTCTTCTTCTTATTGTTGTTGTTGTTGTTACTGTCCTTGCATAGGACAGAGAGAAAGGGAGAGAGGACTGGAAACACAGAAGGGTGAGAGAAAGGTAGACCCCTGCAGGTCTGCTTCACTAGATAAACAAAAGTGCATGTACATTTATTTACAAAGTGGATACACCAACACATGTATACATGTATATTACCTGTATATTTTCTCTATGAGTTTTCATATATATATATATATATATATATATATATGTGTGTGTGTGTGTGTGTGTGTGTGTGTGTGTATTTATTTATTTATTTATTGCTTCCAGGGTCACTGCCGGTGCTCCATACATATACCTGGAATCCACTGCTCCTGCACACCATTTATTCTCCTTTTGCTGCCCTTGTTGCTTGATCATTGTTGTGCTTCTTCTTCTTATTGTTGTTGTTGTTGTTACTGTCCTTGCGTAGGACAGAGAGAAAGGGATAGGGGAGGGGAAAGTCAGAGGGAGTAGTGAAAGATAGAGCCCTTGAAGATCTGCTTCACCCCCTGTAAAGCTACTCCCCTGCAGGTGGGGGTCTGGGGGCCATACCGCAGATCCTTCTGCCTGTCCCCTCGTTTCCTCCACCACCTCTTAACCCTCTGACATTCGTCCAACCTCCCTGGATTTCCTTTTTACACCAATATGACCTGTCTATTTTTTGAATCCTCAATATCGTGAGGATCAGTCTTGCAAATAGTCTCATGAGAAGCCACAGGGGGATCTCTGGAATCAGAGAGCGCCTGGAACAGCAGCTGGGGCTCTAGAGCCAGGGCATGGTCCATCTACCCATCCACCCTCCACGGAGTCCACCTGCCTGCATCTTGGTCTTGCTCCCTCCCAAAAAGATTTTTTTCCCTTGTTTCACTGAGAAACAGGCATCACACAGGAGAGTCAGGCAGTGGGGAAAAAAAAAGCCTTTTTTTTTTTTTTTTACCCTACTGATGGACCAGCTTCTGGGAAGTACAGGTTTTGAACCTGAAAACGCTGTCTGCCTCTGCCTGTCTCTGAGTCCACTGGAGGAGCCACTGCCCCAGGCAGACCTTGTGCTCAGAGTGGGGTGTTTTCGCCAGTTCTAGGCTTGCACAGCGCACTTGGAATTGGGTTGCCTGAGATCCAAATGTTACATTGTAGATTGCAGTTCCGGCTCCCCAGGACATTGGACAGACCCAACTCCTCTGTGGATACCCAGAGAAAAAGACTCTTCCCATCCTTAGTGCAAATGGAGTGGAGGGGGAGGGGAGAGATGTGCATGTGTGGGATACTCATGCCCAGGTGTGTGTGAGGGGCCCTGACAGGGGTTAGAAGGGGGTTGAGGGGCAGAAGGAGACTGTTTGGGGGGCAGGCTGCAGGCAGGGGAGCCCCTGAATAGGTGCAGGGCTGTGTGTGCCTGTGGTGGCAGGGCGTTAGGGCAGGTCCCCCTGCAGGATGGTGCAGATGGCAGCTGGGCTGGCCCAGGGCCCCCAGGGCTGGAGGGCAGCAGCAGGCTGGCAGGAAAGGAGGCAAACAGTAGATGACAGTTGGGGAGCTAGGGGACAGGGGGCAAGGGGAAAAGGGGGCATCCTTGCGGAGGAGGGGCAGGGGGCTGGACTGGAGAGTGGGTGGAGCTGGAGGCAGGCAGGTCCCAAGAATCAGGAACTGACAGGGCCAGATACCTGCACCCACCCACTGGATAGCAGCTGCAGCAGCCACAGCAGCAGCCTTGGCTTGCCTAGGCCAAGGGCCCTGAGTGAGTCCCTCTGAGGATGAGGAAGGGGAGGGGGAGGGGTAGAAGGAGGGGGAGGAGGGCCGCTGTCAGCAGGCAACGGGGTCTACAGGGGCCTCCACTATGGAGGCCTGTGTCCAGGTGGCTGCCCGCCAGATCCGGGGCAGCTCAGGGCTCCCAGGGCCCTGCGGGGTGTCTGTGGGTTGGTGGCTGTCAGTCAGTCAGTCTGTCTGTGTGTCAGTGCACTTGCTTGGACAGGGGCCTGGCGGCCCTTGGACCCCAGCCCTGGGCTGTCAGATGCCGGCCCCGCCCCCAGACACGCCCCCACCGTGCCCCTTGCCTCAGAGCCCCGCCCACCTGCGCTGGCTTTGGCCTGGGGCTCTGGCTCTGGTGGCTGGCCACCACCCCTCAGATCAAGTTCAGGGTGGGTGTCATGGCTGCTGCCACCACCACTGCCACCACCACCACTCCCTAGGGGTCAACTGGGTGGGCGGGGTCCTCGTGGCCTAGCAACCTCTCGAGCCCTCTGTGATGTCCCCCTCCCAGGATTCTGTGCGCATGCGCACTGGCACTGGGCAGCCCAACTGTCCTGCCACTATGTCAAGCGGCAGCAACCAGACCCCTGGGCCCTGGCACAGAGGGACGGAAGAACGGGAGGACAGCGCTGACCTACGACGGACCTCGGGGCTGGCAGCCAAGAGAGCAAAGGAGGAGGTGCGCCCAGGAGCCTGGGAGCCCGGGCTACAGCTACCTACATGCCTGCCTGCCTTGCTGGATGCCGGTATGCTACCTCTGTCCAGGTGGCTTTCTCAGTTCCTCTCCTGTCCTCTCCTGTCCTCTCCACTCTCTCTCCTCTCCTCTCCTGTCCTCTCCTCTCCTCTCCTGTCCGCTCCACTCCGCTCCTCTTTTCTCTCCTCACTTCCGGGTGCCCTTATCACCAGCTCGAGCGCTTTTGACATTTCACCTTGACAGCTGCCCACACCACCCCTCCGCGTCCCTGACGTGACCCAGCTCACAGGCTCCCCTGCTCACCCCACCCACACCCACACGCCCAACCACATTCCCTGGATCAGCTCCTCTGCCCTATTCAGCCAAACTGCCCAGTTGGCAACGTATCTGTGCAGGTTATATCTCCGTTTGTACTTAGCTTGGTTGATTGTCAATGGATAGTTGGATGGATGGATGGATGGATGGATGGATGGATGGATGGATGGATGGAAGGATGGATGGAAGGATGGATGGAAGGATGGAGTGATGCACGGGTTGATTGATTGGTTTTGTAGAGGCAGAGAGCCATCTAGGGGTACTTGAGACCTCTGGCATAAGGGCCCTAGTCTTCTGTCGATTGTAAAACATTAACACCTCAATAAATAAATGCATAAATGTATTAAATAAACTGGGTTTAAGAAACGCGGTGTCTTTTCCCTTTCTGAATATGGTATGCTGTGAGGATCATAATAAGGAAAGCATTGTTTTGAGCAGCCCCTTGAAATATTAGGATATTTCATTTTGCCTTCTCCTTCTTCTTTTTTTTTTTTTGCTTTCTATTATCTTGATTTATTTTTTGGAATGGACAGTCAAGAATTGAGAGACAAGGGAGGGATAGAGATTTTGAGAACCAGAGAGATACCTGCAGCACATGTGCACCACTTGTAAAGATTTCCCACTGCAGGTTGGAACCAGGGTCTTGAACCCAGGTCCTCCTACAGTTTAACATGAGTGCTTAACCAGGTGAGGCACCACCTGCTAAGCTTAATGTGACATTTTTTTAGCAGTGAAAAGAAATTCTCTTGGCTAGGAAAGAAATAAATAAAATATAAATAAGTAAATAAAAGTGCTTTTATGTTTACACAGTGGGAACACACACTGGGACATATTCTTGTCTATTACTTGTATTATTTATTTATTTATTGCCACAAGGGGTTATTGCCATAGCGCAGTGCCAGTACCACTAATCCACTGCTCCTATGTTCCATTTTTTCCCCTTTTGCTGCCCTTGTGGCTTGAATATTGTGGTTATTAATAATATTATTATTGTTGTTGTGATAGTTACTGTCCTTGCGGAGAACAGAGAAAAATGGAAAGAGGAGGTTAAAGAGAGATGGGGGAGAGAAAGATAGGCCCCCTGAAGATCTGCTTCACTAAATAAATAAAGCACATTTTCATTTGACTCAGTAGAAACACAGAGACACGTATACATGTATAATACCTGCATTTTTTATTTGTGTATTCTTTATCTATTGATTGATTGATTGACTGATTGATTGCCTCCAGGGTTATTGTCAGGGCTAGGGGCCTGCACCACGAACCCACTGCTTCTGCAGACCATGTTTTCCCCTTTGGCTGCCCTTGTTGCCTGAACTTTGTTGTGGTTATTATTATCGTTGTTGTTGCTGTTACTGTCCTTGCATAGGACAGAGAGAAAGGGAGAGAGGACTGGAAACACAGAAGGGTGAGAGAAAGGTAGACCCCTGCAGGTCTGCTTCACTAGATAAACAAAAGTGCATGTACATTTATTTACAAAGTGGATACACCAACACATGTATACATGTATATTACCTGTATATTTTCTCTATGAGTTTTCATATATATATATATATATATATATATATGTGTGTGTGTGTGTGTGTGTGTGTGTGTGTGTGTGTATTTATTTATTTATTTATTGCTTCCAGGGTCACTGCCAGTGCTCCATACATATACCTGGAATCCACTGCTCCTGCACACCATTTATTCTCCTTTTGCTGCCCTTGTTTCTTGATCATTGTTGTGCTTCTTCTTCTTATTGTTGTTGTTGTTGTTACTGTCCTTGCATAGGACAGAGAGAAAGGGATAGGGGAGGGGAAAGTCCGAGGGGGTAGTGAAAGATAGAGCCCCTGAAGATCTGCTTCACCCCCTGTAAAGCTACTCCCCTGCAGGTGGGGGTCTGGGGGCCATACCGCAGATCCTTCTGCCTGTCCCCTCGTTTCCTCCACCACCTCTTAACCCTCTGACATTCGTCCAACCTCCCTGGATTTCCTTTTTACACCAATATGACCTGTCTATTTTTTGAATCCTCAATATCGTGAGGATCAGTCTTGCAAATAGTCTCATGAGAAGCCACAGGGGGATCTCTGGAATCAGAGAGCGCCTGGAACAGCAGCTGGGGCTCTAGAGCCAGGGCATGGTCCATCTACCCATCCACCCTCCACGGAGTCCACCTGCCTGCATCTTGGTCTTGCTCCCTCCCAAAAAGATTTTTTCCCTTGTTTCACTGAGAAACAGGCATCACACAGGAGAGTCAGGCAGTGGGGAAAAATAAAAGCCTTTTTTTTTTTTTTTTTTTTTTACCCTACTGATGGACCAGCTTCTGGGAAGTACAGGTTTTGAACCTGAAAACGCTGTCTGCCTCTGCCTGTCTCTGAGTCCACTGGAGGAGCCACTGCCCCAGGCAGACCTTGTGCTCAGAGTGGGGTGTTTTCGCCAGTTCTAGGCTTGCACAGCGCACTTGGGATTGGGTTGCCTGAGATCCAAATGTTACATTGTAGATTGTTTGCAGTTCCGGCTCCCCAGGACATTGGACAGACCCAACTCCTCTGGGGATACCCAGAGAAAAAGACTCTTCCCATCCTTAGTGCAAATGGAGTGGAGGGGGAGGGGAGAGATGTGCATGTGTGGGATACTCATGCCCAGGTGTGTGTGAGGGGCCCTGACAGGGGTTAGAAGGGGGTTGAGGGGCAGAAGGAGACTGTTTGGGGGGCAGGCTGCAGGCAGGGGAGCCCCTGAATAGGTGCAGGGCTGTGTGTGCCTGTGGTGGCAGGGCGTTAGGGCAGGTCCCCCTGCAGGATGGTGCAGATGGCAGCTGGGCTGGCCCAGGGCCCCCAGGGCTGGAGGGCAGCAGCAGGCTGGCAGGAAAGGAGGCAAACAGTAGATGACAGTTGGGGAGCTAGGGGACAGGGGGCAAGGGGAAAAGGGGACATCCTTGCGGAGGAGGGGCAGGGGGCTGGACTGGAGAGTGGGTGGAGCTGGAGGCAGGCAGGTCCCAAGAATCAGGAACTGACAGGGCCAGATACCTGCACCCACCCACTGGATAGCAGCTGCAGCAGCCACAGCAGCAGCCCTGGCTTGCCTAGGCCAAGGGCCCTGAGTGAGTCCCTCTGAGGATGAGGAAGGGGAGGGGGAGGGGTGGAGGGAGGGGGAGGAGGGCCGCTGTCAGCAGGCAACGGGGTCTACAGGGGCCTCCACTATGGAGGCCTGTGTCCAGGTGGCTGCTCGCCAGATCCGGGGCAGCTCAGGGCTCCCAGGTCCCTGGGGGGTGTCTGTGGGTTGGGGGCTGTCAGTCAGTCAGTCTGTCTGTGTGTCAGTGCACTTGCTTGGACAGGGGCCTGGCGGCCCTTGGACCCCAGCCCTGGGCTGTCAGATGCCGGCCCCGCCCCCAGACACGCCCCCACCGTGCCCCTTGCCTCAGAGCCCCGCCCACCTGCGCTGGCTTTGGCCTGGGGCTCTGGCTCTGGTGGCTGGCCACCACCCCTCAGATCAAGTTCAGGGTGGGTGTCATGGCTGCTGCCACCACCACTGCCACCACCACCACTCCCTAGGGGTCAACTGGGTGGGCGGGGTCCTCGTGGCCTAGCAACCTCTGGAGCCCTCTGTGATGTCCCCCTCCCAGGATTCTGTGCGCATGCGCACTGGCACTGGGCAGCCCAACTGTCCTGCCACTATGTCAAGCGGCAGCAACCAGACCCCTGGGCCCTGGCACAGAGGGACGGAAGAACGGGAGGACAGCGCTGACCTACGACGGACCTCGGGGCTGGCAGCCAAGAGAGCAAAGGAGGAGGTGCGCCCAGGAGCCAGGGAGCCCGGGCTACAGCTACCTACATGCCTGCCTGCCTTGCTGGATGCCGGTATGCTACCTCTGTCCAGGTGGCTTTCTCAGTTCCTCTCCTGTCCTCTCCTGTCCTCTCCTCTCCTCTCCTGTCCTCTCCTCTCCTCTCCTGTCCGCTCCGCTCCTCTTTTCTCTCCTCACTTCCGGGTGCCCTTATCACCAGCTCGAGTGCTTTTGACATTTCACCTTGACAGCTGACCACACCACCCCTCCGCGTCCCTGACGTGACCCAGC
The DNA here is from genome assembly GCF_950295315.1 of Erinaceus europaeus. Lineage (NCBI taxonomy): Eukaryota > Metazoa > Chordata > Mammalia > Eulipotyphla > Erinaceidae > Erinaceus > Erinaceus europaeus. The sequence goes on along the minus strand of NW_026647188.1, from coordinate 652,049 downwards.
TCACAGGCTCCCCTGCTCACCCCACCCACACCCACATGCCCCACCACATTCCCTGGATCAGCTCCTCTGCCCTATTCAGCCAAACTGCCCAGTTGGCAACGGATCTGTGCAGGTTATATCTCCGTTTGTAATTAGCTTGGTTGATTGTCAATGGATAGTTGGATGGATGGATGGATGGATGGACGGATGGATGGATGGATGGATGGATGGAAGTATGGATGGATGGAAGGATGGAGTGATGCACGGGTTGATTGATTGGTTTTGTAGAGGCAGAGAGCCATCTAGGGGTACTTGAGACCTCTGGCATAAGGGCCCTAGTCTTCTGTCGATTGTAAAACATTAACACCTCAATAAATAAATGCATAAATGTATTAAATAAACTGGGTTTAAGAAACGCGGTGTCTTTTCCCTTTCTGAATATGGTATGCTGTGAGGATCATAATAAGGAAAGCATTGTTTTGAGCAGCCCCTTGAAATATTAGGATATTTCATTTTGCCTTCTCCTTCTTCTTTTTTTTTTTTTTTTGCTTTCTATTATCTTGATTTATTTTTTGGAATGGACAGTCAAGAATTGAGAGACAAGGGAGGGATAGAGATTTTGAGAACCAGAGAGATACCTGCAGCACATGTGCACCACTTGTAAAGATTTCCCACTGCAGGTTGGAACCAGGGTCTTGAACCCAGGTCCTCCTACAGTTTAACATGAGTGCTTAACCAGGTGAGGCACCACCTGCTAAGCTTAATGTGACATTTTTTTAGCAGTGAAAAGAAATTCTCTTGGCTAGGAAAGAAATAAATAAAATATAAATAAGTAAATAAAAGTGCTTTTATGTTTACACAGTGGGAACACACACTGGGACATATTCTTGTCTATCACTTGTATTATTTATTTATTTATTGCCACAAGGTGTTATTGCCATAACGCAGTGCCAGTACCACTAATCCACTGCTCCTATGTTCCATTTTTTCCCCCTTTGCTGCCCTTGTGGCTTGAATATTGTGGTTATTAATAATATTATTATTGTTGTTGTGATAGTTACTGTCCTTGCGGAGAACAGAGAAAAATGGAAAGAGGAGGTTAAAGAGAGATGGGGGAGAGAAAGATAGGCCCCCTGAAGATCTGCTTCACTAAATAAATAAAGCACATTTTCATTTGACTCAGTAGAAACACAGAGACACCTATACATGTATAATACCTGCATTTTTTATTTGTGTATTCTTTATCTATTGATTGATTGATTGACTGATTGATTGCCTCCAGGGTTATTGTCAGGGCTAGGGGCCTGCAACACGAACCCACTGCTCCTGCAGACCATGTTTTCCCCTTTGGCTGCCCTTGTTGCCTGAACTTTGTTGTGGTTATTATTATCGTTGTTGTTGCTGTTACTGTCCTTGCATAGGACAGAGAGAAAGGGAGAGAGGACTGGAAACACAGAAGGGTGAGAGAAAGGTAGACCCCTGCAGGTCTGCTTCACTAGATAAACAAAAGTGCATGTACATTTATTTACAAAGTGGATACACCAACACATGTATACATGTATATTACCTGTATATTTTCTCTATGAGTTTTCATATATATATATATATATATGTATTTATTTGTTTATTTATTTATTGCTTCCAGGGTCACTGCCGGTGCTCCATACATATACCTGGAATCCACTGCTCCTGCACACCATTTATTCTCCTTTTGCTGCCCTTGTTGCTTGATCATTGTTGTTGTGCTTCTTCTTCTTATTGTTGTTGTTGTTGTTACTGTCCTTGCATAGGACAGAGAGAAAGGGAGAGAGGACTGGAAACACAGAAGGGTGTAGAAAGGTAGACCCCTGCAGGTCTGCTTCACTAGATAAACAAAAGTGCATGTACATTTATTTACAAAGTGGATACACCAACACATGTATACATGTATATTACCTGTATATTTTCTCTATGAGTTTTCATATATATATATATATATATATATGTATTTATTTATTTATTTATTGCTTCCAGGGTCACTGCCGGTGCTCCATACATATACCTGGAATCCACTGCTCCTGCAGACCACTTATTCTCCTTTTGCTGCCCTTGTTGCTTGATCATTGTTGTGCTTCTTCTTCTTATTGTTGTTGTTGTTGTTACTGTTCTTGCATAGGACAGAGAGAAAGGGATAGGGGAGGGGAAAGTCAGAGGGGGTACTGAAAGATAGAGCCCCTGAAGATCTGCTTCACCCCCTGCAAAGCTACTCCCCTGCAGGTGGGGGTCTGGGGGCCATACCGCAGATCCTTCTGCCTGTCCCCTCGTTTCCTCCACCACCTCTTAACCCTCTGACATTCGTCCAACCTCCCTGGATTTCCTTTTTACACCAATAAGACCTGTCTATTTTTTGAATCCTCAATATCGTGAGGATCAGTCTTGCAAATAGTCTCATGAGAAGCCACAGGGGGATCTCTGGAATCAGAGAGCGCCTGGAACAGCAGCTGGGGCTCTAGAGCCAGGGCATGGTCCATCTACCCATCCACCCTCCACGGAGTCCACCTGCCTGCATCTTGGTCTTGCTCCCTCCCAAAAAGATTTTTTTCCCTTGTTTCACTGAGAAACAGGCATCACACAGGAGAGTCAGGCAGTGGGGAAAAAAAAAGCCTTTTTTTTTTTTTTTTTTTACCCTACTGATGGACCAGCTTCTGGGAAGTACAGGTTTTGAACCTGAAAACGCTGTCTGCCTCTGCCTGTCTCTGAGTCCACTGGAGGAGCCACTGCCCCAGGCAGACCTTGTGCTCAGAGTGGGGTGTTTTCGCCAGTTCTAGGCTTGCACAGCGCACTTGGGATTGGGTTGCCTGAGATCCAAATGTTACATTGTATATTGTTTGCAGTTCCGGCTCCCCAGGACATTGGACAGACCCAACTCCTCTGGGGATACCCAGAGAAAAAGACTCTTCCCATCCTTAGTGCAAATGGAGTGGAGGGGAGGGGAGAGATGTGCATGTGTGGGATACTCATGCCCAGGTGTGTGTGAGGGGCCCTGACAGGGGTTAGAAGGGGGTTGAGGGGCAGAAGGAGACTGTTTGGGGGGCAGGCTGCAGGCAGGGGAGCCCCTGAATAGGTGCAGGGCTGTGTGTGCCTGTGGTGGCAGGGCGTTAGGGCAGGTCCCCCTGCAGGATGGTGCAGATGGCAGCTGGGCTGGCCCAGGGCCCCCAGGGCTGGAGGGCAGCAGCAGGCTGGCAGGAAAGGAGGCAAACAGTAGATGACAGTTGGGGAGCTAGGGGACAGGGGGCAAGGGGAAAAGGGGGCATCCTTGCGGAGGAGGGGCAGGGGGCTGGACTGGAGAGTGGGTGGAGCTGGAGGCAGGCAGGTCCCAAGAATCAGGAACTGACAGGGCCAGATACCTGCACCCACCCACTGGATAGCAGCTGCAGCAGCCACAGCAGCAGCCCTGGCTTGCCTAGGCCAAGGGCCCTGAGTGAGTCCCTCTGAGGATGAGGAAGGGGAGGGGGAGGGGTAGAGGGAGGGGGAGGAGGGCCGCTGTCAGCAGGCAACGGGGTCTACAGGGGCCTCCACTATGGAGGCCTGTGTCCAGGTGGCTGCCCGCCAGATCCGGGGCAGCTCAGGGCTCCCAGGGCCCTGGGGGGTGTCTGTGGGTTGGGGGCTGTCAGTCAGTCAGTCTGTCTGTGTGTCAGTGCACTTGCTTGGACAGGGGCCTGGCGGCCCTTGGACCCCAGCCCTGGGCTGTCAGATGCCGGCCCCGCCCCCAGACACGCCCCCACCGTGCCCCTTGCCTCAGAGCCCCGCCCACCTGCGCTGGCTTTGGCCTGGGGCTCTGGCTCTGGTGGCTGGCCACCACCCCTCAGATCAAGTTCAGGGTGGGTGTCATGGCTGCTGCCACCACCACTGCCACCACCACCACTCCCTAGGGGTCAACTGGGTGGGCGGGGTCCTCGTGGCCTAGCAACCTCTGGAGCCCTCTGTGATGTCCCCCTCCCAGGATTCTGTGCGCATGCGCACTGGCACTGGGCAGACCAACTGTCCTGCCACTATGTCAAGCGGCAGCAACCAGAACCCTGGGCCCTGGCACAGAGGGACGGAAGAACGGGAGGACTGCGCTGACCTACGACGGACCTCGGGGCTGGCAGCCAAGAGAGCAAAGGAGGAGGTGCGCCCAGGAGCCAGGGAGCCCGGGCTACAGCTACCTACATGCCTGCCTGCCTTGCTGGATGCCGGTATGCTACCTCTGTCCAGGTGGCTTTCTCAGTTCCTCTCCTGTCCTCTCCTGTCCTCTCCTGTCCTCTCCTCTCCTCTCCTCTCCTCTCCTCTCCTGTCCGCTCCGCTCCTCTTTTCTCTCCTCACTTCCGGGTGCCCTTATCACCAGCTCGAGCGCTTTTGACATTTCACCTTGACAGCTGCCCACACCACCCCTCCGCGTCCCTGATGTGACCCAGCTCACAGGCTCCCCTGCTCACCCCACCCACACCCACACGCCCCACCACATTCCCTGGATCAGCTCCTCTGCCCTATTCAGCCAAACTGCCCAGTTGGCAACGTATCTGTGCAGGTTATATCTCCGTTTGTACTTAGCTTGGTTGATTGTCAATGGATAGTTGGATGGATGGATGGATGGATGGATGGATGGATGGATGGATGGATGGAAGGATGGATGGATGGATGGAAGGATGGAGTGATGCACGGGTTGATTGATTGGTTTTGTAGAGGCAGAGAGCCATCTAGGGGTACTTGAGACCTCTGGCATAAGAGCCCTAGTCTTCTGTCGATTGTAAAACATTAACACCTCAATAAATAAATGAATAAATGTATTAAATAAACTGGGTTTAAGAAACGCGGTGTCTTTTCCCTTTCTGAATATGGTATGCTGTGAGGATCATAATAAGGAAAGCATTGTTTTGAGCAGCCCCTTGAAATATTAGGATATTTCATTTTGCCTTCTCCTTCTTCTTTTTTTTTTTTTTTTGCTTTCTATTATCTTGATTTATTTTTTGGAATGGACAGTCAAGAATTGAGAGACAAGGGAGGGATAGAGATTTTGAGAACCAGAGAGATACCTGCAGCACATGTGCACCACTTGTAAAGATTTCCCACTGCAGGTTGGAACCAGGGTCTTGAACCCAGGTCCTCCTACAGTTTAACATGAGTGCTTGCTTAACCAGGTGAGGCACCACCTGCTAAGCTTAATGTGACATTTTTTTAGCAGTGAAAAGAAATTCTCTTGGCTAGGAAAGAAATAAATAAAATATAAATAAGTAAATAAAAGTGCTTTTATGTTTACACAGTGGGAACACACACTGGGACATATTCTTGTCTATTACTTGTATTATTTATTTATTTATTGCCACAAGGGGTTATTGCCATAGCGCAGTGCCAGTACCACTAATCCACTGCTCCTATGTTCCATTTTTTCCCCTTTTGCTGCCCTTGTGGCTTGAATATTGTGGTTATTAATAATACTAGTATTGTTGTTGTGATAGTTACTGTCCTTGCGGAGAACAGAGAAAAATGGAAAGAGGAGGTTAAAGAGAGATGGGGGAGAGAAAGATAGGCCCCCTGAAGATCTGCTTCACTAAATAAATAAAGCACATTTTCATTTGACTCAGTAGAAACACAGAGACACCTATACATGTATAATACCTGCATTTTTTATTTGTGTATTCTTTATCTATTGATTGATTGATTGACTGATTGATTGCCTCCAGGGTTATTGTCAGGGCTAGGTGCCTGCACCATGAACCCACTGCTCCTGCAGACCATGTTTTCCCCTTTGGCTGCCCATGTTGCCTGAACTTTGTTGTGGTTATTATTATCGTTGTTGTTGCTGTTACTGTCCTTGCATAGGACAGAGAGAAAGGGAGAGAGGACTGGAAACACAGAAGGGTGAGAGAAAGGTAGACCCCTGCAGGTCTGCTTCACTAGATAAACAAAAGTGCATGTACATTTATTTACAAAGTGGATACACCAACACATGTATACATGTATATTACCTGTATATTTTCTCTATGAGTTTTCATATATATTTATATATATATATGTATTTATTTATTTATTTATTGCTTCCAGGGTCACTGCCGGTGCTCTATACATATACCTGGAATCCACTGCTCCTGCAGACCATTTATTCTCCTTTTGCTGCCCTTGTTGCTTGATCATTGTTGTGCTTCTTCTTCTTATTGTTGTTGTTGTTGTTACTGTCCTTGCATAGGACAGAGAGAAAGGGAGAGAGGACTGGAAACACAGAAGGGTGAGAGAAAGGTAGACCCCTGCAGGTCTGCTTCACTAGATAAACAAAAGTGCATGTACTTTTATTTACAAAGTGGATACACCAACACATGTATACATGTATATTACCTGTATATTTTCTCTATGAGTTTTCGTATATATATATATATATATATATATATATATATATATATATATGTGTGTGTGTGTGTGTGTGTGTATTTATTTATTTATTTATTTATTGCTTCCAGGGTCACTGCCGGTGCTCCATACATATACCTGGAATCCACTGCTCCTGCAGACCATTTATTCTCCTTTTGCTGCCCTTGTTGCTTGATCATTGTTGTGCTTCTTCTTCTTATTGTTGTTGTTGTTGTTACTGTCCTTGCATAGGACAGAGAGAAAGGGATAGGGGAGGGGAAAGTCAGAGGGGGTAGTGAAAGATAGAGCCCCTGATGATCTGCTTCACCCCCTGTAAAGCTACTCCCCTGCAGGTGGGGGTCTGGGGGCCATACCGCAGATCCTTCTGCCTGTCCCCTTGTTTCCTCCACCACCTCTTAACCCTCTGACATTCGTCCAACCTCCCTGGATTTCCTTTTTACACCAATATGACCTGTCTATTTTTTGAATCCTCAATATCGTGAGGATCAGTCTTGCAAATAGTCTCATGAGAAGCCACAGGGGGATCTCTGGAATCAGAGAGCGCCTGGAACAGCAGCTGGGGCTCTAGAGCCAGGGCATGGTCCATCTACCCATCCACCCTCCACGGAGTCCACCTGCCTGCATCTTGGTCTTGCTCCCTCCCAAAAAGATTTTTTTCCCTTGTTTCACTGAGAAACAGGCATCACACAGGAGAGTCAGGCAGTGGGGAAAAAAAAAGCCTTTTTTTTTTTTTTTTACCCTACTGATGGACCAGCTTCTGGGAAGTACAGGTTTTGAACCTGAAAACGCTGTCTGCCTCTGCCTGTCTCTGAGTCCACTGGAGGAGCCACTGCCCCAGGCAGACCTTGTGCTCAGAGTGGGGTGTTTTCGCCAGTCCTAGGCTTGCACAGCGCACTTGGGATTGGGTTGCCTGAGATCCAAATGTTACATTGTAGATTGTTTGCAGTTCCGGCTCCCCAGGACATTGGACAGACCCAACTCCTCTGGGGATACCCAGAGAAAAAGACTCTTCCCATCCTTAGTGCAAATGGAGTGGAGGGGGAGGGGAGAGATGTGCATGTGTGGGATACTCATGCGCAGGTGTGTGTGAGGGGCCCTGACAGGGGTTAGAAGGGGGTTGAGGGGCAGAAGGAGACTGTTTGGGGGGCAGGCTGCAGGCAGGGGAGCCCCTGAATAGGTGCAGGGCTGTGTGTGCCTGTGGTGGCAGGGCGTTAGGGCAGGTCCCCCTGCAGGATGGTGCAGATGGCAGCTGGGCTGGCCCAGGGCCCCCAGGGCTGGAGGGCAGCAGCAGGCTGGCAGGAAAGGAGGCAAACAGTAGATGACAGTTGGGGAGCTAGGGGACAGGGGGCAAGGGGAAAAGGGGGCATCCTTGCGGAGGAGGGGCAGGGGGCTGGACTGGAGAGTGGGTGGAGCTGGAGGCAGGCAGGTCCCAAGAATCAGGAACTGACAGGGCCAGATACCTGCACCCACCCACTGGATAGCAGCTGCAGCAGCCACAGCAGCAGCCCTGGCTTGCCTAGGCCAAGGGCCCTGAGTGAGTCCCTCTGAGGATGAGGAAGGGGAGGGGGAGGGGTAGAGGGAGGGGGAGGAGGGCCGCTGTCAGCAGGCAACGGGGTCTACAGGGGCCTCCACTATGGAGGCCTGTGTCCAGGTGGCTGCCCGCCAGATCCGGGGCAGCTCAGGGCTCCCAGGGCCCTGGGGGGTGTCTGTGGGTTGGGGGCTGTCAGTCAGTCAGTCTGTCTGTGTGTCAGTGCACTTGCTTGGACAGGGGCCTGGCGGCCCTTGGACCCCAGCCCTGGGCTGTCAGATGCCGGCCCCGCCCCCAGACACGCCCCCACCGTGCCCCTTGCCTCAGAGCCCCGCCCACCTGCGCTGGCTTTGGCCTGGGGCTCTGGCTCTGGTGGCTGGCCACCACCCCTCAGATCAAGTTCAGGGTGGGTGTCATGGCTGCTGCCACCACCACTGCCACCACCACCACTCCCTAGGGGTCAACTGGGTGGGCGGGGTCCTCGTGGCCTAGCAACCTCTGGAGCCCTCTGTGATGTCCCCCTCCCAGGATTCTGTGCGCATGCGCACTGGCACTGGGCAGCCCAACTGTCCTGCCACTATGTCAAGCGGCAGCAACCAGAACCCTGGGCCCTGGCACAGAGGGACGGAAGAACGGGAGGACTGCGCTGACCTACGACGGACCTCGGGGCTGGCAGCCAAGAGAGCAAAGGAGGAGGTGCGCCCAGGAGCCAGGGAGCCCGGGCTACAGCTACCTACATGCCTGCCTGCCTTGCTGGATGCCGGTATGCTACCTCTGTCCAGGTGGCTTTCTCAGTTCCTCTCCTGTCCTCTCCTGTCCTCTCCTCTCCTCTCCTCTCCTCTCCTCTCCTGTCCTCTCCTCTCCTCTCCTGTCCGCTCCGCTCCTCTTTTCTCTCCTCACTTCCGGGTGCCCTTATCACCAGCTCGAGCGCTTTTGACATTTCACCTTGACAGCTGCCCACACCACCCCTCCGCGTCCCTGACGTGACCCAGCTCACAGGCTCCCCTGCTCACCCCACCCACACCCACACGCCCCACCACATTCCCTGGATCAGCTCCTCTGCCCTATTCAGCCAAACTGCCCAGTTGGCAACGTATCTGTGCAGGTTATATCTCCATTTGTACTTAGCTTGGTTGATTGTCAATGGATAGTTGGATGGATGGATGGATGGATGGATGGATGGATGGATGGATGGAAGGATGGATGGATGGATGGAAGGATGGAGTGATGCACGGGTTGATTGATTGGTTTTGTAGAGGCAGAGAGCCATCTAGGGGTACTTGAGACCTCTGGCATAAGAGCCCTAGTCTTCTGTCGATTGTAAAACATTAACACCTCAATAAATAAATGAATAAATGTATTAAATAAACTGGGTTTAAGAAACGCGGTGTCTTTTCCCTTTCTGAATATGGTATGCTGTGAGGATCATAATAAGGAAAGCATTGTTTTGAGCAGCCCCTTGAAATATTAGGATATTTCATTTTGCCTTCTCCTTCTCCTTTTTTTTTTTTTTTTTGCTTTCTATTATCTTGATTTATTTTTTGGAATGGACAGTCAAGAATTGAGAGACAAGGGAGGGATAGAGATTTTGAGAACCAGAGAGATACCTGCAGCACATGTGCACCACTTGTAAAGATTTCCCACTGCAGGTTGGAACCAGGGTCTTGAACCCAGGTCCTCCTACAGTTTAACATGAGTGCTTGCTTAACCAGGTGAGGCACCACCTGCTAAGCTTAATGTGACATTTTTTTAGCAGTGAAAAGAAATTCTCTTGGCTAGGAAAGAAATAAATAAAATATAAATAAGTAAATAAAAGTGCTTTTATGTTTACACAGTGGGAACACACACTGGGACATATTCTTGTCTATTACTTGTATTATTTATTTATTTATTGCCACAAGGGGTTATTGCCATAGCGCAGTGCCAGTACCACTAATCCACTGCTCCTATGTTCCATTTTTTCCCCTTTTGCTGCCCTTGTGGCTTGAATATTGTGGTTATTAATAATATTAGTATTGTTGTTGTGATAGTTACTGTCCTTGCGGAGAACAGAGAAAAATGGAAAGAGGAGGTTAAAGAGAGATGGGGGAGAGAAAGATAGGCCCCCTGAAGATCTGCTTCACTAAATAAATAAAGCACATTTTCATTTGACTCAGTAGAAACACAGAGACACCTATACATGTATAATACCTGCATTTTTTATTTGTGTATTCTTTATCTATTGATTGATTGATTGACTGATTGATTGCCTCCAGGGTTATTGTCAGGGCTAGGGGCCTGCACCACGAACCCACTGCTCCTGCAGACCATGTTTTCCCCTTTGGCTGCCCTTGTTGCCTGAACTTTGTTGTGGTTATTATTATCGTTGTTGTTGCTGTTACTGTCCTTGCATAGGACAGAGAGAAAGGGAGAGAGGACTGGAAACACAGAAGGGTGAGAGAAAGGTAGACCCCTGCAGGTCTGCATCACTAGATAAACAAAAGTGCATGTACATTTATTTACAAAGTGGATACACCAACACATGTATACATGTATATTACCTGTATATTTTCTCTATGAGTTTTCATATATATATATATATATATATATATATATATATGTATTTATTTATTTATTTATTGCTTCCAGGGTCACTGCCGGTGCTCCATACATATACCTGGAATCCACTGCTCCTGCAGACCATTTATTCTCCTTTTGCTGCCCTTGTTGCTTGATCATTGTTGTGCTTCTTCTTCTTATTGTTGTTGTTGTTGTTACAGTCCTTGCATAGGACAGAGAGAAAGGGAGAGAGGACTGGAAACACAGAAGGGTGAGAGAAAGGTAGACCCCTGCAGGTCTGCTTCACTAGATAAACAAAAGTGCATGTACATTTATTTACAAAGTGGATACACCAACACATGTATACATGTATATTACCTGTATATTTTCTCTATGAGTTTTCATATATATAAATATATATATATATATATATGTGTGTGTGTGTGTGTGTGTGTGTGTGTATTTATTTATTTATTTATTGCTTCCAGGGTCACTGCCGGTGCTCCATACATATACCTGGAATCCACTGCTCCTGCACACCATTTATTCTCCTTTTGCTGCCCTTGTTGCTTGATCATTGTTGTGCTTCTTCTTCTTATTGTTGTTGTTGTTGTTACTGTCCTTGCATAGGACAGAGAGAAAGGGATAGGGGAGGGGAAAGTCAGAGGGGGTAGTGAAAGATAGAGCCCCTGAAGATCTGCTTCACCCCCTGTAAAGATACTCCCCTGCAGGTGGGGGTCTGGGGGCCATACCGCAGATCCTTCTGCCTGTCCCCTCGTTTCCTCCACCACCTCTTAACCCTCTGACATTCGTCCAACCTCCCTGGATTTCCTTTTTACACCAATATGACCTGTCTATTTTTTGAATCCTCAATATCGTGAGGATCAGTCTTGGAAATAGTCTCATGAGAAGCCACAGGGGGATCTCTGGAATCAGAGAGCGCCTGGAACAGCAGCTGGGGCTCTAGAGCCAGGGCATGGTCCATCTACCCATCCACCCTCCACGGAGTCCACCTGCCTGCATCTTGGTCTTGCTCCCTCCCAAAAAGATTTTTTTTCCCTTGTTTCACTGAGAAACAGGCATCACACAGGAGAGTCAGGCAGTGGGGAAAAAAAAAGCCTTTTTTTTTTTTTTTTTTACCCTACTGATGGACCAGCTTCTGGGAAGTACAGGTTTTGAACCTGAAAACGCTGTCTGCCTCTGCCTGTCTCTGAGTCCACTGGAGGAGCCACTGCCCCAGGCAGACCTTGTGCTCAGAGTGGGGTGTTTTCGCCAGTTCTAGGCTTGCACAGCGCACTTGGGATTGGGTTGCCTGAGATCCAAATGTTACATTGTAGATTGTTTGCAGTTCCGGCTCCCCAGGACATTGGACAGACCCAACTCCTCTGGGGATACCCAGAGAAAAAGACTCTTCCCATCCTTAGTGCAAATGGAGTGGAGGGGGAGGGGAGAGATGTGCATGTGTGGGATACTCATGCCCAGGTGTGTGTGAGGGGCCCTGACAGGGGTTAGAAGGGGGTTGAGGGGCAGAAGGAGACTGTCTGGGGGGCAGGCTGCAGGCAGGGGAGCCCCTGAATAGGTGCAGGGCTGTGTGTACCTGTGGTGGCAGGGCGTTAGGGCAGGTCCCCCTGCAGGATGGTGCAGATGGCAGCTGGGCTGGCCCAGGGCCCCCAGGGCTGGAGGGCAGCAGCAGGCTGGCAGGAAAGGAGGCAAACAGTAGATGACAGTTGGGGAGCTAGGGGACAGGGGGCAAGGGGAAAAGGGGGCATCCTTGCGGAGGAGGGGCAGGGGGCTGGACTGGAGAGTGGGTGGAGCTGGAGGCAGGCAGGTCCCAAGAATCAGGAACTGACAGGGCCAGATACCTGCACCCACCCACTGGATAGCAGCTGCAGCAGCCACAGCAGCAGCCCTGGCTTGCCTAGGCCAAGGGCCCTGAGTGAGTCCCTCTGAGGATGAGGAAGGGGAGGGGGAGGGGTAGAGGGAGGGGGAGGAGGGCCGCTGTCAGCAGGCAACGGGGTCTACAGGGGCCTCCACTATGGAGGCCTGTGTCCAGGTGGCTGCCCGCCAGATCCGGGGCAGCTCAGGGCTCCCAGGGCCCTGGGGGGTGTCTGTGGGTTGGGGGCTGTCAGTCAGTCAGTCTGTCTGTGTGTCAGTGCACTTGCTTGGACAGGGGCCTGGCGGCCCTTGGACCCCAGCCCTGGGCTGTCAGATGCCGGCCCCGCCCCCAGACACGCCCCCACCGTGCCCCTTGCCTCAGAGCCCCGCCCACCTGCGCTGGCTTTGGCCTGGGGCTCTGGCTCTGGTGGCTGGCCACCACCCCTCAGATCAAGTTCAGGGTGGGTGTCATGGCTGCTGCCACCACCACTGCCACCACCACCACTCCCTAGGGGTCAACTGGGTGGGCGGGGTCCTCGTGGCCTAGCAACCTCTGGAGCCCTCTGTGATGTCCCCCTCCCAGGATTCTGTGCGCATGCGCACTGGCACTGGGCAGCCCAACTGTCCTGCCACTATGTCAAGCGGCAGCAACCAGACCCCTGGGCCCTGGCACAGAGGGACGGAAGAACGGGAGGACAGCGCTGACCTACGACGGACCTCGGGGCTGGCAGCCAAGAGAGCAAAGGAGGAGGTGCGCCCAGGAGCCTGGGAGCCCGGGCTACAGCTACCTACATGCCTGCCTGCCTTGCTGGATGCCGGTATGCTACCTCTGTCCAGGTGGCTTTCTCAGTTCCTCTCCTGTCCTCTCCTGTCCTCTCCTGTCCTCTCCTCTCCTCTCCTCTCCTGTCCTTTCCTCTCCTCTCCTGTCCGCTCCGCTCCTCTTTTCTCTCCTCACTTCCGGGTGCCCTTATCACCAGCTCCAGCGCTTTTGACATTTCACCTTGACAGCTGCCCACACCACCCCTCCGCGTCCCTGACGTGACCCAGCTCACAGGCTCCCCTGCTCACCCCACCCACACCCACACGCCCCACCACATTCCCTGGATCAGCTCCTCTGCCCTATTCAGCCAAACTGCCAGTTGGCAACGTATCTGTGCAGGTTATATCTCCGTTTGTACTTAGCTTGGTTGATTGTCAATGGATAGTTGGATGGATGGATGGATGGATGGATGGATGGATGGATGGATGGATGGATGGAAGGATGGATGGATGGATGGAAGGATGGAGTGATGCACGGGTTGATTGATTGGTTTTGTAGAGGCAGAGAGCCATCTAGGGGTACTTGAGACCTCTGGCATAAGAGCCCTAGTCTTCTGTCGATTGTAAAACATTAACACCTCAATAAATAAATGAATAAATGTATTAAATAAACTGGGTTTAAGAAACGCGGTGTCTTTTCCCTTTCTGAATATGGTATGCTGTGAGGATCATAATAAGGAAAGCATTGTTTTGAGCAGCCCCTTGAAATATTAGGATATTTCATTTTGCCTTCTCCTTCTTCTTTTTTTTTTTTTTTTGCTTTCTATTATCTTGATTTATTTTTTGGAATGGACAGTCAAGAATTGAGAGACAAGGGAGGGATAGAGATTTTGAGAACCAGAGAGATACCTGCAGCACATGTGCACCACTTGTAAAGATTTCCCACTGCAGGTTGGAACCAGGGTCTTGAACCCAGGTCCTCCTACAGTTTAACATGAGTGCTTAACCAGGTGAGGCACCACCTGCTAAGCTTAATGTGACATTTTTTTAGCAGTGAAAAGAAATTCTCTTGGCTAGGAAAGAAATAAATAAAATATAAATAAGTAAATAAAAGTGCTTTTATGTTTACACAGTGGGAACACACACTGGGACATATTCTTGTCTATTACTTGTATTATTTATTTATTTATTGCCACAAGGGGTTATTGCCATAGCGCAGTGCCAGTACCACTAATCCACTGCTCCTATGTTCCATTTTTTCCCCTTTTGCTGCCCTTGTGGCTTGAATATTGTGGTTATTAATAATATTATTATTGTTGTTGTGATAGTTACTGTCCTTGCTGAGAACAGAGAAAAATGGAAAGAGGAGGTTAAAGAGAGATGGGGGAGAGAAAGATAGGCCCCCTGAAGATCTGCTTCACTAAATAAATAAAGCACATTTTCATTTGACTCAGTAGAAACACAGAGACACGTATACATGTATAATACCTGCATTTTTTATTTCTGTATTGTTTATCTATTGATTGATTGATTGACTGATTGATTGCCTCCAGGGTTATTGTCAGGGCTAGGGGCCTGCACCACGAACCCACTGCTCCTGCAGACCATGTTTTCCCCTTTGGCTGCCCTTGTTGCCTGAACTTTGTTGTGGTTATTATTATCGTTGTTGTTGCTGTTACTGTCCTTGCATAGGACAGAGAGAAAGGTAGAGAGGACTGGAAACACAGAAGGGTGAGAGAAAGGTAGACCCCTGCAGGTCTGCTTCACTAGATAAACAAAAGTGCATGTACATTTATTTACAAAGTGGATACACCAACACATGTATACATGTATATTACCTGTATATTTTCTCTATGAGTTTTCATATATATATATATATATATATATGTATTTATTTATTTATTTATTTATTGCTTCCAGGTTCACTGCCGGTGCTCCGTACATATACCTGGAATCCACTGCTCCTGCAGACCATTTATTCTCCTTTTGCTGCCCTTGTTGCTTGATCATTGTTGTGCTTCTTCTTCTTATTGTTGTTGTTGTTGTTACTGTCCTTGCATAGGACAGAGAGAAAGGGAGAGAGGACTGGAAACACAGAAGGGTGAGAGAAAGGTAGACCCCTGCAGGTCTGCTTCACTAGATAAACAAAAGTGCATGTACATTTATTTACAAAGTGGATACACCAACACATGAATACATGTATATTACCTGTATATTTTCTCTATGAGTTTTCATATATATATATATATATATATATATATATATATATATATATATATGTGTGTGTGTGTGTGTGTGTATTTATTTATTTATTTATTGCTTCCAGGGTCACTGCCGGTGCTCCATACATATACCTGGAATCCACTGCTCCTGCACACCATTTATTCTCCTTTTGCTGCCCTTGTTGCTTGATCATTGTTGTGCTTTTTCTTCTTATTGTTGTTGTTGTTGTTACTGTCCTTGCATAGGACAGAGAGAAATGGATAGGAGAGGGGAAAGTCAGAGGGGGTAGTGAAAGATAGAGCCCCTGAAGATCTGCTTCACCCCCTGTAAAGCTACTCCCCTGCAGGTGGGGGTCTGGGGGCCATACCGCAGATCCTTCTGCCTGTCCCCTCGTTTCCTCCACCACCTCTTAACCCTCTGACATTCGTCCAACCTCCCTGGATTTCCTTTTTACACCAAAATGACCTGTCTATTTTTTGAATCCTCAATATCGTGAGGATCAGTCTTGCAAATAGTCTCATGAGAAGCCACAGGGGGATCTCTGGAATCAGAGAGCGCCTGGAACAGCAGCTGGGGCTCTAGAGCCAGGGCATGGTCCATCTACCCATCCACCCTCCACGGAGTCCACCTGCCTGCATCTTGGTCTTGCTCCCTCCCAAAAAGATTTTTTTCCCTTGTTTCACTGAGAAACAGGCATCACACAGGAGAGTCAGGCAGTGGGGAAAAAAAAAAGCCTTTTTTTTTTTTTTTTACCCTACTGATGGACCAGCTTCTGGGAAGTACAGGTTTTGAACCTGAAAACGCTGTCTGCCTCTGCCTGTCTCTGAGTCCACTGGAGGAGCCACTGCCCCAGGCAGACCTTGTGCTCAGAGTGGGGTGTTTTCGCCAGTCCTAGGCTTGCACAGCGCACTTGGGATTGGGTTGCCTGAGATCCCAATGTTACATTGTAGATTGTTTGCAGTTCCGGCTCCCCAGGACATTGGACAGACCCAACTCCTCTGGGGATACCCAGAGAAAAAGACTCTTCACATCCTTAGTGCAAATGGAGTGGAGGGGGAGGGGAGAGATGTGCATGTGTGGGATACTCATGCCCAGGTGTGTGTGAGGGGCCCTGACAGGGGTTAGAAGGGGGTTGAGGGGCAGAAGGAGACTGTTTGGGGGGCAGGCTGCAGGCAGGGGAGCCCCTGAATAGGTGCAGGGCTGTGTGTGCCTGTGGTGGCAGGGCGTTAGGGCAGGTCCCCCTGCAGGATGGTGCAGATGGCAGCTGGGCTGGCCCAGGGCCCCCAGGGCTGGAGGGCAGCAGCAGGCTGGCAGGAAAGGAGGCAAACAGTAGATGACAGTTGGGGAGCTAGGGGACAGGGGGCAAGGGGAAAAGGGGGCATCCTTGCGGAGGAGGGGCTGGGGGCTGGACTGGAGAGTGGGTGGAGCTGGAGGCAGGCAGGTCCCAAGAATCAGGAACTGACAGGGCCAGATACCTGCACCCACCCACTGGATAGCAGCTGCAGCAGCCACAGCAGCAGCCCTGGCTTGCCTAGGCCAAGGGCCCTGAGTGAGTCCCTCTGAGGATGAGGAAGGGGAGGGGGAGGGGTAGAGGGAGGGGGAGGAGGGCCGCTGTCAGCAGGCAACGGGGTCTACAGGGGCCTCCACTATGGAGGCCTGTGTCCAGGTGGCTGCCCGCCAGATCCGGGGCAGCTCAGGGCACCCAGGGCCCTGCGGGGTGTCTGTGGGTTGGGGGCTGTCAGTCAGTCAGTCTGTCTGTGTGTCAGTGCACTTGCTTGGACAGGGGCCTGGCGGCCCTTGGACCCCAGCCCTGGGCTGTCAGATGCCGGCCCCGCCCCAAACACGCCCCCACCGTGCCCCTTGCCTCAGAGCCCCGCCCACCGGCGCTGGCTTTGGCCTGGGGCTCTGGCTCTGGTGGCTGGCCACCACCCCTCAGATCAAGTTCAGGGTGGGTGTCATGGCTGCTGCCACCACCACTGCCACCACCACCACTCCCTAGGGGTCAACTGGGTGGGCGGGGTCCTCGTGGCCTAGCAACCTCTGGAGCCCTCTGTGATGTCCCCCTCCCAGGATTCTGTGCGCATGCGCACTGGCACTGGGCAGCCCAACTGTCCTGCCACTATGTCAAGCGGCAGCAACCAGACCCCTGGGCCCTGGCACAGAGGGACGGAAGAACGGGAGGACAGCGCTGACCTACGACGGACCTCGGGGCTGGCAGCCAAGAGAGCAAAGGAGGAGGTGCGCCCAGGAGCCAGGGAGCCCGGGCTACAGCTACCTACATGCCTGCCTGCCTTGCTGGATGCCGGTATGCTACCTCTGTCCAGGTGGCTTTCTCAGTTCCTCTCCTGTCCTCTCCTGTCCTCTCCTCTCCTCTCCTCTCCTGTCCGCTCCGCTCCTCTTTTCTCTCCTCACTTCCGGGTGCCCTTATCACCAGCTCGAGCGCTTTTGACATTTCACCTTGACAGCTGCCCACACCACCCCTCCGAGTCCCTGACGTGACCCAGCTCACAGGCTCCCCTGCTCACCCCACCCACACCCACACGCCCCACCACATTCCCTGGATCAGCTCCTCTGCCCTATTCAGCCAAACTGCCCAGTTGGCAACGTATCTGTGCAGGTTATATCTCCGTTTGTACTTAGCTTGGTTGATTGTCAATGGATAGTTGGATGGATGGATGGATGGATGGATGGATGGATGGATGGAAGGATGGATGGATGGATGGAAGGATGGATGGATGGATGGAAGGATGGAGTGATGCACGGGTTGATTGATCGGTTTTGTAGAGGCAGAGAGCCATCTAGGGGTACTTGAGACCTCTGGCATAAGAGCCCTAGTCTTCTGTCGATTGTAAAACATTAACACCTCAATAAATAAATGAATAAATGTATTAAATAAACTGGGTTTAAGAAACGCGGTGTCTTTTCCCTTTCTGAATATGGTATGCTGTGAGGATCATAATAAGGAAAGCATTGTTTTGAGCAGCCCCTTGAAATATTAGGATATTTCATTTTGCCTTCTCCTTCTTCTTTTTTTTTTTTTTTTGCTTTCTATTATCTTGATTTATTTTTTGGAATGGACAGTCAAGAATTGAGAGACAAGGGAGGGATAGAGATTTTGAGAACCAGAGAGATACCTGCAGCACATGTGCACCACTTGTAAAGATTTCCCACTGCAGGTTGGAACCAGGGTCTTGAACCCAGGTCCTCCTACAGTTTAACATGAGTGCTTAACCAGGTGAGGCACCACCTGCTAAGCTTAATGTGACATTTTTTTAGCAGTGAAAGGAAATTCTCTTGGCTAGGAAAGAAATAAATAAAATATAAATAAGTAAATAAAAGTGCTTTTATGTTTACACAGTGGGAACACACACTGGGACATATTCTTGTCTATTACTTGTATTATTTATTTATTTATTGCCACAAGGGGTTATTGCCATAGCGCAGTGCCAGTACCACTAATCCACTGCTCCTATGTTCCATTTTTTCCCCTTTTGCTGCCCTTGTGGCTTGAATATTGTGGTTATTAATAATATTATTATTGTTGTTGTGATAGTTACTGTCCTTGCTGAGAACAGAGAAAAATGGAAAGAGGAGGTTAAAGAGAGATGGGGGAGAGAAAGATAGGCCCCCTGAAGATCTGCTTCACTAAATAAATAAAGCACATTTTCATTTGACTCAGTAGAAACACAGAGACACGTATACATGTATAATACCTGCATTTTTTATTTGTGTATTCTTTATCTATTGATTGATTGATTGACTGATTGATTGCCTCCAGGGTTATTGTCAGGGCTAGGGGCCTGCACCACGAACCCACTGCTCCTGCAGACCATGTTTTCCCCTTTGGCTGCCCTTGTTGCCTGTACTTTGTTGTGGGTATTATTATCGTTGTTGTTGCTGTTACTGTCCTTGCATAGGACAGAGAGAAAGGGAGAGAGGACTGGAAACACAGAAGGGTGAGAGAAAGGTAGACCCCTGCAGGTCTGCTTCACTAGATAAACAAAAGTGCATGTACATTTATTTACAAAGTGGATACACCAACACATGTATACATGTATATTACCTGTATATTTTCTCTATGAGTTTTCATATATATATATATATATATATATATATGTATTTATTTATTTATTTATTGCTTCCAGGGTCACTGCCGGTGCTCCATACATATACCTGGAATCCACTGCTCCTGCACACCATTTATTCTCCTTTTGCTGCCCTTGTTGCTTGATCATTGTTGTGCTTCTTCTTATTATTGTTGTTGTTGTTGTTACTGTCCTTGCATAGGACAGAGAGAAAGGGATAGGGGAGGGGAAAGTCAGAGGGGGTACTGAAAGATAGAGCCCCTGAAGATCTGCTTCACCCCCTGTAAAGCTACTCCCCTGCAGGTGGGGGTCTGGGGGCCATACCGCAGATCCTTCTGCCTGTCCCCTCGTTTCCTCCACCACCTCTTAACCCTCTGACATTCGGCCAACCTCCCTGGATTTCCTTTTTACACCAATATGACCTGTCTATTTTTTGAATCCTCAATATCGTGAGGATCAGTCTTGGAAATAGTCTCATGTGAAGCCACAGGGGGATCTCTGGAATCAGAGAGCGCCTGGAACAGCAGCTGGGGCTCTAGAGCCAGGGCATGGTCCATCTACCCATCCACCCTCCACGGAGTCCACCTGCCTGCATCTTGGTCTTGCTCCCTCCCAAAAAGATTTTTTTCCCTTGTTTCACTGAGAAACAGGCATCACACAGGAGAGTCAGGCAGTGGGGAAAAAAAAAGCCTTATTTTTTTTTTTTTTTTTTTACCCTACTGATGGACCAGCTTCTGGGAAGTACAGGTTTTGAACCTGAAAACGCTGTCTGCCTCTGCCTGTCTCTGAGTCCACTGGAGGAGCCACTGCCCCAGGCAGACCTTGTGCTCAGAGTGGGGTGTTTTCGCCAGTCCTAGGCTTGCACAGCGCACTTGGGATTGGGTTGCCTGAGATCCCAATGTTTCATTGTAGATTGTTTGCAGTTCCGGCTCCCCAGGACATTGGACAGACCCAACTCCTCTGGGGATACCCAGAGAAAAAGACTCTTCACATCCTTAGTGCAAATGGAGTGGAGGGGGAGGG
Source organism: Erinaceus europaeus (assembly GCF_950295315.1). Classification (NCBI taxonomy): domain Eukaryota; kingdom Metazoa; phylum Chordata; class Mammalia; order Eulipotyphla; family Erinaceidae; genus Erinaceus; species Erinaceus europaeus. Next base: position 631,655 of record NW_026647188.1, on the reverse strand, counting down.
GAGAGATGTGCATGTGTGGGATACTCATGCCCAGGTGTGTGTGAGGGGCCCTGACAGGGGTTAGAAGGGGGTTGAGGGGCAGAAGGAGACTGTTTGGGGGGCAGGCTGCAGGCAGGGGAGCCCCTGAATAGGTGCAGGGCTGTGTGTGCCTGTGGTGGCAGGGCGTTAGGGCAGGTCCCCCTGCAGGATGGTGCAGATGGCAGCTGGGCTGGCCCAGGGCCCCCAGGGCTGGAGGGCAGCAGCAGGCTGGCAGGAAAGGAGGCAAACAGTAGATGACAGTTGGGGAGCTAGGGGACAGGGGGCAAGGGGAAAAGGGGGCATCCTTGCGGAGGAGGGGCAGGGGGCTGGACTGGAGAGTGGGTGGATCTGGAGGCAGGCAGGTCCCAAGAATCAGGAACTGACAGGGCCAGATACCTGCACCCACCCACTGGATAGCAGCTGCAGCAGCCACAGCAGCAGCCCTGGCTTGCCTAGGCCAAGGGCCCTGAGTGAGTCCCTCTGAGGATGAGGAAGGGGAGGGGGAGGGGTAGAGGGAGGGGGAGGAGGGCCGCTGTCAGCAGGCAACGGGGTCTACAGGGGCCTCCACTATGGAGGCCTGTGTCCAGGTGGCTGCCCGCCAGATCCGGGGCAGCTCAGGGCTCCCAGGGCCCTGCGGGGTGTCTGTGGGTTGGGGGCTGTCAGTCAGTCAGTCTGTCTGTGTGTCAGTGCACTTGCTTGGACAGGGGCCTGGCGGCCCTTGGACCCCAGCCCTGGGCTGTCAGATGCCGGCCCCGCCCCCAGACACGCCCCCACCGTGCCCCTTGCCTCAGAGCCCCGCCCACCTGCGCTGGCTTTGGCCTGGGGCTCTGGCTCTGGTGGCTGGCCACCACCCCTCAGATCAAGTTCAGGGTGGGTGTCATGGCTGCTGCCACCACCACTGCCACCACCACCACTCCCTAGGGGTCAACTGGGTGGGCGGGGTCCTCGTGGCCTAGCAACCTCTGGAGCCCTCTGTGATGTCCCCCTCCCAGGATTCTGTGCGCATGCGCACTGGCACTGGGCAGCCCAACTGTCCTGCCACTATGTCAAGCGGCAGCAACCAGACCCCTGGGCCCTGGCACAGAGGGACGGAAGAACGGGAGGACAGCGCTGACCTACGACGGACCTCGGGGCTGGCAGCCAAGAGAGCAAAGGAGGAGGTGCGCCCAGGAGCCAGGGAGCCCGGGCTACAGCTACCTACATGCCTGCCTGCCTTGCTGGATGCCGGTATGCTACCTCTGTCCAGGTGGCTTTCTCAGTTCCTCTCCTGTCCTCTCCTGTCCTCTCCTCTCCTCTCCTGTCCTCTCCTCTCCTCTCCTGTCCGCTCCGCTCCTCTTTTCTCTCCTCACTTCCGGGTGCCCTTATCACCAGCTCGAGCGCTTTTGACATTTCACCTTGACAGCTGCCCACACCACCCCTCCGAGTCCCTGACGTGACCCAGCTCACAGGCTCCCCTGCTCACCCCACCCACACCCACACGCCCCACCACATTCCCTGGATCAGCTCCTCTGCCCTATTCAGCCAAACTGCCCAGTTGGCAACGTATCTGTGCAGGTTATATCTCCGTTTGTACTTAGCTTGGTTGATTGTCAATGGATAGTTGGATGGATGGATGGATGGATGGATGGATGGATGGATGGATGGATGGATGGATGGAAGGATGGATGGATGGATGGAAGGATGGAGTGATGCACGGGTTGATTGATTGGTTTTGTAGAGGCAGAGAGCCATCTAGGGGTACTTGAGACCTCTGGCATAAGAGCCCTAGTCTTCTGTCGATTGTAAAACATTAACACCTCAATAAATAAATGAATAAATGTATTAAATAAACTGGGTTTAAGAAACGCGGTGTCTTTTCCCTTTCTGAATATGGTATGCTGTGAGGATCATAATAAGGAAAGCATTGTTTTGAGCAGCCCCTTGAAATATTAGGATATTTCATTTTGCCTTCTCCTTCTTCTTTTTTTTTTTTTTGCTTTCTATTATCTTGATTTATTTTTTGGAATGGACAGTCAAGAATTGAGAGACAAGGGAGGGATAGAGATTTTGAGAACCAGAGAGATACCTGCAGCACATGTGCACCACTTGTAAAGATTTCCCACTGCAGGTTGGAACCAGGGTCTTGAACCCAGGTCCTCCTACAGTTTAACATGAGTGCTTAACCAGGTGAGGCACCACCTGCTAAGCTTAATGTGACATTTTTTTAGCAGTGAAAAGAAATTCTCTTGGCTAGGAAAGAAATAAATAAAATATAAATAAGTAAATAAAAGTGCTTTTATGTTTACACAGTGGGAACACACACTGGGACATATTCTTGTCTATTACTTGTATTATTTATTTATTTATTGCCACAAGGGGTTATTGCCATAGCGCAGTGCCAGTACCACTAATCCACTGCTCCTATGTTCCATTTCTTCCCCTTTTGCTGCCCTTGTGGCTTGAATATTGTGGTTATTAATAATATTATTGTTGTTGTTGTGATAGTTACTGTCCTTGCGGAGAACAGAGAAAAATGGAAAGAGGAGGTTAAAGAGAGATGGGGGAGAGAAAGATAGGCCCCCTGAAGATCTGCTTCACTAAATAAATAAAGCACATTTTCATTTGACTCAGTAGAAACACAGAGACACGTATACATGTATAATACCTGCATTTTTTATTTGTGTATTGTTTATCTATTGATTGATTGATTGACTGATTGATTGCCTCCAGGGTTATTGTCAGGGCTAGGGGCCTGCACCACGAACCCACTGCTCCTGCAGACCATGTTTTCCCCTTTGGCTGCCCTTGTTGCCTGAACTTTGTTGTGGTTATTATTATCGTTGTTGTTGCTGTTACTGTCCTTGCATAGGACAGAGAGAAAGGTAGAGAGGACTGGAAACACAGAAGGGTGAGAGAAAGGTAGACCCCTGCAGGTCTGCTTCACTAGATAAACAAAAGTGCATGTACATTTATTTACAAAGTGGATACACCAACACATGTATACATGTATATTACCTGTATATTTTCTCTATGAGTTTTCATATATATATATATATATATATGTATTTATTTATTTATTTATTGCTTCCAGGGTCACTGCCGGTGCTCCGTACATATACCTGGAATCCACTGCTCCTGCAGACCATTTATTCTCCTTTTGCTGCCCTTGTTGCTTGATCATTGTTGTGCTTCTTCTTCTTATTGTTGTTGTTGTTGTTACTGTCCTTGCATAGGACAGAGAGAAAGGGAGAGAGGACTGGAAACACAGAAGGGTGAGAGAAAGGTAGACCCCTGCAGGTCTGCTTCACTAGATAAACAAAAGTGCATGTACATTTATTTACAAAGTGGATACACCAACACATGAATACATGTATATTACCTGTATATTTTCTCTATGAGTTTTCATATATATATATATATATATATATATATATATATATATATATGTGTGTGTGTGTGTGTATTTATTTATTTATTTATTGTTTCCAGGGTCACTGCCGGTGCTCCATACATATACCTGGAATCCACTGCTCCTGCACACCATTTATTCTCCTTTTGCTGCCCTTGTTGCTTGATCATTGTTGTGCTTTTTCTTCTTATTGTTGTTGTTGTTGTTACTGTCCTTGCATAGGACAGAGAGAAATGGATAGGAGAGGGGAAAGTCAGAGGGGGTAGTGAAAGATAGAGCCCCTGAAGATCTGCTTCACCCCCTGTAAAGCTACTCCCCTGCAGGTGGGGGTCTGGGGGCCATACCGCAGATCCTTCTGCCTGTCCCCTCGTTTCCTCCACCACCTCTTAACCCTCTGACATTCGTCCAACCTCCCTGGATTTCCTTTTTACACCAAAATGACCTGTCTATTTTTTGAATCCTCAATATCGTGAGGATCAGTCTTGCAAATAGTCTCATGAGAAGCCACAGGGGGATCTCTGGAATCAGAGAGCGCCTGGAACAGCAGCTGGGGCTCTAGAGCCAGGGCATGGTCCATCTACCCATCCACCCTCCACGGAGTCCACCTGCCTGCATCTTGGTCTTGCTCCCTCCCAAAAAGATTTTTTTCCCTTGTTTCACTGAGAAACAGGCATCACACAGGAGAGTCAGGCAGTGGGGAAAAAAAAAAGCCTTTTTTTTTTTTTTTTTACCCTACTGATGGACCAGCTTCTGGGAAGTACAGGTTTTGAACCTGAAAACGCTGTCTGCCTCTGCCTGTCTCTGAGTCCACTGGAGGAGCCACTGCCCCAGGCAGACCTTGTGCTCAGAGTGGGGTGTTTTCGCCAGTCCTAGGCTTGCACAGCGCACTTGGGATTGGGTTGCCTGAGATCCCAATGTTACATTGTAGATTGTTTGCAGTTCCGGCTCCCCAGGACATTGGACAGACCCAACTCCTCTGGGGATACCCAGAGAAAAAGACTCTTCACATCCTTAGTGCAAATGGAGTGGAGGGGGAGGGGAGAGATGTGCATGTGTGGGATACTCATGCCCAGGTGTGTGTGAGGGGCCCTGACAGGGGTTAGAAGGGGGTTGAGGGGCAGAAGGAGACTGTTTGGGGGGCAGGCTGCAGGCAGGGGAGCCCCTGAATAGGTGCAGGGCTGTGTGTGCCTGTGGTGGCAGGGCGTTAGGGCAGGTCCCCCTGCAGGATGGTGCAGATGGCAGCTGGGCTGGCCCAGGGCCCCCAGGGCTGGAGGGCAGCAGCAGGCTGGCAGGAAAGGAGGCAAACAGTAGATGACAGTTGGGGAGCTAGGGGACAGGGGGCAAGGGGAAAAGGGGGCATCCTTGCGGAGGAGGGGCTGGGGGCTGGACTGGAGAGTGGGTGGAGCTGGAGGCAGGCAGGTCCCAAGAATCAGGAACTGACAGGGCCAGATACCTGCACCCACCCACTGGATAGCAGCTGCAGCAGCCACAGCAGCAGCCCTGGCTTGCCTAGGCCAAGGGCCCTGAGTGAGTCCCTCTGAGGATGAGGAAGGGGAGGGGGAGGGGTAGAGGGAGGGGGAGGAGGGCCGCTGTCAGCAGGCAACGGGGTCTACAGGGGCCTCCACTATGGAGGCCTGTGTCCAGGTGGCTGCCCGCCAGATCCGGGGCAGCTCAGGGCACCCAGGGCCCTGCGGGGTGTCTGTGGGTTGGGGGCTGTCAGTCAGTCAGTCTGTCTGTGTGTCAGTGCACTTGCTTGGACAGGGGCCTGGCGGCCCTTGGACCCCAGCCCTGGGCTGTCAGATGCCGGCCCCGCCCCCGGACACGCCCCCACCGTGCCCCTTGCCTCAGAGCCCCGCCCACCGGCGCTGGCTTTGGCCTGGGGCTCTGGCTCTGGTGGCTGGCCACCACCCCTCAGATCAAGTTCAGGGTGGGTGTCATGGCTGCTGCCACCACCACTGCCACCACCACCACTCCCTAGGGGTCAACTGGGTGGGCGGGGTCCTCGTGGCCTAGCAACCTCTGGAGCCCTCTGTGATGTCCCCCTCCCAGGATTCTGTGCGCATGCGCACTGGCACTGGGCAGCCCAACTGTCCTGCCACTATGTCAAGCGGCAGCAACCAGACCCCTGGGCCCTGGCACAGAGGGACGGAAGAACGGGAGGACAGCGCTGACCTACGACGGACCTCGGGGCTGGCAGCCAAGAGAGCAAAGGAGGAGGTGCGCCCAGGAGCCAGGGAGCCCAGGCTACAGCTACCTACATGCCTGCCTGCCTTGCTGGATGCCGGTATGCTACCTCTGTCCAGGTGGCTTTCTCAGTTCCTCTCCTGTCCTCTCCTGTCCTCTCCTCTCCTCTCCTCTCCTCTCCTGTCCGCTCCGCTCCTCTTTTCTCTCCTCACTTCCGGGTGCCCTTATCACCAGCTCGAGCGCTTTTGACATTTCACCTTGACAGCTGCCCACACCACCCCTCCGAGTCCCTGACGTGACCCAGCTCACAGGCTCCCCTGCTCACCCCACCCACACCCACACGCCCCACCACATTCCCTGGATCAGCTCCTCTGCCCTATTCAGCCAAACTGCCCAGTTGGCAACGTATCTGTGCAGGTTATATCTCCGTTTGTACTTAGCTTGGTTGATTGTCAATGGATAGTTGGATGGATGGATGGATGGATGGATGGAAGGATGGATGGATGGATGGAAGGATGGATGGATGGATGGAAGGATGGAGTGATGCACGGGTTGATTGATTGGTTTTGTAGAGGCAGAGAGCCATCTAGGGGTACTTGAGACCTCTGGCATAAGAGCCCTAGTCTTCTGTCGATTGTAAAACATTAACACCTCAATAAATAAATGAATAAATGTATTAAATAAACTGGGTTTAAGAAACGCGGTGTCTTTTCCCTTTCTGAATATGGTATGCTGTGAGGATCATAATAAGGAAAGCATTGTTTTGAGCAGCCCCTTGAAATATTAGGATATTTCATTTTGCCTTCTCCTTCTTCTTTTTTTTTTTTTTTTGCTTTCTATTATCTTGATTTATTTTTTGGAATGGACAGTCAAGAATTGAGAGACAAGGGAGGGATAGAGATTTTGAGAACCAGAGAGATACCTGCAGCACATGTGCACCACTTGTAAAGATTTCCCACTGCAGGTTGGAACCAGGGTCTTGAACCCAGGTCCTCCTACAGTTTAACATGAGTGCTTAACCAGGTGAGGCACCACCTGCTAAGCTTAATGTGACATTTTTTTAGCAGTGAAAAGAAATTCTCTTGGCTAGGAAAGAAATAAATAAAATATAAATAAGTAAATAAAAGTGCTTTTATGTTTACACAGTGGGAACACACACTGGGACATATTCTTGTCTATTACTTGTATTATTTATTTATTTATTGCCACAAGGGGTTATTGCCATAGCGCAGTGCCAGTACCACTAATCCACTGCTCCTATGTTCCATTTTTTCCCCTTTTGCTGCCCTTGTGGCTTGAATATTGTGGTTATTAATAATATTATTATTGTTGTTGTGATAGTTACTGTCCTTGCTGAGAACAGAGAAAAATGGAAAGAGGAGGTTAAAGAGAGATGGGGGAGAGAAAGATAGGCCCCCTGAAGATCTGCTTCACTAAATAAATAAAGCACATTTTCATTTGACTCAGTAGAAACACAGAGACACGTATACATGTATAATACCTGCATTTTTTATTTGTGTATTCTTTATCTATTGATTGATTGATTGACTGATTGATTGCCTCCAGGGTTATTGTCAGGGCTAGGGGCCTGCACCACGAACCCACTGCTCCTGCAGACCATGTTTTCCCCTTTGGCTGCCCTTGTTGCCTGTACTTTGTTGTGGTTATTATTATCGTTGTTGTTGCTGTTACTGTCCTTGCATAGGACAGAGAGAAAGGGAGAGAGGACTGGAAACACAGAAGGGTGAGAGAAAGGTAGACCCCTGCAGGTCTGCTTCACTAGATAAACAAAAGTGCATGTACATTTATTTACAAAGTGGATACACCAACACATGTATACATGTATATTACCTGTATATTTTCTCTATGAGTTTTCATATATATATATATATATATATGTATTTATTTATTTATTTATTGCTTCCAGGGTCACTGCCGGTGCTCCATACATATACCTGGAATCCACTGCTCCTGCACACCATTTATTCTCCTTTTGCTGCCCTTGTTGCTTGATCATTGTTGTGCTTCTTCTTATTATTGTTGTTGTTGTTGTTACTGTCCTTGCATAGGACAGAGAGAAAGGGATAGGGGAGGGGAAAGTCAGAGGGGGTACTGAAAGATAGAGCCCCTGAAGATCTGCTTCACCCCCTGTAAAGCTACTCCCCTGCAGGTGGGGGTCTGGGGGCCATACCGCAGATCCTTCTGCCTGTCCCCTCGTTTCCTCCACCACCTCTTAACCCTCTGACATTCGTCCAACCTCCCTGGATTTCCTTTTTACACCAATATGACCTGTCTATTTTTTGAATCCTCAATATCGTGAGGATCAGTCTTGGAAATAGTCTCATGAGAAGCCACAGGGGGATCTCTGGAATCAGAGAGCGCCTGGAACAGCAGCTGGGGCTCTAGAGCCAGGGCATGGTCCATCTACCCATCCACCCTCCACGGAGTCCACCTGCCTGCATCTTGGTCTTGCTCCCTCCCAAAAAGATTTTTTTCCCTTGTTTCACTGAGAAACAGGCATCACACAGGAGAGTCAGGCAGTGGGGAAAAAAAAGCCTTTTTTTTTTTTTTTTTTTTTTACCCTACTGATGGACCAGCTTCTGGGAAGTACAGGTTTTGAACCTGAAAACGCTGTCTGCCTCTGCCTGTCTCTGAGTCCACTGGAGGAGCCACTGCCCCAGGCAGACCTTGTGCTCAGAGTGGGGTGTTTTCGCCAGTCCTAGGCTTGCACAGCGCACTTGGGATTGGGTTGCCTGAGATCCCAATGTTTCATTGTAGATTGTTTGCAGTTCCGGCTCCCCAGGACATTGGACAGACCCAACTCCTCTGGGGATACCCAGAGAAAAAGACTCTTCCCATCCTTAGTGCAAATGGAGTGGAGGGGGAGGGGAGAGATGTGCATGTGTGGGATACTCATGCCCAGGTGTGTGTGAGGGGCCCTGACAGGGGTTAGAAGGGGGTTGAGGGGCAGAAGGAGACTGTTTGGGGGGCAGGCTGCAGGCAGGGGAGCCCCTGAATAGGTGCAGGGCTGTGTGTGCCTGTGGTGGCAGGGCGTTAGGGCAGGTCCCCCTGCAGGATGGTGCAGATGGCAGCTGGGCTGGCCCAGGGCCCCCAGGGCTGGAGGGCAGCAGCAGGCTGGCAGGAAAGGAGGCAAACAGTAGATGACAGTTGGGGAGCTAGGGGACAGGGGGCAAGGGGAAAAGGGGGCATCCTTGCGGAGGAGGGGCAGGGGGCTGGACTGGAGAGTGGGTGGATCTGGAGGCAGGCAGGTCCCAAGAATCAGGAACTGACAGGGCCAGATACCTGCACCCACCCACTGGATAGCAGCTGCAGCAGCCACAGCAGCAGCCCTGGCTTGCCTAGGCCAAGGGCCCTGAGTGAGTCCCTCTGAGGATGAGGAAGGGGAGGGGGAGGGGTAGAGGGAGGGGGAGGAGGGCCGCTGTCAGCAGGCAACGGGGTCTACAGGGGCCTCCACTATGGAGGCCTGTGTCCAGGTGGCTGCCCGCCAGATCCGGGGCAGCTCAGGGCTCCCAGGGCCCTGCGGGGTGTCTGTGGGTTGGGGGCTGTCAGTCAGTCAGTCTGTCTGTGTGTCAGTGCACTTGCTTGGACAGGGGCCTGGCGGCCCTTGGACCCCAGCCCTGGGCTGTCAGATGCCGGCCCCGCCCCCAGACACGCCCCCACCGTGCCCCTTGCCTCAGAGCCCCGCCCACCTGCGCTGGCTTTGGCCTGGGGCTCTGGCTCTGGTGGCTGGCCACCACCCCTCAGATCAAGTTCAGGGTTGGTGTCATGGCTGCTGCCACCACCACTGCCACCACCACCACTCCCTAGGGGTCAACTGGGTGGGCGGGGTCCTCGTGGCCTAGCAACCTCTGGAGCCCTCTGTGATGTCCCCCTCCCAGGATTCTGTGCGCATGCGCACTGGCACTGGGCAGCCCAACTGTCCTGCCACTATGTCAAGCGGCAGCAACCAGACCCCTGGGCCCTGGCACAGAGGGACGGAAGAACGGGAGGACAGCGCTGACCTACGACGGACCTCGGGGCTGGCAGCCAAGAGAGCAAAGGAGGAGGTGCGCCCAGGAGCCAGGGAGCCCGGGCTACAGCTACCTACATGCCTGCCTGCCTTGCTGGATGCCGGTATGCTACCTCTGTCCAGGTGGCTTTCTCAGTTCCTCTCCTGTCCTCTCCTGTCCTCTCCTCTCCTCTCCTGTCCTCTCCTCTCCTCTCCTGTCCGCTCCGCTCCTCTTTTCTCTCCTCACTTCCGGGTGCCCTTATCACCAGCTCGAGCGCTTTTGACATTTCACCTTGACAGCTGCCCACACCACCCCTCCGAGTCCCTGACGTGACCCAGCTCACAGGCTCCCCTGCTCACCCCACCCACACCCACACGCCCCATGACATTCCCTGGATCAGCTCCTCTGCCCTATTCAGCCAAACTGCCCAGTTGGCAACGTATCTGTGCAGGTTATATCTCCGTTTGTACTTAGCTTGGTTGATTGTCAATGGATAGTTGGATGGATGGATGGATGGATGGATGGATGGATGGATGGATGGATGGAAGGATGGATGGATGGATGGAAGGATGGAGTGATGCACGGGTTGATTGATTGGTTTTGTAGAGGCAGAGAGCCATCTAGGGGTACTTGAGACCTCTGGCATAAGAGCCCTAGTCTTCTGTCGATTGTAAAACATTAACACCTCAATAAATAAATGAATAAATGTATTAAATAAACTGGGTTTAAGAAACGCGGTGTCTTTTCCCTTTCTGAATATGGTATGCTGTGAGGATCATAATAAGGAAAGCATTGTTTTGAGCAGCCCCTTGAAATATTAGGATATTTCATTTTGCCTTCTCCTTCTTCTTTTTTTTTTTTTTGCTTTCTATTATCTTGATTTATTTTTTGGAATGGACAGTCAAGAATTGAGAGACAAGGGAGGGATAGAGATTTTGAGAACCAGAGAGATACCTGCAGCACATGTGCACCACTTGTAAAGATTTCCCACTGCAGGTTGGAACCAGGGTCTTGAACCCAGGTCCTCCTACAGTTTAACATGAGTGCTTAACCAGGTGAGGCACCACCTGCTAAGCTTAATGTGACATTTTTTTAGCAGTGAAAAGAAATTCTCTTGGCTAGGAAAGAAATAAATAAAATATAAATAAGTAAATAAAAGTGCTTTTATGTTTACACAGTGGGAACACACACTGGGACATATTCTTGTCTATTACTTGTATTATTTATTTATTTATTGCCACAAGGGGTTATTGCCATAGCGCAGTGCCAGTACCACTAATCCACTGCTCCTATGTTCCATTTTTTCCCCTTTTGCTGCCCTTGTGGCTTGAATATTGTGGTTATTAATAATATTATTATTGTTGTTGTGATAGTTACTGTCCTTGCTGAGAACAGAGAAAAATGGAAAGAGGAGGTTAAAGAGAGATGGGGGAGAGAAAGATAGGCCCCCTGAAGATCTGCTTCACTAAATAAATAAAGCACATTTTCATTTGACTCAGTAGAAACACAGAGACACGTATACATGTATAATACCTGCATTTTTTATTTGTGTATTGTTTATCTATTGATTGATTGATTGACTGATTGATTGCCTCCAGGGTTATTGTCAGGGCTAGGGGCCTGCACCACGAACCCACTGCTCCTGCAGACCATGTTTTCCCCTTTGGCTGCCCTTGTTGCCTGAACTTTGTTGTGGTTATTATTATCGTTGTTGTTGCTGTTACTGTCCTTGCATAGGACAGAGAGAAAGGTAGAGAGGACTGGAAACACAGAAGGGTGAGAGAAAGGTAGACCCCTGCAGGTCTGCTTCACTAGATAAACAAAAGTGCATGTACATTTATTTACAAAGTGGATACACCAACACATGTATACATGTATATTACCTGTATATTTTCTCTATGAGTTTTCATATATATATGTATATATATATATATATATATGTATTTATTTATTTATTTATTGCTTCCAGGGTCACTGCCGGTGCTCCGTACATATACCTGGAATCCACTGCTCCTGCAGACCATTTATTCTCCTTTTGCTGCCCTTGTTGCTTGATCATTGTTGTGCTTCTTCTTCTTATTGTTGTTGTTGTTGTTACTGTCCTTGCATAGGACAGAGAGAAAGGGAGAGAGGACTGGAAACACAGAAGGGTGAGAGAAAGGTAGACCCCTGCAGGTCTGCTTCACTAGATAAACAAAAGTGCATGTACATTTATTTACAAAGTGGATACACCAACACATGAATACATGTATATTACCTGTATATTTTCTCTATGAGTTTTCATATATATATATATATATATATATATATATATATGTGTGTGTGTGTGTGTGTGTGTGTATTTATTTATTTATTTATTGCTTCCAGGGTCACTGCCGGTGCTCCATACATATACCTGGAATCCACTGCTCCTGCACACCATTTATTCTCCTTTTGCTGCCCTTGTTGCTTGATCATTGTTGTGCTTTTTCTTCTTATTGTTGTTGTTGTTGTTACTGTCCTTGCATAGGACAGAGAGAAATGGATAGGAGAGGGGAAAGTCAGAGGGGGTAGTGAAAGATAGAGCCCCTGAAGATCTGCTTCACCCCCTGTAAAGCTACTCCCCTGCAGGTGGGGGTCTGGGGGCCATACCGCAGATCCTTCTGCCTGTCCCCTCGTTTCCTCCACCACCTCTTAACCCTCTGACATTCGTCCAACCTCCCTGGATTTCCTTTTTACACCAAAATGACCTGTCTATTTTTTGAATCCTCAATATCGTGAGGATCAGTCTTGCAAATAGTCTCATGAGAAGCCACAGGGGGATCTCTGGAATCAGAGAGCGCCTGGAACAGCAGCTGGGGCTCTAGAGCCAGGGCATGGTCCATCTACCCATCCACCCTCCACGGAGTCCACTTGCCTGCATCTTGGTCTTGCTCCCTCCCAAAAAGATTTTTTTCCCTTGTTTCACTGAGAAACAGGCATCACACAGGAGAGTCAGGCAGTGGGGAAAAAAAAAAGCCTTTTTTTTTTTTTTTTTACCCTACTGATGGACCAGCTTCTGGGAAGTACAGGTTTTGAACCTGAAAACGCTGTCTGCCTCTGCCTGTCTCTGAGTCCACTGGAGGAGCCACTGCCCCAGGCAGACCTTGTGCTCAGAGTGGGGTGTTTTCGCCAGTCCTAGGCTTGCACAGCGCACTTGGGATTGGGTTGCCTGAGATCCCAATGTTACATTGTAGATTGTTTGCAGTTCCGGCTCCCCAGGACATTGGACAGACCCAACTCCTCTGGGGATACCCAGAGAAAAAGACTCTTCCCATCCTTAGTGCAAATGGAGTGGAGGGGGAGGGGAGAGATGTGCATGTGTGGGATACTCATGCCCAGGTGTGTGTGAGGGGCCCTGACAGGGGTTAGAAGGGGGTTGAGGGGCAGAAGGAGACTGTTTGGGGGGCAGGCTGCAGGCAGGGGAGCCCCTGAATAGGTGCAGGGCTGTGTGTGCCTGTGGTGGCAGGGCGTTAGGGCAGGTCCCCCTGCAGGATGGTGCAGATGGCAGCTGGGCTGGCCCAGGGCCCCCAGGGCTGGAGGGCAGCAGCAGGCTGGCAGGAAAGGAGGCAAACAGTAGATGACAGTTGGGGAGCTAGGGGACAGGGGGCAAGGGGAAAAGGGGGCATCCTTGCGGAGCAGGGGCAGGGGGCTGGACTGGAGAGTGGGTGGAGCTGGAGGCAGGCAGGTCCCAAGAATCAGGAACTGACAGGGCCAGATACCTGCACCCACCCACTGGATAGAAGCTGCAGCAGCCACAGCAGCAGCCCTGGCTTGCCTAGGCCAAGGGCCCTGAGTGAGTCCCTCTGAGGATGAGGAAGGGGAGGGGGAGGGGTAGAGGGAGGGGGAGGAGGGCCGCTGTCAGCAGGCAACGGGGTCTACAGGGGCCTCCACTATGGAGGCCTGTGTCCAGGTGGCTGCCCGCCAGATCCGGGGCAGCTCAGGGCTCCTAGGGCCCTGGGGGGTGTCTGTGGGTTGGGGGCTGTCAGTCAGTCAGTCTGTCTGTGTGTCAGTGCACTTGCTTGGACAGGGGCCTGGCGGCCCTTGGACCCCAGCCCTGGGCTGTCAGATGCCGGCCCCGCCCCCAGACACGCCCCCACCGTGCCCCTTGCCTCAGAGCCCCGCCCACCTGCGCTGGCTTTGGCCTGGGGCTCTGGCTCTGGTGGCTGGCCACCACCCCTCAGATCAAGTTCAGGGTGGGTGTCATGGCTGCTGCCACCACCACTGCCACCACCACCACTCCCTAGGGGTCAACTGGGTGGGCGGGGTCCTCGTGGCCTAGCAACCTCTGGAGCCCTCTGTGATGTCCCCCTCCCAGGATTCTGTGCGCATGCGCACTGGCACTGGGCAGCCCAACTGTCCTGCCACTATGTCAAGCGGCAGCAACCAGACCCCTGGGCCCTGGCACAGAGGGACGGAAGAACGGGAGGACAGCGCTGACCTACGACGGACCTCAGGGCTGGCAGCCAAGAGAGCAAAGGAGGAGGTGCGCCCAGGAGCCAGGGAGCCCGGGCTACAGCTACCTACATGCCTGCCTGCCTTGCTGGATGCCGGTATGCTACCTCTGTCCAGGTGGCTTTCTCAGTTCCTCTCCTGTCCTCTCCTGTCCTCTCCTGTCCTCTCCTCTCCTCTCCTCTCCTGTCCTCTCCTCTCCTCTCCTGTCCGCTCCGCTCCGCTCCTCTTTTCTCTCCTGACTTCCGGGTGCCCTTATCACCAGCTCGAGCGCTTTTGACATTTCACCTTGACAGCTGCCCACACCACCCCTCCACGTCCCTGACGTGACCCAGCTCACAGGCTCCCCTGCTCACCCCACCCACACCCACACGCCCCACCACATTCCCTGGATCAGCTCCTCTGCCCTATTCAGCCAAACTGCCCAGTTGGCAACGTATCTGTGCAGGTTATATCTCCGTTTGTACTTAGCTTGGTTGATTGTCAATGGATAGTTGGATGGATGGATGGATGGATGGATGGATGGATGGATGGATGGAAGGATGGATGGATGGATGGAAGGATGGAGTGATGCACGGGTTGATTGATTGGTTTTGTAGAGGCAGAGAGCCATCTAGGGGTACTTGAGACCTCTGGCATAAGAGCCCTAGTCTTCTGTCGATTGTAAAACATTAACACCTCAATAAATAAATGAATAAATGTATTAAATAAACTGGGTTTAAGAAACGCGGTGTCTTTTCCCTTTCTGAATATGGTATGCTGTGAGGATCATAATAAGGAAAGCATTGTTTTGAGCAGCCCCTTGAAATATTAGGATATTTCATTTTGCCTTCTCCTTCTTCTTTTTTTTTTTTTTTTTTTGCTTTCTATTATCTTGATTTATTTTTTGGAATGGACAGTCAAGAATTGAGAGACAAGGGAGGGATAGAGATTTTGAGAACCAGAGAGATACCTGCAGCACATGTGCACCACTTGTAAAGATTTCCCACTGCAGGTTGGAACCAGGGTCTTGAACCCAGGTCCTCCTACAGTTTAACATGAGTGCTTAACCAGGTGAGGCACCACCTGCTAAGCTTAATGTGACTTTTTTTAGCAGTGAAAAGAAATTCTCTTGGCTAGGAAAGAAATAAATAAAATATAAATAAGTAAATAAAAGTGCTTTTATGTTTACGCAGTGGAAACACACACTGGGACATATTCTTGTCTATTACTTGTATTATTTATTTATTTATTGCCACAAGGGGTTATTGCCATAGCGCAGTGCCAGTACCACTAATCCACTGCTCCTATGTTCCATTTTTTCCCCTTTTGCTGCCCTTGTGTCTTGAATATTGTGGTTATTAATAATATTATTATTGTTGTTGTGATAGTTACTGTCCTTGCGGAGAACAGAGAAAAATGGAAAGAGGAGGTTAAAGAGAGATGGGGGAGAGAAAGATAGGCCCCCTGAAGATCTGCTTCACTAAATAAATAAAGCACATTTTCATTTGACTCAGTAGAAACACAGAGACACGTATACATGTATAATACCTGCATTTTTTATTTGTGTATTCTTTATCTATTGATTGATTGATTGACTGATTGATTGCCTCCAGGGTTATTGTCAGGGCTAGGGGCCTGCACCACGAACCCACTGCTCCTGCAGACCATGTTTTCCCCTTTGGCTGCCCTTGTTGCCTGAACTTTGTTGTGGTTATTATTATCGTTGTTGTTGCTGTTACTGTCCTTGCATAGGACAGAGAGAAAGGGAGAGAGGACTGGAAACACAGAAGGGTGAGAGAAAGGTAGACCCCTGCAGGTCTGCTTCACTAGATAAACAAAAGTGCATGTACATTTATTTACAAAGTGGATACACCAACACATGTATACATGTATATTACCTGTATATTTTCTCTATGAGTTTTCATATATATATATATATATATATATATGTATTTATTTATTTATTTATTGCTTCCAGGGTCACTGCCGGTGCTCCGTACATATACCTGGAATCCACTGCTCCTGCAGACCATTTATTCTCCTTTTGCTGCCCTTGTTGCTTGATCATTGTTGTGCTTCTTCTTCTTATTGTTGTTGTTGTTGTTACTG
Source organism: Erinaceus europaeus (assembly GCF_950295315.1). Taxonomy (NCBI): domain Eukaryota; kingdom Metazoa; phylum Chordata; class Mammalia; order Eulipotyphla; family Erinaceidae; genus Erinaceus; species Erinaceus europaeus. Next base: position 615,494 of record NW_026647188.1, on the reverse strand, counting down.
TCCTTGCATAGGACAGAGAGAAAGGGAGAGAGGACTGGAAACACAGAAGGGTGAGAGAAAGGTAGACCCCTGCAGGTCTGCTTCACTAGATAAACAAAAGTGCATGTACATTTATTTACAAAGTGGATACACCAACACATGAATACATGTATATTACCTGTATATTTTCTCTATGAGTTTTCATATATATATATATATATATATATATATATATATATATATATATATATGTGTGTGTGTGTGTGTGTGTATTTATTTATTTATTTATTGCTTCCAGGGTCACTGCCGGTGCTCCATACATATACCTGGAATCCACTGCTCCTGCACACCATTTATTCTCCTTTTGCTGCCCTTGTTGCTTGATCATTGTTGTGCTTTTTCTTCTTATTGTTGTTGTTGTTGTTACTGTCCTTGCATAGGACAGAGAGAAATGGATAGGGGAGGGGAAAGTCAGAGGGGGTAGTGAAAGATAGAGCCCCTGAAGATCTGCTTCACCCCCTGTAAAGCTACTCCCCTGCAGGTGGGGGTCTGGGGGCCATACCGCAGATCCTTCTGCCTGTCCCCTCGTTTCCTCCACCACCTCTTAACCCTCTGACATTCGTCCAACCTCCCTGGATTTCCTTTTTACACCAATATGACCTGTCTATTTTTTGAATCCTCAATATCGTGAGGATCAGTCTTGCAAATAGTCTCATGAGAAGCCACAGGGTGATCTCTGGAATCAGAGAGCGCCTGGAACAGCAGCTGGGGCTCTAGAGCCAGGGCATGGTCCATCTACCCATCCACCCTCCACGGAGTCCACCTGCCTGCATCTTGGTCTTGCTCCCTCCCAAAAAGATTTTTTTCCCTTGTTTCACTGAGAAACAGGCATCACACAGGAGAGTCAGGCAGTGGGGAAAAAAAAAAGCCTTTTTTTTTTTTTTTTTTTTACCCTACTGATGGACCAGCTTCTGGGAAGTACAGGTTTTGAACCTGAAAACGCTGTCTGCCTCTGCCTGTCTCTGAGTCCACTGGAGGAGCCACTGCCCCAGGCAGACCTTGTGCTCAGAGTGGGGTGTTTTCGCCAGTCCTAGGCTTGCACAGCGCACTTGGGATTGGGTTGCCTGAGATCCCAATGTTACATTGTAGATTGTTTGCAGTTCCGGCTCCCCAGGACATTGGACAGACCCAACTCCTCTGGGGATACCCAGAGAAAAAGACTCTTCCCATCCTTAGTGCAAATGGAGTGGAGGGGGAGGGGAGAGATGTGCATGTGTGGGATACTCATGCCCAGGTGTGTGTGAGGGGCCCTGACAGGGGTTAGAAGGGGGTTGAGGGGCAGAAGGAGACTGTTTGGGGGGCAGGCTGCAGGCAGGGGAGCCCCTGAATAGGTGCAGGGCTGTGTGTGCCTGTGGTGGCAGGGCGTTAGGGCAGGTCCCCCTGCAGGATGGTGCAGATGGCAGCTGGGCTGGCCCAGGGCCCCCATGGCTGGAGGGCAGCAGCAGGCTGGCAGGAAAGGAGGCAAACAGTAGATGACAGTTGGGGAGCTAGGGGACAGGGGGCAAGGGGAAAAGGGGGCATCCTTGCGGAGGAGGGGCAGGGGGCTGGACTGGAGAGTGGGTGGAGCTGGAGGCAGGCAGGTCCCAAGAATCAGGAACTGACAGGGCCAGATACCTGCACCCACCCACTGGATAGCAGCTGCAGCAGCCACAGCAGCAGCCCTGGCTTGCCTAGGCCAAGGGCCCTGAGTGAGTCCCTCTGAGGATGAGGAAGGGGAGGGGGAGGGGTAGAGGGAGGGGGAGGAGGGCCGCTGTCAGCAGGCAACGGGGTCTACAGGGGCCTCCACTATGGAGGCCTGTGTCCAGGTGGCTGCCCGCCAGATCCGGGGCAGCTCAGGGCTCCCAGGGCCCTGGGGGGTGTCTGTGGGTTGGGGGCTGTCAGTCAGTCAGTCTGTCTGTGTGTCAGTGCACTTGCTTGGACAGGGGCCTGGCGGCCCTTGGACCCCAGCCCTGGGCTGTCAGATGCCGGCCCCGCCCCCAGACACGCCCCCACCGTGCCCCTTGCCTCAGAGCCCCGCCCACCTGCGCTGGCTTTGGCCTGGGGCTCTGGCTCTGGTGGCTGGCCACCACCCCTCAGATCAAGTTCAGGGTGGGTGTCATGGCTGCTGCCACCACCACTGCCACCACCACCACTCCCTAGGGGTCAACTGGGTGGGCGGGGTCCTCGTGGCCTAGCAACCTCTGGAGCCCTCTGTGATGTCCCCCTCCCAGGATTCTGTGCGCATGCGCACTGGCACTGGGCAGCCCAACTGTCCTGCCACTATGTCAAGCGGCAGCAACCAGACCCCTGGGCCTTGGCACAGAGGGACGGAAGAACGGGAGGACAGCGCTGACCTACGACGGACCTCGGGGCTGGCAGCCAAGAGAGCAAAGGAGGAGGTGCGCCCAGGAGCCAGGGAGCCCGGGCTACAGCTACCTACATGCCTGCCTGCCTTGCTGGATGCCGGTATGCTACCTCTGTCCAGGTGGCTTTCTCAGTTCCTCTCCTGTCCTCTCCTGTCCTCTCCTGTCCTCTCCTCTCCTCTCCTCTCCTGTCCTCTCCTCTCCTCTCCTGTCCGCTCCGCTCCGCTCCTCTTTTCTCTCCTCACTTCCGGGTGCCCTTATCACCAGCTCGAGCGCTTTTGACATTTCACCTTGACAGCTGCCCACACCACCCCTCCGAGTCCCTGACGTGACCCAGCTCACAGGCTCCCCTGCTCACCCCACCCACACCCACACGCCCCACCACATTCCCTGGATCAGCTCCTCTGCCCTATTCAGCCAAACTGCCCAGTTGGCAACGTATCTGTGCAGGTTATATCTCCGTTTGTACTTAGCTTGGTTGATTGTCAATGGATAGTTGGATGGATGGATGGATGGATGGATGGATGGATGGAAGGATGGATGGATGGATGGAAGGATGGAGTGATGCACGGGTTGATTGACTGGTTTTGTAGAGGCAGAGAGCCATCTAGGGGTACTTGAGACCTCTGGCATAAGAGCCCTAGTCTTCTGTCGATTGTAAAACATTAACACCTCAATAAATAAATGAATAAATGTATGAAATAAACTGGGTTTAAGAAACGCGGTGTCTTTTCCCTTTCTGAATATGGTATGCTGTGAGGATCATAATAAGGAAAGCATTGTTTTGAGCAGCCCCTTGAAATATTAGGATATTTCATTTTGCCTTCTCCTTCTTCTTTTTTTTTTTTTTGCTTTCTATTATCTTGATTTATTTTTTGGAATGGACAGTCAAGAATTGAGAGACAAGGGAGGGATAGAGATTTTGAGAACCAGAGAGATACCTGCAGCACATGTGCACCACTTGTAAAGATTTCCCACTGCAGGTTGGAACCAGGGTCTTGAACCCAGGTCCTCCTACAGTTTAACATGAATGCTTAACCAGGTGAGGCACCACCTGCTAAGCTTAATGTGACATTTTTTTAGCAGTGAAAAGAAATTCTCTTGGCTAGGAAAGAAATAAATAAAATATAAATAAGTAAATAAAAGTGCTTTTATGTTTACACAGTGGAAACACACACTGGGACATATTCTTGTCTATTACTTGTATTATTTATTTATTTATTGCCACAAGGGGTTATTGCCATAGCGCAGTGCCAGTACCACTAATCCACTGCTCCTATGTTCCATTTTTTCCCCTTTTGCTGCCCTTGTGGCTTGAATATTGTGGTTATTAATAATATTATTATTGTTGTTGTGATAGTTACTGTCCTTGCGGAGAACAGAGAAAAATGGGAAGAGGAGGTTAAAGAGAGATGGGGGAGAGAAAGATAGGCCCCCTGAAGATCTGCTTCACTAAATAAATAAAGCACATATTCATTTGACTCAGTAGAAACACAGAGACACGTATACATGTATAATACCTGCATTTTTTATTTGTGTATTGTTTATCTATTGATTGATTGATTGACTGATTGATTGCCTCCAGGGTTATTGTCAGGGCTAGGGGCCTGCACCACGAACCCACTGCTCCTGCAGACCATGTTTTCCCCTTTGGCTGCCCTTGTTGCCTGAACTTTGTTGTGGTTATTATTATCGTTGTTGTTGCTGTTACTGTCCTTGCATAGGACAGAGAGAAAGGGAGAGAGGACTGGAAGGAAACACAGAAGGGTGAGAGAAAGGTAGACCCCTGCAGGTCTGCTTCACTAGATAAACAAAAGTGCATGTACATTTATTTACAAAGTGGATACACCAACACATGTATACATGTATATTACCTGTATATTTTCTCTATGAGTTTTCATATATATATATATATATATATATATATATATATATGTATTTATTTATTTATTTATTGCCTCCAGGGTCACTGCCGGTGCTCCGTACATATACCTGGAATCCACTGCTCCTGCAGACCATTTATTCTCCTTTTGCTGCCCTTGTTGCTTGATCATTGTTGTGCTTCTTCTTCTTATTGTTGTTGTTGTTGTTACTGTACTTGCATAGGATAGAGAGAAAGGGAGAGAGGACTGGAAACACAGAAGGGTGAGAGAAAGGTAGACCCCTGCAGGTCTGCTTCACTAGATAAACAAAAGTGCATGTACATTTATTTACAAAGTGGATACACCAACACATGAATACATGTATATTACCTGTATATTTTCTCTATGAGTTTTCATATATATATATATATATATATATATATATATATATATATATATGTGTGTGTGTGTGTGTGTGTATTTATTTATTTATTTATTGCTTCCAGGGTCACTGCCGGTGCTCCATACATATACCTGGAATCCACTGCTCCTGCACACCATTTATTCTCCTTTTGCTGCCCTTGTGGCTTGAATATTGTGGTTATTAATAATATTATTATTGTTGTTGTGATAGTTACTGTCCTTGCGGAGAACAGAGAAAAATGGAAAGAGGAGGTTAAAGAGAGATGGGGGAGAGAAAGATAGGCCCCCTGAAGATCTGCTTCACTAAATAAATAAAGCACATTTTCATTTGACTCAGTAGAAACACAGAGACACGTATACATGTATAATACCTGCATTTTTTATTTGTGTATTCTTTATCTATTGATTGATTGATTGACTGATTGATTGCCTCCAGGGTTATTGTCAGGGCTAGGGGCCTGCACCACGAACCCACTGCTCCTGCAGACCATGTTTTCCCCTTTGGCTGCCCTTGTTGCCTGAACTTTGTTGGGGTTATTATTATCGTTGTTGTTGCTGTTACTGTCCTTGCATAGGACAGAGAGAAAGGGAGAGAGGACTGGAAACACAGAAGGGTGAGAGAAAGGTAGACCCCTGCAGGTCTGCTTCACTAGATAAACAAAAGTGCATGTACATTTATTTACAAAGTGGATACACCAACACATGTATACATGTATATTACCTGTATATTTTCTCTATGAGTTTTCATATATATATATATATATATATATATATATATATATATATATATGTGTGTGTGTGTGTGTGTGTGTATTTATTTATTTATTTATTTATTGCTTCCAGGGTCACTGCCGGTGCTCCATACATATACCTGGAATCCACTGCTCCTGCAGACCATTTATTCTCCTTTTGCTGCCCTTGTTGCTTGATCATTGTTGTGCTTCTTCTTCTTATTGTTGTTGTTGTTGTTACTGTCCTTGCATAGGACAGAGATAAAGGGATAGGGGAGGGGAAAGTCAGAGGGGGAAGTGAAAGATAGAGCCCCTGAAGATCTGCTTCACCCCCTGTAAAGCTACTCCCCTGCAGGTGGGGGTCTGGGGGCCATACCGCAGATCCTTCTGCCTGTCCCCTCGTTTCCTCCACCACCTCTTAACCCTCTGACATTCGTCCAACCTCCCTGGATTTCCTTTTTACACCAATATGACCTGTCTATTTTTTGAATCCTCAATATCGTGAGGATCAGTCTTGGAAATAGTCTCATGAGAAGCCACAGGGGGATCTTTGGAATCAGGGAGCGCCTGGAACAGCAGCTGGGGCTCTAGAGCCAGGGCATGGTCCATCTACCCATCCACCCTCCACGGAGTCCACCTGCCTGCATCTTGGTCTTGCTCCCTCCCAAAAAGATTTTTTCCCTTGTTTCACTGAGAAACAGGCATCACACAGGAGAGTCAGGCAGTGGGGAAAAAAAAAAGCCTTTTTTTTTTTTTTTACCCTACTGATGTACCAGCTTCTGGGAAGTACAGGTTTTGAACCTGAAAACGCTGTCTGCCTCTGCCTGTCTCTGAGTCCACTGGAGGAGCCACTGCCCCAGGCAGACCTTGTGCTCAGAGTGGGGTGTTTTCGCCAGTCCTAGGCTTGCACAGCGCACTTGGGATTGGGTTGCCTGAGATCCAAATGTTACATTGTAGATTGTTTGCAGTTCCGGCTCCCCAGGACATTGGGCAGACCCAACTCCTCTGGGGATACCCAGAGAAAAAGACTCTTCCCATCCTTAGTGCAAATGGAGTGGAGGGGGAGGGGAGAGATGTGCATGTGTGGGATACTCATGCCCAGGTGTGTGTGAGGGGCCCTGACAGGGGTTAGAAGGGGGTTGAGGGGCAGAAGGAGACTGTTTGGGGGGCAGGCTGCAGGCAGGGGAGCCCCTGAATAGGTGCAGGGCTGTGTGTGCCTGTGGTGGCAGGGCGTTAGGGCAGGTCCCCCTGCAGGATGGTGCAGATGGCAGCTGGGCTGGCCCAGGGCCCCCAGGGCTGGAGGGCAGCAGCAGGCTGGCAGGAAAGGAGGCAAACAGTAGATGACAGTTGGGGAGCTAGGGGACAGGGGGCAAGGGGAAAAGGGGGCATCCTTGCGGAGGAGGGGCAGGGGGCTGGACTGGAGAGTGGGTGGAGCTGGAGGCAGGCAGGTCCCAAGAATCAGGAACTGACAGGGCCAGATACCTGCACCCACCCACTGGATAGCAGCTGCAGCAGCCACAGCAGCAGCCCTGGCTTGCCTAGGCCAAGGGCCCTGAGTGAGTCCCTCTGAGGATGAGGAAGGGGAGGGGGAGGGGTAGAGGGAGGGGGAGGAGGGCCGCTGTCAGCAGGCAACGGGGTCTACAGGGGCCTCCACTATGGAGGCCTGTGTCCAGGTGGCTGCCCGCCAGATCCGGGGCAGCTCAGGGCTCCCAGGGCCCTGGGGGGTGTCTGTGGGTTGGGGGCTGTCAGTCAGTCAGTCTGTCTGTGTGTCAGTGCACTTGCTTGGACAGGGGCCTGGTGGCCCTTGGACCCCAGCCCTGGGCTGTCAGATGCCGGCCCCGCCCCCAGACACGCCCCCACCGTGCCCCTTGCCTCAGAGCCCCGCCCACCTGCGCTGGCTTTGGCCTGGGGCTCTGCCTCTGGTGGCTGGCCACCACCCCTCAGATCAAGTTCAGGGTTGGTGTCATGGCTGCTGCCACCACCACTGCCACCACCACCACTCCCTAGGGGTCAACTGGGTGGGCGGGGTCCTCGTGGCCTAGCAACCTCTGGAGCCCTCTGTGATGTCCCCCTCCCAGGATTCTGTGCGCATGCGCACTGGCACTGGGCAGCCCAACTGTCCTGCCACTATGTCAAGCGGCAGCAACCAGACCCCTGGGCCCTGGCACAGAGGGACGGAAGAACGGGAGGACAGCGCTGACCTACGACGGACCTCGGGGCTGGCAGCCAAGAGAGCAAAGGAGGAGGTGCGCCCAGGATCCTGGGAGCCCGGGCTACAGCTACCTACATGCCTGCCTGCCTTGCTGGATGCCGGTATGCTACCTCTGTCCAGGTGGCTTTCTCAGTTCCTCTCCTGTCCTCTCCTGTCCTCTCCTGTCCTCTCCTGTCCTCTCCTCTCCTCTCCTCTCCTCTCCTCTCCTGTCCGCTCCGCTCCTCTTTTCTCTCCTCACTTCCGGGTGCCCTTATCACCAGCTCGAGCGCTTTTGACATTTCACCTTGACAGCTGCCCACACCACCCCTCTGCGTCCCTGACGTGACCCAGCTCACAGGCTCCCCTGCTCATCCCACCCACACCCACACGCTCCACCACATTCCCTGGATCAGCTCCTCTGCCCTATTCAGCCAAACTGCCCAGTTGGCAACGTATCTGTGCAGGTTTGACTGTCTTTATCATTCAAGGTTATATCTCCGTTTGTACTTAGCTTGGTTGATTGTCAATGGATAGTTGGATGGATGGATGGATGGATGGATGGATGGATGGATGGATGGATGGAAGGATGGATGGATGGATGGATGGATGGAAGGAATGAGTGATGCACGGGTTGATTGACTGGTTTTGTAGAGGCAGAGAGCCATCTAGGGGTACTTGAGACCTCTGGCATAAGAGCCCTAGTCTTCTGTCGATTGTAAAACATTAACACCTCAATAAATAAATGAATAAATGTATTAAATAAACTGGGTTTAAGAAACGCGGTGTCTTTTCCCTTTCTGAATATGGTATGCTGTGAGGATCATAATAAGGAAAGCATTGTTTTGAGCAGCCCCTTGAAATATTAGGATATTTCATTTTGCCTTCTTCTTCTTCTTCTTCTTTTTTTTTTTTTTTGCTTTCTATTATCTTGATTTATTTTTTGGAATGGACAGTCAAGAATTGAGAGACAAGGGAGGGATAGAGATTTTGAGAACCAGAGAGATACCTGCAGCACATGTGCACCACTTGTAAAGATTTCCCACTGCAGGTTGGAACCAGGGTCTTGAACCCAGGTCCTCCTACAGTTTAACATGAGTGCTTAACCAGGTGAGGCACCACCTGCTAAGCTTAATGTGACATTTTTTTAGCAGTGAAAAGAAATTCTCTTGGCTAGGAAAGAAATAAATAAAATATAAATAAGTAAATAAAAGTGCTTTTATGTTTACACAGTGGAAACACACACTGGGACATATTCGTGTCTATTACTTGTATTATTTATTTATTTATTGCCACAAGGGGTTATTGCCATAGCGCAGTGCCAGTACCACTAATCCACTGCTCCTATGTTCCATTTTTTCCCCTTTTGCTGCCCTTGTGTCTTGAATATTGTGGTTATTAATAATATTATTATTGTTGTTGTGATAGTTACTGTCCTTGCGGAGAACAGAGAAAAATGGAAAGAGGAGGTTAAAGAGAGATGGGGGAGAGAAAGATAGGCCCCCTGAAGATCTGCTTCACTAAATAAATAAAGCACATTTTCATTTGACTCAGTAGAAACACAGAGACACGTATACATGTATAATACCTGCATTTTTTATTTGTGTATTCTTTATCTATTGATTGATTGATTGACTGATTGATTGCCTCCAGGGTTATTGTCAGGGCTAGGGGCCTGCACCACGAACCCACTGCTCCTGCAGACCATGTTTTGCCCTTTGGCTGCCCTTGTTGCCTGAACTTTGTTGTGGTTATTATTATCATTGTTGTTGCTGTTACTGTCCTTGCATAGGACAGAGAGAAAGGCAGAGAGGACTGGAAACACAGAAGGGTGAGAGAAAGGTAGACCCCTGCAGGTCTGCTTCACTAGATAAACAAAAGTGCATGTACATTTATTTACAAAGTGGATACACCAACACATGTATACATGTATATTACCTGTATATTTTCTCTATGAGTTTTCATATATATATATATATATATATATATATATATATATGTATTTATTTATTTATTTATTGCTTCCAGGGTCACTGCCGGTGCTCCATACATATACATGGAATCCACTGCTCCTGCAGACCATTTATTCTCCTTTTGCTGCCCTTGTTGCTTGATCATTGTTGTGCTTCTTCTTCTTATTGTTGTTGTTGTTGTTACTGTCCTTGCATAGGACAGAGAGAAAGGGAGAGAGGACTGGAAAAACAGAAGGGTGAGAGAAAGGTAGACCCCTGCAGGTCTGCTTCACTAGATAAACAAAAGTGCATGTACATTCATTTACAAAGTGGATACACCAACACATGTATACATGTATATTACCTGTATATTTTCTCTATGAGTTTTCATATATATATATATATATATATATATATATATATATATATGTGTGTGTGTGTGTGTGTGTGTGTGTATTTATTTATTTATTTATTGCTTCCAGGGTCACTGCCGGTGCTCCATACATATACCTGGAATCCACTGCTCCTGCACACCATTTATTCTCCTTTTGCTGCCCTTGTTGCTTGATCATTGTTGTGCTTCATCTTCTTATTGTTGTTGTTGTTGTTACTGTCCTTGCATAGGACAGAGAGAAAGGGATAGGGGAGGGGAAAGTCAGAGGGGGTAGTGAAAGATAGAGCCCCTGAAGATCTGCTTCACCCCCTGTAAAGCTACTCCCCTGCAGGTGGGGGTCTGGGGGCCATACCGCAGATCCTTCTGCCTGTCCCCTCGTTTCCTCCACCACCTCTTAACCCTCTGACATTCGTCCAACCTCCCTGGATTTCCTTTTTACACCAATATGACCTGTCTATTTTTTGAATCCTCAATATCGTGAGGATCAGTCTTGCAAATAGTCTCATGAGAAGCCACAGGGGGATCTCTGGAATCAGAGAGCGCCTGGAACAGCAGCTGGGGCTCTAGAGCCAGGGCATTGTCCATCTACCCATCCACCCTCCATGGAGTCCACCTGCCTGCATCTTGGTCTTGCTCCCTCCCAAAAAGATTTTTTCCCTTGTTTCACTGAGAAACAGGCATCACACAGGAGAGTCAGGCAGTGGGGAAAAAAAAAAGCGTTTTTTTTTTTTTTTTTTTTTTTTTACCCTACTGATGGACCAGCTTCTGGGAAGTACAGGTTTTGAACCTGAAAACGCTGTCTGCCTCTGCCTGTCTCTGAGTCCACTGGAGGAGCCACTGCCCCAGGCAGACCTTGTGCTCAGAGTGGGGTGTTTTCGCCAGTTCTAGGCTTGCACAGCGCACTTGGGATTGGGTTGCCTGAGATCCAAATGTTACATTGTAGATTGTTTGCAGTTCCGGCTCCCCAGGACATTGGACAGACCCAACTCCTCTGGGGATACCCAGAGAAAAAGACTCTTCCCATCCTTAGTGCAAATGGAGTGGAGGGGGAGGGGAGAGATGTGCATGTGTGGGATACTCATGCCCAGGTGTGTGTGAGGGGCCCTGACAGGGGTTAGAAGGGGGTTGATGGGCAGAAGGAGACTGTTTGGGGGGCAGGCTGCAGGCAGAGGAGCCCCTGAATAGGTGCAGGGCTGTGTGTGCCTGTGGTGGCAGGGCGTTAGGGCAGGTCCCCCTGCAGGATGGTGCAGATGGCAGCTGGGCTGGCCCAGGGCCCCCAGGGCTGGAGGGCAGCAGCAGGCTGGCAGGAAAGGAGGCAAACAGTAGATGACAGTTGGGGAGCTAGGGGACAGGGGTCAAGGGGAAAAGGGGGCATCCTTGCGGAGGAGGGGCAGGGGGCTGGACTGGAGAGTGGGTGGAGCTGGAGGCAGGCAGGTCCCAAGAATCAGGAACTGACAGGGCCAGATACCTGCACCCACCCACTGGATAGCAGCTGCAGCAGCCACAGCAGCAGCCCTGGCTTGCCTAGGCCAAGGGCCCTGAGTGAGTCCCTCTGAGGATGAGGAAGGGGAGGGGGAGGGGTAGAGGGAGGGGGAGGAGGGCCGCTGTCAGCAGGCAACGGGGTCTACAGGGGCCTCCACTATGGAGGCCTGTGTCCAGGTGGCTGCCCGCCAGATCCGGGGCAGCTCAGGGCTCCCAGGTCCCTGGGGGGTGTCTGTGGGTTGGGGGCTGTCAGTCAGTCAGTCTGTCTGTGTGTCAGTGCACTTGCTTGGACAGGGGCCTGGCGGCCCTTGGACCCCAGCCCTGGGCTGTCAGATGCCGGCCCCGCCCCCAGACACGCCCCCACCGTGCCCCTTGCCTCAGAGCCCCGCCCACCTGCGCTGGCTTTGGCCTGGGGCTCTGGCTCTGGTGGCTGGCCACCACCCCTCAGATCAAGTTCAGGGTGGGTGTCATGGCTGCTGCCACCACCACTGCCACCACCACCACTCCCTAGGGGTCAACTGGGTGGGCGGGGTCCTCGTGGCCTAGCAACCTCTGGAGCCCTCTGTGATGTCCCCCTCCCAGGATTCTGTGCGCATGCGCACTGGCACTGGGCAGCCCAACTGTCCTGCCACTATGTCAAGCGGCAGCAACCAGACCCCTGGGCCCTGGCACAGAGGGACGGAAGAACGGGAGGACAGCGCTGACCTACGACGGACCTCGGGGCTGGCAGCCAAGAGAGCAAAGGAGGAGGTGCGCCCAGGAGCCAGGGAGCCCGGGCTACAGCTACCTACATGCCTGCCTGCCTTGCTGGATGCCGGTATGCTACCTCTGTCCAGGTGGCTTTCTCAGTTCCTCTCCTGTCCTCTCCTGTCCTCTCCTGTCCTCTCCTCTCCTCTCCTCTCCTCTCCTGTCCTCTCCTCTCCTCTCCTGTCCGCTCCGCTCTGCTCCTCTTTTCTCTCCTCACTTCCGGGTGCCCTTATCACCAGCTCGAGCGCTTTTGACATTTCACCTTGACAGCTGCCCACACCACCCCTCCGCGTCCCTGACGTGACCCAGCTCACAGGCTCCCCTGCTCACCCCACCCACACCCACACGCCCCACCACATTCCCTGGATCAGCTCCTCTGCCCTATTCAGCCAAACTGCCCAGTTGGCAACGTATCTGTGCAGGTTATATCTCCGTTTGTACTTAGCTTGGTTGATTGTCAATGGATAGTTGGATGGATGGATGGATGGATGGATGGATGGATGGATGGATGGATGGAAGGATGGATGGATGGATGGAAGGATGGAGTGATGCACGGGTTGATTGATTGGTTTTGTAGAGGCAGAGAGCCATCTAGGGGTACTTGAGACCTCTGGCATAAGAGCCCTAGTCTTCTGTCGATTGTAAAACATTAACACCTCAATAAATAAATGAATAAATGTATGAAATAAACTGGGTTTAAGAAACGCGGTGTCTTTTCCCTTTCTGAATATGGTATGCTGTGAGGATCATAATAAGGAAAGCATTGTTTTGAGCAGCCCCTTGAAATATTAGGATATTTCATTTTGCCTTCTCCTTCTTCTTTTTTTTTTTTTTTTGCTTTCTATTATCTTGATTTATTTTTTGGAATGGACAGTCAAGAATTGAGAGACAAGGGAGGGATAGAGATTTTGAGAACCAGAGAGATACCTGCAGCACATCTGCACCACTTGTAAAGATTTCCCACTGCAGGTTGGAACCAGGGTCTTGAACCCAGGTCCTCCTACAGTTTAACATGAGTGCTTAACCAGGTGAGGCACCACCTGCTAAGCTTAATGTGACATTTTTTTAGCAGTGAAAAGAAATTCTCTTTGCTAGGAAAGAAATAAATAAAATATAAATAAGTAAATAAAAGTGCTTTTATGTTTACACAGTGGAAACACACACTGGGACATATTCTTGTCTATTACTTGTATTATTTATTTATTTATTGCCACAAGGGGTTATTGCCATAGCGCAGTGCCAGTACCACTAATCCACTGCTCCTATGTTCCATTTTTTCCCCTTTTGCTGCCCTTGTGGCTTGAATATTGTGGTTATTAATAATATTATTATTGTTGTTGTGATAGTTACTGTCCTTGCGGAGAACAGAGAAAAATGGAAAGAGGAGGTTAAAGAGAGATGGGGGAGAGAAAGATAGGCCCCCTGAAGATCTGCTTCACTAAATAAATAAAGCACATTTTCATTTGACTCAGTAGAAACACAGAGACACGTATACATGTATAATACCTGCATTTTTTATTTGTGTATTCTTTATCTATTGATTGATTGATTGACTGATTGATTGCCTCCAGGGTTATTGTCAGGGCTAGGGGCCTGCACCACGAACCCACTGCTCCTGCAGACCATGTTTTCCCCTTTGGCTGCCCTTGTTGCCTGAACTTTGTTGTGGTTATTATTATCGTTGTTGTTGCTGTTACTGTCCTTGCATAGGACAGAGAGAAAGGTAGAGAGGACTGGAAACACAGAAGGGTGAGAGAAAGGTAGACCCCTGCAGGTCTGCTTCACTAGATAAACAAAAGTGCATGTACATTTATTTACAAAGTGGATACACCAACACATGTATACATGTATATTACCTGTATATTTTCTCTATGAGTTTTCATATATATATATATATATATATATATATATGTATTTATTTATTTATTTATTGCTTCCAGGGTCACTGCCGGTGCTCCGTACATATACCTGGAATCCACTGCTCCTGCAGACCATTTATTCTCCTTTTGCTGCCCTTGTTGCTTGATCATTGTTGTGCTTCTTCTTCTTATTGTTGTTGTTGTTGTTACTGTCCTTGCATAGGACAGAGAGAAAGGGAGAGAGGACTGGAAACACAGAAGGGTGAGAGAAAGGTAGACCCCTGCAGGTCTGCTTCACTAGATAAACAAAAGTGCATGTACATTTATTTACAAAGTGGATACACCAACACATGAATACATGTATATTACCTGTATATTTTCTCTATGAGTTTTCATATATATATATATATATATATATATATATATATATATATATATGTGTGTGTGTGTGTGTGTGTGTGTGTGTGTGTGTGTATTTATTTATTTATTTATTGCTTCCAGGGTCACTGCCGGTGCTCCATACATATACCTGGAATCCACTGCTCCTGCACACCATTTATTCTCCTTTTGCTGCCCTTGTTGCTTGATCATTGTTGTGCTTTTTCTTCTTATTGTTGTTGTTGTTGTTACTGTCCTTGCATAGGACAGAGAGAAATGGATAGGGGAGGGGAAAGTCAGAGGGGGTAGTGAAAGATAGAGCCCCTGAAGATCTGCTTCACCCCCTGTAAAGCTACTCCCCTGCAGGTGGGGGTCTGGGGGCCATACCGCAGATCCTTCTGCCTGTCCCCTCGTTTCCTCCACCACCTCTTAACCCTCTGACATTCGTCCAACCTCCCTGGATTTCCTTTTTACACCAATATGACCTGTCTATTTTTTGAATCCTCAATATCGTGAGGATCAGTCTTGCAAATAGTCTCATGAGAAGCCACAGGGTGATCTCTGGAATCAGAGAGCGCCTGGAACAGCAGCTGGGGCTCTAGAGCCAGGGCATGGTCCATCTACCCATCCACCCTCCACGGAGTCCACCTGCCTGCATCTTGGTCTTGCTCCCTCCCAAAAAGATTTTTTTCCCTTGTTTCACTGAGAAACAGGCATCACACAGGAGAGTCAGGCAGTGGGGAAAAAAAAAAGCGTTTTTTTTTTTTTTTTTTTTTTTTACCCTACTGATGGACCAGCTTCTGGGAAGTACAGGTTTTGAACCTGAAAACGCTGTCTGCCTCTGCCTGTCTCTGAGTCCACTGGAGGAGCCACTGCCCCAGGCAGACCTTGTGCTCAGAGTGGGGTGTTTTCGCCAGTTCTAGGCTTGCACAGCGCACTTGGGATTGGGTTGCCTGAGATCCAAATGTTACATTGTAGATTGTTTGCAGTTCCGGCTCCCCAGGACATTGGACAGACCCAACTCCTCTGGGGATACCCAGAGAAAAAGACTCTTCCCATCCTTAGTGCAAATGGAGTGGAGGGGGAGGGGAGAGATG